>NC_082702.1:3265200-3865200 GCF_949987515.2 Delphinus delphis | reverse complement strand
TTTCACTCTACAATCAAGCCTTTACGAGATACACAAAACACGATCTAGCTGGGATGCATGGTTAACCTCCAATTTACTTTGGGAGCGTGGGTGTTCTGGGATCCGTAGGAACCCATGTTTTATTGTCAATTACATGTCCTGTGACACTGGGAAGGATGGTCCCAACTCTAACCCCAAGTTGCATCTCCAGGGTGAGGTTCACGTTCTGATTGGATTTAGTTAAGGGTGATCAGTTGCAGAGTTTATTGGTACGTGAGGGGAACCCCAAAATTCCAACATGTGGATTCTTCTCTATGGTAGGTCAACTCTCCCATCAGCTGGGTCATTCTGAGCATGTTCCAGACTCTGACTTTCTCCACTCTGTACATAACATCCTCATTTCCTTTCTTCAGACTACCAGTTGAGTGGAGCTGAGAAGAGATTTGTCTCAGAATAGAGTAAATCCTGTGCCTGACCCCCACTGTTTAACTGGACCCAGTGGACAGTGGGACCCAAAAGTCTAGATTGATTATCTTACTCCCATTTTGAAAGCATAAGAGTACATTTAGTCTTGGATTTGCTGTTATACAGACTATTTTATTTGTTTTTATTGAAGTGTAGTTGATTTACAATGTTGTGTTTCAGGTGTACAGCGAAGTGATTCAGTTATATATATATATATATATATATATATATATATATATACACACACACACACACACACACACACACACACTCTTTCAGATTCTTTTCCATTACATGTTATTATAAGATATTGAGTAATAGTCCCCTGTGCTATACAGTAGATCCTTGTTGTTTATGTATATTATATATATATATATATATATTACTGTGTATCTGTTAATCCCAAACTCCTGATTTATCCTTCCCCACTTTCCCCTTTGGTAACCAGAAGTTGGTTTTCTAGGTCTGTGAGTCTATTTCTGTTTTGTAAATAAGTTCATTTGTATCATTTTTTTTAGATTCCACATGTAAGTGATAGCATATGATATTTGTCTTTCTCTGACTTACTTCACTTAATATGATAATCTTTAGGTCCATCCATGTTGCTGCAAATGGCATTATTTCATTCCTTTTTATGGCTGAGTAATATTCCATTGTATATATGTGCCACATCTTCTTTATCCATTCCTCTGTCTATGGACATTTAAGTTGCTTCTGTGTCTGGATATTGTAAATTGTGCTGCAGTGAAAATTGGGGTGCATGTATCTTTTCAAATTAGAGTTTTCTCTGGATATATGCCCAGGAGTGGGATTGCTGGATCATATGGTAGTTCTATTTTTCATTTTTTAAGGAACATCCATACTGTTCTCCATAGTGGCTGCACAAATTTACATTCCCACCAACAGTGTAGGAGGGTTCCCTTTTCTCCACACCCTCTCCAGCATTTATTGTTCGTAGACTTTTTAATAATGGAGCACAGAGTACTTAAAATTCCTTCAGTTGAAAGCTCTTGGCACTTGGACAGGGCAAATTCTGTGACTTAAACCTATTTTTCTTCATTTGCAAGGTGCTAATTGCATGCCCAGAGACAGGTTAGGTTGACCAGATGTTCAAGCAGATGTTACAGTAGGATTGTCTAAAAGACAATATGAGGACGGATTTGTTCTAGAACTTTCTCATGTTTTCAAAAAAAAGATACTCCAAGTTTTTAGACTATCTCTTGAGTGCAGGAGAGCAATGGGATTCAGTTTTCCATAAAAACAGCGTCCATCTTCCTCACCCTGTGTCACTTCCACACCACACACACCATGTTTCCAGAGCACTCAGTATCTCCAAGTGTTTAGAGGATGGATTGGCTGCCTTGATTTCCGTTTTCTTCTGTGCATATCTCATTCGATTTATTACCACCACATCCTGTCAGTCACTCTGTTGTCGGTCACCCAGACAATATAGAGGTCAAACCACCAGATGTCTGGAGTAGTATTTGACCAGCCAGATATTAGAGGCATGTATCCAAAGAGTAAAAATCCCTCTGCACCTAAACAGGGGCTTGAAAACAGGTGACAGGGAAAGCATATTGCTGCTGTTCGCCTCTGCAGAGTAGGATCCAGGACTCCTCAAGACATGGCTCCTATAGAGAAGAGGAGAGAGAGGATCAGGGAGCGGGGAGGGAAGGGGGAGGAGAGGAGGGAGCTGGAAAGACTTTGGGGTTTTTGGTGACAATGCCTTCCACCTGTTGGAACAGGAGCCTAGTGGGAGGTGGCGGTACCTGGACTCCAAGGAGGGCAGAGGTGGGGAAAGACATGGTGCACCCAGAGAGGTAGGCCTGCGGGATCCCCAGACACCATGATACGTTGGAACAGGTGGAGAGGGAAGAAGGCCCCATGGACAGCTCCTCACCTGTGACCACCAGCTCCAGGGGGTTTCTGTGCTCAGTCAAGGTGGGCCTCTATTAATAGAGGCAGTGAAAATGCTGGGCAGTGTCTCCACTCACTACAGTGATGGGCAATCTGGCCTCTGTCTCATGTGGATCGAACTGGGATGTGAAAGGATTTCTATCCTGTTCCATGTCCAGGTGGAACACCTTAACCCCAGCAGGGCCCCTGCACACATTGGTCACGGGCCACCCCCAGAGGATCACAGAATCTGGCTTGGCCCAGATGGAGGGTCTGGGCAGGGACCCTAGGAGAGAAGCACAACAAGGTCTCAGGGTCCACTGTGACAACATAGACTTTTCTTCCCTTCGAGGGACAGGAGGGACATAATGCAGAGATTGACCCTCCCAACTTAGGTCAGCCCACGTGACACAGAGCTAAGCAGGGACTGCAGGGGTGACTGTCCCCCCCCCCCAGGAGCCTAGGAGGTCCTGGAGTAGAGGCTGGTTGGAGGCAGGGCCTAGACCCCACCCAGTATCTCCTGCCCCCTCTGTCCCTGGAGGCCTGAGCCCAGGAAGGGGGCGGGATCAGGGGATATGGCCGGCCTCTCGTCATTTTCTCCGTACTTGTCCTGGGGTGGGAACAGTGCCCGGCAGGTCCGGAAGAGAGCAGGACAGGCTCCCAGGGGCCACAGTGGGGCCTACATCACTGGTCTAACAGGAGAGAAGTGAGTGCTCACAGGCCCAACTCTAGATTTCTCTATTTGGGTCACAAAGATCTTGGGTTTTAGAAGGTGTTTCTAGCTAGATGTGTCATAACCAGACTCAACCCAAGTCCAAATGAAACAAGCATGGTATTAACTCATCAGAGATAAAAAACATGACAGGTAGATAAACAGGTAGATTGATTGATAAATAGCTAGATGATACATAGATAGATATATAGATAGTTACCTAGACACTAGATAGGTAGCTACACAGATACATACACAGCTACGTAGATAAATCCATGGATACATGGTTACATAGATAGACACACAGACACTTACATAGACAAACAGATCACAGTGTAGAATATCGGTGGGGAAACTTGCTCAGCTTCTGGTCCCTACAGGCTGACTGTTCCCAAAGCACACGTTTCCTCACCCACACACCTAGGTTTCCCACATGCAAAAGGAGAAAATTCTTCCGACAACTTCATGTTATTACATCGGGAAGTGCACGGAGACGTACGTGGCTCGTTGGGAGAAACTCAGTCCAGGCCTCCCTCATGTTCTCCAGGGCAGGTTTCACCCTGTCAGGTACAATGCTTTGTCTCTGTGCCCCTCTGTATCCTGTGAGCCTAGGCTGTGCTCTCCACTCTCACCCCTGCCTCCAAGCTGGCTCAGGTCATTTCTAAACTGAAAGTTTCTTAGTCTACGGGTGTGAATGCACTAAAGAAAAAATCGTGTTTGTCCAACATGGGTGGGCGGGGCTTCTTGGACTGTTCCGTGTACAGAGAACCAGGTGGGTCTGGGCTGGTGGCTGGATTCTCGTCTGGACTCCGCTGAGGTTCACAGGACACGGGCATTGTGACTGGGCATGGGCTGTCTTGCGGCTCGCACCCCTGAGTACTTTGAGTCCTACCATCGTGTCACACGGGGAGGGGCCGGCCCTGTGAGGATGAGGCTTATCAGGGGGTCGGGACACGGAGGGAGGGAAAGACCTGGGGTTTCTCAGGGTCACAGCCCAAGGGAGGGGCTGGCTGAGCCCACGGTACCAGGTCGGTTCACAGGCAGAGCCGGATTGTTCCGGGAGGGACTTCGTCAGTGTCCTGGGGTTAGCAAGGTGAGGTCTAAGAGAGACGGAGAAGGGTCTGCAGCGCCGTCTGTGATGTCCTCCTGGGACTTGGTGGGGCTCAACCCGTCCAAGGGCTCAGACCTGAGGCTGATCCCAGGCTTTACATTCAACCCCGGGGGACACCCAGCCCCAGTGGTCGCTTTCATTCAAGGAGAAGAGAACCAGGTTCTTGGTGTGTGAAATCCTTCCGGGCATCGAGGTCCTTGTGCTTTATGATTCGTGGCCCAAACCCCCATATCTGCCCAGACCCCCAGTTCCCCCAGCCCAGCGCCTCTAAGAAACAGGTCCAGAGCCCTGGGCTCTGCCCTGAGACAGAACCCAGGAAGGCGTCCTGCAGATTCGGGGGTGGTGTGGCTGCAGCAGGAGGGCCTGCCCCACATGCTGCCAGGAATGTGGGCTCCGCAGTCAGAGTCACTCTCCTTTGAAAAGCACTTCTCTTTCTTTGTGAAAGCAACAACCCTCATTTCCCAAAAAACAGGATGAGAAGGATGACGACACACTCTCTGTTGAAACTCGTGACCGTACAGACACTCAGACACAGCAGCTCTGCAGCACTGTTTACTGCCAACCAGACCCGTCACTCATTTTTATATGATGTCACCCCAGATAGGAAAGCTGGTGGGAGAGGGGCAGGGGGACGTTACTGACAGAGGGCCGTGCTCCGTGGAACCTGCCACAAACCCACGAGTGCTGTCACGGAAGCAGCACACAGGCAAGGGCGCTGTGGAAGGATTTTTAAGTGAAAAAGCAGTAAAAGTGGCCTCTCAGTTATTTTTCTTGGTGGGAAAGAAAACAATGATATATACACTTAAAAAAAACCTGGGAGAAATAATAACAAGAATGTGCATTTGTCTAGCTCTTTTCTTTTTTCTTTTTTGTCTGAATATAGTTTTCTTTACTCACTCTGTTGTCCAGTTCGGTTTCAGATTCAGAGAGCGACCCAACCTCACTCTCACTCACGTTCTGCCCCTGTACCTTCAGCATTGGTTCTCTTCTCCAGGACCTCAGAGAGTTCAGACAACATGGTCTCTTATTCAACAAGCCCTGTTAGAACAATGGCATCAAATTTATTATTCAAACTGGGCACCTTTTATTTGAATTATTCAGATTTTAAATAATTTGATTTAAATGAACCATTAATCACTATTTAAAATTTTTTTTAATTGAAGTATAGTTGATTTACAATGTTGTGTTAGTTTCAGGTGTACAGCAAAGTGATTCAGATGTGTGTGTTATATATATATATTTTTTTCTTTTTCAGATTTTTTCCATTATAGGTTATTATAAGATATTGAATATAGTTCCCTCTGCTATACAGCGGGTCCTTGTTGTTTATCTGTTTTTTATATAGTAGTGTGTATCTGTTAACCCCAAGCTCCTAGTTTATCCCTCCTTCCCCTAATCACTAACTCTTTATCAAGAAGCTCCGGGTTTGGGGAAGAGGTTCTGGTTTTCAGGCTGATGGTACTTGATGCCATCGGAACAAAATGCACAGTCATCTGAAGTAGGGATTTTGTACTATTTTATATTGTTGTTGAATCTTTTCTATAATTCAGAAAAATCATTTGTTTTGATCATTTAATCTTTTTTTTATTGTATTATGAAACAATGTACCACCTTCTTGGAATCAGTGATTTCTCATCGACAGGACTCTACTTCGTGTTATCAAAGCACCATTAAAAGCCCTACGTGGTGTATGTCATTCCTTAGGAAATGAAAATGTGGAGAAGTTAGATAGTACTGCATATAAATGAACATACTGTCATCGGTATGAATTATATTTGTGTGTATGTGTGCAAGCACATGTGCATGTGTGTGCATGTATTTGTGTGCGTGGGTGTGTACGTGTGTGTGTGTAAGGTCATGATGCACGGCAGTTCAGCAGAAGAAATGAAAAGTCTTTATCAGTGATCTGGTCTCAGGAGCTGCCCCCACTTAATGGCAAGACACACACATACACACACACCCCCACACACACACACCCCACACACACCCACACCCACCCACCCACCCCACATATACAGACACACACACATACATACACATCCACACACATACACGCACACATACACACACATCCACCACACACACATCCACACACACATCCACACACATACACCCACACCCCCCACACACACACCCACACATACACCCCACACACACCCCACACACCCACCCACCCCACATATACAGACACACACACATACACACACATACACACCCCACACACACAACCACACAACCACACCCACATACAACCACACACACACACATGCACCCACACACACCCCACACACATATACACACCCACACATACACCCACACCCACACACACATACACCCACACCCACACACATACCCCTCCACCCCACACACACATCCACACACACACATACACCCACACCCACACACATACACTCCCACACACACCCCCACACATACACCCACCCCACATACCCCCCACACCCCCACATATACACACATACACATACCCACACACACCCACACACACATACACACCCACACACAACCACACCCACACACATACACACCCACACACATACACACCCACACACACCCCCACACACACACAGAGTACTGGAGTTTGATACTTAGCCCCTCCCACTCATTATCAACAGCCTCTATGGCATTTATTCCATCTCAGCGTCCCTCTCCACACTCCTCCCAGGATGGTGTCCAGGGTAGAGGTAGCAATTGTCTGATGTCACTGTTGAGATGACTCTGGGTACCTGCTGGCCCCAGGTCGGAGCTGACTGGGTGTGTGGGGTTTGCTCCCTGGGTGGCTGGAGGCCCTGCTGATGTCGGGCCCAGTGGGCAGGGGGTCCATCCTCGCTCTGCTCCCTGAAGGCTTGGGGACCCTTCACGTCATCCCAATGTCCACTTTGTCCAGGGGTTGTGTCTGAGCATCTTCTTCTGCCCCATCTGGTCCGGGTGGGATCTCTCCTCCCACCACGACAGGACCCACTGTGACCCCCTGCTGGTCGCCCCTCTGGACACACCTGGGGCGGGAGGTGTCCAAGTGCAAGGTAGACCCTCCCTCTCTGGCCACGCAGCACCGCCACATGGCTCATCCTCCAGGTGGCACTTGGGGACCTCAGAGCAGGAGACGATGTCCATTCATGCAGGAAAGTCCCTACGGCCCAGGGCCCTGAGTTTGTGCTCTGTGTCCGGTGGGTCAGAGGGTCAGGAAGAAGAAACTAGTCCTGACGTCCTGTTTCCTGTCCTCTCCCTCGGTCCTCCTCCTCTCCCCACCAATACCCCGAGATGGGAGAGGCTTTTCTTTTTGTTTTAATTGCCCCCAAACCCTGTCTGCTCCCTGCTGTGGCCTGGACTCACAGGGATCCTTTTCAGTGGAGCAGACGTTGGACCTGGTCAGCCATCCATGCTCTAGGGGGTAGAATAACGAGGAATCCTCTCCAGGAGTGCCAGCTCTCCACACTTCTTTTTGCTACGTGCCCACCTGTCCGCCTGTCTACCTGGGGCTAGAGTCAGGCCAGATTTTAGGGGAAGTGCACCATTCTAACTGTGATGGTGAAATTATGTGTCAACCTCCCTGGGCTAAGGGACCCCCAAGAGCTGGTAAAACACTATTTCTGGGCATGTCCGTGAAGGAGATTCTAGAAGAGATTAGCTTTGGTTTAGTGGCCAAGTGAAGAAGAGATCCACACTCACAATGTGGGCAGCTCCATCCCATTTCCTGGGGGCCCCGACAGAACAAGAAGGGGAAGGGTGGTGAATCCCCTTTCTCTTCTTGAGCTGGGCTGTCGAGCATCTGCCCTCAGACTTGAGAGCCCCTAGTTCTTGGGCCTCCGGATGCTGGGATTTACACCAGCCACCCTCCAGGTCTCAGCCTTCACACCCACACTGAATCCTACCACCGGCTGTCCTGGGTCTGCAGCTCCAGATGGCAGGTCATGGGACTTCTCCACCTCCGTAACCCCGTGAGCTTGTTCACATGATAAATCTCCTCTTACAGATACCCATATAGCCTGTGTAACAGAACCTGTCAGTTCCATGTATCTGGAGAAGCCTGAATAATACAGTAATAGTGGGAAAATGACGGAGAGAGAGAGAGAATGAAATAGAGAAATTCAGCCCAGAGTGGAACCAAGGAAACAATGATGAAGACTTGAGTTAGGAAGCAGATCTCTGAAGGAGACTAACCTTGAGTACAAATAGGAAATTAAAGATCAGTACTAATTAAAACTGAGTTGCAAGGCTGGGCCCCCTCTGAGCCAGGACAGAAACCTTCCAGCTGGTGAGATGCAGCTGGTCCTGAGGTCAGAGCTGTGAGTCAGGTGCCCACATGGGCCTGCAGCCCCCGTCACTCAGAGCTGGCCAACCTTGGGCAGGTTAACTAATGTTTTAGTCCCTGGTTTCTTAAAAGAAAAGAAAAGAAAAGAATAGGGCATAGGGCATTCTGTGGAGGGTTTGTACAATGTTTAAGTATGCTAATGTTTGCATAGAACTAAAAGAGCCATTGCACCATTGTAAGAGCTGGCTGAAGTTTTAAAATATTCTTGAGATATATAAGAACATTTCAAATGCCAGGCCTGTAACAGGCATGCACGTTTCTTCTGTTTCTATCAAAAAAATACACAAGACGCAAAAATTGAAAACTGGATGCTGGCGGCCCCTAGCGGGTCTTCAGGGTAACGTTTCGTTTGAATCTGAGTGGGAACCGCCGGTCTGACCCCGTAAGTAGGGCGGTGACCACCTACACGTCCCACTCACAGCGGGATCGGGGCTCTCCGGGCGAGGGGCTCCCGGTGACCCCTCCTCCTTGGCGGCGCAGCTGCTCCCGCTCCGGAGACGTGGTCGTGCAGATCCCAAGTGTTTCCATGTTGAGACAGCACGGAGCGGCCTTGTTTAGAAGCCCTGTAGCTTCAGCAACAAGGCTAAGTAATCAAGTGGGCAGTTGTGGACGGACCTAAATCTGTGTGAACTGACATGAGGAAAGAATATATTTGGTTATATCTGTTCATATAACACGTCCATGAGGCCCGCCCACGTGTCAGTGATGGAGCGGGGGCGGGGTCAGGGAGAGAGGCATGAGGTCTCCCAGGTGTGGAATTCAGAGGGCGCTGGGGGACTGACATTGTGCACGTGGAACAGAAGATGAAGAGCAGACTTAGGCAGATATGGGGGTCTGCTTTCTGCGCAGCCAAGGCAGGGTAAGCCCTTACCCGGGCGGAGGCCGTCTCACTGTGCGTTTCAGCTGTGTAACTATTGCAGCCAATAGACCCAAAAGTGTAACGACTCACGTGATAGGAATTAGTGCCTCTTCCATGAAACAGGTGAAGCTGGTTCCAGCTCAGCAGGGAGGTGCTTTAAAATACCGTGTATTAATTTTAAAATGTGAGGGAGCAGATCAGGAGACGCCTTCCATTGAAAAGATACTTCATCACAGTTCCCAGGAGGAGGGGGCATGCATGCCACCCACCAGGGCCACGTAGGGAAGCACCAGAGACAGAAAGAAGGAGATGGAGTGAGGGGAAAATGGGAGCCTTTACTGTGGTTTCCACAAGAAGGAATGGGCAGGAAAGGGTAAGCAGGCATGGGATTGGCTGGATTAATGATTTCAGCGGGTTCTGGGTGGAGGGGGCGTCCCTAGTTGTCATGTGCTTGGCCCTAGCGTGACAAGGGCAGATGGGTCGTGGCCCAGACTGTGGACCCCCATAAAGGAGGGGGTGCGGTGTGGACTCTGGGTTGACTGGTTTGTATTTGATAAGTGCACCCCAGGAAGAGGATTCTTGCTCAGGAGCTGGGGCAGGGTGGGGGGCAGTGAGGGAGGAGGCGGGAGGACAATGCAAGTGACTCAGGCATATTATCGGGTCATCTAGGAAAAGGTGTGTCCAGTGTCGACATTAAAATTAAATGTCGTTATTTTACGGGCAAAATGAGTTTATTTAGGAATGGCAGAGGAATTGCGATTCAGGACATTCAAACTACGGCAAACCACAGCCAAGTCCAGAGAACAAGGAAGAGGAATGTTACTTTACAGAGAAAAAGGAGGAAGCTGGAAGGGGCTGCTTTGACTGAAAGTCCCTTGGAGAAAACCAAGAGGTCAGGCTGGTGGTGGTTTCTCATTGGCTGGGCTTTGCTGTTTCTCCTTCGCTAGGTTGTGACTGTTTCTCATTGGCTGGGCTGAGGCTGTTTTCTCATTGGCTGAGTTGTTGCTGTTTCTCATTAGCTGAGCTGGTGCTGTTTCTCCTTGGCTAGGTTGTGACTGTTTCTCATTGGCTGGGCTGAGGCTGTTTTATCATTGGCTGAGTTGTTGCTTTTTCTCATTGGCTGGGCTCTGCTGTTTCTCATTGGCTAGGTTGTGACTGTTTCTCATTGGCTGAGCTTTGCTGTTTTCTCCTTGGCTGAGTTGTTGCTGTTTCTCATTAGCTGAGCTGGTGCTGTTTCTCATTGGCTAAGTAGTGACTGTTTCTCATTGGCTAGCCTGTTGCTCTTTTCATTGGCTGGGCTTTGCTGTTTCTCATTGGCTGGGCTATTGCTGGGCAAAGAGAAAATCATCCTTCTTCTGAAAATCAAGCTTCTTCCTGCCCAGGAATGTAAAGTAAGCTGCAGCAGAGGGTAGGGGTGAGAGAGCTCCCCTTTAGGGCTTCCCAACTCCGTTTTAAATTAGGTTTCCCTTTATTAATTTTCACACTAGCATATGCATGTATGACCCATGTTAAAGCATCAACTTTAGAGAAACCTGAAATCTGACTAATACAAGGGGTACAGCAGGCTCTACTCTATGGGGTCATCCTGGGAACCAGGTGCCACACTCAGCGTGTGGGTCCAAGGTCACCCAGGGCATCCATACCCATCAGCAGAAGGGAAGAGCCGTGAGGATCTTGTGTGGGAGGTTCACGGGCCAGGCTTGGAAGAAGCTCCGTCCATCCAGCTCACATGCCACTGTGAACTTCATCCCAGGACACACATAACTGCAGGGAGGCTGGGGAGATCATCTCGCTGGGAGCCCAGGAAGGGAGGACACGGTGCTGGTGAGCAGCCACGGTCCTGTCACACAGGAACCACCTGTCTTTCACTTTGAGCACCGGGTGGGGGTGGGGGTGTTAACGGGCTGTGGGGTGCGTTTCCAGTCTCCACTGCTTCTTCCCCGACCTCCTCTTACGTAGAGGTTCTAGGGACACAAGAAATAGACTCTCAAACATTGATCATTTCACAAGCTAGTGGAAGAAGGAAACATTCCTGCAAGGAGGTACTTAGAATTCAGAGTGAGGCATTCAAGCCCAGAGGAGCCCACAAGCGGAGGTGGTGCTGAGGCCCGACACCCGCTCAGGTAGACAGAATAACAGCCCCAAAGATGTCTGCATCCGACGCCCTGGAGCCAACTGCTGTGTTACCTTAGGTGCAAAAAGGGTCTTTGCAGGTGTGATTGAGTTAAGGATCTCGAGGGGGGGGGATGAGCTTGCATGTTCCAGGTGGACCCAATGTAATCACCAGGGTCCTCGTAAGAGGGAGGAGGCAGGTGAGAGAGAGGGAAGGAGGTGCGACCACAGAAGCAGGGGTCCTAGTCAGAGGGAGGATTTGCAGAGGCTACAGTTCTCCTTGAAGGCAGAGGAAGGGGCCCCAAGGCAGAGGAAGGGGCCCCGAGCCAAGGAATGCAGACGGCCCCCAGACGCTGCTAAAGGTAAAGGAATGGGCTCTGCCCTGGAGGCTTCAGAAGGAGCGCAGCCCTGCTGACCCCTGATTTTAGCCCATTTAACATGTTAGCCTCTGAGCTCCTGAACTGTAGGATAATAAGTTGTGTTGTTTGGTGCCCCTGTGTGAGGGGTTCGTTACAGCAGCAACTGCAAGCTTGTTGGGATGAACAGCCTCCAATCCCAAACCTGAAGGGCATTAGCCAGGTGACGGGGTGAAGGTCAGATCAAGGACAGTGTCCTACAGCTGATGGGTCCTCTTGTGTTTGGAGAATGCGTGGCGTCCAGTGGGGATGAACTGGAGTAGGGGTGGGAAATGGGGACCTGCATGTTCCTCTGGGTGGACCTAAAGCCCGAGGGACCCTCCGTGTGCAGTCGTGGTCTCATCAACTCCCTCGCCCGCTCCACACGTGTCCATGCGTGTGGGTGTGTGCATAAGTATATGCGTTTGTACAGTACATGTGTGCATTCGTGGGCGTGCACATGGCGGGGGGGATGGCAGCTGTATCAGGTGGGGCAGGCCTGCGCCTTCACCCAGACAGAAGTCCCCTCAGACATCTCCCTCTCTCATCCCTGAGACACACTTGAATCAGAAAACAAGGATGCCCTTTGTGTCGTTTCCCTCACTAAGTTTTGAGTGAGTGTGGAGACAGAGACTGGGACCTAGAACCTGTGTACCCCGGCGCCACACGCAGGGCTGACGCAGTTGGGCCTGTGAGGACATTTATTGATGAACAAGGTGAAGCATGATCTAGAAAACATGGTCTTAGCTATCAGCTGCGTAAGTGTAGCCCAGATTCAAGGTCAGAAAATGAACTCTAGGAAGGTTTGTACAGTCAGCTGAGAAGACAATTAAAACGGATCTCTGGGGGCAGGGGAGGATTCACAGGACGTGTCTGGACTCAGCTGGGCGACTGTAGGACCAAAGCTGGGTCCTTGGAAACAGCCAAGGGACCACAGCTGGGTCTCTGAAACAAGTGCTACACGTCCTCTCCAAGGAGCTCGTTGATTGCGGGAGGGGCCACATGGTGAATGAATCTCCTAGAAGTTGATTGGGGGTCTCAGGACTCCAGCTCTTGCCAGCAGGAGAATTGACCGGATGACTTCAGGAAGGGCCGATTCCACAGGGAAACCCTCCAAATGTCCACTGCAGGCTTTTGCAAGAGTGCCCTCCCTTCTAGGCTGTTCAGACATAACCATCAGAGGTCCCCTGTCTCTCCTAGTGTCCAAGTGTGGAGGATGAGCTGCCGGTCCCTCTGTCCTTCTCTCAGTGCTGAGCGGGGCCGGCAGTGGACTCTGCCCACAAGGCGGCGCTGCGGAGCTGCGGCCAAACCCCGAGGTCTGGGGTCTGGCTGACCTGGGCTGGTTCCTCCCCTTCAGAGCCCTGTGCCTTTGGACGAGAAACTTAAACTTCGTTTCTGCATATTATTAATAAAAGGGGTGGTGGCTCTCAGAAGGTCTGGGAAGTGCCTCCCACGTTGGCTTGTCATGGCATTACTGCCATCAGGTGCCTGGGGTAGGGTTATCTCAGTCCCGTGGGTATTGTTATCAGGGACCTTATGAATATCAGTGACACCCCAGTGCCCTGCGCGGGCCAGCCCCTTCCTGTGGTCTCACCACTCCCTGATCCAAACCCAGGAGAGGGCCAGGCCCTGATCCCCAGCACAGAGCCCCCCCCCAGAAACCCCTCCAGGCTGAGGTCTGCTACTCACCAGCTGAGTAGTAGGGCTGAGTGTGGGCGGAGCTGAAGTCTCCACGGGTCCTGTGATCAGGGCAGGAGGGGGGCTGATGCTGTGTGGGGGCTGCCGAGGGTCTGTCCCCGGACCCTCCCCACCCTGAGCATCCGACAGCAGGCCACATCTGGCCGTCACTCAATCCCAGACAACACCCTGAGATTCCTGAGAAAATGGGGCCGGGACCAGGAGACCAGGGAGAGTGCCCCTGCTCCACTCTGCTGGAGCGTCACGCCCTCTGCACCTCCTACAGCGGTGCCCTGCTTTACTGCCCAGAGTCCAAGTGGAATGTCTGCTCTGAGGCCCCAGGAGGGTGTGGAGGGGGTCAGAGTGTCCTGGATGGACCCTGACTCCAGGACAGCTCGGGGCTGACCACCCACAGGGACAGGGACGGCCTCATCCCAAAGGTGCCTCAAAGCACCATCCAGCCCTGGTCAGGGGCCCCCCTGGACCGTGTGACTTGCCCAGTGAGGAGTGGATCACAGCACAGGGGACACATGACCTGAGGCTCCACAGATTCTCACCCAGTGGAAAGGACAGTCAACACCATCTGAGGGGAAAGACGCAGGTTCCCTTGAAGGGGTCTGTCCTCACCCCATCTCTGGAAGCGCACCCCCCGCCAGCCCAGCAGGGACAGCTCTGTGCCCACCCTGATGCTGGGGCTGAGTGCCCAGGTCACCGTGGTGTCCAGGTGAGACCAGGCTCCAGGGACCTGAGCCAGGTGTGAAGGAAGAGAGATGTGTGTGCAGAGGGAAGAGGGAACCAGAGGGTTTGGGGGTCAGGAGGGGGCAGGGAGATGGAGGACACAGCTGGGGACAGGGTCCAGGGACCTGGGGCAAACCTGAGGGCAGAGCAGAGACCTCCTCACCTGTCACCACCAGCTCCAGGGGCCACTGGGCTCAGACCAACCAGACTCTTTTTCATAGCGGCAGCAATAATGCCAGACAGTGTCTTTGCTCATTACGGTGACGCCAAATCTGGCCTCTGTCTGGTGTGGACCAAGTTGAGACACGTTATCCTCATTCTTTTCTTTCTTTTTTTTGTTTTTTTGCAAAACACGGGCCTCTCACCGCTGTGGTCCCTCCCGTTGCAGAGCACAGGCTCCGGACACACAGGCTCAGCGGCCATGGCTCACGGGCCCAGCCGCTCCGCGGCATGTGGGATCCTCCCAGACCAGGGCACGAACCCATGTCCCCTGCATCGGCAGGCGGACTCTCAAGCACGGCGCCACCAGGGAAGCCCTATCCTCATTCTTGAAGTCATTTCTATTGTCCTTGTTCTCCAAGTGGAATCTCTTAACCCTATCAGGGCCCCGGCACACGAAGGTCAGCTGCCGCCGGGAGATCACAGAACCCTGCCCCCAGATAGAGGGTCTGGGCAGGGTCCCTAGGAGGGATGAGAGCAGGATCTCAGGGTCTATTATGAGGAAACCACCACACAATGCAATTCACTCCTTTTAGTGTCTCAGTTCAATTTTTCTTTTTTTTTTTTTGACAAACTTAGTTGTGCAAATCACCACAATCAAATTTTAGACCATTTTCATCATCCTCTCCAAAAGACCTCCCCACGTCCATTCTATGAGCCTCTAAATTCCCATCACTGCGGAGTGATTTTCCCCACTTGACTTAAGGACCCTGAGACTTGGTCACGTCTTGCTCAGGGTGACGTGGGAGGTGTCAGAGCAGGCTGGGCCCCCGGGCATGTCTGCTGCAGGGGGCGGCTCCCTCCCTGCCCACGGCCACTCTAGGGGAACAGAGACAGCTGGGAGGGTGGCACAGGACGGGAATGACCGGGTCATTCCTGGGACAAGGAGAGCAGGGGTCTCAGTCGGTAGGAATGGTCTGGGCTGGTCTGAAGGACAGCTGCCAGTCCCAGGTAGGATTGTGTGGGGTGAGGGACGCAGTCTGCAGAGCGGCTGTGTGTGTGTGTGTGTGTGTGTGTGTGTGTGTGTGTGTGTGTGTGTGTGTGTGTGTGTGTGTGTGTGTGTGTGTAGGAGCTGGAGCACAGCTCTGGTCCCACATTCCCCAGCAGATGAGGATCCCTGTGTCCAGTGTAAGTTCCCTGTGCAGAAATCATCCCTGGGTTTTCTCTGTATTTTTACCTTCATCTCAGTGTATTCCCATTTCCTTGTTACTGAGGCTCTGGAAACCCCAAATGTCTCAACTAGGCTGGGGGCAGGGGGAAGAGCGGGTTTGTAGCCCTGAAACAGGAAGCTGGCCTCACATTCAGCAAAATCCCCCATAGAGGCAGGGAGCTGGCAGAGGTCATTCACTCATTCATTGTTGTTATTGTCTTTATCTGGAGGTTAAGTGTGGTTTAAGGAGATGCAAGTTGACAAGGGGAGGATTTGTGATGTTTAATTTTGTGTGTCACCTCGGCTGGGCCATGATCAGTTATGTGGTCAGACATTCTGGATGTTTCTGCAAGGGTGTTTTTGGATGATATTAACATTTAAATCACTGGATTTAAAAGAATTATTTTTAATTAATTTATTTTACTTATTTATTTTTGACTGCGCTGGGTCTTCGTTGCTTCGTGCCGGCTTTCTCTAGTTGCTGCTAGCGGGGGCTACTCTTCGTTGCAGTGTGAGGGCTTCTCATTGCGGTGGCTTCTCTTGTTGCGGAGCACGGCCTCTAGGCACGCGGGCTTCAGTAGGTGTGGCTCACAGGCGCTAGAGCGCAGGCTCAGTAGTTGTGGCGCACGGGCTTCGTGGCTCCGCGGCATGTGGGATCTTCCTGGACCAGGACTTGAACCCGTGTCCCTTGCATGGGCAGGCAGATTCTTAACCACTGCGCCACCAACGAAGCCCCTAAATCATTGGATTTTGAGTAAAGCAAATTGTCTTCCATAATGTGGGTGGGCCTCATGCAATCAGCTGATGGCCTGAATTGAGCAGAAGAATGACCTCTGCTGAGCGAGAAGGGATTCTGCCAGCAGACTGCCTTTGGACTGGAACCTCAGCAACAGTTCTCCTAGGTCTCCAGACTGCAGCCCACCCTTCAGATTTTGGACTTGCCAGCCTCCATAATGGTGTGAGGATATTCCATAAAATCTGTGTGTGTGTGTGGAGTATGATATGTATATATTCACATGCATCCTATTGGTTTTGTTTCTATGACAAACCCTGGCTAATGGGTACAGGGTTTCCTGTTGGGGTGATGAAAATGTCTTGGAGCCAGTTAACAGGGATGGTCGCACAAGATCGTGAATGCACCACATGCCACTGAATTGTACGCTTTCAGATGGTTAACGGTCACTCTTATGTTATGTGAGCCTTACTGCAGTAGGAAAAAAAGTAATGATGTTTGTAAAGCAGGTAGCACAGCCCTGACATGTCAGGAGTGCATTCTTACTGCACTCGTACTATACACCCATAGCATATCCATAAAAGACAACCTGATGACCAGGCCAAGTCTAGGGTGCGTCCATTTTGCCGTCTGGCTACTTCCACCAGTGTAGAGTAGAAAAGAAGTTGTCTTCTCCTGATGACAGCATTCTGTGGCCAGTCTGGTCCTCATCTGCATACTGAGCTTCCCTGCCTCCTGAACAATTCTGGCTCCTTCTCTGCGTGGCCCCAACACCCCCGGACCTGTATCTGGACACCCTCCCTATTTCACCGTCAGGACCCAACCCCAGGAAGGTAGGTTCTGTGGCTGCTGTCCACGGTGCTGACGGGGATTTGACGGTTGAGTCTAGTTTCAGCACCATGGTCAGAGTCTATGAAGGCAACACAGCCTCCCCCATTTTCTGATATCTCAGTGATCAGGTAGGCATCCGCTGAGCCCCATCTTTGGTCCTCTTCTGTAGACTCCGTGCAGGATTCAGATAAGACATACTCAGTCAGAGCATGAGGGTAACTTGGAAAAATACGGGGGATGGCTGTAGTTGGCAATGATTCAAACTCCCTTCACAATCCATGCATCCTGAATAGGGATAAAGCTGCTCAGAGGCCCGGGATGTTGGTCCCACACTCAGCATCACAGCCACTGGAGCAGACCGGCGTGTCGTATAATGTTCGTTTTCCCCTATCCACCTCAGAACTGTCCTTCACCAGACCAGGTTCAGGGTACCGGATACTGGGTATGACCAAAAGATAATGGACTGGGCTCACCCCAAACCGGTTTCAAAACCTAGATCTGCCTCTTGCCAGCTCTGTGTCCCTGGGAATGTCATTCTGCCTCTCTGAGGCTCACTTTGCTTTTCTGGAAAATGGCAATGATAATGGTGTCTGCTTCAAAGGAAGCAGGTGATCAGAGATTATTCTATTCTGTTTCTCATAGGAAGCAAGCAGTTGGGCCAAGAGCGCGAGATCTTGAGCCAGGCATCCTGAGACTTGATCATAGCTCTGCCTTTTATTAACTTTGTGACTTAGGGAAAGTCACCCGATTGCCTCTACTTTGTCATCTATCCAATGAGGATAATGCCAGCACCTGCTTTTTGGGGTTTTGGTGAGAAACGAAATAGTTCGTACACGAGATGTGTGGAGTAGCGTGCCTGGCGTGTACTTAGCACTCATTCAAGGATGTGAGCTGTTATGACTATTACCGTCATCGTCACGTGCCTAGACACAGCCTGGCAAACCGCTTGGGTTTGGTAATGATAGCTGCCTTTATGAATTATTGTTAGGATTTCTGTGAGGTTCCTTGGACCTCTGACACGGATGAAGAAACTAAAGCTACAAGTTGAAAAGTGGCTTGCCGGGGTCACACAGGCAAGAGCTCCAAGCCAGGGCTGGCTGACACCAGTGCACAGGCTTTGGTCACATTCCCGCCTGCCCACATTTAGCAGAAGGGCAGGAAGGACCTTAGGAATCCCCGACCCACCCTCAGGTGGAAGACCGAGGCTCGTGGTACTCTGGCCAGGAGTTTGCAGCAATTATCTCCTGGCCCTTCCCTATTTCCTCCACTTTGCCAGTTGTGCCAGGATACTCTTTTCCTTCACAGAACCTGCAAAGGATCCCAGGAGCTTTTCCTGCTGGGGTTGTAACCAGAGGGGGAGGAAACTGCAGATGGTCCTTTGGAAACATTGTTGGTTGTCCAGACCATGGGGAGGGGGGAGCTACTGGCATCTAGTTGGTGGGGCCTTGGGAACACCCCACAGTGCACAGGATGGCCCCCAACCCTCCCACCACAAAGAATGATCCAGCCCCTAGCGCCAATAGCTCCGAGGTGCAGAAACACTGGTCTATGTGTTTGTAAGATCCCAGCCCAGTTGGAAGGTGGATACTGCAAACTAATTTCATGGGGCTTGGATGGGATGAGGTCATTAAAACCTTATTAGTTAGAGTTATTTTCCTTTCTCTCTTTACAAGGGGGGGGGGCGGAATTCCCTGGAGGTCCAGTGGTTAGGACTCCATGCTCTCACTGCCGAGTGCCCAGATTCAATCCCTGGTTGGAGACGAAGATCCCACAAGCCGTGAGGTGTGGCCAAAAAAAAGAAAAAATCTTTCCTTTCTCTCTTTACAAGGAGGATGTATTCAGGTATCATTTCTGTAACTAAAAATTACTTTACAAAACAAGAAGCAAAAATAGCAGCGAATGTATCCAAACCAAGGAAAGAAAGAAAACTCCTTGCAAGCTGTGTGTGTTGGGGGGTGGGGGTGGGGATGCATTGGGCGCCAGCTCAGCTGGAAGGAGGAGGGAGCTCCAGAGACAGAGCTCACACCAGACTGGCTGCACTCCCAGGGCTCCCTCTGTTGGCACAGATCCTGTCTCCAGCTCTTCTTCTTTTTTTTTTTTCTTTTTGGCCGCACTGCATGACTTGCAGGATCTCAGTTCCCTGACCGAGGATCGAACCTTCGCCCCCTGGAGTGGAAGCGTGGAGTCTCAACCACTGAACCGCCAGGGAAGTCATCTGTCTCTGTCTCTCTGTCTCCCTCGCTCCCTCGCTCTCTCTCTCACCCCGTCTGTCCCTACCCTCTCTGGCTTCCTCCTCTCTCCCGCTGCATCTAGATGAGGCTCTTTCAAAGTCCTTTGGGTTGTTGGAAATACTTCCTGATGGGAAGACCCAAACCCTGGGTCACTCCCCACTCAGCATCGTCTGCCCACTCCTGAGAAGCT
The DNA here is from genome assembly GCF_949987515.2 of Delphinus delphis. Lineage (NCBI taxonomy): Eukaryota > Metazoa > Chordata > Mammalia > Artiodactyla > Delphinidae > Delphinus > Delphinus delphis. The sequence goes on along the minus strand of NC_082702.1, from coordinate 3,845,572 downwards.
GGGGAAATGCCCAAACTCCACGCATAGGTCACCTTGCTTGTGGGCTCTGCTCTCCGTGGCCTTTGGTAGAGGCCCTGCCATGCTGACTCCGTTTCCTCATCTGCTCAATGGACATAATAACAGCACCTGCCTCATAGGTTGATATGAGGACTAAATGAGGTAATAAGATGGAGTGCTTCGAACAGAGCCCGCACACAGCAGGTGTTCAGCAGACTCGTCCTGCAGTTCATCTGGGGCTCGGATCTGAACCAGCTTCCCCTCCCTTCCCAGCACAGCTGAACGCCTCACCTCCTCCACCCCTGCCTCTGCCTCACCCGGATCCAGGCCGGTGGAGTAGAGCCCCCGAAGCACCGCCCCACCTGTACACTGACCCAGGCTGCAGTCACCCCTCTATCCTTCCACCTGCTCCTTCAAGAGGCAGCCCCCGCTGCCCTGGGCTAAACCCTCCTCAAGTGCTCTAGACATGGGCTACCCGATACCTGGACCACTGGCCCCCAGTGGCTATTTCCATGTAGAATCAATGAAAATTAAATACAATTAAAATTTCACTTTCTCAGCCCCACTAGCTACATCTCAAGTGCCCAACAGCCACATGTGGCTACTGTACTGGACAGTCCCATCATTCCAGAAAGTTCTGTTGGACAGACCCTTTTCTTCCCTGCTCCTGGGGGTCCTGTCCTTTATAGAACCTACCTCTCCTATATCTTCCATCTCTCCTTCTGAGTCAGGGTCAGCCTGCCTGAGTTCAAATCCTGCCTGCGCAACTTTAGGGCTGCATTAGCTAAGTTCCCTAAAAGTTAAGAGACAAACCAAAAAACCCTCTCTGTGCCTCAGTTTCTCCATCTGTAAAGTGGGAATAATAATACCAACCCCCTCCCGCCCATAGAGTTATTGCAAAGATTAAGGTTACATGTGGAAAGATCTTAGAACAGCTCCTAAAAAATTCTAAGCCCTTGATAAATGTTAGCTGCTATTACTGTTGTTATATACTTTCTTCCAAATGCTGAAGTAAGCTCAAGCCCCCTCTTTAAGTCTGTATGTAGTAGCAATGAATGAGTCCCAAAAGAAACTGCCAAGTGGGAAAAAGTGGTAGCCCAAAACCGTCCAGTAAAAGTTCCTTTGTGTGTTTAAAATGTGTGTTTAATATGTGTTTTCTTAGAGCACCATGTTGATCAGCTGTTCTCAACCCGGGGCAATATCCCCCCTCCAGGGGCCATTTGGAAGCAATGCTGGTCGTCTAAATCCTGGGGAGGGGGAAGCTACTGGCATCTAGTGGGTGGAGCCTTGGGACGCTGCTGAACATCCCACAGTGCACAGGATACTCCCACCACAAAGAACCATCCAGCCCCAAATGCCAAGAGCTCCGAGGTGCAGGATCGCTGGTCTGTGTGTTTGTAAGAGCCCAGCCCAGTTGGAAAGGGATACTGCAAACTAATTTCGTGGGGCTTGGATTGGACAAGGTCATCAAAAGTTAAGTCAGAAAGAGAAAAACGAATACCGTATGCTAAAACATATTTATATGGAATCTAAAAAAAAAATGTTCATGAAGGACCTAGGGGCAGGACGGGAATAAAGACACAGACCTACTAGAGAATGGACTTGAGGACACGGGGAAGGGGAAGGGTAAGCTGGGACAAAGTGAGAGAGCAGCACGGACATATATACACTACCAAATGTAAAATAGATAGCTAGTGGGAAGCAGCTGCATAGCACAGGGAGATCAGCTCGGTGCTCTGTGACCACCTACAGGGGTGGGATAGGGAGGGTGGGAGACGCAAGAGGGCGGGGATATGGGGATATATGTATATGTACAGCTGATTCACTTTGTTATAAAGCAGAAACTAACACACCATGGTAAAGCAATTATACTCCAATAAAGATGTTAAAAAAATGTCTATGTAAAAAAAAAACCTTATTAGTTAGGGTTATTTCCCTCTCTCTCTTTACAAGGAGGATATCCTTTATGTAACTAAAAATTACTTTTTCAAAAAAGAAACAAAATAGCAGGAAGTGTATCCAAACCGAGCAAAGAAACCAAACTCCTTCTCTGACCCCTCCCTCTCCCCCCGGATATCCGTCCTGTCTTGCTCTCCTTTCTTTCACAGCAGACTCCCAAGTCCTCTGCACTTTTTCATCTCCTCACTCTCTCCCTCGCCTCCCCAGCCACAATCTGGCTTACGCCTGCCCAGCCCCCATGGGCAGTTCTCACTCTGGCCACCAGTCACCTCTGGCTTGCTATTAAATCCAGTGGATCTTTTTTTTTTTTTTTTTTTAAATCAGACTGAGACTGCAGAGAGGGGACCTGTGCGTCCTTCCAGGGCTTCTGCAGCCCTTCTCTCTCCTCCTCCTTCACTTTCTCTGGCTGCTGCCCGGCCCTGGTCCAAGTTCCTTTCCCTTTTCTTATCTCTCAATGTCACCCTTCTCAGCTGCTTCATCCCAGAACCCTGCTCTTCCCGCACTTCAGCCCAGAACCAGCTACCTAATTTGCGGGGTGCATTGCAAATGAAAATGTGGGGTCCCTTGTTCAAAATGATTAATAATGTGAAGATAGAGCAAACCGTGAAACCAAGTGCAGAGGGCCCTTCTAGGCGTGGCGACCCCCAAGACTGCACAGGTCGCTTGCCCGTGCAGCCGATCCTGCTTTCCTCTCTTCTGGGCATGGCCTCTGGCATCTCTTGTACACCTGTTCCTCCTCCCAGGCTCTCCAGCTTGGTGGCCACGCCACCATCCCCCGGGATCTGCCCTCTGAGGGTCCTTGGGGTAGACAGAATGCACCTCTAAAGATACCCAGGCATGAATCCCTGAAACCGATGAATATGTCGTATCAGGTAGCAAAGGGACTTTGCACACAAGATTAAAGTTAGGGACCTTAAGACGGGGAGATTATCCTGGCGTGATGGTTCATTTTACTTGTCCGCCTGGCCAGGCTGTAGTACCTGGTTGTTCAACCAAACACTAACCCAGGTATGGCCGGGGAGCCGTTATGTAGGTGTGACTAACATCTATACCCAGCTGACTCTAGGTAAAGGAGATGGCCCTCGAGAATGTGGGTGGGCCTCACCCAATCAGTTGAAAGGCCTTCACTGCAAAATGGGGAAGAAATTCTGCCTTAAAGACCACAGCATCAGGGACTTCCCTGGCGGTCCAGTGGTTAAGACTCTGCCTTTCCAATGCAGGGGGCGTGGGTTTGATCCCTGGTTGGGGAACTAAGATCCTGCATGCTACACGGCGGGGCTCAAAACAACCACCAAACCAAACCAGAAACAAAGACCGAGGCGTCAGCTCCTAGCCTGACTGAGAGTTTCCAGCCTGCCTTATGGAATTCAGGCTTGCCAGCCCTTAGCATTGCAAACTCCCAATTCCTTGACATAAATTATGTATACTTCTGTATTAGCTTGTGCTGATTACCAGGTCATATATGAATACATCTCCATTACCGATGGTGATATATGTATAACGCCTGTGTTTTCCAGGTGGGCCGAGCCAAATCACATGAGCCCTAAAAGCAGAGGAGCTTTTCTGGCTGGAGGGAGGAGGGAGATGGGGCAGGCCTGCAAATCAGGGACACCTGAAGCATAAGAGGGGCTCAACTTACCGTTGCCAGAGGACAGACACAGGGAAAACACCGGAAGGATGCAGGCAGCCTCTTGGAGCAGACCAGCCCCCAGCTGACAGCTCAGCAGGTACAAGAGTTTTTTGTTTTGTTTTTGTTTGTTTCTGTTTTTGATGAGATGAAAGCGTTTCGGGACTAGATAGAGGTGATGGTTGTACAACATTGTGAATGTACTAAATGCCACTTTATTTTTTATTAATTAATTTATTATTTAATTAATTAATTTATTTTTGGCTGCGTTGGGTCTTTGTTGCTGCGTACGGGCTTTCTCTAGTTGCCAACTCTAGGGGCCACTCTTCGTTGAGGTGTGAGGGCTTCTCGTTGCCGTGACTTCTCTTGTTGCGGAGCACGGGCTCTAGGCACGTGGGCTCAGTAGTTGTGGCTCGCGGGCCCTAGAGCGCAGGCTCCGTATTGTGGCGCACGGGCTTAGATGCTCCGCGGCATGTGGGAATCTTCCCGGACCAGGGCTCGAACCCATGGCAGGTGGAATGTTAACCACTGTGCCACCAGGGAAGTCCCCTACATACCACTTTAAAATGAGTCATTTTATGTTATGTGAAGCTAACGTCAATAGAAAATAATTAAAACTTTTATTTTGTGGCCACGCCACGTGGCATGCAGGATCTTAGTTCCTAGACCAGGGATCGAACCTGTGCCCCCTGCAGTGGAAGCGTAGAGTCTTAACCACTGGACCGCCAGGGAAGTCCCTGGATTGTTGTCACTTTTTGTCTCTGTCCCACTCCTTCAAGATTCAGGGCAAGCCACACCTCCTTGTTATCTATGAAACTAACTCTCTCCCTCTCCGGCCCCAGCATCCCAGCCCCAGCGCACCGCGGAGCCAGCCTCCTCCCCGGGGCCTCTACCTCCCCCAGGTCAGGCCCTCTGGCACACTGGCCGCTGAGGGATCTTCCTCACACCCACATCTGACTCTTCTTGTCGCCGCTAGGCACTGGCACTCGGTGATGTCATGACCTTTCTGTGGACGAGTCGCTCCCGGCAGGGATATTCATCCCGGGAACTCTCCAAAGCAGGGTGAGAGCTGCCCCTCCGAGGTCACATCCATCCTTTTGCTGGTCTTACTGCCTGACCTTGTCTGTTTTTCTCTCTCTCTTTCAAGCCCACACATACTCCCTCAGCAGCTGCAATCTGGAAGAAATTATTCTTCCACACAGCCAGACTTCCCCAGTTTCAGGAAATTCCAGGCTGGCAGGGGGAGGGGCCGAGCTGGGGGCCGCCCTGTCCATCCATCCATCCCCCGCCCCGTCTGCCGTGTTCTCTGGGCGGGCGCACACCCAGTGCCAGCCTCCTCCCCTGGCCCACACTCAGCCCGGAGGGGCCTCAGCTTTTCCACCGCTACTTCCTAGTCCTTTAAATCCTAGAGGCAAACTTTTGGGGGATAAGGAAGGCTGGGAGGGACCTACGCCTTAACCCTTTCTGCCCCAGACACACTGAGCTGCACTGGGCGTGACTCTGCGCCCCTTTGGGCTCCTACCATGGCCCCCGAGAGGGGCTGACACTTCAGATCCCGGTGCAGGTAAAGAAGGGACTCCATGCCAGGGTCTGCCCGGGTTGGGGCTCAGACTCCTGGGTCTGAGGGGGGAGGGGCCGGGGAGCTGGACTCCTGGGTCTGAGGGGGGAGGGGCCGGGGGCCTGGACTCCTGGGTCTGAGGGGGGAGGGGCCGGGGGCCTGGACTCCTGGGTCTGAGGGAGGAGGGGCCGGGGACCTGGACTCCTGGGTCTGAGGGAGGAGGGGCTGGGGGTCCGGACTCCTGAGGCTAAGGATCAAGAGAGCTAGGAGCCAGGACTCCTGGAACCTAAGAGAGAAGGGGGTGGCACTCTGGGCCCGGCCGCCTGGGTCCTGGATGCCCCTCCAGGTTCCGTATGACACTTCCTTTGCCAGGTGAGATCCCGCCCGGAGGAAGAAGGAAGAAGGCGCGGGCCTGGGACTGGGAGGCGGAGGCGGGCTCCGAACCAAGAAGACGGGGTTCCCAGCTTGAGCCGGAGCCTGAGAGTTTGCCTGCCTGGTTCAGCGGGGACCACGAGGTACGGGGCAGTGGTGGCCCAGGGTCCCCGGTCAGGTCTGGAGGGGAGCCGGACAGCCGGCCAAAGGGACGGCGGCCGCGGCTGCTGAAATCCTGGGCCGCAGCCACGTGGCCTCAGGAAGCGCGCACTGGAGCCCCGAGGGGGTCGGGGGCTCCCAATCGCGGGTCCCCCTGCGCCGTCTGGGTCCCACCCTCCTTGTTGCCTGTCCCAAAGGGCTGAGGACCAGTCGGGCTGGATCTGCAGTGGGTTGTTATTTCCTCTTGGCGGGGCTGGGGCCCGGAGAGGACAGAGGTGAGCCAGCTGTGCCCCCCACCCCTGCAGCTGGAGCCTCGGCCCGGAAAGAGAGGGGGCGGGTGGAGGCGGGAGGAAGGCGGCTTAGCGAGTGCGCGCGATCACCGCGTCCCAGGGTCCCATCCTGGCTCCCGCTCTCTGCCTGCTTTCAGATTGTCACAACAGCAGCCCCTCTGTACAGAGCTTGGGCCTGTGACGGCCTTTTTCCGAGTGTGACCTCATTGCGTCAAGCACACAGCAAGGGAGATAGAGCCTTCTGTTCAAGGGGACACGGAGGCTCGGAGAAGTGGAGTGACTGGCCCCCGAGGTCTCAGAGCTAGCGAGGAGAAGTGGTAGCTTTCAAAAACAATTTTGAACTCGTTGTTATCTAGAATGGGAAAAAGCAAAGCAAACAGGCAAACACAGTCAAGGGCGTAGGAAATCCCTGGCCTTGATGTCAAAACATTATTTTCTCCATGGGTCTGCACACCCTATCCTTTGGGGGCTGTGAGCAGTATCACATCATCCTTTGACGCCGGAGTTCGTCTGCCTGGGTTCCAGATTCAGCCCCCAACATTTGCTACTGTGTGATCCAGGGCAAGTCACTTCACCTCTCTGTGCCTCAGGTGCCACCCACATCTGTAAAAGGGACAAAATAACAGCGGTCTCCCCTCACTGGGTTGTTCCAAGGATTAAATGAGTTCATTCATTTGTGTGAAGCACTTAGACCCCTGCCTGGCCCAGAATAAGTTCTCGGGAAATAGAATGTCAGCATCATGCGTGTACTCTACGACAACCCCTTGCAAACAGGCATTCTGATTTCCCATTTCTCAGGAGTAAACTAAGGCTTAAGGCTGAGGAAGTTAGTTCCGGGTCCCACAGAAAGGCAATGGCAAACCTGTTGTGTCTGGTGTCAGAAACCAAGATCTTAATATGCTGCTAAGCGCTGGAAAATGTCAGTGATGTCACCTTGTAGGGTGATAGGAGGATGGGATGAGGGGCAAGGTAGGGGGTGGGCAGGGAGAAGAGGCAATAGCTGAGAGCCGTCCAGGGAGGAGCCAGTTCAAGGGACAGCAGGCAGTGGAAGCAGTAACTCTGGGCTCTGGAGTCCCACAGAGCTGGCTTTGTGACCTTGGGCAAGTCATGTACCATCTCTGAGCATCTGTTTCCTTCTCTGGGACAGGGGAGAATGATCCAAAGTAGGACTCCACTGAGCATTTATTGAGCATTTGCTGTGCGCTGGCTACTGTGCTAAGACTTTCCATGGGCAACATCTCCCCAATTCTTGCCAAGAGACTGAATTATTATATGAGCGTCATTCCATTCTTGAGATGAGCAAGTGAGGTCAGAAAGGTTAAGTAATTTGCCCAAAGTTACACAGCAGTGGGCACAGTCAGATCCAAGTCTGGGCAGTTGGCTTTCTGAGTTCTGCTCTTTTGAACTATGAACCACTGCCCAGGGATAAGGGGTGCTGCTAGCTCTGAGACAGGATTTTTTTTTTTTAAACTGTGGATTGAGATTCATGAATGAGCAGAGGTCAGCATTAAAAAAGAAAAATAGGGAGTTCTCTGGTAGTCCAGTGGTTAAGACTCCGTGCTTCCACTGCGGGGGGGTGGGGTGGGGGGGCGGGGGGGAGTGTGGGTTCGATCCCTGGCCGGGGAACTAAGATCCTGCATGGTGCAGGGTAAATGCATCATGCAGGCATTTATTTAGTTAGTTATTAAATAAATAAGAAAATAGAATTGAAACTGAGTGCCTAGCATGAGATAAGAGTAGGTCTCAATTCACAAAATGTTTGTTTCCCTTATGTGGGGGGGGGGGGGTGTGGTTGTGGGTGGGGAAGGAATGGTGACTGTGTGCCAGATTGCAATAAAATATATTTATTCATCTAGGTTGAGGTCAGGGAAGTTTGAGAAACACGACAGAGGTGGTAAATCAAGACTGGTTTTTCCAGAAGTAACTGTAAAGTGTGTGCGTGTGTGTGTGTGTGTGTGTGTGTGTGTGTGTGTTTGGGTAGGGGAGAAGGGAGCTCTCAGAACATATCCATCTACAATTATTTCAAATCCTTTTGGCTTTAATTTTTCTCCACGTTATCACTGATCTTTCCCATGGTGCTGGTCCCTGAAAGGACAAGGCTGGCTGCTTTGCCTGCTTCATAGGATTTGATCTAAATTTTGTTCCACAGTTTTGTTTGGGAACACATGCCCCTCCCCAACACTATCAGTTGGCTGGCACTGTTAAAAATATAGTTTTCTTTGAGTATTTCTATGCGTCCTGCAAGGAAGGTAGTGTCATTTTATCCATTTTCCAGATAGAAAACAGACAGAGAGCAATCACATAATTTATCCCAATTCATCCAGTTGGCAAAGGGTGGGGCTTCAATTCAAATGGAAAGGTTTTTTTAAAAATTGTTATTATTATAATAACAGTGACTGTTAAAACAAAAGTACAAGGTCATCAAAGTCCCTCCCAGAAGTTCCATAGAAACGGCCAAGTTCCAGGATATGGGCAAAGGTTGGCAGGCATATCTATTTACCATCGAGTCTGATGCAGTCATGTAGCTATAGGGTACCTAGTTAACAGTTCATGAGCTGCCCGTTTGGAACTTATGCCATTCTTGCCATGTTTTAACACAGGAAAATTTGCATGATTATTATTGTTACTCTTGTTTTCCAAGAAGTAAGACTTATATGTTTTTTTCAAAACCAGATTATTCAAATTATAAAATGCTGTGCAAATATATAGATTTCCCAGGCCCACCCTAAATCTCCCAAATTACAATCCTCAGGCCAGCCTACGTGATGACTTTTGTATGTTCTAGGCAAAGCTTTCATGGAGATAATTATATATATATATATAATAATTATATTTTACGACTGCGTTGGTATAAAGGCAAACATAATCCAGACGTTTTAAAATAAAACACGGCAGCCCCGTCTGGGAAGGGGCTTCTGTACACCATGTGTTGAGGGGGAGGGTCTCATCTGTGCTCCCCGGGGTTTTGTGGGCTCTGCAGGCCCCAAAGGTGGCGGGGCTGGAGAGGAAGACCTGGGCCCGTGTCCCTGCCCTGCGGGAGCTGGGGACCAGTGGCCTCAGTAAAGGACAAGAGGTTCAAAAAAATAATAACAAAACGTTTAAACATGTGTGCGGGCCTCTAGAAATGTGGCGGGCCCTGGGCACTGTGTCTGTTGCACCCAAAGGACAGAGTCCGCCCTGTCTTCATGGTGGATGGCCCTGTGTTTAAGCTGGAGTTTCTGTCAAGTTTGGGAAGCAGTCCAAAAGGCTTGGTGAAGCATGTTGCTTGTTCTCTGACCTATAAAAGCTCAAACGTTAGTTCTTAGTGGAATTAACATATGGGCAGACCTAAATTTGAGTCTGAGATTTGAATCAAGCAGCTGTAACCTCGGACCTCTGGGAGCCTCAGTTTCCCCACTTGTAAAATGGGAGTGATCCCACCACCATCATCCTGTACTTATGGAGAGCATCCTCTGAACGGCGTGCTACGCCCAGGGCTGGGAACACGGAAGGCCTCGGTAGCGTCCTCCCGGGGTAGGCCGTGCTAACCCGTCCCTATCCCGCAGATGCCGGTCCTGAAGCAGCTGGGCCCCGCGCAGCCCAAGAAACGGCCGGAGCGCGGCGCTCTGTCCATCTCCGCGCCGCTCGGCGACTTCCGGCACACTCTGCACGTGGGGCGCGGCGGCGACGCCTTCGGAGACACTTCGTTCCTGAGCCGCCACGGCGGCGGGCCACCCCCTGAGCCCCGGCCGCCGCCCGCGGGAGCCCCGCGCTCCGCGCCGCCGCCCGCCGTGCCGCAGCCCCCGCCGCCCGCCCTCCGCGCGCCAGCGCCCGCCGACCCGCTGCTGTCCTTCCACCTGGATTTGGGCCCCTCCATGCTGGACGCAGTGCTGGGCGTCATGGACGCGGAACGCCCGGGCGCCGCTGCCGCCAAGCCCGACGTGGACCCCGGCCCCGGGGCGCAGCACCCTAGGGCCCGTTGCCTCCCCAACGCGGACCTCGAGCTGGACGACGTCATCGGCCTGTAGGCACCCCCATTCCCTGCGCCCTTACCGTCCAGCTCCCCACTTCTTTATACATAAACCGACAAGGTCTGTGCCCCGGGTTTTGTCTGTTTACTTTGCATGTGGGAAGGGGGGACGGGGAGGGGTGATGAGGTCCTGGCGCCTTTAAGAGCTAGGTATGTCACGTGAGGTTCCGGTCCCAGCCAGGTGGGTGGAGGTCTCAGGATTAACCTGGTGTAATGGGATGCGGCCCCTTTAAGAGAGCCAGGGGCGTGGCTGGGTGGTGCCCCTCCCAGGGGCGGGGTTCCGAAGTGGCCGCTCCCACAGCCTGGTTTTTTCAGCAGTGTTGGCTGCGCGTCGCCGCCGCCGCCGCCTGCCGGACGCGGTCCCGGGCCCGGCCTGACTCGCTCCCTCGGGCCGGCCGACGGCTGTGACCCCGTGAGCTCCGCGTCTCCAGTGGACCCAGCCCAGGCGAGCTGTCCTTTACCCCGGGAGCGGCCGCACAGGAAAAGTGGCCGGGAAGAGGCGTGGTCCCCGTAGAAAAGGGACGCCCCAAAGTTGTGTCATCCTGAGGGCGACAGTTGCGTCCCAAATCCGGGCTACGAAGTTCGTTCTGGGCCTACAGGCGTCCGGTTGTCCCGCGGAGGGCGAGGCCCAACGAATGCCCGGAGGGGCGTGATAGCACATGCAAATCATTAGGCGTGCGGGGTGTGCGAGCCCAGCTCGTCAGGGGCCAAGAGAGAGCGGGGCCGCATCGTTAAAGCACTGGACTAGGGACGGGGCCAGCTTCTCTAAGGAGCAAGAGTGGAGGGGCCGCACTTGTAAATCATTAGGTAGCGGAGCCAAGCTCACTAAGGGGCCAGAAGAGGCGAGGCCGCACCTGTAAGGTATTTGGGTTGTGGGGGCGGGGCCGCATATGTAAATTATTGGGTTGGGGCCGGGGCCACAGATAAAAACCGCTTGGCTGCAAGGGTCAGGCGCCTCCAGGGCACCGCGGAGGGCCGTCTCACGCGCGAGGTGCTTTCCAGGTCGGGGCGGGGCCTGAGCCTCGCCCGTGACGTCACAGCGGTGCCTGGCGCCCGTGCCGGCAGGACTGACCCAGGTGCGGGAACGGCCTGAGCGGGGCGAGCGCGCCAGCCGCACCCCACTCCCATGGCGGCGGCCGAAGGGCCGGAGCCGCCCGTGGGGGCCCCCAGCGCGGAACCCGCGCCGCCGCCGGCCTGCCGCTTCTTCCTGGAGGGCCGCTGCCGCTTCGGTGCCCGCTGCCGTCAGCCCCACCCCGGGGCGCCGGCGCCGCCGCAGCCTAGAGGCGAGCCCGAAGCAGAGGCCAAAGCCAAGAAGCCGCCGCTGCGCACGGCTGCGGCTGTCATCCAGCGCATCCGCTGGGACCCGCGCCTCGACCCGGCCGACTTTTCCGTGGGCTACGTCGACCGCTTCCTGGGTGTGCGCGAGAAGCCCTTCCTTTCCTTCTGCTGGGACGAGCCTCTGGCGGCGCTCGGGCCGGGCGTTCTGGCCGTGCCGCAGCACCGGGTGCGCTACTTCCGCTTCCGCGGCCGTCTGGTGTGGGACCGCGCCTCGCGTACGGACCTCGTCTTCGGCTCGGGCTTGGCTGCGGGCCGCGGGTCCACCATCCTGGACGCGCTCGACGGCGGGGATGCGCACGGTGTCGGAGAGGAGGGCGACGGCGAGGACGCGCACCAGACCGGGCATGCGAGCGACGGCGAGCACGTGCACGGAGCCGGAGGTGAGAGCAACGGCGTGGACGCGCACGGGACCGGGGGCGCGCACGACGGCGGAGACAGGGGCGGGGACGTGCATGGGACCGGGACCGGGGACGAGAGTGACGGCGAGGACGCGTACGGGGCCGGAGGTGCGCTCAGCGGTGGGGACACGGCCGGGGCCGGAGGCGCACAGGACGGTGTAGCTGCGACCCGTCTTGGCACCGGTGCGGGAGGGCGCGTACAGCCAGCTTGGACGGGACTCCGGGCCGCCTTGGCCCCGGATGGCGGAGGCCCCGAAGCTGGGCGCCTGGCGTTGGCAGGGACGTTATCGAGGATCCAGGAGCGGGAGTTGGGCGGCCCTGGAGGCCAAGGTTCCCCGTGGATGCAGCCAAGAAGGGCGCTGAAGCCAGCCGCCGCCGCTGCCAGGGACCTGGAGCCCCCGGGTGGGAAGCTGCCGGCTGTCGTAGCCCCGGGAAGGCCCTCGGAAGGCCTCTCTGAGACGGAAGTGGAGTGGGGTCCCGGGGTCTGGCCCGTGGACGGTGGAGCAGCCGGGGCCGTGGGCCCTCGCCGGCCCCGCCCCACGCACTTCGTGGCCCTCATGGTGACAGAGGCTGAGCTGCAGGCCGGGGTGGCTAAGGTCCAAGAAGAACTGGTACGAAATGCACCAGCTTGCGCGGCGTTCACAGTGCCTGCTCAGGCCCTGCACCTGACAGTGGCCCTGCTGAGGCTGGCGGGCCCCGGGGAGGTGGCGGCTGCGGTCGACGCACTCAGAGGCGTGCTCTCGGACCCCGGGCTTCAGATCCCTCAGAGGCTCAGGTTCAGGCGCCTGGTGTTCCTGGGCTCTCGTGTGCTCTGTGCTCCCCCCGACCCTCCTTTGGAGAACATGGCCCAAGTGCTCAGCCAGAGGCTGGAGGCCGAGGGGCTGAGAGTGCTGCAGCCCTGCAGGGGGCTACACCCCCACCTCACCCTGGCCAAGGTGCCCCAGGGTTCCCAAGTCGGCCTCCCCAAGCCTGGGTTCAGCCCAAGGCAGGAGCTGGGGAGCCAGCCTCTGGGGAAACTCTGGCTGTGCCGCGTGGGGAGGTCAGTGGGCACCTACCAGGCCGTGGCGGAGATCCCCCTGGTATCTCAATGCCAAAAGAAATAAAGGCCAGGACCCAGACACCCAGAGGCAGTCTAGCCCGGGGCAGAAAGACAAAGCGTGCACGCGTGTTCTCTCTCTCTCTTTAATTTTGGTTTCTCTCAAGCTTCCAAATGGTGCTCAGTGCTCCAAGGAAAGAATGAAGGAAGGAAAGGGGAGGGGGAGAGGAGGGGGAGGGGAGGCAAAGGAGGAACATCTGGAAAAAAAGCAGCCTGACAGTCCAGCTGTTTGCAAACTCATTGCACATCCTCCAGTTACATGGCAGAAGAGGGAGGGAGGACGGAAAAGAAAAGGGGAGGAAGAAAAAATAACTTAAATAAACACACACAAAAAGAAAAGAGAAGGAAACATGACGTGAGCTGGTGATCCATGAGGCGGGGAGGGAGGGTAACCGTTTTACCTGTGCTGAACCAAGGGAGAGCGGGAGCAGGAGGCGGCGGGAGGGAAAAGGGGGAAAAACCAGAAGAAACATTGGGGTGGAGAGGGGAAGGGACACGGAGACAACTTAATACAACTGCAGACGAGGCAGCCCGGCCGTCGAGGTCCCGCGATGGCCTCCGGAGTCCTCAGTGCAGGCTGGCAGTGTGGATCTGGCGGTGGCGAGGCGTTGGCGTTTCTGGGGTCGGGGGCTGCGGGCAGGGCACAGTCTACGCGGCTCCCCTCGCCCCAAACACTGAGGCCCCGGAGGGCTGGGCAACAAGAGTCTGTGGTGAGGCAGATGAGGCGGCGGGCAGCGGGCTGGTGTGCTGGTGCCCCTGCCGCAGGCGGGCACGGGCGGAGCGGCCTGTCTTCTTCCACTGGCCCCCCGGCATGGGATGGGCCAGGGTGCCGGGTCGCTACCGGAGTACAAGCTCGAGAGAGAGAGAGAAAAAACACTGAGACAGCATTAGTGGAGGTGCAAGGTGGGCACAGACGACCCCACACACTATGCCCCCAACCCTCCGCTGTCCCCCCTCCCCCAATCCCATCCCTCAGAGGCAAAAATAAAAATGTAGAAAAATCTCTGTACAGACTCCCCGGTGGGCAATGGGGGCCGGGCTGGTGGCTCTTCCTGGAGCCCACTCCCCGCAAATTAATTTACAACCCAAGTCCACGGCTCAAAAACAAAACCCGCCGAGGCGGCGCTGGGGGGCTGCAGCCCTGCCCCCCACCCCCGGCGGCGCTGGTGCTCAGAAGGCCGGCAGCTGCGCCAGGCTGAGGCGGCAGTCGACGCTGGAGTTGTCCGGGCCCGTGTAGGCCAGGCCCAGGGGCTCCAGGAAGGCCCGGCAGGCGGCCTCACCCTCGAAGGCCAGCTCGGCCTGCAGGTAGGAGACTGGCAGCGCAGGGCGGAAGCTACGGAGACAAGAGGAGAACGCGATGAGGCGGGCGGCGGGCATGGGAGGGCCCCACGAGCAAGGAGTGGGTGCCCCCCTTCGGGCACCCGAAGGTTTCCTCAGCATGTCACCTGCTGGCCCCTCCCCAGCCCCGGCCTCCCCCCTCAGGGGCTCGGGGGGGCCCGGGGTGGGGGGGGCCCCAACCCCTCGCTGTGCCCCCCCTCCCCCTCACTTACCTGTGCGGGGGACGGGAGGAGAGGGGACAGGAGGGAAGGGCCCAGCTGGCTCCTCTGCTGGCCGGGGCCTGGGCAGCCCCTCAGGAGAGGGCCCACGGGGCCGGGGCAGGGGCCAGGTGCAGGGAGCCCCGCACCTCCCGCTTGCCCTGAGCTGGGTGGGAGTGCTAAGAGGAGGCTTGGCCTGTGCTCTTCTAAGTACCGCCCCGTGAGCCCGCTGAGCTCCCTCCCAGCAGCTGTCACCCTACCCTTTACAGACACACCGAGGACAGCGCAGCGGCAGAGCCACTTGGCCACTGTCACCTAGGACGTAAGTAAGTGGCAGAAAACGCTCAAACCAGTCCTGCCTGAAGCCCCCACTTCCTCACAACCCTGGAAGTCCATGGGGGGCGGGGCACAGGACAGCCTGCTGCCCCCCAACACGGGGCTGGCCCCGGCCCAGCGAGCCAGAGAGAAGCCGCACCACCCTCCGGAGCAGGGGGACACAAGACCGTGAGGCCAACGACAGGCCAGAGCCCTCCCACTGGCCAAGCACACACACAGGCTGAGGCAGAAACAGGAAGTGCTGAGGAGGAGACAGTGGCCTGCCTGGCTACAGCCCGGGGGCGGCGCAGAAGCCCGAAAACTGCAGGAGGAAGAGCCTGTGCGGCCGCGGAGAACACACCGGGAGCCCAGGGTCCTTCAGGTACACGGCCTCCTCACCCCTCCTGGCTTAGAGAGCGGGTCCCGCGGCCCTGCCTCCTGTGTGTCTGCCCCACAGCCCCTGCCCCGGCCCGCACCTTGCCCTCATATCGGCTTGACCCAAACTGGATCCTAGGAGTCTCCTAACCTGCAGGGTAAGTGTCCCTCCCCAGCTGCAAACCACCCCCACGGCTCCCAACACACTGACGTGGCACTCAAGGCCCCACGTCCTCTGACCAGGGCTTCCCAGCCTCAGCGAGACTGACTGCGGCCAGGTGACCCAGCTGGGGGTGCCCTGTGCACTGCAGGGCACTGAGCAGCACCCCTGGCCTCCACCAGCAGAGGCCAGGAGGACCCCGGTTGTGACAACACAAGAGGTGTCCTGCCGTCGCCGGGGGGCGTCTCCCGCCTGACTGAGCACGTGAGCACAGGCCGCGCTCTTTGGGGTCCCGGCCTAGCTTGCCCTGCCTCACACCTGGTCCCTGAGCATGCCTGGGCTCTCAAAACAGCTCGAGTGGGAGCGGGGCCTTGTCCCTGAGACCGCGGCTACCAAGGGCAGGGCCGCCTTCGCTGGGCATCCCCACAGAGCAGGAGCTCAGCCACAGGAGCGCTGAAGAAGGTGGGCAGAGACCTTGGAGGAAGGGGAGCCCGGAGCAAGGAGAAGACCAAGTGGGGTCCAGGGTGATGCGAGCAGAAGGTAAAGAGAGGCAAAGGGGCAGGGGAGCCCGGAGCAGTGAGAGACAGGACCACGGAGGAGGGCCCGCAGTGCGTGCGCTGGAAGGTGGAGGGACCAGAGGGGAGGGCCGAGTGTGGAGAGGAGAGAAGGGGAGAGAAGACCAGGACCCGAGGGAGGGAGACCAGGGGAGTCAGAGGTGCGGACGGCGGGAGGAGGGCGGCGGTGAGGCCGCAGAGCAGAGGGCCAGGGGGAGAGCTCAGCTTCACATACGTTTTGATCATTGCCTTGAGGGCGGCCTTGCGCTCCCGGTCTGCAAACTTGTCCACGAGGTAGCCAGACATACAGGGCGCGTGCGAGTAGAGCCGAAAGAAGCGGTGGTAGTTGCCCAGGGCCCAGGCTGCCCTGAGCGCCAAGGCGTGGGCCACACAAGGGTCCGCCTTCAGCTCCCTCGTCAGGTACGCCAGCTCCGTGGTGATGTCTGCGGCCGGAGACGAGGAGGTGAGCAGGGCCAGGACCTGGGGGCCCGCGGCCGCCCCGCTCTGCGGGGCTGCGCCTCACCTCCTGAGTTCTTGGTGAAGATGTAGTAGAGGATCCGGTAGGCAGTGAACTCGCCCACGTTGCCTGGCAGGTTCTCAGCATACAGTGACTTGAGCTGCGTCTGGCACTGGTTGAACTCTTCGTGGTCACCCTGGAGGACATGGAGGGAGGAGCAGAGTGAGGCCGGGACGGGGGTGGGGGGAGCCGAGGGAATCCTGTCAGCCCCTTACCTTCTCCAAGGCGATGCGGGCGTGGGTCTCGTACACCTCCACCGTGAACTCGGTGCGCACACCTTGCACCTGGGCAGCGGGAGAACAGATGTCACACCGGAGCAGGGCAGGACCAGCAGTGTGGCCCCCTCCCCGGCCCCCGCCTCACCGTCAGGTCCTGCCGGATGGACTTCATCTGCTCGCAGGCGAAGGCGTAGTCCTGCTTCTCCTTCCAGTGGGACTTGACCATGCACAGCGACTTCTTCAAAACCTGGGAAGGAGGTGCATTGTGGCTCAGGATGTGCTAAAACCTGCCACAGTTCCACCAACTCGGGGTCCTGAAGCGGAGCCACAACATTAAACCCACCCAGTGGCTTGATCCCGACATTAAAGGGAATAGAACCCAAGAGTAAAAGCGTGCACACGGTCTCCCGCGTCAGCACAGGCCGCGCACGCGCCCCGGGAGGACACGTCAGCCCCGCTCCCAGCTCGGGCCTCGGGACATGGATGTCCCAGTGTCTCACAGGCACTGGCCGGGGACATCGGCTTCCTTCTCCTGGTCTCCTAAGCACGAGGCGAAGGCTCAGAGGCCAGCCCAGCCTTCCGACAAGGCCACAGGCTCTGGACTCGGCTCCGAAAGCACAAGCTCTGGGTCCAGTTCACCTCTCGGTGCCTCAGGCCCCCTGTGCACAGGCAGGTCCGGGTCTTCCCCGAGCCAGACCCCTGCCCGCCCCGCCACCTCCTCCCATGTTGCCTCTGCCATCCTCGCAGCGTTGGCCCCGGAGGCCTGGAGCCAGCGCTGGCCTCACAGGGAGGACCTGCCCTCGCTGCCAGGGGGCACTTACCGCCACGGGGCGCACGGTGGACGGGTCGGGGGCGCAGGTGAGACGCAAGTAGTGCTTGGTGACGTCAGGGCAGGTGCCCACGATCTGCAGCTCGTGCCAGTCGGGGTCGGCCCCGCCGCTCTCCAGGCTGCTCATCTGCAGCACCAGGGGCTCCAGGCGCAGGCGGCGGGAATGTCCGTGCTGGAAGCGCGCCGCCCGCTTCTGCTTCTTCAGCTCGCGCTCGGGGTCCTCACACTCCAGGGCCGCCATCTTCTTGCGGCTGCGCTTGGTGGGGGCTAGGTCGTGCCTGGGGAGGGGGGGAGGGAGGGAGGAGGGGCCCTGAAGGGGCGGGTGTGGCGCCACCCCCTGCCTCTCCACCGCTGCCCAGACACAGCCCTTCCCCTCCCAGCAGCCCCTCCTCCCCGGCCCCCCAAAGCCTCACCTCTTCCCACGCTGCGCCCTGCCTCGGCCCCGGTCCATGTGGGCCCCCCGGCCTCCCCGGCCCTTGGGGGGTGGGTTCCTGCGACCCACAGGGTGACACTCATTCCCTGAGTAGGAGCTGTCGGAATCCGAGTGCGAGTCACTGTGCAGAGGAGCACAAAGGTGAGGCCTGAAACGTCTCCTCCCCCCGCCCCCGGCCCCGCCACCCAGCGGCCTCGCACCTGCGGCGGAAATGGCGGGTCGGGGAGCGGGAGGAGGAGCGGGAGCGCGAGTCGGTGCTGGAGGAGGAGCTGTGGTCCTTCATGAAGACATTGCGGTTGCCGAACTTGGCGAAGCTGCTGCCCCGGGCTCGGCCAGCACCCCCAGCCCCGGGCGTCCCTCGCTGGGACTGGGCACCCCCGCCCCTGGTCGCTGAGCCTGCCCCCCGGGGAGGGTGGAGGCTGCTAGGGGCCTCCCACCGCTTCTTCTTGGGGCTCTCAGCCACAGGCTCCCGAGTCAGCCTGGGGATATAGCAGGGGAGGGCATCACCACCCGGCGCCCTGACATCCCCAACGCCTGCCACCCGCCCCTGGACACACGAGCTCAGAAGGAAGGGCACTTACCCAGGCAACTCGACTAACACGACGCTCAGGTGGGAGACAATCCCAAGGTTTTGTGTGTCTAGAGGCTGCTGGCAGCCGCTGAGTAGCACATCTCCCGCCTCCACGCTCTCACCCCCGGGACTCCCACCCCGGCAGCCTCCCGCCCCCAGGACCCCATTCTCTCGCTCCTTCAGGGCCCCGGACACCTAGGATGGCAGGTCTCCAATTGCAGCACCAGACACCTCCCGAGCGCCCCCCGGCCCCACGCACCCCGGCAGGGGCTCCCGGCTCCAGTCGATGGTGTAGGCCGAGCCGTCCTGGAGCCTCGCCTGCAGCACCTCCTTGAGCAGCTTCTCCGTCCGGTCCTTGTCCTCCTCCGACTCGCAGGCAGTGAAGCAGCGCTCCACGTACTCCTTCATGTCCTGCGGCCAGTCGTCGGGCTTACCGGACAGGTTCCCCCTGGCGGAGGGAGGACAGGTGCAGACACTCGGTTGGGGAGTGGTACCCCACGACCCAGGTGGGACCGTCATCACCGCCCCTCCCGGGCAGGCACCCAGGGCGAGCCCGTGGGGCAGGGGGGCTCTCTGCTTTCTAAGGAGCAGGCCGTGCCAGTGGGCCGCACACAGATGCTGAGCACGGTGCCCAGGGGCTGGGGCCGGGCAAGGGGGCGGCCGTCACCTGTGGTTCTGGGCCTTCTCGGGGGTGGGCTGGGGACCGAAGCTGCCGTGCTGGCCCTCCGTGGTGGAGCCAAAGCTCTGGCTTGTGACAGCGAAAGGCCGTTTCTGAATGTTGAACTTGAGCCCACCAGTCCCAGGGGCCGCTGTGAGGGCAGCGAAAGCTGAGGTGAGGCCTCCCCCGCGCACGTGGGCGGCCCCGCCCCCACCCCCGGGGCAAGAGCCCTGAGCTCCAGAGAAGGGCGCCCATTCCGAGCGGCCCCACGCACCGCCCCGGGAGGTCCCAAGAGCGAAGCAAGGTCCAAGCACCCCACGTGCCTCGCGCCAGGAGTCCTGTGAGGCCCCCTCCCCTCCGCGGCCCAAGGCCACTCACGCTTCATGCGGTTCCACAGCTGCTGGCCCTTCTTGGGCTTGGCGGGCTCGCTGTAGCCATGCTGCCCGTAGGCCTGGCCCGAGGCAGATCCTGCCTGGCTGTGCTGCGTGGCAGGGGCCGTCCCTGGCTGCGGACCGCTGCTCAAAGGGTGAGCCCCACGCGGGGGGTTGGAGGGCTGAGGGGGCTGGGCCGCTGGCAGCTGCTGAGGGGGCGCCTGGTAGGACAGGCCTTCGTCCATACCCGGGACCGGGGGCTGTGGGCAGAGCGGCCGCTGAGGCAGGAGCGGACACCCCGGGCTGGCCCTTGCGCGGGGTCCTCGGCCACCTCAGCTCTCAACTCCGCGGCCGGACGCTCCCCCGCCTCGCCACCCGCACCCGCAGAGCGCCTCTCGAGGCGGGGGCTTCGGCGACCTCCCACGGCCCAGCAGCTCAGGCACCGCCTACTCTCCCACGGCTCCCACTGCTGAGCGGCGGTGGCGGCTGGCATTTAAAACACCGGCGTCCGCCCCCGACGGCACCCCTGCCCCGGCGGTCACCGTCCAAGCACGTCACGTGCCCGTCAAGACACGTGTGGCACACGCTTGCGGGAGCCGGTGATAAAGCCGCGATCCTTCCCTCCCCCCGCCACCGCCTGACGGCACCGCCTGAGGCGCAGAGAGCGCGTGACTTGTAGTTTGGCCACCGGGGCGCTGGGATTCACACCCAGGTCTGCCCACCTCCCCGGCACGAGCTCCACCACGCCTCCCAGCTGCACGTGAAGTGCAAGGCTAGAGCGTGTGTGCGTGCGTGAGAGGGAGAGACTGTATGCATGTGGGCATGTGCTGAGAGGAAAGCACAGGAGAAGGCTGCCACGCCACAAAGTGCTCCCACCGTCACCCCAACACCTCAGCCCCCTGGCCGTACTCAAGCCCTACACCCACCCTGGTTTCAAAAACTAAGCTTAGCCTTCCTCGTTCTCAGATCAGGAACTGCTGGGCAGGAGCAGCTTAAATAACGCAGGTGTCCCCGCTGCTGGCCCGCCACACCCCGTGCGTGGACGTGAGCCGGGGCGGGGTAGGGCGTTACCTGGTTCAGAGTCCCTTGGTGCTGCGCTGCGGACGGCTGCTGCGGTGCAGCTGAGCCGTAGGAGCTGGCCATCCCGTACTGGGAGGGGGAGCCATAGCTCTGGTACATGCTCTGGCGAGGGCACAGGAGGGAAGGATTAGCGGTGGGCCGATTCCTTCCCTAGAGGCTTAGACCCGCCCCTCTCTCCCAGCTGCTCAGTTTGCAATCCTTTACTGATCTCTCACCCTCCCTCTCTCCACCACATAAAAGCGCCCAACTCCCTCATGCTGAAAAATTACCAAATAAAATGACCACCTCCATGTGTCCCACATTCCACTCTTCAACAACTATTTACTGAGTACCAACCCATCTAAACACTATAATACAATGAAAAGTAAAGACAGAATGAACTTTGCACTCAAAATACATGCCACAGTAGACACCCAACACAGCCAGCAGTAAACAAAAAAAAAAGCCAAGCAGAGAAGCCGAGTGGCAGGGTGAGCAGTGGGAATGCCACTCTAAGGAAAGCCTGTCCCAGGAAGCGCACTCCGAAGGCGCTCTCGGGCAGCCCTCTGCTAGGCGAGGGCACAGCGAGTGTCGGCACGCGAGGAAAGGGCTGAGGCGGGAGTGGACTCAGTGTGTGCTGAGGGGGAGGAGTCTCTGTGGCAACGTGGGCACAGGGAGGGCAGCGTGGGTGGCCACCGAAGGACCTGGGCATTTACCTTGTGGACCATGAGCTCAGGGACGGTTTTCCAGCAGCTGTCACTGCTGTGGTCAATCCACCCACTGCCCCGGACCCTGCCCGACTGATCCCACCTCCGCCCCTCCACCGCCTGCCCCTGCCGGGCTGGGTGGGCACTCACCACAGGGTAATAGTAGCTGTACGGATAGGCATAGTTGTACTGCTGGTACCACTGGTAGTACTGCTGCTGCTGCAGAGCCGAGGCTTCTGCCTGTGACACATACTGTGGGGGGAGAGAACCACGTGCCATCAGGGCCCCACCAGGGCAGGTCTGTTTACTGGTGGTTAACTGCCAAGGGACAGAACTGGGAACACATCTCTCCACAGAGAGCCACCACCTCTACCACCGGACACGAGCACCGCCCCCTCCTCAGGCTCGATTCCCAGGGACAACGACCACATGGTGCCCTACTCAAGGGCTCCCAGGATGTCCTCAGAGCACCCTGCCCTGGTGATGCGAGAGGACACCAAGTGTGTGCGTGTGCCCCACGCCCGCGCAGGGGACGCTGCTCACCTGTGCACTGGCCACGGGCCCGCTGCTGCTGGCCTTGGCAGAGCTGCCGGCAGCTCCCGCTTTGCTGATGCTGGCCAGGGCCTGGCGGGCCTTCTCCCACTCGGGGTTCTCGTGCATGGGGGTCTCCATGCCACTCTCTCTGCCTGCCCCGGCCACCATGCTGTACTGAGAGGACCTGCAGAAAGGGGACATCAAGTCAGCCCATTCTCCCACTGCAGACGGTGGGCAGGACGGAAGCAGGCAAACCCCAGGGCTTGAATCCCAGAGCCTCAATTTCCTAATCTGTGACACACTGACAGCCAGTTTCTGCGTCACAGTCTTCAGTGAGCGACAGATGCGATTACCTACCTAAGGTACTTTTGCAGATGCCTGCTACATACAGACGTTAAAACTCAAACCAAAGAATTACCAGTAACCACAAGACTTAAAACAAGACCTGACGCCTGACAGATCTAAATGCTTTACGAAACCACAAATTCTGTCTGATAGCACCTCAGTCAGAAAGTCATCACACTGTTTTGGAAAAAACGAGGAATTAAAAAAATAAATGAGTATTAAGTGTTGGAGGCTGCCTCTTAATCACAGTCCATGGAGTGAATCATCACACTTCTGTGAAACAAGCACCGCACTGTGAAAGGGGAACGCTCAAAGGAGTGCCTCGGCCCCATCCCTACCCCAGGGGCTGTGGTGTCATGTCCCCCCCATGCTGTGTGACGGCCCATCCGGAAGACAACACTGGGTCTTGCTTCCTCTTGCCCTCCCCTCCGACCCGTCCCTCTAGCCTCACTAACCAATCCGTGCTACGCTGATCACCCACGTTGGCCGCCATCTGGACCCTGGGGTGTACGGGGTGGACCTCGGGAGCCAGACTGCTTTTTCACTGTCTGCAAGAAAAAGAACGAATTAGGGAGACTCCAGAGGGAGCAAGAAACATGTCAACAAATAGGGAAGAGAAGCAAATGGGCTCACGAGAAGCCAGACAGAAAAGGGAGTCTGAGAAAGAAGGAGCCAAGGGGTGAACAATCTGAAGAGAATTCTGGGTGTGGAATTAAAGGGCTACAGCCTGAGGGAAAGACCCTGGCCCCTCTGCAGTGCTCTAGGTGGAAAACAAAGGACTGGAAAACAGGGAAGTCCAAATGAGTTTCCCAAAGAGAAAGAGAAGGATCAGAAACCCATATGAAGAAAGGGAAGGGTTCGAGGGAAACCCCGAAACAGGGACAGGGTCAGAGGGCAGGGTGGGGGACCTCAGGCAAGGAGCAAGGAGGAAGATGGCTTCTGAGAAGCAGCTCTAATAAACAAGGGCTAAGTGAACCTCCAGGCTGGAAGACCTGGAAAGACCCCTGAGAGAAAGTCTGTAAAGAGGGAAGCATTTGAGGAAGCCTTGAGAAAAGAGAACACTGGAGAATGGAGAAGTCTGGGAGAAAAAGCCGATTTCTGGAAGTTACTCCTGGAGCAGGAAGAAGTTGAGGGTGCCAGAGAGGAACCCCGGGAGTGAAGAAATGAGTTCTTAAAAAGCTCTTAAAAGACTAATTTCAGGAAGGCCCCCTAAGGATAGAGAAAAACGTACATGGGAGGTTCCTAGAAGCAGGAGTAGACCTGGGAAAAGAGAAGAGGCGAGCCCCTTGGTTGGGGGTCTGGTGAGAAAGCTTTGGGGACGCCCAAAGAGGTCCAAAACATCTTTAGGGACTTGGAGTGGGATGGAGAGAACAGGACAGCAAGAACATGAAGGAATGTCCTGGGGGCAAGAATTGGGGGGCCTAGACTTGACGGAGGAACTGAGAAGTATGGGGGTGCTCAAAGGCGAGTCCCGCTGGAGAACCCGAAAATCCTACAAGAAGTGGAGATGTAAGGAGTCTGCAACTGGAAAAAAGCCTAGAGAAGACAAGCCATAAAGAAGAGACCGAACGGAATTGGGCGGAAGGGTTGGGGGCAGGGAGGTGGGGGGAATCACGAGTGGGGATAGTGGGTGGAGCCCCGGGACAGGAAGAAAAGTGGGGGTAAGGTCTGGGGGAGCCTGGAGGGAGGAGGTTTCTGGGCTGGGGCGAGAACCGGAGGCAAGGGGGCACCTGGCCGTCCCGCAGGCCCGGGGAAGGCACAAGAGGGCTAGGGTGGAGGAAGAGCTCGCCTGGATCCTCGCCACTGGCCCCAGAGCCACCGCCCCGGCCAAGCCGCGCGTGCGCACCACGTCCCCGGGTGGGGGGAAGACAGCGCAAGGGCCGCCCGTCGCCAGGGTCAACGTGGTCCTCCCGAAGGAACTGCCGGGTCAATTGGGGTTGAAGAAAAGGGGTGCTCTGGGCCCAAGAATTCCGAGCGCGCGGGTGCAGAGGCCGACGGCGCAGGCGCCAGGGTGCGCAGCCGCACTCCCCACCACTCGTGCGCAGGCCCAGTGGCCCGGGCTCCTCCACACCCTGTCGTCGCTCGCGCGCGGCGTCTGTTGCTCCAACCGCCGCCGAGGCCTCAGGGCCCGCGGGGCGTAAGGCCAAAAGGCAACGCCGCCTCCGCCCGCCCGCCCGCCGCCGCTCGGTACACCCACCTCGTCCGTATGCCCCTCGGACTTGTCAGCGGCGCCTCCAAATGATAGCAACACGGCCGCAGGACTGCTCCCCACCCGGCTGGCTCTTGTCTTCCTTGGGCTTCGACGCCCGGATCGTGGCGTCTTGACGTCACGCGAAGGCCTCGCCCCGCCTCCCTCGTCCCCAGGCAGCCAATAGACGCCACGAGTGTGATTTGAGCCCCCCCCTTCCGCCTACGCAACCACGCGGTGGGCGTTGTTAATGTAAGCCGGAAGCCGGGGTGGGGACGGCGGCCGCGAGGGGACATGCGCGGCATAGTTCGCAGGTTCCGCGCCCTTCCACGCATCCTTGTTTTGGTTTAGTTGGTGGTAGCCATTACTATTCCTAGACACAAATTGGTGTGATGAGAGTTCTAAGACTACCCATCGTGTAGTGATGTGGAAGACGAGGGAACAGAATGATGGACCCAAAGAAGGCAAGAGAACATGAGAACAGCCTCCAGCCGGAAAGGGGAGCTTCCCTAGTAACTAAAACTGGAATGGCGTACCTGGCAGAGGGAATGGCGTGTGCTAACACACAGAGGCGGGAAACGAGCGTACCGTGGGAGACGGCGGGGGTCAGGTGGCTGTGGCAGAACAGAAGTGTGCGGGGTCCTGGCGTCAAGAGATAGATCTGTGGAGGTGGGCAGGTAGCAGATCCTGAAAGGCCATCGATGTCCGGCTGAGGAATTGGGACCATCCCAAGTTAAAAAGGCCCTTCTTTGAACTCCTTGCAACTAATCTTTTGAGTATGCCAGCTGTTTCCACCCAGGGCTGATTGAGAAAATTATCCAGTCCAGTTCACGCGCCGGTCACTGTAGTTATAGCAGGTGGTATTTAAGATGCAGCGATTTCCTTCCCATTTTCTGTTATTAAAAACTTTTCTGTTGATAACTGCGTGTCATTTTGTTACTGTTAGCACAGTTGATCTTTTTTTCCATCCTTTTACTTGTTTTTTAATTAAACTTTTTGTTTTAATTTTAGGTTTACAAAAATGTTGCAAAGATAATTCAAAGTCCTTCCTACCTTACACCCAGTTTCCCCCAATGCTGTAGTATGTTTGTTAAAACTAAGACACCAACACTGGCACACTACTGTTAACTGCAGACCTTATTTGAATTTCACCACTTTCTCCTTTATATGCCTTTCTCCTTCATGTGCCAGAGCCCAATCCAGGGTACCCCATTGCGTTTAGCATCCCTTTACTTTTAGCTTTTATATTTAAGGTGTGTTTATTTTACATAACGTATAGTTTGATCTTTGTTTTTTACCCAAGCATACAATCTCTGCCTTTTAAAAGAGGTGTTTATAACTATTGTAATGTGATCACTGGTAAGGTTACATTTAAATCTATCGTCTTGCTATTTGGTTTCCGTTTGTCCCATCTTTCTTTGTTCCCCTTTTCCTCTTTTTCTGCCTTCTTTTGGCTTGAGCGTTTTTAAAAAGTAGACTTCATTTTTTAGAGCACTTTCAGGTGGGGTCTTAGGGAGGTGCCCTGCCCTGTGGTCAGAAACTCATAGGCTGTGGCAATTTCAGGGGTCACCTAGGTGTTTTCCAATTCTCAGGGATCACTCTCCCTCCTCCCTCTTTGCCGGATGTCAAGTCTTGAGCACCGTCGTTTCACACATTCTGTCTGGCATTTTGGTCGTTTCAGGAAGGACAGCAAATCCAGTTCCTGGTTACTCCATCTTGTTCAGAAGTGGAAGTCCTCATATGTGTCATTTAAAAATGAAAATCGATTTCCCTTTTGTAAAGGTTAGGCCAAAATGGTTTTTTATTTCTTGGTTAGGGCTTCCTGATTAAAAATCACTCCCAGGCCCCTTGGCAGGAAATCAGGCAGCCTGAATCTCAGGGTACTTTTGAGCATCCTACACCAGCTTCCAGACACAGACTCAGAGTCACTAGAGGGCAGTATTTGAGAGCAAAGCGGCTAGAAGTGCAGATGGGCCAACCCCAGGGCCAGACAGCTCACCCAGTCATGAGAATTAGTGAGTCCATGAGGGTGGCCCCCCGTGTCCCTCTCTGGAAACTGTGATCCATTTCTCTCTCCCAGCTTCAGGCCCACACATCGAAGGCTTCCTTGAACATTCCTTTCGGTGTACAAGACGGAAATGATTAGCAAGCATGGAGCTATCCCCTATGGCAGGCCCCCGCTGGACACCTGACATCCGGCACTCTGGGCCAACAAGCCCTGACCTGAAACCCTTGGGGCTGTTTACGTGTTTGGGGATTCAGGATTTTTCAGACTTTCAAGAGAGAACATGGTGTGTATTCTACAGAGGACACGGTACCCTCAGTACCCTGCCCAGCACTTGGAAGTAACCCCGTCAGTGTTTCTGTAGAGAAATAGATGGACATTCACACCAGGCAGGGAAATGGTCTGTAAGTAACCTCGTGCCAGGCTGGGCTTTGCTGCCCAGTGAGTTCAGGGAAGACTTTTGGTCTAACAGAGCCCTTTGGATTTTGGAATTGCTGAGGAGGGACTGGGGAGCTGTCTTTGACACCCTTCTGATGGATGACACAGCTGAGGTCCAGCTAGTCGAGTGACGACCCACATCCACCTGGTGGTCGAGAGCAGGCCTGGGCTCTTAACCACAGGGATCCTGCTCTGCGTTTGCCCACTCTGCAGCCATTGTCTGTCACTCCCACCTCAAATCTCTCCTCTCAGGCTTTCTCCCAAGATTCCAAACCCAGCCGAGAGCTGTCACGTTCCGAGACCCCTGATGTACAGTGGTTTACTGGGCTCGTCCTCTTTCTATGGACTTTAGTTTCCAGAGTTTAGCTGATCGAAGTATCGTTGCAGCAAATGGCGCCTAAAATATATCCTTACGTGTCTCTACTTTATTTCCATAAGTTGATTCCCAAAAGTAGGACTGTCGGGTCAAAGGGTCTATCACATGTGAGCAGACTATTTTTTTCACTGGACTGCAGCTCAGAGCCTCAGGAGTGGTGCATGAGCCGTTCTGACACATCCTTCCCAGCATGGGACGTGAGCCCTCCTTTCCTTTTATGATAATCTTATCATTTTAATTTCATAATAATTCTTTTTCACTGGGTGGTGAAAACAAAGTTTCTGCTTGTTTCACGGTGCACTTCCTAATTATTAGAGTTTGAATGCCCTTTAGTCTGTTCACTGGCATTGGGATTTTCACTTCACTGAATGTTCATCTTAGTTGCTTATTTTCAAGTTGGGTCATCTTTTTCATGGTTTGTAGAAGCTTTGCAAATTATACGTATATGTTAAGAATTATCTATTTCTTTGCCATGTGTGTTGTTAGAAAAACAAACTGTTTTCCCCAGACTGTCAATTTGCCTCTTGACTTTACGGTATTTTTTTCACTCCACAAGTTGTCAAATAAGTTATCTCTTCCTTTCCGTCTTTGGGATACCTTGCTGAAAATCCTCCCCCTCCAACCGAGATATACAATATACAAAAGTCTCCTCTTTTCCCTTGAAATACTTCTGTCCCTTGTCTACATTTAGGTTTTCCACCCATATTGTATGTAGACTGTTTTCTTCCAGCTGGAGAGCTAATCATGTCAGCATTCCTTCGAAACCAGTCCTTTTCACCCTGACTTGAAATCTGTCTTCTGTCATATGTATACACACACGGAGATCTATTTCTAGGCTGTCTCTTCTGTTCCAGGGATATGCGTCTCCTCCTGCGTCGGGACATGTGTGCTGCTTTTAGATCAGGGGTGGGGGGGATTTTTTTTTTTTTAAAGAACAATCCCTTTGGAACTGCTGCAGAGCCTGGACAGGAGAGAAACACCTGGCGGCCAGGAGGCAGGGCGAGAGCAGAGGTGAAGAGAATCTCCACCCCCCAACCACAAGGCCAGATTGGCGGAGGGGAGAAAAAAGGACCCAGCTGCTTGTAAAATAAAGTCGTCCCTTTTATTTCAAATCAACCCTTTCCCAAGTTGGTGCCGCAAGTGGAGATCAGGGGCCCTAAGCCCACTGGGGTGTGGTAGGGCGGGGGCACTCATATCCCTTCAGGGCTGAGAGGCTGTGGGTCTGGCTGTCTGCCCGCTCCCCGGCCAGCTCAGGGCCCTGGCCTACCCCCTCGGCTTACTTCCAGGGCTAAGGACACATAGAGGGGGCAGGGCAGGCGGGAAGGCAGTCCTGTTTAAGGTGTCCGTAGCCAGGGCATTGTTAGTGGTAGGAGCCCAGTGAGGCTGGGTTAGTGGGGTCTTCTCCGGCAGCTGGGGAAGGAACTGCAGAGAGAGACAAAGATCGGACCAGATGCAGGCAGAAGGGCCACCCCGGAGCCCACAGGGAGGGAAGGAGGGAGGGCAGAGGCTGGCTTTGGGAGCTGGGGTGTCACTCTAGATGCTCACCGGAGATGGGGAACAGGCTCCAGTCTGGCATGGAGGAAGGGCTCAGATAGATGACTGCCACTGCACGAAGCGCTTGGATTCCTGCCAGGGAGATGTGGGGCGAGAGAGGGCATGACTAGGGAATCTGGCTTTGTAGTGTGGGCCCTCAGACCCAGGGGTCCAGGACCCAGCCCCTCCCCCCTCAGACCCAGGAGTCCAGGCCCCCAGCACCTCCTCCCTCAGACCCAGGAGTCCAGGCCCCCAGCCCCGCCTCCCTCAGACCCAGGAGTCCAGGCCCCCAGCCCCTCCTCCCTCAGACCCAGGGGTCCAGGCCCCCGGCCCCTCCCCCCTCAGACCCAGGTGTCCAGGTCCTCAGCCCCTCCTTCCTCAGACCCAGGAGTCCAGGCCCCCGGCCCCTCCTCCCTCAGACCCAGGAGTCCAGGTCCTCGGCCCCTCCTTCCTCAGACCCAGGAGTCCAGGCCCCCAGCACCTCCTCCCTCAGACCCAGGAGTCCAGGTCCTCGGCCCCTCCTTCCTCAGACCCAGGAGTCCAGGCCCCCAGCCCCTCATCCCTCAGACCCAGGGGTCCAGATCCCCAGCCCCTCCTCCCTCAGACCCAGGGGTCCAATACCTGAGGGTTGAAAGGGTCGTCATCATCTGTGTCATCATAGTCGTCACTGGGGTGCAAGGGGGGGAGTGGCAGAGAAACAGGATGGGGGTCCATCAGGAGGCTGCCCCCTAACAGTGGCTCAATGGTTCTCCCCCATCCCCTCCGCCAAGACCCTGCCCCCCTCCCCTCCTGACCTGGGTGGGAAGAGGGCCCAGGCGCGGGGCAGGCTGCAGAGGGCGGTGGCCAGGGCCCCCGCAGACAGGAGGGAGAAGAGCAGCAGGTAGAGCAGGCCTTCTAGGGCGTCCTCACACAGGCCCCGCAGGGCTGCGCCATAATCCTGGGGCGGGGGGGAGAGGGCGTCAGCGGGCAATGCACACGGCTCAGGCCGTGCACCTGGCTCTGCAACGTTGAATAAGTCCCTCAGTTTCCTCCCCTGTCGCCTGTGCTCAGCACAGGGCCTGGCACGCAGAAAGCGCTCAGCACACGGTAGGCGCTGTGGTCATTGTCATTATCACACCTGCGAGCAGGAACCCAAGTTGCGGCTTCCTCTCCATCACCGAGAACCCTCCCTCCACCCCCCCCACGCCCAGACGCCACAGCAGCTCAGCCTTGGTTGAGTGCCGGGCGTCTCAACCTGGACACGTCTGACATTGGGGCAGATCACTGTGTGTGTGCTGAACGGGGTGGCAGCGGGTGGTGCCTCTGCACTGCAGGTCCCTGAGCAGCAGCCCTGGCCTCCAGCCACGAGATGCCAGTAGCACCCCCTCCCCCAGCCGTGACACCCAAACATGTCTCCACACATTGCCACCACCTCCTGGGGCAAAATCGCTGGCTTAGAACAACACTGAGAATAAGGCTTAGAAGAACAACTGGTATAGAAATGCCCCCTGCACATAACGCACACTCAGTAAACACTGGCTGACATTACTGGCATCCCCGGAAATCGGCAGAAGCACCATTTCCTGAATGGCCAGCCATAAGTCATTCAGCAGGGGCTGGCCGAGGGCCTGCTCTGTGCCAGGCATTGCTCCAAGTACCGGGGAAACTTCAGCAACCAGGCCCCAGAAGGTCGCTTCAGACCACAATGAGCTAATGAGAGAGGGGGTTTGGAAAGCAGTACTGGGGTCCCGACAGCAGGATAGCACCAGCAGGAAGGAACCCGGCCGATGGGAGGTGGGGGACTGCTGTCTGGGAGACCCGCAAGGCTGCTGGGGCAAGGGGTGCGGGCTAGGGAGAAGCCAGGACCTTAATCCGCCTGCAGGGGTAACTGCGGGTTTTACGCGCAGGAAGAAGATCAGATTGTGCTTAAAAGGCTCACTGGGCTGTTGGCTGCTGTGCGGAGGACAGATGGGGGCAGGCAAGCAGGAAACAGGGAAGAGGCCCTGGGGCCGGGAGCAGCGGTGACAGCGTGAGCTGTGCTCAGAGCCCAGACGGGCTTCAGAAGGGCCGGCAGAACTTGCTGGAGGAATGAACAGGAAGCAGAAAGGATATTCCTAGGTTTCTGGGTCTAGGCAGAGGCTCCCCTGCGAGAAGAATTCGGGGAGGGCGACAGGGGTCACCTTGTGCAGGCCACGACAGTGCAGCAGTGCCACCAACTGGTGGAAGTTTCCTTCTGTCACATTCAGCGTCTCCTCCAAGGACAGCAGAGGCTTCTGCGGTGGCAGGGGGTTGTTATCTCAGGAACTCTTCAGGCTCCGCCCATCTCTTCAGGCCCCGCCCCTTTCGGTGGGCTCACAAAGCCAGGGCCCCACCCACAGCTTCCGCCCCACCCCTTTCTGCGGACCCCCGCCCACAGCCACCGCACCGCCCCTTTTCTAAGGCTCCGCCCACACACCCAGGTTCCCTCCCCTCCTTCCCCTGGGAGTCGGGGTGCAGAAGGAGCACCCGGCCCCGCCGACCTGAGCAGAAGGGAACTGGGGGACAGCTTCTCGCTCCAGCCCCTGCAGCTGGGAGTGGATGTTGGCCAGAGCTCGCTGGGACACAGTCAGCCTCTGCGGGAAGCCAGAAGGAGGGAGGAGGACCCAGCGGTTGACACCCCCAGCCCACTTGGCGCCTTCATCCTCCCCCAGCATCCCTAAGCCTAGGCCCCAGCCGCACCCTCCTCCACCCGGTTCCCTTGCCCGCAGCCCTAACCTGTTGAAAGGGGTTGGAGACGGCCTGGTTGCAGAGGAAATAATAGTTCAGGATGTCTGAAGCGGCAAGGGAAGAGGGGAAGAGGGGGGAGGCTGTGAGCCTGAGCCCCGGGGCCTCCCTGGGGAAAGGCGGGAGGGGGCAAGGCCACACTTTCCACCCCTCCCAGCTCAGGACCCTCCTGTGGTCCCAATGACCTCGCATTCTGAGACTGGCAGCCCTCCCAGCCCCTAATCCCTTCTGCTCCAGCCACAGCCAGAAACATGCTGACCTACACACTCCCGGGGAGCCCCTGCTTCTGCCACCCTCCCCTTGACTCAACTGTGCTCCCCCCATTTTCTCCAAGTGGCCAAATCCTCCCATCCCTCAGCTCCAGCCTGAGGACCCCTTTCTCCTGACTCCATCATCCTTATCCCTCCCTCTGTTCCAGCGCACCAGGGGAGGTGCCGAGAGCTTCTGCAGAACTGGGCAGGGCCTGGCAGCCGGCTGCGCACCCTCCCCCCATCCCAGGAGGACCGCGCAGAGAGGCCCGAGGACGCAGGGCGTGCGCCTGGAGATGCGATCACCTGAGCCAAGGCCAGTCTCCTCCCGGGTCAGGTTCAGGATGTAGGTGTCCGGGTTGGAGCAGAAGTCGCTGAGGCCCTGAGAGGGGCAGCAGGAAAGGGGGCTCAGAACAGAAACCGCCCCCATTCCACACTCCCACAGAATTGAGGGCACTCTAGCCCCCCACTCAGACCCAGGAGTCCAGACCCCCGGCCCCTCCCCCCTCAGACCCAGGAGTCCAGACCCCCAGCCCCTCCTCCCTCAAACCCAGGGGTCCAGGCCCCCGGCCCCTCCTCCCTCAGACCCAGGAGTCCAGACCCCCAGCCCCTCCTCCCTCAGACCCAGGATCCAGGCCCCCGGCCCCTCCCCCCTCAGACCCAGGATCCAGGCCCTCTAGCCCCCCCCCTCAGACCCAGGAGTCCAGACCCCCAGCCCTCCCCCTTCACACCCAGGAGTCCAGACCCCCAGCCCCTCCCCCTCAGACCCAGGAGTCCAGACCCCCAGCCCCTCCCCCCTCAGACCCAGGGGTCCAGACCCCCGGCCCCTCCTCCCTCAGACCCAGGGGTCCAGACCCCCGGCCCCTCCTCCCTCAGACCCAGGAGTCCAGACCCCCAGCCCCTCCCCCCTCAGACCCAAGTGTCCAGAAGTCCAGTCCCTCAGGACCTAGGAAACTGGCTGGAAACTTCAGAACCTGTGTTCCTGGCCCCCAAGTCTTTCCTCCCAAGACCTAAGGCATTTACTCCCATCCTGCCCCAGGATCCAGGAGTTAGGGGCCTTTGGCACCCTTAAGTCTTGGAGCCCAAGGGCCTGTCCCACTCCACTCACCACGGCCGTAGCTGCCTCCAGGCCCATGGAGCCCCAGCTCAGGACGAGAACCAGGAGACTCATCACCGTCATCCTACGGTAGGAGAAGGGATTGGACTTGGGGGTTCTGGGGTTCTTAATCTCCCACCTCACCTCTTCCCTTCCCCCACCCCTAATCCCATCACAGCCCCAGCCCTACCCTCCACCCACCTCTGGAGCCAAGAGGATAACAACTAGGGGCAGAGAAGCTGTTGGGGGAGAGGTGTGGACCCGAGGCTGCTGACGTCAAACTGAACATCTGGCCCTGCTGGGGGAGGATACGGGGTGAGGGGCTGGCCGGATCCAGCCCACGTCTGTTCCCGCCTTGCTCCGGACCGCCCACCCCTGGGCCCCATCTCCCTGCTCTGAATTCTGCAGGACCTTGCTCCCAGGTTCACCCATTGCTTGGTCAAGCCCAGACTCCTCCTCCCAGGAGTGGACACAGCTCCAGGGCTGAAACTGCCTTCCAGGTTTTCTCTGGGGATGGGGTTCGGGGAGGGGGAATCAGCCTTGGAGGGTGGTCAGCAAGAAAGAAGGGCACCTGGAGGGAGCCAAACTGAAGGCCTGGCCCCAAGCCCCAGACCTGCCCTGCCCACTGTGCTTTACCATCTTCAAGCTTCAGGGCGGCCTGGATGGGATGGCAGGACCTCTCACCCCGGGGGGAGTGTGGGAATGGTGGCAGGCACAAGCGTGGCCCCCCTCAGGGCCAGGGAGGATACAAAGGCTCCTCCAAGTGGAATAGGCTGGCCGAGGTGGAATCCCAGCTCCAGCACTTTCTGGCTGTGCAGCCTTGGGCAAGTGGCCTAACCTCTCTGAGCACCAGTCTCCCTTTCTGTCATATGGGGAGAAGGAAAGGGCCTCCTCATAGGGTTAGTGCGAGGGTTCCAGAAGAGCATCGGGCATACAGAATGAACCTTTAAGTAAGAGGGTGGTCCTTAATTCCGCCACGCCACGTGACAGCTTTCTGCCTCAGGGCCCTCATCTTCCAGTAGGCATCTGACAGGCACCTCCTTCACAGGGTTGTCATAGCAACTGAGAGGGTCAGTGATCACCCCAATCCTCAGCACAAGCATCACTATCATTGCTTTTCTAGGATTTTGGTGCACTTCTTACTGTGAGGACAGCCTGTTTCCCGCCCGCCCCCTTCCTGGGCAGCTCTGAGCCTGATTTCTATGTGCCACCCCAGCCCAGGAACTCCATGGAGGTTCGTGGGACAAGGGAATGAAACCTGGGAAGGACCGTGGCCCCTCTCGGAAGAGCGCTGTGGGATCTCAGTGCCAGGAAGCCCCCCAGACTTACACAATCACGAGCCACTTGCTCTGCTTCGCCAGGCCCAGGAGGGTGAAGAGGCAGACCAGCAGCTCCAGGAGCAGCAGGAGAACGTAGGCCAGCCACCTGGGGAGGGGGCGACAGGGCTGAGGCTGCAGCGGCACATCCAGCCTTTCACGGGCCCAGGCTCCCAGACCAGGACTCGGCAGAGGGTGACAGCCGTTCTCCCGGCTCTGCCTGCACACGCGATCTCCCTGATGCCCAGTCTCCGGGCCACAGCCAGGCCCATCTGTGAAGTGGGTGCATTGGGAGGCCGGCCACTGGAGCCATTTAGAACACAGGTGCCAGGACTGTACCCTGACCGAACCACGCATGAGCCCTGAGTCTGCCTGCCCTCCTCTCAGGGCCCCAGCCCCTCCACGCCAGCCTGGAGGGCAGAGGGACTCATTCCCAGGCACGTACTCAGCAACACAGGGCACGACCCAAGGGCTCAGTGTCTGCAGGCAGACGGCCTGGGTCGCAATGCCAGCCCCTCCACTTCCTGACTGCCTGCAACTCGGTCTCAGTAACCTTGCCTCCTGGGTCTCGGCTTCCCCGCCAGTAACTCGGGGAGAACAGCAGCACCTACGTGCAAGGGTTGTCGTGAGGCTAAGGAGTAGAGACACACAAGCACCGAGAAGAGCGCCAATACGGACGCACTTAAATAGCAGCTTGAACACGGATCGGGAAACTTTTAATGTCATTTAAGAATTCAGTATTAGCTACTGGTCAGTTCACTCTGGTTGCAGAGGAAGATGTACATGAGGCCGCAGCACAGCGCCTGGCACTTAGGAGATGCTCAATAAATAGCAGCGCTCTCAGCAATCCCCACATCGCCAGAGCGGCAAGGGAACGGCCACCCCCCTCCGTGGCAGCCTCTGCTCAGGCCCCTGTGGGGACTCACTGTGCCCTTCTTTCCCGGACTGCCGGCGGGTCAGGCTGTCCCCGGAAAGGAGAAGCTGGACCCAGTGGCTGCAGCTGACCTCCAGGCCTTTGCTCCCCATGTCCCCACCGCCAGCTCGTGTGTCCCAGCTTCACTTCACTTCCGTCAGGGGCAGGTAGCACTTCTGCCCTAGGCCACCAAGAACCCCCCAGCGAAGCTCTCCCGCTGGGGGCCCCGATTTCCTTCCAGGAAGCCGGCCATGTTTCTTGAAGGAGTCCCAAGTGTCAGGCACTCTCGTATTGGTGAATCCAGAGGCTATTTCCTGTTAATGATGGGTCTGCCTCACCCAGGTGTAGTCCACACAGCTACCCTCAGCCCCCACTGAAACAGGGCTGAGGCCCAGGGCCTGCACCCCTGAGCTTGGCCAGAACCCAGAACTTGAACTCACTGGGACCCAGGCCTGTCTGATGCCCTGCAGGGGGGTTCCTCATTGCCGACTGCTTCAGCCCAGGTCTGCCTGCCCTCCTGGAGCACAGAATCCAGGACCAAGCCTTCCCTGTCTCTGCTCCCATGTCTGGTTGGGACCCTCAGTTGTCGGATGACCAAAAGAAATAATTCCTTGCGGACGAAGCAATGAGGACACTCCGTCATGTTGGCTGCTGGGAAAGATGGCCGTCCCAGATGTCCTTCAAATGTTACCTTCTCAGTGTGGCCTTCCCGGATGACCCCCCCCCCAACTCCCAAAACTGCCATCCTCTGTCCCCAGACCATCCCGTTCCCGTCTCCCACCTACTCTTCTCCAGAGCTCTTAACACTCACCACCTTACAGACAATATCTCATTCATGCATTTCTTACTGGTCCGCCCACCGTGAGACAGGCAGGATTCATTGTTCACCGCTCTATCTTAAAAAAAACCATATTTTACAGACACCTATATAATGTGTGCCGGTCGCCCCTGTAAGCACTTGACAGATAATGACTCAACAGACCCTCCACGATCCAATGAGGGTATTGCTACCCATTATTCCCACGGGTACCAGATGGGAACACTGAGGCACAGAGCTGGTATGTACCTTATTTAAGATCACGTGGTTAGGGAGGGCCGTCTGGCTTTAGAGCTCATGGTCCTGACCATTTGGGTACACCTCTCTCACCAGAAGGTGTAAATAAATATCTGTTGAATGGATACACGCGTCAGCTGGACAACCGAGGGAGTGAACTACTTAGTCTGAGATTCAATGAGTGAAGTGCAAGAGTGACTTGATGAATGGCTGAGTCAAGGATGAATGAATGAAGGAGTGAATACATTGAGGGAGGGAGTAAACGGATGAATACTGAGTGGGCACGGCATCACCTGGTCCGTCTCTCTACGCCAGGGCTGCTGTCACTTACTGACACTTAGCACAGATAATCCTTTGCCGTCGGGGGCTGTCCTGTGCACTGTAGGATATTCAGTAGCATCTCTGGTCTCTGCCCACCTGGTGCCAGTAGCATCCCCTCCCCCAGCTGTGACACCCAGATATGTCCCCCAATGTCCCCTGGGGGCACAATCACCCAGGCAGGGGTTCCCTGCCACACGGAGCAGACAGAGCGGTCACCTACCTGTACTCCTCCACAAAGGACACATCTTCAGCTACCTGCACGGGGCTCAGGGGCACTCCCTGCCAGAAGGCCAGCCCCTGGAGCTGCTGGGCCACGGCTTCCGCCTGCCGCCGAGCCCCCCGGGTGGCCGCCACCAGCTCCGTGCGCTGCGTCAGCACCTCCTCCAGAGTGGTCAGCTCTGTCCTCACGGCCTCATCCAACCTCTCCACCATCTCCAACACCTGCGCACAGGGGTGGGCCTGGAGTCGGGGGAGGGCGTTCTCTGGGGTGGCCAGGGATTGGGCGACAGGGCTGGGGGGGCGAAGTAGGAGTGAGCAGGGGTGGGTATCTGAGATCTGGGCGCTAGGGCATCTGAGGATTGAGGAAGGGAAGGAAGGGGCTCTGCGGTCCAGCTCATGCAGTTCTGTGGCTTCTGTCAGGAGCTTGGAGAGGTCAGTGGCTTGAGCTCCAGGACTGAGGTTAAGTCTGGGATCCTAGGTCTGACCCTGGCATCTGCCTTCCTGAGTCTGGGGTCTCACGTCTGGGTTCCAGGGTTGCAACCGGACATGAAATCTAAGGTCTGAGGTCAGGCTGGGTCTCAGCTCCGGGCCTGGCATCCTGGGGCTGGGGATGAGAGTGAGGCTTCTCGTCTGAGTCCCGGGTCTGAGCGCTGAGGTCTTTAACCTTGCACCCGGGCCAAGGATCAGGTCTCTGTCCTGGATCTGACCTGAGGGCAGGGGCTGGGTTTTGGTGTTTGGTCTCTGAATGGTTTGGGCTGTGAGCTGAAGTCCAAGGCTGGGGCTGCGTGTGATTTAGTCTGGAAGCCCAGATCTGGGCTGAGGTTCTGATGGTACCACGTGTGAGGCCCTAATCTGTAGTCAGGGTTGGGGGCTGGGCATACAGTCTGAGATCTGCATGTTGGAACCCGACATTCTGAGTCTGGGGTCTTGGCTCTGAGTTTAGATCCTGTTTTCCTGGGAGGGGGCCCTTTGCCCAGGTGTGGGGAACCAGTCTGGGTGTGGGTCTGGGGTCTGGCCAGTGCCTGGCCCCTCACCAGGTGGTCAATGGCAGTGAGTGTGTGGTTGGCATGCAGCAGTGCAGAGCTGAGCTGGGACACCCCATCACTGGTCTCGCTGTTGCCATAGAAACCGATGCCAATGCCAGTGCTAAGAGGAGGAGGGAAGGGAAATCACAACCGGTCCTGGGACCCTGGGGGCCGCCGCCACGCCCCCCCCCCCTCCTCACACACCCAATCCCATCTCCCACCCCATCCCATTGGTCCGGCCCATCGTGGGAAAGGAACGTCTCCAGCCTGGCCCCCACCAGTTGCCAAGGTAACGGGAAGGTCTCACTCCCCCGGCCCAGGGACGTCATTGTGATGCTAATGGTGGGTGGAGAGGTGGAGGGGAGCAGGCCCCCAGATTTAACTCGCACCTCCCCGGAGTGAAACCCTGCCATGCCCAGCCCCAGGACGGGAGGTCCTCCCCTCTAGTGACTGCCAGCCCGCACCCAGACCCTCCACCCTTTCCCCAAGTATCCGGGGTCCTCAGCACCTGTCCCTTCAGGATGCAGCCGTCCCTTCCCCCGCCTCCAGGCTTGGGGGGACCCCAAGCCTGGAGCTCCCAGTCTCCCCCCACCCCCAGGAGCCAAGCTTCTGGACGGCTGGGAGGGAAGCGAGGGAATGTGGGCCCAACGGGCCAGAAGCCGGGCGCCCCCGCCCCTCGGTTGCCGGCACACAGAGCTCCATTGTGGGGCCTGAATACGGGCCCCCTCCCTCTCCCCCCGCACCACACTGAGTCCCTCCGCGGAGGGGGCCAGGCCTGGAGCGGGGCGGCGGACGCCCCGACGCCCTCACAGCTCCCAGCCCCGCGCTGCGCAGGCTCCCGCCCCCTGCCCTGGGATGTGACGGCGCTGGCTCCAGCGCCCGCACCCATTGTTCGCAGTGCTACAAAGCTGCTCTTGTTTCCCGGCCACGGGGGCTGGCCGTGCCTCTCCCGCACAGGGCCTCTGTCCACCTCCCCGCCCCCCTCCACGCGGGAGAGCGCGAAGAGGAAGCACCTTGGGACCCCCCCCAGCCCCCTCCCCCAGCTCCACCTCCACACGCCCACGCTCCCCGCGGTGGCGCGGCCCAGGCTGGCGGGGGTGGGGTGGGACTAGCCGCTTCCCGGCCGCTGCCGCCCTCCCCGCCCCCAAGCCCCAGGTCAGGGGCAAGTCCTGAGCGCCCAGATCTGCCCTGAGGAGTGGGTGCTGCCCTGAGGGGAGGGGCTGCGCCCAGAGCTGGCTCCTGGTAAATGGCCGTCCCCACGTGCCCTGCTCCTCCCACCCCTGAGGGTGTCCCAGAAGGTGGTCCCTGGGCTCCTAGGGGTTTTGGGGTCTGAATCTCCACGTGGCCCACCTGGCCTCGAAAGGTTGCCTCTCCCTGAGCCTCCCTCTTCAAAACTGGTTGTGACAACTCTGAATCCAGCAGGGTTACCGTGGAAAGGAGTTAGACCAGCTCAGGGCTGCTCCTGGATTGTAAATATCCCTTTACTGTCCCTGACCGGGTACATCAGCTTCACGAGGGCAGGGACCATGTCTGGCTTAGTCAGTATTTCCTGGCACATAGTAGGTACTCAGGAAATAGTTGCTGAATGAATGAATGAGTTAATGAATGACATCCCTAGTTCACATTTATGGCGTCCAGCTGTGAACCAGGCACTGTACATTTCATTTAATCGCACCACAAGCAGGAGGTGGGTGTGACGACAGTGCCCATTTTAGAGATGTGGAAACCGAGGCCTGGAGAAACTATACCACTCGCCTAGGTCACACAGCTGTTCCACGGCAGAGCCACCAAACCCAGGCAGTCTGACTGCCCAGCCTTTAACCCCTAGACCATCCTGCCAGGCTGGCTGCCCTTGGGAAGTCACTTTTCCTCTCGGACCTTGGTTTCTCCATCCATCAAATGGGAGCAATTCTCCCCTGCTGGGATACCACCAGGAAGACTGATTGATAGAGAGCTTGGGGAGGCCCATCCCCAGTGTCCACCCACCCTGGGGCCCCATTACCAGCCGACGAGAAGGGCAGCAATGCAGCTCCAAGTGACGCAGCCTCCCCCCGGCGGAGGGCTCTTGGCCCCGGGCGGCTCTGGGGGCCGGCAGCAGCAGAAGCGGATGAGGTAGACAGCAATGAAAATGAGGCTCAGGCCCAAGCCCAGGCCTGCCAAGGCCACCACCAGCAGCAGGGCCTGGGGAAGGGGGTGACATCAGGCATCAGAGGGGCTCCGGGCTCCCTCCCTGTGTGTCTGAAGGTTCCGGCTTTGGGATCTCAGTGCAGGTGGAAGGCACCCCGGCTAGCTGGGGGGCCGAGCCCAAGCCGTGGTTTTCAGGTTTGTGAGGAAAGACGTCACTCCCAGCCCCTCCCAGGCCGGCAGCCAGGGCTCTGGGACTCGGGGCTGGAGGGAGCTTCCAACTGGGAGGCCCAAGTCTTGGGTTCAACTTCTGCCCTGCCCTCCAAAGGCTGTGTGACCTCTGGCAGGGGCCCTCCCCTCTCTGAGCCTCGGTTTCCTCCACACCAAGACCAGGCAGTTGGAATGAAGCACCACCCAAGGACATGCCAAGACCTGGACCCCAGACTCCTGTGGGATCGGGGGTCTGGAGGGGGCACCTGTTCCTGGTGACGTGCGCCAGGTTGGGGGTGGTAGGCTTCCTACTCCCTCCGCCTCCCCCACGCTGGTCCTCCCCACTCACTGTTTGCTTCCTCTCCCCTGATGCTGAGCTCTGCACCCCCACCGCAGTGTGAGTCTGTCACCCAGGGACTCAGGGGGAGGGGGCGTGACAGCCTCCGTGACACTGTGTGCGTGCGTGTGTGCACGCGTGTGCACGCTCGTGCAACTCAGAGCTGGGCACTGGGAGGCTGGGAGAGTGAAGACAGAGCAGGGGCGAGAGGGGTATGGGGGGGGAAGAGAGAGAGAGAGGGGGAACGAGGTAGTGTGTGAATGTATGTGTGAATGTGTATATGTGAACATATGAGTGTGTGAATGTGTGTATACTTGACGCGTGTGTGTGAGCATTTGTATGAGTGCAAGAATATGTGTGTAAATGTGAAGGTGTGGGTGTGTGTATACATGTGTGAGTATATGGGTGTGTATACATGTATCTGTATGTGGGTATATATGTGTGTATATGTGCGTGAGTGTGAATGCATGTGTGAGAGTGTGTGTCTGTGTGTGTGTGTCCCCAGCACGGTGGCACCCAGTCCCTGATTATTTTCCCAGCTGTCTCCTCCTGGGGTGTGTGTCCCAGCACTGTCACCCTGACTGTTGTTGAGGGGGGGGGGCAGAGTGAGCCTCCCTGAGTGCCTCTGGCGGTGGCTGGGGTGGGGACCCCGCGTGTGGCATCTGTGTGGGGAGGTCTCCTTGGCCGTGAGCAGGTGGCCGTGGACTGGCCCTGGAGGCTGGGATTGTGTAACCAGCAGGCTGTGGTAGAGGGGCTGGCAGTCCCCGTTTGGTGGGGACAGAGCGGCGTGGCGGGAGGAGCTGCTTACGGCCGGCTCAGCGCAGCCATGACCCAAATAGCTCAGAATACAGCACACGTCCCCCTCTCTGCTTTCCTGGGACCCCCCTCCTTCTAAGCTTGCCAATCCCCAGCCCCCTGTCCCGGGAGCCCCCCAGGACAGATCTGAGGGGCTCAGACCTTACAGGCAGGGCCCAGGACCCATCCCAGGGCTCCACCATCCTGCCCACCCCCTACCCCATCCCCAGCTCCGCCAAGCCTTGCTCATTAATCTCAAAGTCAAGGACTTGAATTAAACTGGGTCAGGGGACAGTTCTTTCGCCCCTATTGGAGCTGACCCAGGCTGGGCCCCCTTCCCCAGGGACCCCGGTTTCCTTAAAGTTCCCACCCAGCCCCACCCTCTGGCTCCGTTTCTGTCATCCTCCAGTCCCCAAACCGAACCTCATCCTCACCCCCCCTCCAGCGACCTGACTGCCCCTTCCATCCTGGGACAGGCTGGAAGTCTCTCCCAGCGCATCCACCTGTTTTTCCCAGCTCCAGCCCTAAAACCCCTCACCCCCTTCCCCATTTCAGGTCTCAGTCCCGTCCCAGAATCAGGGCACCTCCAGCTTTCTTCCTCTCCACCATGGCAGCTCCTCTGTATCTCCTGGGTCCCACCTGAACTGGGACGCATTTAACTGCATTGCCCTGATCCCATGAGGGAAGGGGTCGTCTTTTAGGACATGATGGACCTCCTACCCCCCTGATGACCCTAGCTTCCCGCGCAGCTCTCAGAGACCCGGGAATCCAAGGGCCCCCAGTCCCCTCCCTCCTCTGAGATCCAGGGGTCCAGGCCCCAGCCCTCCCGCATTTAAGGAGGTTCCCAGGGGAACCTCCAGGTACGGGCACGCCAGGCTCTCGCTGCCTCAGGTACCCCAAAGTCCCGGCCCGGCTCCCACCCCCAGAGAACACAGGAATCTGTCACCCAGCTCCCAACCCCCGCCCCCAGGACCCCGTGCCCGCGCCCACCTGCTGGTATTCTTGTTCTTGGGGCGCGAAACCGCTGGGCACCGGGCGGAGCTGGAAGTCGGCGCGGGGCAGCTGGTGGAGCAGATGCACCCAAGCCGAAGGTCGGTAGCCCGGGGGCGTCCCCATGGCCCCCGGGGGAGGGCTCAGCGGGGCGGACGCCGGGGCTGCGGGAGCCTCGGCAGCGGAGCGGGGCGCGGGCTGAGCGGGGTCTGGCGGGGCTCAGGGGAGCGAGCGGGGGGGAGGGAGGGGGTGGAGGGCGGAGATTGGGGGAGGAGGGGGGAGGCGCGGGCAGGGCAGGGACGGTGCTGCCCCTGGCGGCTGAGGGGGGGACTGCGGTACTGCGAGTCGGGCTCCCCGCGCCCCCTCGGTGGCGGCGGCTCCCACCTGCGGCCCCCCGCGCAGGTACCGCGCTGCTCGCACAGGCGGCCCAACGGAGCTCGGCTGAACAGCGACATCCAGTAGAAGGCCGCTCATACTGTTATATCACCCTACAGCATAACGAGCCCTTTATCTTTAGGAAGAACCTTCGGGTCTGTGCAGAGGTCGCTAGTGTTTGCGCAGCATTTTACAAATAATGATCAGTTACAAATCATGGTCAGTTGCATCAATAAAAACCCCTCACTTATGTAAGCGTACTCTCACCTGTAAAGGACGCCTCCATGTGAGTTAAAAGGCTTCTCCCACTTAAAAAAAAAAAAAAATCTGTATAAGGACACAGCTTCTAGACCCAAACGTCCCTTTGTGTATAGAGCACTCCAGAAAGTACACCCGCATGTCTGCAGTAAGGACCCCTGGCACATGCAGAAGGGTTCTTCCCACTCCAAGAACTTGCTCATCTATTTGGGGGACCCCCTCCCATCTTTATAAGGATGCCTCCCATGTGTTAAAGAACCTCTCTAAACTGATTAAGAAAGACTTCAATGTATACAAGGATCAACCTGCCCCTGCCATTGACTTTACAGTTTACAAAGTGTTTTTCCAGCCGCTACCTCTGCTGAGTCTCACAGGAACCCACTGAAAACGCACTGGTAGTGGAGGAAGTAGAGGGGACCTGGCTGCTTCAACGTTACCACCCAGCCAGTCACTGCTGAAGTCAAAACTAAGGTCCCCAGGAATCTGCCCCAGGGGTTCCCCCACCCCTGTGGAGCTGGGCTAGACTTCGCCACCTGGCGTCCCCACACACATGGCCTCCCTTGTGGGGGGATGTGATGGGCAGGGGGGAGAAAGGGGAGATAGCGCTCCACCCATCTCATCCCAATATTTTGCTCCCGATTGGTGAGAAAGGGCTGGGGGGTAGTTGCCCATCTCATTACTAGGGAGAATATAACGGTGGTGGTGATGGTCCTAGGGATAATGATGGTAATGACAATGATGAAGATTATGGGGCTGTGGATGGTGACAATGATATGATGAAGGTGATAACGAGGATGGTGATGACAGTGATTATGTTGATGAATGGGAGACTGAGATGCTGTCTGATAGAGGCTTGTTCTCCTTGATCTCCTGCTATTGTTTCCTGGGTCTGCTTCTCCTGGGGAAGATGAATGGTTATTCCAGGGTGGTCCCTGAGCATTTCCAGGGTTCTTCACTGAATACCGTTCCAATACCATCCCAAACTCTACAGGTGTGAATTCAGGGCTTGGGTGCGTTAGGACCCCCACCCCCAGCGTGGGGGAGGGCTCAGAGCACAGGTTGTTGCTATTGATATTTTGTTTCAGCCAATTCTTGCCACGTGGGGAGAGGGACACAGCATCGCCAGATGTTTCAAATTTCCAAGAGACGGCAGAAATATGGATATTTTTAAAAGCAAAATCCCTCAGCTTTTAAATGTTAAAGCTAATTCAAATACAGAAAAAATACTGTGTGGGCCAAATAAAACCTGCCCGTGGGTTGATGCTGGCTGTTTTGTAAGCTCTGGTCTAGCCAGACGCCGAGCAGCACTGCCGAGGAAGGGGCAAGCGGAGGGAAATGGGCCCACAAAGAGGCTGAGAAGGAGCAGCCCAGAGAGGCAGGAAGGAAGCAATGCTGCCTCTTCCAGGAAGGCCTCCTGACCAGCCCCTCTTGCCAAAAGACAAGGGCAGGTCCTGGCTAAAGAACTCACACGTGCTCTCCATGACGTAAATTCTGGGAGACTCATCAGTTTCACGAGGTGATTGTGAGTATATATGGTATGAGT
The DNA here is from genome assembly GCF_949987515.2 of Delphinus delphis. Lineage (NCBI taxonomy): Eukaryota > Metazoa > Chordata > Mammalia > Artiodactyla > Delphinidae > Delphinus > Delphinus delphis. The sequence goes on along the minus strand of NC_082702.1, from coordinate 3,801,482 downwards.
CCATTTAGGTGATGTTCAGGAACAGACAAAACTAATCTATGGTGGCAACAGTAATCAAGACAGTAGTTGCCTCCGGGAGGGTGGGGACAGGGCTGACTGGGAAGGGGGCCGAGGGGACTTTCTGGAGTGATGGCATTGTTCTGTATCTTGATAAGGTTTTGGGCGGCACTTGTGGTACAAGAGGTCTGCATTTGTGGTACACTTAAGATTTGTGCAAATTTTGCCTCGGGGGAAAAGAGAACTCTATTTAATGATATGCATGCTTAAGTATGGGGGGGAATTTAGTGGTGTCTGCAGTTTCCTTTGAAATGGATCAAAAAAGAAATAAGGTGGATTGACAGGGGGATAGATATGTAATAAAGCAAAATATTAATGGCAGCATCTAGGTGGTGGGTGTCTAGGTATTCACTGTAATATTCTTCATTTTTTCCACCTTTATTGAGATATAATTGATATATAACACTGTGTAGGTTTAAGGTGTACACTAATGATTATATATGTATATGTGTGTGTGTGTGTATATATATATATATATATATATATATATATATAGCTATATCTATATATCTATATCTATACACACACAACATACATATATACCTTTTCATGTACCTGTTTGCCATCTGAATATCTTCTTTGGAAACTTGTCTATTCAGGTCCTTTGACCATTTTATAATTAGATTATTTGTTTTTTTCACTGTAACATTCTTTCAACTTTTTTGTCTGTTTGAAATTTTTCATACTAAAATGTTGATTAAAAAAAGTGGGTGGGAATGTAAATTGATACAGCCACTATGGAGAACAGTATGGAAGTTCCTTAAAAAACTAAAAATAGAACTACCATATGACCCAGCAATTCCACTACTGGGCATATACCCTGAGAAAACCATAATTCAAAAAGAGTCATGTACCACAATGTTCATTGCAGCTCTATTTACAATAGCCAGGACATGGAAGCAACCTAAGTGTCCATCAACAGATGAATGGATAAAGAAGATGTGGCACATATATACAATGGAATATTACTCAGCCATAAAAAGAAACGAAATTGAGTTATTTGTAGTGAGGTGGATGGACCTAGAGTCTGTCACACAGAGTGAAGTAAGTCACAAAGAGAAAAACAAATACCGTATGCTAACACATATATATGGAATCTAAAAAAAAAAAATGGTTCTGATGAATCTAGGGGCAGGACAGAAATAAAGACGCAGATGTAGAGAATGGACTTGAGGACACAGGGAGTGGGAAGGGTAAGCTGGGACAAAGTGAGAGAGTGGCATGGACATAGCTACACTACCAAATGTAAAATCGATAGCTAGTGGGAAGCAGCCGCATAGCACAGGGAGATCAGCTCGGTGCTTTGTGACCACCTAGAGGGGGGGATAGGGAGGGTGGGAGGGAGACGCAAGAGGGAGGGGATATGGGGATATATGTATACGTATAGCTGATTCACTTTGTTATACAGCAGAAACTAACACACCATTGTAAAGCAATTATACTCCAATAAAGATGTTAAAAAAAGAGAAATGACCATGAGTCCAGAATGATATGAATAATTGAGTGAATAATGTGAGAGATGGGAGAGAAGAGACACATTTCCCATGCGGAAGAATTCCAGATAATTTCTGTAGCTACTCCACCCTCAAGCGGGGAGCATAACTCCCTACCCCTTAAGCGTGGGCTGAGCACGACGACATCCTTCTCATGGGAACAGCACAAAAACGAGGGAAAAAGTAACTTTGTAGTCAAGAAACCCGACAAGCCCAGCCTCAGCCAGGAGTTCAAGGTCAGCATCAGAGTCTTGTTGCTAGTCTGTACCCTTGATGTGATGTGAGCAAAATGGAAATTTACTTCTGTGGTTTTCTTCCCCTAAACCCAGGACCTCAGTCTAATCATGAGAAAAATATCCATCGAACCCCAAGGTAGGCACATCCTACAAAATACCTGAGCCGTCCTCTCGAACACGGTCAGGTTCAACCAAAACAAGGAAAGGCTGAGGGACCGTCGGAGCCAAGGCGAGCCTCAGGAGCTCACGTGTCATGTGGCCTCCTCGATGGGGTCCTGGAACAGAAGAAGGACACAGGTAAAAACCAAGGAGCTCCGAATAAAATATGGGCTGTAGGGTGGTGGCGCAGTGGTTGAGAGTCCGCCTGCCGATGCAGGGGACGTGTGTTCGTGCCCCGGTCCGGGAGGATCCCACATGCCGCGGAGCGGCTGCGCCCGTGAGCCATGGCCGCTGAGCCTGCGCGTTCGGAGCCTGTGCTCCGCAACGGGAGAGGCCACAGCAGTGAGAGGCCCGCGTACCGCAAAGAAACAAACAAACAAAAGAGACAAAACAAAAAAAAATATATGGGCTGTAGTTAACTACAGGGCATCAATCTAGGTTCATTAGCTGTGAGGAAGGCACCAGAGCAATCTAAGATGTTAGCGGCAGGGGAAATGGGGCCAGGGGTGTAGAGGAACTCTCTGTACCATCCTTGCAACTCTTCTGTAAATGTGAAACTATTCTAAATTAAAAATTTTATTTAAAAAAAAGCAATCCATTTTTTAAAAATGATAAAGAGTAAAAAAAAAAAAAAAAAAAAAAAAACAAGTCTAGGCTCACGGGTACGAACAGGAGACAGCTTCATTCGTTCTCACCCTGCCTGCACACTCCATCTGTCTGAGCCCCCTTTCCCTCCTCCGTGGCTATATCAGGAGCAGATCTTCTCGATTTTCTTGCCATCTGGGGGTTTTCCAACTGTCCCAATTTCAGGGGGTCAACAGTGCAGCCTAACTTAATATCAAAACATCCATCTGTTTCCAGGCGGAGGCTTGACCTAAGACCCCACAGACTAAGGGAGGAGGTGACCCATGGTTGGTTTGCCCGCTCACCTTCTCTTTTCCTGCCTCTGAGATACACACGCCTTTCTTTCTTCTCCTTCCCAAGCTGTGCCCGTCTGATAGCTCTTTGTCTCATGGGAATCCTTGGGAAGCCCCCCCCCGCCCCGCTTCCTCCTTCCCTCAGGTCCACCCAGAATTCCTGCTTCCCTTCTTCAGCAGCAAATTACTGCTTAGCCCAAGACCACCAGGAACATACCTGCAGTTGAACAAACTGGGTTTAGTACTCATCACAGTGGGAGAGAACACACATCCTGGGGTGAGACGTAACACAGACCAAGCAACAGGGTGCTACGGGCTGTACTGGGTCCCCCTAAATTCATCTGTTGAAATTCCCACCCCCAGTGTCTCAGATGTGACTATGTTTGGAGATGGGGCCTTTGACAAGGTTATTAAGTTAACATGAGGTTATTAGGGGGAGTCCGGATCAAATATGACTGCAGCCCTCATAAGAAGAGGAGATCAGACATGACAGACATGACAGAAGGACAACCACGTGAGGACACGGCAAGAAAGCAACCAGGCCAAGGAGAGACGTTTCAGAAGAAACCAAACCTGCCGACACCTTGATCTCGGACTTCCAGCCTCCATGACTGCGAGAAAATAAATTTCTGTTGTTGACACCCCCCAGTCTGTGGCGCTTTGTCATGGCAGCATGAGAAAGCGATACAGAGGGTGTTAGAAAGATGCTATCATTGGCTTTAGATTCATTGGGTCATTTTGAGCAGGGTCAAAGGAAGAGAGCTTGCCCTGGATTTGGGTGTTGTCAGGGAGCAGAGGCAACTCTGTGGTTGGGTGTCTCAAGAAATCTTATCTACAAACAGCTCATACAACTCAATATTAAACAAAAAACCAATCCAAAAATGGGCAAAACAACTAAATAGACATTCCTCCAAAGAAGACATACGGGTGGTCAACAGGTGCATGAAAAGATGCTCAACATCGCTAATTATTAGAGAAAGCAAATCAAAACCACAAGGAGGTTTCACCTCACACCGGTCAGAATGGCCATCATCAAAAAGTCTACAGATAACAAATGCTGGAGAGGGTGTGGAGAAAAGGGAACCCTCCTACACTGTGAGTGGGAATGTAAATTGGTGCAGCCACTATGGAAATCAGTATGGAGGTTCCTCAAAAAACTAAAAACAGAGTTGCCATATGAGCCGGCAATCCCATTCCTGGGCATAGATCCAGAAAAGATGAAAACTCTCAGTTGAAAAGATACCTGCACCTCAGTGTTCATAGCAGCACTATTTACAATAGCCAGGACATGGAAACAACCCAAGTGCCCATCAACAGAGGATTGGTTTAAAAAGATGTGGTATATACATATAACAGAATATTACTCAGCCATAAAAAATAATGAAATAATGCCATTTGCAGCAACGTGGATGGACCTAGAGAATATCATACTAAGTGAAGTAAGTCAGAGAAAGAGAAATATTACATGATATCACTTATATGTGGAATCTAAAAAATAATACAAGTGAATCTATATACAAAACAGAGACAGACTCACAGACATAGAAAACAAATTTATGGTGACCAAAGTAGAAAGAGAGGGGCAGGGAGGGATAAGTTAGGACTATGGGATTAACAGATACAAACTACTATGCATAAAATAGATAAGCAACAAGGAGTTACTGTATAGCGCAGGGAACTATAGTCATTATCTTATAATAACCTATAATGGAATATAATCTCAATAAATATATATAACTGAATCGCTTTGCTGTACACCCGAGAGTAACACAATATTGTAAATCAACTATACTTCAATTTTTAAAAATTGACATTAACAAAAAAAAATCTTTTCTACAGAAAGTGAAGATAAAGGGGTACCAGACAAAGAGACAAGTCATCATCTATGGAGAGAGTGGGTGTTTTGCGGTTGCCCAGTGATATTGACTGAAGCGGATGTTACGTAAGATTGTTTGCATCCTGCGGCAGACCGTCCTGACGTGGCGGTGAGCATCACATCCATTCCGTGTATCCTTTCCCACCAGGTACTGGCATTTATCTCCCTGGTGGGCATGATTGCTTCTGGCCGTTGCAGTATCCACAGAGATGACGGGCATCACTTATTTCCAGGTGTGGCCTGCCTCTCCCGCTGCCCCCCTCCCCCCGCAGCAGGGTCCTGCGTGGGATGCAGGGTCCGCCCGTCCAGGAACGCCTGCAGCAGATCTTGACATGAAGGGAAAGTAACTTGGATCACGCCAGATTCTGCAGTGGGCGTTTACCTATTACGGTACCACCTGAAGTCACCCCCCGTCTGTGCTGTACTCGCTCAGCCCTTGTCCTACCGTGACCCTCCTGGCCCCTTCTCTTCTTCAGGATACACGCGCCCCATCCCCCGGGGCCTTCTCCCCCTCTGGCAGTCCTCTGGGGTGTTCTCAGTGGCAGGCAAACCTGCTTCTGCTGTGCGTGCTGGGTGTGCCAGCAGGGGAGGTTCCCGCCAGCTGCCCAGCTTCACCTCCCCACACCCCAGCCCCGTAGCCCCAAATTCGGGGGATCCTGTCCTGTTCCACCATGCTCCAGCTCTGTCCCATGGAGGTTCTGAGATGTCTTAGAATAATAGACTTCATTATTATTCAGGCACGGTGAGGCCAGAGGATCGGAAGGCTACTGTCTCAGCAAGATGGTTTGCCATGCTCACAGGTTCCAAGGTCAGGGGGCACTGTCTCCTCCTGGCTTGCAGTTGACTGCCCTTCTAGCTGTGTCCTCACGAGGGAGACAGAGTCAGAGACAGAGACACAGGGTGGGGGGCACTCTGGCGTGCTTTCCTCTTCCTACCAGGTCACTAATCCCCACGTGAGGGCTCCACCCTCATGACTTAATCACCTCCCAAAGGCCCCACCTCCTAATACAATGGTACATTGGGAGTCAGGGCTTCAACATGTGATTTGGGGGTTGAGGGGTGGGAGCACATTCAGTCCACAGCACCCTACAAGAAAGGAACGCCCGCTCTCTTCTGCAAAGTACGTTTGCAAGAACCCCACCCTCTTATGAGTCCCTTACCTCAAGACGGGTGATGGGGTAATTGTGCCACTCTAGACCTCTGCATGTCTGAAGCTTCTCTTTAGAACAGGCAGACATTTATCACCTAGGCACTTTCCCACTGGGATCTCAATCAAAGGGGAGAGATGGGAGAAATTCCCTTTAAAAAAAACTCCCAGCTTTATTGAGGTATAAGTATTGATATACACAGAACTGCATATATTTAATGTATACTATTTGATGACTTTGGACAAATGCAAACACTGTGATACCATCACCACAATCAAGGTAACGGTTGTTTTCAACACCTCCCAGGCTTTTCTTATTCCCGCTTTTAACATTCTTTTATGCTCTCCTTTGAGAAGGTTTTTATTTTTTTCATTTTAAAAATTATTTATTTATTTTTGGCCAAACCGCGAGGCATGCGGGATCTTAGTTCCCCGACCAGTGATCGAACCCGGGCCCCCTGCAGTGGAAGCACAGAGTCTTAACCACTGGACCGCCAGGGAAGTCCCGAGAAGGTCTGTGCACCTTCACAAAAAATGACTCTCCAGCTCTCCGTAACTTTACAGCTAGGCTGGGTTTTTGCTTGTTTGTTGTGTTTTTGTTTTTTTGTGGTACGTGGGCCTCTCACTGTTGTGGCCTCTCCCGTTGCGGAGCACAGGCTCTGGACGCGCAGGCTCAGCGGCCATGGTTCACGGGCGCAGCCGCTCCGCGGCATGTGGGATCTTCCCGGACCGGGGCACGAACCCGTGTACCCTGCCTCGGCAGGCGGACTCTCAACCACTGCGCCACCAGGGAAGCCCATTAGCTGTTATTTTTTTATCGAGAGGAAATTCACATCAAATTAACCATTTAAAAATGCTGGAGAGGGTGTGGAGAAAAGGGAACCCTCCTACACTGTTGGTGGGAATGTAAGTTGGTGCAGCCACTATGGAGAACAGTATGGAGATTCCTTAAGAAGCTAAAAATAGAATTACCATATGATCCAGCAATCCCACTCTTGGGCATAGATCCAGAAAAGATGAAAACTCTAATTTGAAAAGATACATGCACCCAATGTTCATAGCAGCACTATTTATAATAGCCAAGACATGGAAGCAACCTAGGCATCCTTTGACAGATGAATGGATAAAGAAGACGTGGTACGCGCATGCGCACGCGTGCGCGCACGCACACACACACATGTGCCATGGGATACTCCTCGGCCACAGAAAAGAACGAAATAATGCCACTGGCAGCAACATGGATGGACCTACAGATCATCATACTAAGTGAAGTAAGCCAGAGAAAGACAAATATTTTATTACTTATATGTGGAATCTAAGAAACTGTACAAACGAACTTATTTACAAAACAGATACAGACTCACAGACATAGAAAACAAACTTCTGGTTACCAAAGGGGAAAGGAGAGGGAGAGGGATAAATTAGGAGTTTGAGATGGACAGAAAAACACTACTATATATAAAATAGATCAACAAGGACCTACCGTATAGCACAGGAAACTATATTTTATATCCCGTAATAAACCATAATGGAAAAGAATCTGAAAAAGTATATATATGGATATATATATATATATATGTCACTTTGCTGTACACCTGAAACTAAGAGAACATTGTAAGTCAACTATACTTCAATAAAAAGTTTTGAAAAAAATAAATTAAAAAGTAATTTAATGATTTTAAAGCACGCAATTCAATGACATTTAGCACGTTCCCCAAGCAGCGCAACCATCGCTCTATCTAGTTCCGGAAAATATTCATCACCCCAAAGGAAGCCCCGTACCTGTTAGCAGACACTCCCGTTCCCCTCCCCACAGCCCCAGGCAAGCACTCGTCTGCTTTCTGTCTCTCTGGATTTGCCTGTTCTGGACATTTCCTAGAAATGAAACCATACAGTGGGTGACCTTCTATGTGTGGCTCTTTCACTCAGAGTCACATTTCGAGGTTCATCCACAGGGTGGAATGTATCGGCTCGTCTTTGCTTTACGGCTGAGTAAGAATCTGGTGAGTGGATGGAACGCATTTCGGTTATCATTTTTCCTTTTACTATTACAACTGCCACTACGTCTGCTATTATCAGTACAACTGCTGGGAATGTTTGCACAAGAGGATGGAAAACTGGCTGGAGAAAGAAAACGGATGAACTCAGAGGGACACACATGTGGGTTCAAATCCCAAATCCCTCACTGTATAGGCCTGCAGTCCCATGGCACTCACACCCCTGATCTGGCCTCAGTGTTCTTAGCTGCAAAATGAAGTTAATGATCCCCACTTCAGTTTGTTTTTATTCAATTTTAATTTTTCGTTTTTAAAATGTGGTAAAAATGTACATAACATTAAATTTCCATTTTAGCCATTTTTAAGTGAGTTCAGTGGCACCAAATACACTCACAGTGTACAACCGTCGCCACCTTCCATAGAACTTTTTCAACTTGTAAAACTGAGACTCTGTTCCTACTACACACCAATTCCCCATCCCCCCAGCCCCCAGCCCCTGCACCCACCATTTTTCAGGGACAGTGACTGTATTTTATATCTTGATAGTGGTTTGGGCATCTAACTGTCAAAACACAGCTCCTAGTACATTTAAATGTGTCCATTTCATTTCACTGAACCCACATTTTAACACACAACAAAAAAGAAGGAACATGAAGTTTGAACTCTAGGTAATGATGCACTTGCTGAAATATTCAGGCGGAAGCATACTGAAGTCTGCAACTGACTTTATTTAATTTATTTTTTGGCTGTGTTGGGACTTCATTGCTGTGTGTGGGCTTTCTCTAGTTGCGGCGAGCGGGGGCTACTCTTCGTTGTGGTGCGTGGGCTTTTCATTGCGGTAGCTTCTCTTGTTGCAGAGCACGGGCTCTAGAGCGCAGGCTCAGTAGTGTGGCGCACGGGCCTAGCTGCTCCGTGGCATGGGGGATCCTCCTAGACCAGGGCTCGAACCCACGTTCCCTGCATTGGCAGACAGATTCTTAACCACTGCGCCACCAGGGAAGTCCCTGCAACTGACTTTTAAAGGCACCCCAGGGACTTCCCTGGTGGCGCAGTGGTTGAGAATCCGCCTGCCAATGCACGGGACATGGGTTCGATCCCTGGTACGGGAGGATCCCACATGCCACGGAGCGGCTAAGCTCGTGTGCCACAACTACTGAGCCTCTGCTCTAGAGCCCACGTGCCACAACTACTGAGCCCGTGCCACAACTACTGAAGCCCGCACGCCTAGAGCCCGTGCTCCGCAACAAAAGAAGCCACCGCAACGAGAACCCCGCGCCCGGCAACAAAGAGTAGCCCCTGCTCACCGCAACTAGAGAAAGTCCGTGCACAGCAATGAAGACCCAATGCAGCCGAAAATTTTAAAAATAATTTAAAAAAATAATAAAGGCACCCCGAACACCCCAAGTGGGTTGATGGATAGCTACGTGATAAAACAGAGTAGAATGTCAATGGTTGAACCCAGGTAGTGTGTATGTGGGCAGTCACTGTGACATTCTGTCAACCTCTCTGTGTGTTTGAAACATTTTCATAATAATATGTTGGAGGAAAAACTCAGCCTGTAACAGTCATCTCACCCTCAGTCTTGTTAGTCTCTTCAGTTATTAAAAAAAACCCTCCAGGCACCTGGCAAAACGTGTGTGGGAAGAGGTTTTATTTAAGGAGTCACTGGGATCAGTAGTCACAGTGCTGCAGAGCGCGTGTGTCACTGTCGGATCTCTGAGCGCGTGTGTCACTGTCGGATCTCTGAGTTGGGACCCTTCTCTTCTTTGGAAAGAAGCTTCCAGCAGTCCCAGCCTTAGTGGGAAGTCTATTCGGCCTTCCTCTGTGGCAGCTGTCTCCGCCGTTTGAGGTAGTATGTTTCTGACACCCACTCCCACATGTGTTTTTCCCCCGTACCACCAAGCAATTCTCCGGACACCAGCTGGGTGCCTTGCAGTTCACTCAATGGAAAAGATGCAAAGTATTTACATGGGAAGGGGCTCGGAGTTTTCATACTCTCTTCTCTGAGTAGCACCACCCTCCCCAAATCTCCACGTGTTCACCAGCCCGGAAGCTCTCCGTTTAAACCCCTTCCGTTTGGGGTTTTATGGAAGCTTCGATACATAGGCAAGATTGATTAAATCACGGCCATTGGTGATCGATTCAACCTCCAGCCCCTCTCCCCTCCCTGGTGGTTGGGGCTGGGGGGAGGGTGGTGAGACGGAAAGCTCCAACCCTCTAATCACATGGTTGGTTCTCCTGGCAACCAGCCCCACCCTCAGGTGCTTCCAAAAGTCACCTCATTAACAAATTCAGGGGCTATTGAAAGGGGTTTGTTAGGAATATCAAGACACCTTTATCACTTAGGAAATTCCAAGGGTTTTAGGAGCTCTGTGACAGAAACAGGGAAAAAGACCAAATTATATTTCTTCCTATAAACCACAATATCACAGGTAGACAGTGAGCAGGGGTCCTGGGCTCAACCTATCATATAGTCCCATGTGTGGGACTTTTCCTCTTGAGTTAAGGCAAAGATGCTTTGCCTCCTTTGTTTCCTGCCCATTCTCACAGCTTGATTTCTCTAGTCTTCCCTTCCGTTCCAAAAGCTACCCAGTATCTTGGTAATAAATTCCTTCTTGGCCAAAACTAACCAGTTATTTTCTGTTGCTTGCAGACTGAGACTCTGAATTGATACACTACGAATCAGAGTACAATCACTGCTACTTCTACTAACTAACCTTACTTCAGGGTTCAGTATATATAAAATGTTTTCAGGCATTGATCAACATCTTACTCTGCTCCGGCTGCTATAACAAAGAAGAGGCCAGGTGGCTTCTGGGCAACATTTATTTCTCACAGTTCTGGAGGCTGTCCAAGACCAAGGTGCTGCTAGATTCCATGTCTGGTGAGGGATCATTTTCTCTCTCCACCATATGAGGAAACCAGGACCCTCATCAGAATCCAACTATACTGTCACCCAGATCTCAGACTTCCCAGCCTCCAAAACTGTGAGCAATAAATGTTATTGCACTCTCTATAGCATTCTGTTAGAGCCGCCTGAACAGACTAAAACAGGACAGGTGGCTCTTTGCCGTTGGGCTGTCCTGCACTGCCCTGCACATTGCAGGGTGCCTGGGAGCAACCCTGGCCTCCATTCGCCAGAGGCCACAGCGTCACTCTCCAGTTGTGACAATCAAAAACGTCTCCAGCATTTCCTGGTGTCTATACTTGGGACCCTTCTCTTATTACTGTGGATTCCATGAGCCTGTGGTAATTATCCAGAAGATCCCAGGGACTCTAATTACCCAGCTGGTTCTAGGAGCTCCTGGTGCAATTACCCAGCTGGTGGTTCCTAAGGCTATACCATGATACCCTAGTTGCTTCTAGCTACTCTACATACTTCAGTGACTGTACATAATTATGGGCCAATTCCTAGAACCCTGCCGTAATTAGCTGGCCTTTTATAGAAATCCAATCATAACTACCCAGACAATTTATTTACTAAGTAGAGTGCCATTGAAGCTTCTAGTATTTAAGCCCCTCTTCTGGGTACCAGGGACATAGACAATACACAATACAGATTCAGAGTTCCATCTGTCTCCCTCTGCGAGAATATAATATCCTCAAGGGCAGGGATTTTTGTTTGTTTACTGATGGACCTCAAGAACCTCAAACAGTGTCTGGCACACAGTAGAGGATCAGCAAATGCTTATTGAATGAAGACATGAATTTGTAGGATAAAAAAAAACATTTTTCCGGGACTTTCCTGGTGGCACAGTGGTTAAGAATCCGTCTGCCAATTCAGGGGACAGGGGTTTGATCCCTGGTCCGGGAAGATCCCACATGTTGTGGAGCAACTAAGCCCGAGCGCCACAACTACTGAGCCTGCGCTTTAGAGCCCGTGAGCCACAACTACTGAAGCCCGCACGCCTAGAGCCCGTGCTCCGCAACGAGAAGCCACCGCAGTGAGGCGCCCGCGCACCGCAACGAAGAGTAGCCCCTGCTCACCGCAACTAGAGAAAGCCTGCACGCAGCAGCGAAGACCCAACGCAGCCCAAATAAACATTTTTCCTTCAACCTGGAAGGGAATTTCTCCACTGCGGCCACAAGAGGGAGCTCAAGATACAAGTTAATTCTTTGCAGCTCCAGGTGGGCGGTCTCTGCCCCTCAGCCTCCGGGACCAGGGCCAGGTGACCGCCCTCCCAGCCCCCCAACTCTCTCCAACGCCTCAACACATCCTTTCTCCTTGGGGAGCCTCCACCTCCCCTTCTGTACTGGGAGATGCAAATGCCTGGAATGAGCTGCTCTGAAGAGCAGAATGGACAGAAAATGCATGAACTTGAAGGAGCTTTAAAAACTACTGCCTGGGTCGAAACTCATCAAATGATATACATTAAACATGCGCAAGTTTTTAAAAAAAATATCAATTACACCTCAATAAATCTGTTAATAAAGAAATAAAATTTAAAATGACACCGAACTGTGTCGGAGAGCGGGTAATTTCCCCTGTACCCCTGTTGACTAATTGTGTCTGGACTAATAATAAAGTAGACACAAGGCAGATTAACAGGAGGAAAACAACTTTTAATTAGTTCGCACAGAGGACTCTTAGAAATAGGACCTCAGGGCTTCCCTCGTGGCGCAGTGGTTGGGAGTCCGCCTGCCGATGCAGGGGACGCGGTTCGTGCCCCGGTCCGGGAAGATCCCACGTGCCGCGGAACGGCTGGGCCCGTGGGCCGTGGCCGCTGAGCCTGCGCGTCCGGAGCCTGTGCTCTGCAACGGGAGAGACCACAGCAGTGGGAGGCCCGCGTACCACAAAAAAAAAAAAAAAAAAAAAAAAAACCTAAGAAGTGGCTAAAGCCAGCAACTTTTATACTTTTTAGACAAAGAATAAATTGGTGAGGAATTGACAGTACAAAGAAACTTCGGCTTTGGATGTTTAGTTGAAGAATCTAAAGAGTTTGGGCTTGGCTAGTAAATTAGTAAAGCAACAAGGTTTGTTTCTACAGGCTTTTTGGCTCCAAATTCCCTGTCTCTGAGGATAAGGGCGTCCTTCTACCTCCAGATGCAGGAAGGGTACCTCTCGTATAAAAGACACTTTCAGGGAGACACAGGTCAGAGTGTCCTCACATCAGCTGCTCCTCCAGCAACTTTAACACTAAATAAACAACATGTCTATGGTGGCATATTTTGGGGTGGCCCGCCCTAGCCTCAACAACAACAGTGCAAATCCAACAGCAGTGCAAATCCATGAGGCTAGCACAAGAAACTTGAACATCCCAGTACAATCAACAAAATAAGAACAATCAAAGGAACCGACAATAATGCCATCTCCCAAGGCAGTAACGTGCTTTAGAAAAAACTTACCGGGCTCCCTGGTGGCGCAGGGGTTAAGAATCCACCTGCCAATGCAGGGGACACGGGTTCGAGTCCTGGTCCGGGAAGATCCCACATGCCGTGGAGCAACTAAGCCCGTGCGCCACAACTACTGAGCCTGCGCTCTAGCGCCCTTGAGCCACAGCTACTGAGCCCGCATGCTGCAACTATTGAAGCCCAAGCACCTAGAGCCCGTGCTCTGCAACAAGAGAAGCCACCGCAATGAGAAGCCCGTGCACCGCAAGGAAGAGTAGCCCCCGCTCGCCGCAACTAGAGAAAGCCCGCGTGCAGCAACAAAGACCCAACGCAGCCAAAAATAAAAATAAATAAATTTATTAAAAAAAACACAACTTACCGACCATATACTTCCTTGTTCCCAGAGAAGAAAACATGCTCATAGAGGTTATCATGCAGCAGCGTCATTGTGTCCGAATATCAGTGAATATGAAAGCAGGATGAGTTCCACTAAAAATCAAAGCAGAAATAGGAGATGACTACAGTTAACTAAGGTCATGAGGATGGGGTCCTGACCCAACAGGACTTGTATCCTTACAAGAGGAGGAAGAGACACCAGGTACCTATCTTTCTCCGTGTGCGGGCACAGAGGGTAGACCACACGAAGACACAGGTAGAAGACAGCTGGCTGTCTGCAAGCCAAGGAGAGAAGCCTCAGGAGAAAGCAATCTTGCCGACACCTTGATTTCAGGCTCCAGGACTAAAGACAATAGATTTCTTTTAAGCCACCCAATCTGCAGCGGTCCCAGCAGACTAGTATAGGATGTAGATATCAAAGATCAGTGCAAATGCCAGCTCTGCTTTCAGCTCTCAGGGCTGTAGTAATTTCCTATGGTTGTTTTAACAAATGACCACAGCCTTTGTGGCTCAGAAAAACACCAATGTATTGACTTACAGCTCTTGAGGCAAGAAGTGTAACATGGGTCTCACTGGGCAGGGCTTCATGGCTTCTGGAGGCTCCTGGGGAGAATCTGTTCCCGTGCCTTATTCCAGCCTCTAGAGACGCCTGCATTCCTTGACTCGTGGCCCTGTCCTTCATCTTCACGTCTCTCCCTGACTCTCCTGCCTCCGTCTTTTAATAAGTGTCCTCGTGATTACGTGGAACCCACCTGGTTAATCTAGGCTCATCTCCCCACCTCAGGATCAGCTGAGTAGCAAACGTGATTCCACCTGCAACTTTAATAGCCTCTTGCACGTAATGGAACATACTTACAAGCTCTGGGACTTTGGAAGTGGACATCTTTGTGGGGGGAGCATTTTTCTGTGTACCACAATCTGCAAGAGGTCCCATCACCCGCACAGCTGCTGTGTGACCTTGTGAAGGGGATATTTCCCCTCTGGCCTCTCATTTCTTCCTCCGACCTGACAATAACCCTTTCAGTTGTATCAGGCAATTTTGAACAAATGATGGAATAAAAAGTGTCACAGACCCAGTGCAGACCTGGAAATTGCTTAACAGATGCTAACTATCCTTGTTATCATTAATGTTAATTATATAAATCGGAGACTTGATTACATTTCCATCACCCTACCTGCAAACACCCCCACCCCTGCCCAGCATCCACCAACACAAAGCCTCGAGGCCCAGCTTCCTTCACTCCTCAACCATTTGAGCAGTGAAAGACCCAGCTGGCCTGAGTCTGCATGGAATTCCACTCCCCCTTTCCCACTTGAACTGAACTGAAATGGGATCTCAGAAGAGGGTCTGAGCGGAATGAGATGATGATGTTCACGAAAGGAACCTGGTCCATCTCCTGGATTCTAGCAGCTCTCTGAAACATGGGAGATACAAACTCGCAACGTGCCCATCTCCCTGTGCCTGGTGGGGATCCAGCTACAGGAGAAACCTGGAGGAGAAGCATAAACCGACCCCTAACCCAGCCCCAGAGCGTCCCACCACGTGGAGCCCATCAAAAGGCTGCAGGATGAGTTCAGGAGAGGAGAACTCTTACCCAGGATTTTGGTATCTTAAAACAGCCTTTAATCCTGGATAAAACCCACCCCACACTCATTAGGATGGCTACTATAAAATATACCCAGAAAATAACAAGTGTTGGATGATTCCACTTATATGAGGTTCCTAGAATAGTCAAATTCATAGAAACAGAAGGTAGAATGGCGATTGACAGGGGATGGAGGAAGGGGGGTGGGGTTTGGTTGTTTAATGTACAGAGTTTCAGTTTTGCAGGATGAAAACAGTCCTAGAAACGGATGGTGGAGATGGTTGTACAACAATGTAAATGTCCTTAATTCTACTGAACTTGACACTTATAAACGGTCATGATGGTACCTTTTATGTTATGTGTATTTTACCACAATAAAAAAATGGAAAAAAAGTGGATAAAAGGAGGCAAAGTACAGTGGTTCTCTCTGGAGTATAACTGATGGGTAATGCTTCTGTGCGCTGTTCTGTATTTTTGAATATTCCACAACAGTCGTGAGTTTATCTGGAAATTTTTTTTTTTTTTGCCAAAGAGAAAACCACAAATGCTGGCTGATTTATTCACTTAGACTCTTAGCAGTCACTTTCCTGGGCCTATGTTGCGTTCTGGGGACAGAGATGAAGCAGCTTGTGAATTAGGGTAGGGGACAGATGTGGGAAATGTCCACATTATCTAGGCATTCTGTGATGTGGGATCTGACGGGAGGCAGCAGAGGGCGCTGCGGAGGAACGAAAAGGAAACTCCTACTTGAGTGAAAGGTTTGGGGTTGTGTTTGGGAAGGTGATGGGAACGGACACCAGTCTTAGAAGGGATCTTGGTACCGTATCTGTTCTCATTAAGCCTGTGCCTTCAGCGCCCTACAGGTAGCAATTACTTACGTATTTATTTTTGATTATCAGAGCATCACATACCAGTGGAGAAAAGAAACACTTTCATGAATGAAATTAAGACCATTAACTGTCCCAATATCCTGGGATAAACCACAATGGAAAAGAATATGAAAAAGAATGTATATACGTGTATAACTGAATCACTTTGTTGTACAGCAGAAATTAAAACAACATTGTAAGTCAACTCTACTTCAATAAAATAAATTTAAAAATAATAAATAAAAATTGATTGTACCATTTTCAAAATAAATCACAAGGAGAAACCTAGCTGTTCCTTCAACAAATGTCTGACATCGAGCAGGTACCCAGGAAAGAGCTATTCATTGGATGCAAAAAAAAAAAAAAGAGCATTAATTGTCCATTTGGAAAAATAAAACAATTAGATTCCTAATTTACACCATATGCAAAAATTAACTCCAGTTGGATTGAGAAACTAAATGTGGAAAAGAATCTAGGAAACTCCTCCTCGGTCCTGGATGTTATAAAGTTATTCTTTGGATGTTATAAAGTTATGCTTCTATAGCATGTTCTACTTATTTAAACAACACAAAACACTTTTTTAAAAATGTATTTATTCATTTTTGGATATGTTGGGTCTTCGTTGCTGCACACAGACACTTCCTCTAGTTGCAGCGGTGCATGGGCTTCTCACTGCGGTGGCTTCTCTTGTTGAGGAGCCTGGGCCCTAGGCACACGGGCCTCAGTAGTTGCAGCGCATGGGCTCAGCAGTTGTGGCTCGCGGGCTCTAGAGCGCAGGCTCAGTAGTTGTGGCGCACGGGCTTAGTTGCTCTGTGGCATGTGGGATCTTCCTGGACCAGGACTCAAACCCGTGTCCCTTGCACTGGCAGGCAGATTCTTAACCACTGCGGCACCAGGGAATTCCCATAAATACTGTATTGACCTTGATTTGATACCTAACAATACACTCTGGGATCTTTCCTTACTGGCACGTAGGTTATTTTCAAATACATTTCTCCATCATCTTCTAATTTCCACAGTGGTCGATGAGAAGTCTGATGTGATTCTGAGCTAGGAACAATTACTTTAAAAAATTTACAGAGGAAGAAGCAGACGCACAAAGAGATTAACTTGCTCAAAGTACAGAACTTATAACTGGCAGAGTCCAGAGTCATACATAGAAATCTAGTCTCTGGAATTGTATTCGATGATAATGCACTATATGCTTCCCTATACTTCCCATATTCTGTATGTATCTATTCATCTATCAGCATTCAAAAATATTTACTGAGGGCCTGCTAATGCAGGGGACACTGGTTTGTGCCCCGGTCCGGGAAGATCCCACATGCCGCGGAGCAACTAAGCCGGCGCGCCACAACTACTGAGTGCATGCCACAACTACTGAAGCCCACGTGCCTAGAGCCCGTGCTCCGCAACAAGAGAAGCCACCGCAATGAGAAACCCGCACACCGCAACGAAGAGTAGCCCCCGCTCGCCACAACTAGAGAGAGCCCGCGCGCAGCAACGAAGACCCAACGCAGCCAAAAATAAATAACTTAATTTAAAAAAAAGAAGAAGGAAGAAATGGATGCGTCATTTTCACTCTCTCATTCTCCTTCCCCTCTCTGGTAGCAGAGTACTCCAAGATCTTAGTGGGTGCTGGGGCCAAAAGTTGGAAGAATCCTGGGAGCATGTGTCACCCCATGGAGGAACTCCAACTGCCGAGCTGGGGGCACCCGTACTGAAGGGTTACATGAGCGAGAAATAAGACATTCCACTGAGACAAACTACTGAGCTTTTGAGGTTGATGTGTGGGGGGAAAAAAATCTAGTGTTACTAGAGGTTAGATATCACCCCTGCAATCACATGATTTTTGGAGACCTTTGACGTGTGTCTTCCTCATTAGACCGGGAGCTCCATTAATTTGCATATTCCAAATGTTCGGCACAGACTCAGGTCCTTAAGAGACACCCAATAAATATGTATTTGTTGAAACAACAAAAAAGGAGAGTCGCCGACTCATACCTCCCTAGGAAGGCGACTCGCTTCAGGCCCCACGTTCTACATGAGACAGAGCCGGCATCACAGTATCATTTACGTCTAACTCCTGTCGGTGCTCAGAGTCCCCCTCACACCCTAGGGCCAGCCTTGCCAATCTGGATGCGGTGTTTGGATGGGAGATTCAAGTCGGGCATGAGTGTGGTTGGACCAGTCCTCCTCTCCCACACCCCCAGTCAAGGGAAGGAGGAACTAGGTCATGTGGATGAACTTTCCGTTAAACCACTTAGTAAGAAAACCACAAGATGGTTCGGATTGAGTCTCTGACCACCACAGCCCGTACATCTGTCCGTTGGCAAGGCTGAGTCTTGGGCAGGCAGCATCGTGCCTGCCGTGTTTACTTTTTGGTTTTCCATTGGTGAGTTCTGACATGGCAGGAGGGGATCTCTGGGCTGGGGGACCAGGATGCTGAAAATCCAGGTCCTTCCCTAGACCATAGTCCTGGTTGGATTGATGCCATGGGACCTTAGCCTATGATTCAAGGGGGAGCAGAGACTATGGAAAGAAGGTATTGTCTACCCAAGCCTCAGGCTCCCCTGCCCCGGCCTTGAACCAGGGGCTTAGGGGCTTAATCAGATATGGATTCTGAGTGAAGAATGGAGTCCTTTAAACCTGGATTTCTCTACTAGGCCACAAGAGAGGAGGGAGAGGAGGCCACAATCTTGAGTCTGGGCCACAAGATTTGGGTACGAGAGAGTAAGTCTGTGTCCTAAAGTGCTAAGGTCTACACTGGGTCAATGCAGTCGACTCTCACCCGCAGAGCCGGAACTGGGTAAGAAAAGGCTGGGATGGTGAGCGTATTTGCGGAGTGCTTTTGGAGTCTAAACTCTCAAGTGCTTGGACTCCGTGAGATCATAGTTCCCTGACCAGGGCTCGAACTCGCGCCCCCTGCACAGGAAGCATGCAGTCTTAACCACTGGGTCACCGGGGGAGCCCCGTGAGGCTCTAGATTTGATCCCCTTCTAGAAAGCTACTCTAGAGTCATTTTCCTGGGTGATCCAGACTCGGTGTCAGACCAGAAGAATTCCAGGACCCTCTGGGGCTGGGAGCTGTCCAGGTCTGATGAATTCTGTCTGGATAGAGATGGAAATCCGGAGCTCTGGGATAAAGATGTCACCAGAATCACCCAACTACACGGGAGCAGACAATTCAGGCCTTCGCCACAGTCACTACGGCAGCTGAAGCCACGGCTGGCGATTTCAGGTTGGACGCCTATCCAGAGGTTGCCCAGTCTCAGGTCCCGCCTGTCGTGTTCGGATCAAGGGGGAAATGGATGGGCCACGTGGAGCCCTTCGCAGAGACAAGAACAGAGGGCGAGGGAGGTGAGGAACCAACCCCCCTTCACACGGCCACCCCCCTGTCCTCTGGTTGCTCGTGACATCTACCTTCAGCTTAGCCAGCACTGGGTGGGTTTCTGGAGAGAACGTGGAAATGCATGCCTTTAGTGTTCCTCAGAACTCCAGTGTAGCTGGTTCCTTCTAGTACCGAGGCGTCCATCAGCTCCAATGGTGCATCAGCCGGAGGGGTCATAATGACACGCTCCTTTGCTCTCCATGCTCCTGGGAGGCGGCTACCCACAAGGAGCTTTATTGTCTGGTCTCCCTTGCATCTGCTTGTGACTGTAGTAAGTAAATATAGCCAAGAAAGTTGGGCAGAAATAACGTGTATCACTTCCAGGCCAGCGACTTACAGGTGGACATACCCTTTCTGCTTTCTCTTTCTCTTTCCTTTGGTTGGAAGCAGAGGACACTGTTGCCCACGAGGATGGCGGGGCCACAGATGGAAGAGGCTGATGTTCCTGAGACCTCCTAAGACAGGAAATTCAAATCCTTCCCAGGAAGACCCACATTGGTCATGAGGAAGCAACAGACTCCCTTTGTGTTAAGACACTGGTATTTCAGGGCTGACCTGTTACAGTGGTGACTGTTACCCCTCTTTCATATCACAATGGTAGTTAAATAATTGATGAGTAGCTAAGTAATTGATTGATTCTAACCCCTCATTGGATGGAAGCTCTGCTGAGCACAGGGACCGTATCTGTTTTGTTCACTTCTGTATCCCAAACACCAAGCGCATGACAGGAAATGGCTAAATATTGGTCAACTGGCTTCTGAAGAAAGGGAGCTCACAAAACTCACATTTATGAAAGTTTATGGGGAAAGGGACTTGTCCAAGGTTGTTGTAGGAGACAGAGGAAGATCTCATTCCGTCTGACTTCTCAGCCCACGCTCTGCACTTCTTTCAATATCTTAACAGCCAAGTTTCCACTACACACCTACTCAGAGTGGCCAAGACCCAAAACACTGACACCAAAGGCTGGCGAGGACGTGGGGCAACAGAAACTCGCATTCATTGCTGGTGGGAAACGCAAAAGGGTACATTTTGACCATTTCGCAGTTTCTTACCAAACTCAACCTGCTTACTACCATATGACCCAGCAGTTGTGCTCCTTGGTATTTACTTAAATGAACTGAAAAGTTATGTGACCACCTAGAGGGGTGGGATAGGGAGGGTGGGAGGGAGGGAGACGCAAGAGGGAAGAGCTATGGGAACATACGTATATGTACAACTGATTCACTTTGTTTTATAAAGCAGAAACTAACACACCATTGTAAAGCAATTATACTCCAATGAAGATGTTAAAAAAAAAAAACAGAAAAGTTATTTCCACACAAAAACCTGCACACAGATGTTTAAAGCAGCTGCTTTTTCATAACTGCCAAAACTTGGAAGCAACCGAGATGCTGTTCAGCAGGTGAACAGCTAAGTAAACCGTGGTCCGTCCACAATGGAATATTATTCAGTGCTAAGAAGCTACGAGCTATCAAGCCATGGAAAAACACGGAGGAACTTGAAATGCTTATCTCCAAGTGGAAGGAGTCAATCTGAAAAGGCTACAGGCCGCATGATTCCAACTCTATGACAGTCTGGAAAAGGAAAGACGATGGATACAGTAAAAAGATCAGCTGTTGCCAGGGGTTAGGAAGGAGGGAAGCATGAACAGGTAGAGCAGAGAGGAATTTCAGGGCAGTGAAACTACTCTGTACGATACTGCAGTGGTGGACGCATGGCATTATACGTTTGTCCGAACACATAAAACGTACAACACCAAGAGTGAGCCCTCTTACGCTAATACGTATAAAATAGATAACTAATAAGAACCTGCTGTATTAAAAAAAAAACAATTCAGAAAAAAAGAAAAAGAGTGAGCCCCCATGTAAACTACGGGCTTTGGGTGGTTATGATGTGTCGATGTGAGTTCATCAGTTGTAACACGTGTACCACGCTGGTGCCAGCGTGTTGATAATGCGGGAGGCTGTGCATGTCTGGGGGCGGGGGGTGGACGGGAAACCTTGGTATCTTCTGCTTCAGTAGTTGTGGCTCACAGGCTCAGTAGTTGTGGCGCACGGGCTTAGCTGCTCCACGGCATGTGGGATCCTCCCAGACCAGGGCTCGAACCCTTGTCCCCTGCATTGACAGGCGGATTCTTAACCACTGTGCCACCAGGGAAGGCCCCTCTTCTGCCCAATTTTGCTGTGATCCTAAAACTAGTCTAAGAAATAAAATTCATTTGCGAAAAGAACCAAATTACCCATCTGACCTTGACGGTGGGTCGCGGATGGTGTTTCAGATAAGTGAGCAGCGGTTTGCTTGCAAAGCTACTGAAACATCTGTTATGCTAAGAAGCAGCCCTCACTGCTGATGGGGGTGGCGGTGAGAAGGACAAAGCTCAAGGAAAGGAGTTACTTCCCTTTTTCTGAGAAAATCTACAGGAAAACCGAGACATACTTGGGGTTAAGCTTCCACACATCCTACCCTGCATGTCTGTCTGTCGAGTTGGGCTCCACTGCCTACCTGTCTGACGAGTTGGGTTCTTTCGGTTCCTCTGTTTGCACGTGCTGGCCTGCCTCGCTCTGTCCCCTCATCCTCCTTGGAGAGCTTCCCTTGGCGATGAGCATGCCTGGGCTGCTTTCTCCCCGGGCTCTGTGATTCTGCCCTTGCAAGGACTTTCAGATGCTAATGATGGATGGTGACCATCAATCCTCCTGGGAGCAATGGGCTCCCACTGATACCCCAGGCTTGTGATGACCTGTGAGCATGGCCAGCTAACCCCAGTCCTCTGTGGGGCTCAGACGGGCTGTTTTAAGCTTTTTACCCAGGTAGTCACATGTATGGGAGGTCCACCTTAGGTTCTTGGGGACACAGAGAGGCCCTCCAGACTCAGTGGGAGAGAAGGACACGGACAGAGACAGAGAGAGAGGAAAAAAAAGGAGAGACAGAGAATTTGCATAAAGTCAGACTAAGCGAGACAGAAGAGAGGAAGAGCCAGAGACAGATGTACTGACTGAAGGAGACCTCTACTTACTTCAGGCGCCAAGGGTGTGTTTAGAGATGCTCCACCAAGCGTGGCGGCCGCTACCCACAGGTGTCTGTGGATCAATCTACACAAAGCCAGTCTCAGCCGCCATGTGCTTCAATTATAAAACACACCCGGGACCTGGAAGACACAGTAAAAAGAAAGAGTGTGAGCTATGTCGTTGGTCATTTTTCACACTGAAAAGATAACGTTTTAAAACAGATTGGGTTAAATGAAACATAGGTATAATTACTTTCCATCAGTTTCTTTTTAGTGTGGACCTTTAAACACGCACATGTGGCTAGTACTTGCGGTTGATATTGTATTTTAATTGGAAAGTGCTGGTTTAGGGAGCTGGCTGGCCACCTTAACACCCCACACTCTTCGCAAAGGAGACTCAAAGGAAAATGGGCATCTTCCCTGAAGCAGATGCTCAGACAGTCTCCGGAGAGCCTATGACCAAGAGGCATCACTCAGAGACCTGGTGGGACTTATCCTTTCTGTCCTAAGAGAGATGAGCTAACGTTCCAGGTCTTGCTTAGCAGACCGTGGTTTTTCTGGCTTCCCTTGAACTTGGTGACTTCAGTCACTGAAGACATCTCCAGTCACAATGGCTTTTCTGACAACGACCTCTCGTGTCATTGGATCCTAATGAGTTTTGGACCCTGACTTCATGGTCATGGGGGGCTGGAACAGTGCAGAACACAAAAACAATAAACTGGACATAAGATAAATCTATCCAGATTGAAGTACTCAGAAAAGAAAATGGAAACCCAAAGGAAAATTCTAAGAGACTTGTGGAGCACAGGAAAAAGTTTCTACGTTTGACTAACTGGAGCCCCAGGAGCCAAGAAGAGAGAGAATGAAGAAAAAGCAATATTTGAGGAGATAATGACCTAGAAATTATCCAGCTTTATCTAATTTTAATTTTATCCAACTTTTAATTATCCGAAGTGATCCATTTGGGGAACTTTCCTGGTGGTCCAGTGGTTAAGACTCAGTGCTCCCAACGCAGGGGGCACGGGTTCGATCCCCCGTCAGGGAACCCAATCCTGCATGCTGCGTGGCACGGCCAAAAAACAAACAAACAAAAACCAAACCAAACCAAACCAAAACGAGAAACCAAAGTGATCCGTTTTTGCTTCCCAAATTGGATCAGCCACCAAGCCACTGCTTCCAGAAGCTCAGAGAAACCCAAGATAAGTACATATAAAACAGTGTTTAGTACTTCAAAGAGAATTCATCCAAACTTTAAAGGAAAAATAACACCAATCTTATAAAAAGCATTTCAGTGAGAAAAAAGAGAGAATATACCTTATATCCTATGAATTTATTTGTCTATTTATTTATACTGAGACATAATTACATATAACATTGTTTAAGTGTAAGGTGTGCAGTATATTGATTTGATACATTTAAATATTGCACCTTGATTACCACTGTAGCATTAGCTAACACATCCATCCCGTCACACAGCTGCCATTTCTCTTTTCCTTTGTGCCGAGAACAAGATCTAGTCTCTTAGCAACTATGAAGTCTAGAGTACGGTATTGTTGTCTATAACTACCATGCTATATATTAGATCCCCAGAACTTCTTCATCTTACAACTGCAAGCTGGTACCCTTTGGCCAGCATATCCCCACTTTCCCCACCCCGGCCCTTAAAAAACAATCATTCTACCCTCTATTTCTACGAGTTGGCTTTTTTTAGATGCCCTATAGAAGTGAGATCGTACAACATTTGTCTTTCTCTGTCTGATTTACTTCACTCAGCATGATGCCCTCAGGGCTCATCCTTACTTTTCCAAATGGTAGGATTTCTTTCTTTCTCATGGCTGAATAATATTCCACTTATAAATATACCACATCTTCTTTAACCATTCATCTGTTGAGTGACACTTAGGTTGCTTCCATATCTTGGCTATTATGAATAACGCTGCAATGAACATGGGAATTCAGAAATCTCTTAGAGATTCTGTTTTCATTTCCTTTAGATATATACTCAGAAGTGGGATTGCTGGGTCATATGGTAGTTCTATTTTTAATTTTTTGAGGAAGATCTATACTGTTTTCTATATCCCATTTTGGGATTCGAGCAAAGTCTTGATTTCAAAGCCCAACTAAGGATATTATGTGATAAAATATTACAAACTAATCTTGTCAAGAATCCTTAATAAAAATGAGCAAATAATATAGTTATATAATAACAATACTATTTTATAACCAAGTGGGATTTATACCTTGTATGCAGAATGACTTAACATTTAAAAATACATCAGGGGGGCTTCCCTGGTGGCGCAGTGGTTGAGAGTCCGCCTGCCGATGCAGGGGACGCGGGTTCGTGCCCCGGTCCGGGAAGATCCCACATGCCTTGGAGCGGCTGGGCCCGAGCCATGGCCGCTGAGCCTGCGCGTCCGGAGCCTGTGCTCCGCAACGGGAGAGGCCACAACAGTGAGAGGCCCACGTACCACCAAAAAACCCCCAAAACATCAGTAGGGACTTCCCTGGTGGCGCAGTGATTAAGAATCCTCCTGCCAATGCAGGGGACAAGGGTTCGAGCTCTGGTCCGGGAAGATCCCACGTGCCGCAGAGCAACTAAGCCCGTGCGTCACAACTACTGAGACCGCATGCTACAACTACTGAAGCCCACGTGCCTAGAGTCCATGCTCCACAACAAGAGAAGCCACCACAATGAGAAGCCCGTGCACTGCAACGAAGAGTAGCCCCCGCTCACCACAACTAGAGAAAGCCCACGCACAGCAACGAAGACCCAACACAGCCAAAAAAGACCATAAAATAAAAAAAACACATCACTATAACTTTCCTCATTGACAGAGGAAAAAAGAGGTAAATTATATGCAGAACATATGACAGATGAGAACACATTTAAGAAAATTAAATGGCCATTCACAGTAAAGGAAACAAAACAGAACAAAAAAATACAAACTACCGTAAAATAGGAAATTTCTTAATCTGGTAAAGAAGATGTAAGTAGCCCTACAAAAAGCATCATATTAAACGGTGAAATCTTGATGTCATCATTTATATTCATTAGCGATTCTAGCCAGTACAAAAAAGCAAGAAAAAGGGATGAAAGCCATAAGTATTGGAAACAAAGTAATACAAACTGTCACTGAAAATAGAATATACTGTTGTATATATAAAAAATCCAAGAGACTATACAAACTATCAAAATTAATAAATGAATTTTGCAAGGCTGTTATATAGAAGGTCCACAAAAACCCAACCATGTTTCTTCATAACAGCAAAAAGAAAAAACAAAGGGGGGGGTAGAAATAAAATTTAAAAAAAAAATGACATACACAATAATCTAAAAACATGTAATTAAAGCAATAAATCTAAGAAAGGATGTGTAAGACCACCACATTGAACTACAAAACATATTGAGAGAAACTCTGAAGTCCTAAATTTTAAATAGAGCGTAGAAAGACTCAATATTGTAAAGATGTTGATAGTGCCAAAAGGAGTCTGTGAATTTGATGAAATTGCAATCAAAACCCAGGGGAAAACTAAAACAGAGTTACCATATGATCCAGCAATCCCACTCCTGGGCATGTATCTGGAAAAGATGAAAACTCTAATTCAAAAAGATGCATGCAGCCCTGTGTTCATAGCAGCACTATTCACAATAGCCAAGATATGGAAGCAACCTAAACGTCCATTGACAGAGGAATGGATAAAGAAGATGTGGTACATATATACAATGGAATATTACTCAGCCATAAAAAAGAATGAAATAACGCCATTTGCAGCAACATGGATGGACCTAGAGATCGTCATACTAAATGAAGTAAGCCAGACATAGAAAGACAAATATCATATGATACCACTTACATGTAGAATCTAAAAAATGATACGAATGAACTTATTTACAAAACAGAAACAGACTCACAGACAAAAACAAACTTCTGGTTACCAAAGGGGAACGGGTGGGGAGAGGGACAAATTAGGAGTCTGAGATTAGCAGATACGAACTGCTATGTATATATAAAACCCAGGGAGTTTTTTTTTCTTAGACATACCGAGGGCCAAAATTATTCAATGATATCTTGAAAAAGAAGAACAAAGCTGGAAGACGCACACTCCTAGGTGTCATGAAGCTAGAGTGTCTGGATCCACGTGACATGGCTGCACAGACACACGAACTACACATTAGAACAGAACAGAAAGGCTGGTAACAGATGCGTTCAGTCTCCTGCTATATGACACAGGATATCCAGGAGCTCAATGAGGACAGGATGGTCCTTCCAATGAATTGTGCTTGTATCAATCGGATTTCCACATGAAAAATGTTTGTGGACTCTTAGCACACAACATACACACACACCATTATTTCCCAAGGACTGAAGATATAAATCTAGAAAGTACATATAGGGCTTCCCTAGTGGCGCAGAGGTTGAGAGTCCACCTGCCGATGCAGGGGACACGGGCTCGTGCCCCGGTCTGGGAAGATCCCACATGCCGCGGAGCGGCTGGGCCCATGAGCCATGGCCGCTGAGCCTGCGCGTCCGGAGCCTGTGCTCCGCAACGGGAGAGGCCACAGCAGTGAGAGGCCCGCGTACCGCAAAAAAAAAAAAAAAAGTACATATATAGTTCTGGGAGGAATACACAGGAAGCTTCTTCACAATTTTGCAGCAGCACTAAATATAAAATAAAAATTAGATAAACTGGACTACAATAAGATTCAGAAATTCTATTCTTCAAAATGTCCCAATAAGAAAGTGAACCCCAGCTAGACCAGGAATAATCACAATGAACATATCTGATAAAGGCTCACATGCATGATAAGAAAAAGAGAAAGCTTCCTATTGTTTAGTAAAAAAGTCAACCCAATTTTCTGAAATGAGAAAATGACTCAAATAGACATTTCACAAAAATAAAATGAATATTCAAATGACCAAACACCACAGTCATTAGAGAAATGCAAAGTGAAACCACAAAGGTACCACCACCCATCCCAGCGTGGCTAAAATAAAAAGATGCAAAATTGGAGGGGTTGGTGAGGATGTGGAATAACCAGACGCTCAGATTAATTAATCCGCATTGATTAAATTAATAGTCACTTTGAAAAACGTTCAGCAGTACCTACTAAAGTTGAATAAATGCACAACACACAGCAGTTACACTTGTAGGTTTATTCCAGCAAAAAATGCACAGATATGTTCATCACTTCACACGTATTAAGAAATTCAAAGCAGGACTCTCCATCGTAACCTAAACCTGAAGCTAAGCAAATGCCTGTTCACACGAGGATGGATACGCTCATTGTGGTGATTGACGCAGTAGAATTCTCCAGAGCAACCCC
Organism: Delphinus delphis; assembly: GCF_949987515.2. Lineage (NCBI taxonomy): Eukaryota > Metazoa > Chordata > Mammalia > Artiodactyla > Delphinidae > Delphinus > Delphinus delphis. The sequence goes on along the minus strand of NC_082702.1, from coordinate 3,773,698 downwards.
AGCCGAAGGTCCACAGCTCCCTGCATGACTATGGACACATCTTACAAACATCTGGTTGCACAGAAGAAGCCACACACACACAGAGCGCAGAGAAGTTTCATGTTGACGTAAAGAACCAAAACAAGCAAATTTAACCCATGCTGTTAGAAGTTAGTGTAGGCATTACCTTTGGAGAGAAGTTACCGGAAAACATGAGAGTGCTCAACTTGTGAAAATTCAACAAGCGGTGCATTCGATATGTGCGCTTTTGGTTTTTTTGGGCCACGCCGCACGGCATGTGGGATCTTTTTTTTTTTTTTTTTGCGGTACGCGGGCCTCTCACTGTTGTGGCCTCTCCCATTGCGGAGCACAGGCTCCGGACGCGCAGGCTCAGCAGCCATGGCTCACGGGCCCAGCCGCTCCGCGGCATGTGGGATCTTCCCAGACCGGGGCACGAACCCACGTCCCCTGCATCGGCAGGCGGACTCTCAACCACTGCGCCACCAGGGAAGCCCGCATGTGAGATCTTGATTCCCCCACCGGGGATCTGCATTCGGGATCTTAGTTCCACAGCCAGGGATCAAACCCATGCCCCCTGCAGTGGAGGCGCAGTGTCTTAACCACTAGACCACCAGGACGTCCCTGATATGTGCACTTTTAATCTAGTACACATCAATAAAAGTCAACACACACACACACCCCCTGAGATACATCATAGGAAAACTGCTGAACCCCAAAGACAAAATCTTAAACGCACTGAAAGAAAAAGGATACATTACTTTCAAAGGAACAACGAGAAGAGTTAGTTCATTTGCAACAAAAATGATTAATACCATATTTAAGCGCTAAAAAAAAAAACTGCCAACCTAGAACTCTACAAGAAAAAACTTCAATATTGGCGGTGAAATACAGACATTTTGGCAATGAAAAATTGTATTATTCACCAACAGATGGGCACCAAAAGAATGAAAGTTTCAGGCAAAAGGAGAATAATCCCAGTAGAAACAGAGACATGCAGGAGGGAAGGAAGAACCATGGAAAGGGTAAATATTTGAGTAAAGATAGGAATTTCAAAGGATGATTCCATTGTTAATGAATTAATAGAACATTAGCCCACATTTACTCTGTATTTGATTTCAAAAATCATTTTGACCTGTATTGAGCCTTGGGCATGAATGCTCTCCAGTTGGAGACCCATGTGTCAGAAGGATGCAAAGGTTGGGGGCCTTACTGTGAATAGTGAGGGATGACAGCTCCACATCAACTTCCGGAAAGAAAAACCCAGAATAACTGCCCTGATGGACCTGCTGGCCTAGGAGGAAGCTGTAGATGCTAATTCTTGAGCATATATGTATATAAATTTATTTATTTTTGGCTGCGTTGGGTCTTTGTTGCCGCACGCGGGCTTTCTCTACTTGTGGTGAGCAGGGGCTACTCTTTGTTGTGGTGCAGAGGCATCTCATTGCGGTGGCTTCTCCTGTTGTGAAGCACGGGTTCTAGGTGCACAGGCTTCAGTAGTTGTGGTTCGCTAGCTCTAGAAGGCAGCCTCAGAAGTTGTGGCGCACGGGCTTAGTTGCTCCACGGCATGTGGAATCTTCCCGGACCAGGGCTTGAACCCCTGTCCCCTGAATTGGCAGGCGGATTCTTAACCACTGCGCCACCAGGAAAGTCCCTGTAGATGTTAATTCTTTTAGCCCTTCTTTTCCTAAGTAGTCAGCCTGTCCCCATATCCTCCTTGCATATGCCCTTCAGGTATGATGGGAATAGTAATTAGGATCCAACGAGGAAAACAGAAACTCTTCTCTGTATTTAAAACAGCGAGAACTAAATACAAATGTTACTCTGAATTGGATCCTTGCACAGAAAAAGAACATTAGTGAAAAAAACATATTAATTCCAAATAAAGTCTGTACTAGTTAATGATTGAATCAATGCTAATTGCTTGTTTTTGACAGATGTACTATGGTTATGCGAAACATTAACATTAGGGGAAACTGGGTGAAGGGCATATGGGATTTTTCTGTGTCTTTGCAACTTTTCTGCAAATCTAAAATTACGACAAGGTAGGTTTTTTTAAAAAATAAGTTAGCAAAGATCTAAACAAACATTTCTTCAAAGAAGACATAAAGATGGCCAACAGGCACATGAAAAGATATTCAACATCGCTAATTATTAGAGAAATGTAACTCAAAACTACCAATGAGGTATCACCTGTCAGAATGGCTGTCATCACACATATATATGGAATCTAAAAAAAAAATGGTTCTGAAGAACCTAGGGACAGGACAGGAATAAAGATGCAGACGTAGAGAATGGACTTGAGGATACGGGGAGGGGGAAGGGTAAGCTGGGATGAAGGGAGGGAGTAGCACGGACATATATACACTACCAAATGTAAAACAGATAGCTAGTGGGAAGCAGCTGCATAGCACAGGGAGATCAGCTCGGTGCTTTGTGACCACCTAGAGGGGAGGGTGGGAGGGAGACGCAAGAGGGAGGAGATACGGGGATAAATGTATGTGTATAGCTGATTCACTTTGTTATACAGCAGAAACTAACACAATATTGTAAAGTAATTATACTCCAATAAAGATGTTAAAAAAGAAAGAAAGAAAAGAATGGCTATCATCAAAAAATCTATGAATAATAAATGCTGGAGAGGGTGTGAAGAAAAGGGAACCCTCCTACACTGTTGGTGGGAATGTAAATTGGTGCAGTCACTATGGAGAACAGTATGGTGGTTCCTTAAAAAACTAAAATAGAACTACCATATGATCCAGCAATCCCACTCCTGGGCATATATCTGGAAAAGATGAAAACTCTCATTTGAAAAGATACGTGCACCCCAATGTTCACTGAAGCACTATTCCCAATAGGCAAGATAGGGAAGTAACCTAAGAGTCCATGACAGATGAATAGATAAAGAAGATGTGGTACACATATGCAATGGAATATTACCCAGTCATAAAAACGAATGAAATAATGCCATTTGCAGCAACATAGGTGGATCTAGAGATTATCATACTAAGTGAAGTCAGACAGAAAAAGACAAATATTATATCACTTACATGTGGAATCTAAAAAACAGTACAAATGAACTTATTTACAAAACAGAAACAGATTCACAGACATAGAAAACAAACTTATGGTTACCAAAGGCAAAAGGAGGAGAGGGATAAATTAGAAGTATGGGATTAACAGATACACACTATCATATATTAAATAGATAAACAAGGATTTGCTGTATAGCACAGGGAAGTCTAGTAATAACCTATAGTGGAAAAGAATTGAGAAAAAAGAATACGTGAGTAACACCCACATATTCTTTTTCCACATATATATATATATATATATATATATAAAACCAAATCACTTTGCTGTACGCCTGAAACTAACACAATATTGTAAATCAACTACACTTCAATAAAAAAATAAGTTAGCAGATACATATTTTCTAAAAAGAAAAGAAGGATCAATGGTGTTGACTGCAATAAAAATGCACAAAATGCACAGTGAGAGTTGTGAGGTTCTGTTTTATTTGGGGACATACTGAGGACTGTTGCCCAAGAGACAGCCTCTCAGAGAGCTCTGAGGAGCTGCTCCGATATCAGCATCTATGTGATTTTGGGGAAGGCGTACATGCCGTCAAGCACACGTCTCTGTAGAAAGCTGCTGCTACTCACGAGGAACAGATACCTTAGTTAATGACTTTAGTGCTTTTCTAAGTACGAGAAGATGCAAGAAATTGGGTTCATAAAATCTTCTCCTGAAATCTAACTCTCTGAAGGCCTGTTCTGCCAGCTTTCCCAGAGCACAGAGCGCCTCATTCCAGATCCCTGCCTTGAACACCCTTCAGGGTGTGTCGAAAGTGAGTAAGTCCAGTGACTAATGACTCAATCCTTGTAGAGCCAGAAAGAAAGTGACATTCTCTGGTTGGCAGTGATCACCTGGGACCAAGGAGTAGCGACCATAAAAATAAAATAGCCAGTTTCCTTGGCAGCAAAATGGTTTATTTGGGAATCACAGAAAATTGCTATTTGGGACAGGCCAGCTATGGTGGATCACAGGCAAGTCTAAAGAGATAAAAGGGAGGTCACCTCTTATCGGGTTTTAGGAGGAAACGGGGAAGGACTGTTTTGAACAGAAATTCACTGAAAAACAAGAGTTAGACGTTTGACATTTTCTCATTGGCTGGAAGCAGTGGTTAGAGCATTGTTGCTGGGGCACGGAAGGATCTTCCTTCTTTTTCTTAAAGCAGGGGATGAAATTCCCATGTAATTAATGTCCTCCCTTGTCTAAATAATTCTCGTCTTCCTTCTCCGTACTGGGAGTGCAGGTTGCACCAAGTGCTACATGCCTGAGAGTTCCCCTTTCAGGGCTTCCCGGCTCCATTTTAAATGAGGTTACTTTGCTTATTTTCACAAAGGGAACAAGGAATCTTGGTGGTGATGGAAATCTTGACTATGATGGTGGTTTCACAACTACCAGAGCTCATTGAATTGCACATATTTAATGGATGCAGTTGGTTGTCTGCAAATTATCCTTCAATAAACCTGATAAAAGCCACTAATGAAGATGAGAGAGAGAGAGAGAGAGAGAGAGAGAGAGAGAGAGAGAGAGAGACACACACACCAGAAAAACGCGGATACATAGGGCTGGCTGGTGTTAATCAACGAGGGTGACCCCTGGACTTTACCCTTTAGCCTCTACCATCTGCAAGGCCAGGAAAATAAAACTTAATGCACCATTGTCAAGGTGAGAGCCATGTTCAGCATTCAACTTGACTCTGGGGAATCTTGTCTTCCTTTAATTTTTGACTACATAGCCTTCACTTAGTGTTCATTTCTTTGAGGCATTTAAGAAGACCTTTAAAATAGTCTATTAAGCAATTTTAGTTTTTAAAATAATTATTATTTTAAAATGGAGCATGGTCCACAGATTTAGTCTGAAATTTTGACAGAAAATCTAGTATATTTATTGTTTACTTATTAAGAATTCCAGGGATAGGCAGTCCCAGGGCTGGTTCAGCATTTGGGGACCTTCTATGAACCCTGGATCTTGTATTCTTTCCCCTCAGTTTGTTCAGTATTTCTGCTATTGTAGTCAAGCTTGTTGCCTCATGGTTGCAAGATGGCTGCTGCAGCTCCAGATATCACATCATGATATAGTTGCCCATGGACAGGAGAAAAGGAGGCAAAAGTCTCATGAGACCCTCTGTTATTAAGAGACAAATATGATTCCCAGAAACCCTGATATATCCTGCTTTAAGTACCATTGGCCATACTACATGCTCACGTGCCCCCTCTGGACCAATCGCTGCAAATGGGATTGCTGGCTTGCCTTAACCCAAATTTTATCCTCTGCACTCCCCCCATCCCTCAGCTCCAGGGTTGGAACATAGCCACTCAAACAGAACTAGGTTTCTGTTAATAAAGAAAAAGTGAGCATCGGCTGCTGTGCAGACATCAACGTCTGGCACAGCTACCCCCTGGGAGAAGCAGCTCTTGCCTGGCCTCAGGGGCAGTGGACGTGAGATTCCCTGATGGGGCTCCTGTCTTACTGGGCTCCGTGTGCACAAACGCCCTCCCCATCCCTGGTCCTGCTCTTTATTTCAGCACCAAGCTGGGTGCCCCACCTGATCCCAAGCCCAGGGCCAGCTCCCAAGGTCTGTCTCCTGATCACCCAATCCCTTTAGGATTTTGCTTGTGCTGATGGACCAGCCTCCCTTTCCCTGGTTCCCATGCCACTTTGGGAAGATAGGCAGAGAATCCATGTGAGTGAGATATTTTTAATGAGCTCAATACCTTGCTGGGAATGTAACATATATCGTAATATTAAATACCTGGAGGGGGATTTGGGGCTTCCCATTTTAAACACAAGGAAATGTTGGCATAAAGTGGTGTAACTCTTTGCCCAAGAACAGATGGCTGTCGTGTGGAGCTGGGACCAACAGTCAAGTCAGTTTGCTGCACAAATCCGTGTTCTGCTTGCCCCACAGAGTGAGAATGAGGCTCCCACCTCAAGGGGTGCCTCCAGAGATGAGTTCAGCCTCATCAGTGCACAGGGGGAACAAACAACTTTTGGAAGCCAGGTCCCACCTCTGTCTCGTTAGTGGGAAGCGTGGATGGGAGGGGAGAGAGAGCTCTTCCCCTTTGTGTGAGGCCGTTGACGTAGAAACCCCAGACAGGGGCCCTAGCCACCACATCCTCTTCTCTCGTGTCACCTGCAGGCTCTCTCCTTCACTCACAAACTCCAGGACGGTGCCGGGGGCAGGGGCTGGGCCATGTCCCCCCGTCCCACCACCCTCCTGGGCCTGGGTGAGTCCTGGAATGGAGGGGTAGGAATCCAGGGGCAGAGGGGCTCTGCTTCCCAGCTCCGTCCCGACTCCAGCCCAGAAGACGCTGGGGCCCTAGCAGGGCAAAGTGGTCCCCCTCAGCTCTGGCCAAGACCTAAGTCTTACCATGGAAGGTTCAGTGCTGGAAATGGTGCCTGGGTATGGGGTTGAGTTCAGACTGAGAAGGGCTGGCGGGCAGGGAGGAGCACCTGCTTGGAAGAGGGGTTGGGGGTTTGTCCTGAGACTATTTCAGAGCAAGGAGAGGGCTCGTACTCAGAGGCAATGTTGACCGGGGTGTCGGGAAAGTATGGACGATGACCACCCCCTACCCCGCTGGCTCCTCAAGGCCCCCGCTTGACTGCGGCCCCATGAGGAAACAGTACAGTGGGCGTCTTTCTCACTACAACTTCTCTTCCAGTGCTCTGTCTGGGTCACACGATGCACACACAGGCGGGTGAATCTTCTCCCCAATCCCCTCTGCACCCCGCAGGCAGATGTAGGTGAGAGTGGAGCCGATCCTGGGGGCCCTGACATACACCTCGAATTGCAAACAACCTCCAGTGTATAACCCTCGCCCAGGTCTCTCCCGCGTTCTCCCCCTCTGCTCTTGATGGCCCCCAGGGACGATTCAGAGCATACAGACCAGGCTGCACCCACGAGCTCTCCCCGCACAAGCCCAGATCTCCCGCGGCAGCCCCTGGGCAGAGAACATGACCTCGCCAAGGGCAGACTCAGAATCCTCCTCAATCCCACCGTCTCCATCCTCCCGTACGGACTGTAGCACACAGTGATGTGGTTTTAAATGATCATTTAAAAGTTTTACTTAAAAACTTTAAATACCTATATAGTATATAACTTATCTTCAGGACCGTAATCTTCCTTCAAGCCCTCTCACAGTTTACCTTCAGACAGACAGAGACCCACGCATCTCTCTTTGGCCTGGATCTGTCTGTCCCCATGCTGTCTGGCCCACTTATCTCAGTTACCTTGGTTTTCTTTCCCTTTCTAAATGCCATCTTCCCACTCAGCTCCAGACCTCCGCACCACCCTGAATGCCCGGTGTCCCCTGTCCCTCAGCCTGGGGAATTCATCCCTGACCTCAGATCTTGGCTCAGATATCTCTTCCCTCGGACCTCCCAGAGGACGGCAGCTCTGCCTCCTGTCTGCCCCCGAGATTCCCACACTCACCCCGAGGGCATGTACCACCGTTTGTACCCGTGGATTTGCACAATTATTTGTCAATGGCTATCCTCTCTCTAGACTTTCAGCCCCAAGAGGGCAGGCATCCTGGGTGTTTCTCATATTTGTGGAACCAGTGGTACATGGAGGCATCAGTAAACAGATAGATGAGAGCTAAGGTGTGGTCAAAAGAAAGAAAGAGTGAATGAGTGACCTCTGCCAGCCCCCTGCCTCTATGGGATTTTGCTGAATGTGAGGCCAGCTTCCTGTTTCAGGGCTACAAACCCGCTCTTCCCCCTGCCCCCAGCCCAGTTGAGACATTTGGGGTTTCCAGAGCCTCAGTAACAAGGAAATGGAAATAAGCTGAGAAGAAGGTAAAAATACAGAGAAAACCCAGGGATGAAAGCACAGAAGACTCGCATTGGACACAGAGATCCTCGCCTGCTGAGGAATGTGGGATCAGATCTGTGTTCCAGCTCCTACACACACACACACACACACAGCCCCTCTGCAGACTGCGTCCCTCACCCCACACAATCCCACCTGGGACTGGCAGCTGTCCTTCAGACCAGCCCAGATCATTCCTACCGACTGAGACCCCTGCTCTCCTTGTCCCAGGAATGACCCGGTCATTCCCGTCCTGTGCCACCCTCCCAGCTGTCTCTGTTCCCCTAGAGTGGCCGTGGGCAGGGAGGGAGCCGCCCCCTGCAGCAGACATGCTCGGGGGCCCAGCCTGCTCTGACACCTCCCACGTCACCCTGAGCAAGACGTGACCAAGTCTCAGGGTCCTTAAGTCAAGTGGGGAAAATCACTCCGCAGTGATGGGAATTTATATGCTCATAGAATGGACCTGGGGGGGTCTTTTGGGGGAGGATGATGGAAATGGTCTAAAATTGGATTGTGGGACTTCCCTGGTGGTCCAGTGGTCAAGACTGAATGCTTCCAATGCAGGGGGTGTGGGTTTGATCCCTGGTTGGGGAACGAAGATCCCACATGCAGTGCAGCAAAAAAAAATTGTACTGTGGTGATGGTTGCACAACTTTGCAAGTTTAAAAAAAAAAGTACTGAATTGAGCAACACAAATGGGTGAATTATGTGATGTGACGATTTTCACGTAATGCTGAGACTCTGCTCTTACCCATCCCAGGGACCCTGCCCAGTTGCTCCACCAGGGCTGAGCCCGACTCTATAAGCCCCCAGGGGTGGCCTGTGACCATTGTGTGCAGGGGCCCTGCTGGGGCTGAGGAATTCTGTCTGGAGAGGAAGGAAGATAGGAATGACTTCAAGGATGAGAAAACTGTGTTTCAAATTGGTCCACACCAGACAGAGGCCAGATTCGGCATCACCACTGTGAGTGGAGACGCTGCCCAGCATTATCAGTGCCTCTATCGAAAAGGTAATCACTGGTCTGAGCCCAGTGAGCCCCTGGACCTGGCGGTGACAGGTGAGGAGGTCTCTGCTCTGCCCTCAGGTTTGCCCCAGGTCCCTGGACCCTGTCCCCAGCTGTGTCCTCCGTCCACAGGCTCCCCTGCCCCCTCCTGACCCCCAAACCCTCTGGTTCCCTCTTCCGTCTGCACACACATCTCTCTGCCTTCACACCTGGCTCAGGTCCCTGGAGCCTGGTCTCACCTGGACACCACGGTGACCTGGGCACTCAGCCCCAGCATCAGGGTGGGCACAGAGCTGTCCCTGTTGGGCTGGCGGGGGGTGCGCTTCCAGAGATAGGGTGAGGACAGACCCCTTCAAGGGAACCTGTGTCTTTTCCCTCAGATGGTGTCGACTGTCCTTTCCACTGGGTGAGAATCTGTGGGCCCTAGGCCATGTGTCCCCTGTGGTGTGGCCCACCCTCCATCGGGCACATCACATGGTCCTAGACCCCTGACCAGGGCTGGATGGTGCTTTGGGGGACCTCTGGGATGAGGCCGTCCCTGTCCCTGTGTGCAGTCAGCCCCCAGGATGTCCTGGAGTCAGCGCCCACTGGGGACACTTTGACCCCCTCCACACCCTCCTGGGGCACTGACCCCGCCATGCTGCTTTGGGGACACAGGAGTTCACGTACAGAGGACACCCGCTTAAATATGCTACCAAATGGGACAACCTGGAGAAGGGCTAATCTTATTAATACCGAGGAAATATTTTCTTCTCGTCTCGTGTGCACCAGACAGCCTCCTGCCGTGGGACTGATGCACATGGTGAATGAGGAGAAAGGGTCCCTGGCTTCCCAGACTTTAGCGGGAGAATTCATTAGAATGAATAATAGGGATGTATATAAGTATACATGGCCATATAAAAATATAAACATATAACTTACAATGTAAAATTTCAGATCTATAATTTAAGTAAATTAGAATACAGTTACACTATTAAATATATAAGTAATACAATATACATTACTATATTGTTACATGAGTAATGTGTGTTATATATTGTTATCATGTATTACTATAATCTGTATATGTAGTATTAAAATGTGTACCATAATATATATTAAATATGTATAATTGATATAATTTTTATGTATAGAATAATTATGTATAATTTAAATTATTCATATAAATTAAATTATACATATGTAAGTTAAAAACACATAATTTAAAATATATTAATATATATATATATTTATATTATATATATATTATATATATTATACTTATATATATTAAAATATATTTATATTTACTATTTAGGCATTAAGCATATTTATATAATATGTAATATACATTATAGATGTAAACATATTGCTATATATTATTTGTACGGGTATAACATATATGCTATTCTAAATCGTAGTAAATGTCAGCAGGGGAAGCTCAGGCAGCAATGGCGTTAAAACGCAGGATGGGGTCGTGGATCCTGGACCAAGGACACAGTATTGAGGAAAGGATGCTCCAAGAAATGAAATTTTCTATTGTAAAGGACGTTGAGGACTCAACCTCTGGAGCAGTGGGAGGGAGGGGGCGCTGACCAGAAGAGGGGATGAAGCGCTCCAACCTTGTGGGTGTACCAGCCCCCAAGACCTCAGTTGGACCGCCTGTAAAATGAGCCATGCTGAGCACAGCACTTAGGAGATGTAAAGGAGGTTATGGACAAAAGGCGCATGCGTGGAGTGCAGCTCGTGGCGGGTGCTGCATCCTCTCACCTGCTAAAGGCTGGGCTTCAGGCAGCTCGAGGACATCGGGTCTTGGCTTCTTGACTCACAGAAGAGCATTTCCGCCCCATCAGGGATTGCTGCGAAAAACAGAAGAGATCAGACATGGGGATTCTTGTGTTTGGCGTGGGAACCCAGAAGGAGGTGAGCAGGCAGAGGTTCCCGCTCTCGATTCCTGCTGGGTTTCCGTCTCTGTAAAGGTTGCACAAAGCGCGGAGAGCAGCGCCGTCCCACGCAGCCTCCTGCAGGAAGGAGATGCTGTGTATCTGCGTCATCCCGGGAGGGTGTCATTAGCCAGGGGTAGTGCAGTGGCTAGTGCAGCTGGCGATCTGACTTGTAACTTTAGTTAACCTGAATTTCAGTGAAAATTGTCCCGCGTGACTACCGCGGTGGTAACCATCCTCACAGCAAGGTCCATGGGGCTCTTCTAGAGGGAGCAGGTCGGGGTCCGGGGAGGAGACCCCTTGGAGGTGGGGATGGGGGACTCAGAGGCTTCTCTGTCCAGATCAGGCCTCTGACCCAGACCCTCCTCACTCCTCGGAGACACAGACGCATCCGCAGGACAATGACCGTCCTGATGGGCGAGGGGGACGCAGAAGCGCGAGCCCGGTGCGTGTTCTTTGGGGAAAGAAGGGGCTTTGGTGCCGGTCATATCCCAGCTTGACCAGTGCCCTGCGGACAGAGGACTCCAGCGCTCAGATCCGGTTTTGTAAAGTGGAGATCATGTCACAGGACTATTGGGCATGAGAGATTTATGTGTAAGTGGGGACACGACAAGCGCCCAGCGCGTGGTGGGCATGCCGCCGGTAATCGGATTCCACCCTCCCACCTCCCGCAGGCCTGCCGACAGAGCACCTTTATATTCTCATTGGGGTCCCTGTGGCCTTTCTCCTTTGTCTCCTTCTCCTGGGCCTTTTCCTCCTCCATCGTCGGCACGAGAGAAAACGGGGTAGGTCTCAGGGACAGGGTGGGGTGACCCAGGCAGGCTGTTTGGGGTGCTGGGAAGAAGGCTTCTCTTCTGAATTCACACCCGACTGTCCCCAGGGCCCCCAAGAAGCAAAGGTGAGGAGCAGAGGCCCCAGGAGAGGTGAGGCTCCTGGGAGTGACCCCCGGGCCCCCAACCCCCTGCTCCCAGGCAGCCCCGAGGGCTCACGTGTTCTCTCCCCTCAGGCTCAGCCCCGCTGTTGACGTCGCAGATGAGACACCAGGTAAAGACAAGGATGGGGGACAGGTCTGGGAGCGGGGAAGTGGGGATTCAGTGCCATCAGGAAGCAATGTGGTAGGGGGTGTTCGAGAGCATTCTAGAATGTTCCAGATGGGGTGGGAGACCAAATATGAAGCTATGAGGTCAGACGTATTTGCCCCCTAAGGTCCACCCCAGAGAACTGACCCCTTGTCCTCTCCCTGCCAGATCTGGCCACTGTCGACAGACTTCCTGAGAAGAGTGGGGAAGTGGACACCTCAGTAAGTGCTTGCATTAGTCACCTCCTGCTGGGTACCAAAGCCCCTGAAATTAGCAGCTTAACAAAATCATCTCAGTTTCCTGGGCCAGGAATTAGGAATCGGATCAGCTGGGCGGTGGTGGCTCATGGTCTGTCCTGATGTCGCTGTCAAGATGCCAACCAGGGCTGCATTCATCGGAGGCTCAACTGAAGCTGGAAGATCCACTTCCACAATGGCTCAGTCCCCTGGCTGTGGGGAGGAGCCCCATTTCCCCACCACACGGGCTCCTCCATGGGGGCCGGCCTCCCCCAGCAGGAGGGACCCCAAAGAGGGAGGAACAGAAGGCACACTGTCCTCTGTGGCCTCCCCTACAGGTGGCCCTCACTCTGCCATATTCTATTGGTCACACAGACCAACCCTGCTTCTCTGCGGGAGGGGACTACACAACGGCGACTCAGGAGGTGGGATGTGCGGGGGCACCTGGCGTCTGGCGACCAAAGTCTTCCCCTCCCACAGCCCCTCCCTCACCTCAGCCACCCATACTCACCCTGAGTCTCTCTCCTCAGGCCTCTGCTGCAGGAGGCCCCCAGGAGGTGATATATGCCCAGCTGGACCACCCGGACCTCACACAGAGGGTGGCCAGAGCTGTGTCCCCACTGTCCACAGAGCCCACAGCCAAGTCCAGCATGTATGCAGTCCTTGCCAGAAACTGACCCCAGGCCCACCTGGCCTCTGCACTAAAGACACAGGAGGGCACTCTTGCAAAAGCCTGCAGTGGACATTTGGAGGGTTTCCCTGTGGAATCGGCCCTTCCTGAAGTCATTCAGTCAATTCTCCTGCTGGCAAGAGCTGGAGTCCTGAGACCCCCCAATCAACTTCTAGGAGATTCATTCACCATGTGGCCCCTCCCACAATGAACTAGCTCCTTGGAGAGGACGTGTAGCACTTGTTTCAGAGACCCGCTGTGGTCCCTTGGCTGTTTCCAGAGAACCAGCTATAGTGCTTGGCTGTTTCCAGAGACCCAGCTGCAGTCTCTTGGCCGTTTCTAGAGACCCAGCTATGGTCCTACAGTCGCCCAGCTGATTCCAGATATGTCCTGTGAATCCTCCCCTGCCCCCAGAGACCTGTTTTGTCTTCTCAGCCGACTGTACGAACCTTCCTAGAGTTCAGTTGTTGATCTTGAATCTGGGCTACACTTATGCGGCTCATTGCTGATACCCTGTTTTCTGGATCATGCTTCACCTTGTTCATCAATAAATGTCCTCACAGGCCCAACTGCGTCAGCCCTGCGTGTGGCGCCGGGGTACACAGGTTCTAGGTCCCAGTCTCTGCCTCCACAGTCACTCAAAACTTAGTGAGGCAAACGACAAAAAGGGCATCCTTGTTTTCTGATTCAAGTGTGTCTCAGGGATGAGAGAGGGAGATGTCTGAGGGGACTTCTGTCTGGGTGAAGGCGCAGGCCTGCCCCACCTGATACAGCTGCCATCCCCCCCGCCATGTGCACGCCCACGAATGCACGCATGTGCCGTACAAACGCATATACTTACGCACACACCCACACGCACGGACACGTGTGGAGCGGGCGAGGGAGTTGATGAGACCATGACTGCACACGGAGGGTCCCTCAGGCTTTAGGTCCACCCAGAGGAACATGCAGGTCCCCATTTCCCACCCCTACTCCAGTTCATCCCCACTGGACGCCACGCATTCTCCAAACACAAGAGGACCCATCAGCTGTAGGACACTGTCCTTGATCTGACCTTCACCCCGTCACCTGGCTAATGCCCTTCAGGTTTGGGATTGGAGGCTGTTCATCCCAACAAGCTTGCAGTTGCTGCTGTAACGAACCCCTCACATAGGGGCACCAAACAACACAACTTATTATCCTACAGTTCAGGAGCTCAGAGGCTAACATGTTAACTGGGCTAAAATCAGGGGTCAGCAGGGCTGCGCTCCTTCTGAAGCCTCCAGGACAGAGCCCATTCCTTTACCTTTAGCAGCGTCTGGGGGCCGTCTGCATTCCTCGGCTCGGGGCCCCTTCCTCCGCCTTCAAGGAGAACTGTAGCCTCTGCAAATCCTCCCTCTGACTAGGACCCCTGCTTCTGTGGTCGCACCTCCTTTCCTCTCTCTCACCTGCCTCCTCCCTCTTACAAGGACCCTGGTGATTACATTGGGTCCACCTGGAACATACAAGCTCATTTCCCCCCCCCCTTAAGATCCTTAACTCAATCACACCTGCAAAGACCCTTTTTGCACCTAAGGTAACACAGCAGTTGGCTCCAGGGCGTCGGATGCGGACATCTTTGGGGCTGTTATTCTGTCTACCTGAGCGGGTGTCGGGCCTCAGCACCACCTCCGCTTGTGGGCTCCTCTGGGCTTGAATGCCTCACTCTGAATTCTAAGTACATCCTTGCAGGAATGTTTCCTTCTTCCACTAGCTTGTGAAATGATCAATGTTTGAGAGTCTATTCCTTGTGTCCCTAGAACCTCTACGTAAGAGGAGGTCGGGGAGGAAGCAGTGGAGACTGGAAACGCACCCCACAACCCGTTAACTCCCCCACCCCCACCCGGTGCCCAAAGTGACAGGAGGTCCCTGTGTGACAGGACTGGCTGCTCACCAGCACCGTGTCCTCCCTTCCTGGGCTCCCAGCGAGATGATCTCCCCAGCCTCCCTGCAGTTATGTGTGTCCTGGGATGAAGTTCACAGTGGCATGTGAGCTGGATGGACGGAGCTTCTTCCAAGCCTGGCCCGTGAACCTCCCACACAAGATCCTCACGGCTCTTCCCTTCTGCTGATGGGTATGGATGCCCTGGGTGACCTTGGACCCACACGCTGAGTGTGGCACCTGGTTCCCAGGATGACCCCATAGAGTAGAGCCTGCTGTACCCCTTGTATTAGTCAGATTTCAGGTTTCTCTAAAGCTGATGCTTTAACATGTGTCATACATGCATATGCTAGTGTGAAAATTAATAAAGGGAAACCTAATTTAAAACGGAGTTGCGAAGCCCTAAAGGGGAGCTCTCTCACCCCTACCCTCTGCTGCAGCTTACTTTACATTCCTGGGCAGGAAGAAGCTTGATTTTCAGAAGAAGGATGATTTTCTCCTCGCCCAGCAACAGCCCAGCCAATGAAAAGAGCAACAGGCTAGCCAATGAGAAACAGTCACAACTTAGCCAATGAGAAACAGCACCAGCTCAGCTAATGAGAAACAGCAACAACTCAGCCAATGAGAAAACAGCCTCAGCCCAGCCAATGAGAAACAGCACCAGCTCAGCTAATGAGAAACAGCACCAGCTCAGCTAATGAGAAACAGCAACAACTCAGCCAATGAGAAAACAGCCTCAGCCCAGCCAATGAGAAACAGTCACAACCTTGCCAATGAGAAACAGCAAAGCCCAGCCAATGAGAAACAGCAACAACTCAGCCAATGAGAAAAACAGCCTCAGCCCAGCCAATGAGAAACAGTCACAACCTTGCCAATGAGAAACAGCAAAGCCCAGCCAATGAGAAACCACCACCAGCCTGACCTCTTGGTTTTCTCCAAGGGACTTTCAGTCAAAGCAGCCCCTTCCAACTTCCTCCTTTTTCTCTGTAAAGTAACATTCCTCTTCCTTGTTCTCTGGACTTGACTGTGGTTTGCCATAGTTTGAATGTCCTGAATCGCAATTCCTCTGCCATTCCTAAATAAATTCATTTTGCCCGTAAAATAACATTTAATTTTAAGGTCGACACTGGACACATCTTTTCCTAGATGACCCGATAATATGCCTGAGTCACTTGCATTGTCCCCCCGCCTCCTCCCTCACTGCCCCCCACCCTGCCCCAGCTCCTGAGCAAGAATCCTCTTCCTGGGGTGCACTTATCAAATACAAACCAGTCAACCCAGAGTCCACACCGCACCCCCTCCTTTATGGGGGTCCACAGTCTGGGCCACGATCCACCTGCCCTTGTCAAGCTAGGGCCAAGCACATGACAACTAGGGACGCCCCCTCCACCCCAGAACCCGCTGAAATCATTAATCCAGCCAATCCCATGCCTGCTTACCCTTTCCTGCCCATTCCTTCTTGTGGAAACCACAGTAAAGGCTCCCATTTTCCCCTCACTCCATCTCCTTCTTTCTGTCTCTGGTGCTTCCCTACGTGGCCCTGGTGGGTGGCATGCATGCCCCCTCCTCCTGGGAACTGTGATGAAATATCTTTTCAATGGCAGGCGTCTCCTGATCTGCTCACATTTTAGAATTAACACACAGTATTTTAAAGCACCTCCCTGCTGAGCTGGAATCAGCTTCACCTGTTTCATGGAAGAGGCTCTAATTCCTATCACGTGAGTCGTTACACTTTTGGGTCTATTGGCTGCAATAGTTACACAGCTGAAACGCACAGTGAGACGGCCTCCGCCCGGGTAAGGGCTTACCCTGCCTTGGCTGAGCAGAAAGCAGACCCCCATATCTGCCTAAGTCTGCTCATCATCTTCTGTTCCACGTGCACAATGTCAGTCCGCCCAGCGCCCTCTGAATTCCACACCTGGGAGACCTCATGCCTCTCTCCCTGACCCCGCCCCCGCTCCATCACTGACACGTGGGCAGGCCTCATGGACGTGTTATATGAACAGATATAACCAAATATATTCTTTCTTCATGTCAGGTCACACAGATTTAGATCCGTCCACAACTGCCCACTTGATTACTTAGCCTTGTTGCTGAAGCTACAGGGCTTCTAAACAAGGCCGCTCCGTGCTGTCTCAACATGGAAACACTTGGGATCTGCACGACCACGTCTCCGGAGCGGGACCAGCTGCGCCGCCAAGGAGGAGGGGTCACCGGGAGCCCCTCGCCCGGAGAGCCCCGATCCCGCTGTGAGTGGGACGTGTAGGTGGTCACCGCCCTACTTAGGGGTCAGACCTGCGGTTCCCACTCAGATTCAAACGAAACGTTACGGCTTCCCTGGTGGCACAGTGGTTGACAGTCCGCCTGCCGATGCACGGGACACGGGTTCGTGTCCCGGTCCGGGAAGATCCCACATGCCGTGGAGCGGTTAGGCCCGTGAGCCGTGGCCGCTGAGCCTGCGCGTCCGGAGCCTGTGCTCCGCAGCGGGAGAGGCCACAACAGTGAGAGGCCCGCATACCGCAAAAAACTAAAAACAACAAAAAAACGAAACATTAGCCTGAAGACCCGCTAGGAGGCGCCAGCATTGAGTTCTCAATTTTTTTCGTCTTGTGTATCTTTTTGATAGAAACATAAGAAACCTGCATGCCTGTTACAGGCCTGGTATTTAAAATGTTCTTATATATCTTAAGAATATTTTAAAAATTCAACCGAGATTCAGCCAGCTCTTAAAATGGTGCAATGGCTCTTTTAGTTCTATGCAAACATTAGCATATTTAAACTTTGTACAAACCCTCCACAGAATGCCCTATTCTTTCCACTTTTTTTTAAACAACTTTATTGGAGTATAATTGCTTTATAATGGTGTGTTAGTTTCTGCTTTATAACAAAGTGAACCAGCTATACATATACATATGTCCCCGTATCTCCTCCCTCTTGCGTCTCCCTCCCACACTCCCTATCACACCCCTCTAGGTGGTCACAAAGCACCGAGCTGATCTCCCTGTGCTATGTGGCTGCTTCCCACTAGTTATCTATTTTACATTTGGTAGTGAATATAAGTCCACGCTACTCTCTCACATCGTCCCAGCTTACCCTACCCCCTCCCTGTGAACTCAAGTCCATTCTCTATGTCTGCATCTTTATTCCTGTCCTGCCACTATGGTCTTCAAAACCTTTTTTTTTTTTAGTTTCCATATATATGCATTAGCATACAGTATTTGTTTTTCTCTTTCTGACTTACTTCACTCTGTATGACACACTCTAGGTCCATCCACCTCACTACAAATAACTCAATTTCGTTTCTTTTTATGGCTGAGTAATATTCCATTGTACATATATGCCACATCTTCTTTATCCATTCATCTGTCGATGGACACTTAGGTTGCTTCCAGGTCTTGGCTATTGTAAACACTGCTGCAATGAATACTGGAGTGCAAGTATCCTTTTGGACCATGTTTTTCTCCAGATATATGCCCAGGAGTGGGTCTGCAGGATCATATGGTAGCTCTATTTTTACTTCTTTATGGAACCTCCATACTGTTCTCCATAGTGGCTGCACCAACTTACATTCCCACCAACAGTGCAGGAGGGTTCCCTTCTCTCAACACCCTCTCCAGCATTTATTGTTTGTGGATTTTTTGATGATGGCCATTCTGACTGGTGTGAGGTGATACCTCATTGTAGTTTTGACTTGCATTTCTCTAATAATTAGCGATGTTGAACATCGTTTCATGTGCCTCTTGGCCATCCGTATATCTTTTTTGGAGAAACGTCTATTTAGGTCTTCTGCCCATTTTTTCATTAGGTTGTTTGTTTTGATGATATTAAGCCTCATGAGCTGTTTGTAAATTTTGGAGACTAATCCCTTGTCAGTCACATCATCTGCAACAAATATTTTCTCCCAATCCGTGGGCTGTCTTTTTGTTTTCTTTATGGTTTCCTTTGCTGTGCAAAAGCTTTTGAGTTTAACAAGCTTTTCTTCTTGAACTAGACAAGTTGATACTAAGCTCCATATGGAAAAATAAAAACGTAAGAATACTTAGGAAAACGCACAAAGAGAAGAGCTATGCGGGTAGTGGGGACGAGATCAACCAGAAATTAAAACACACCATACGGCCTCTGAGTCGTGAGGAAATAAGAAAGTCTAGATGTGTCTGCTTATTATGACAGAAGAAACACAAGAAGGATTGGCCGTATTTTACAGGCATTTAAAAGTACTGGGATATTATAAACAATGTGATTTCCACGTGAATGGGTGCATTTGGGAGAAGAGAAGCTTTTGCTATGGCATAGGGTCAGTAGCTGCTAAACTTATAAAGTGAAAATTTAATAAGGAGCAGGATACGTACAAACTCTCAAAGTACCTCCCCACGGACCAGTGATTAATTACAAAGGGGAAATAACAGCCTTACTCTGGAGAAACCTGGGGCATGCCGAATCAACCAAGGCAGGAAAGACCCAATCACCAAACAGGAGAAACAAGGACAATATGGCTTGGTGGTATTCCACCCCAAAATGCACAACTGGCATCTAACCAGGAAGTGCTTTGGGCAAACCTCCTGCTCTGTGTGTATCACGCTTCCTTTCTCTGCAGGGTCTGCCCTTCCTCAGGAGCCCTCAGTCACGTCTCTCATCAACCCCAGTATGACCAAGGCTGTGAAGGAAAGAACCCAACATCTCCATTCATGAGCTTGTTTTAAATCTCATTAATCCAAACAGGACTCCATGATCTAGGAGCGTTTGGAGATGAACACAAACCACTGAAGTGGGGGGAGAGGAAATACCTTGGGCAGGAACCATTGATCTTCTGACCGTCCAGCTCGAAAGCCAGCATCGGGCTCTCGGCACTTGATGGCGTATTTGGACCGTGTCTGGAGCTCACATCTGGGGTTTATGACGCGCAGAAATTGTTTTCTGAAAAAGGAGACGTCATGCATCTCATTTGGGATGGTAACAGAAACTGACGTGTAGGGAAACAGCTGCTCTGCTTCCTGCGAAACCTTTAGTGTTGAAACCCGCGCTGGGGGTGACGGGCACCTGCCCGAGGTATCCTTAGTCGGCGTCGCCTCCCAGGCTCTGTCCTCTTGTCCCTCTGCTCACACGGGGTGGGCAGGAAAGTCACCGTGATTTCGAAACTCACTACCTGCGCTACCTTACTCCGCGCAGAAGGATACTGAGTTCTATTTGTATTATTATCACTTTGTACTCTTAGGATGAGCCCTGAATTTCCCCTGAAGATCCCCCCAAGGCACCTTCTAAGTGCTGGAGATGGGGAGACAGTCCTGGATTACCCGGGGCGGGGGGGGGCACGTTACCACCAAGGTCCTGATGAGTGAAGGAGCGAGGTGGAGGGGTCAGAGCCAAGGTCGATGGGACTCGAAAGCAGAAGAAGGAGAGACGCACCTGCTGGCTTGGAAGATGGGAGGGGCTGAGTCCAGGGACATGGCAGCCTGCAGAAGGCCGCTGCCCACTCCAGCCTGAGCCCTGTGGAAACTAGCGCCAGGCTCCTGCGGAGGGGCAGTTCCCCTTCCTGTGGGGCTGCTGACGTGACAGCCCCGTGACGGGGAGGACCAGCCTCCCAGTGGACACACCCTCGGGTCTCCGTCCTGAGGGCACCGTGGTCTCCTCCATCTGCACCGCCTGGACCACAGGAAGGAGACGCCATGACCCCCAGCCTCACGGCCCTGCTCTGCCTCGGTGAGATGGAGGAGGGGGAGGGGAAGCGCCAGCCAGGGACGGACCCCTCCCCACAGCCAGGCTGCTCTGTCAGGAGACCCCAGGACTCAGGAGGCTCACGGGTAGGAGAGGCGCTGCTCAGGATTCAGGGCGAACCTCTCACAGCGGTCTCTCTTCCAGGGCTGAGTGTGGGCCTGAGGACCCAGGAGCAGGCAGGTGAGTCTGTCCCCAGGTGTCCCAGCTCCCTCCTGATCATGGGGACAAGGGGCCACCCGCAGGCAGTGGGGTGGGGAACAGCAGTTCTGGGCTGAAGGAGGGGGAGTCCGGGAGGTTGGGGGCTGAGAGCTGGGGACCTCGGCTGAGGATGTCTTGTGACGCAACCTCTGATGTCCCTCCAGGAACCCTCCCCAAACCCACCATCTGGGCTGAGCCAGGCTCTGTGATCCCCTCGGGGAGCCCCGTGACCATCTGGTGTCAGGGCACCCTGGGGGTCCGGGAGTTCCGTTTGGATAAAGAGGGAAGCTCACCTCCCTGGGACACACAGCCCTCACTGGAGCCCGGGGACAAGGGCAAGTTCTCCATCTCATACATGACAAAGTCCTATGCAGGGAGATATCACTGTTACTACCTCAGCCCCACTGGCTGGGCAAAGAGGAGTGGCCCCCTGGAGCTGGTGGTGACAGGTGAGAGGACACTCGGGGGTCCCAGCATCGGGCTATGCCCTCAGGAAGGGGGTCTGCTCTTAGGGGTGTGTCCCTCTCACAGCCCAGCCCTGGAGGAGGAAAGGGGGGTGTGAGCTCCATTTCACAAGCTCCCTCCTTCTCTCCTAGGGGCCCACAGTAAACCCACCCTCTCAGCCCTGCCGAGCCCTGTGGTGACCTCGGGAGGGAACGTGACCCTCCAGTGTGGCTCATGGCAGGGACTGGACAGGTTCATTCTGACTAAGGAAGGAGAACCCAAGTCCTCCTGGACCCTGGATGCACAGCGAGGCCGCCATGGGCAGACCCAGGCCCTGCTCCCCGTGGGTCGCGTGACCCCCAGCCACAGGTGGACGTTCAGATGCCACGGCTTTTACAGGGACACCCCGCAGGTGTGGTCGGCCCCCAGTGACCCCCTGGAGCTCCTGGTCCCAGGTAAGGAGGTCCCCCCCGGCCTCACACACTTTTTGAGGCTCGAGACAGATTATTAGATGCTTTTCTCCCAGGATTGTCCCAGATGAGAGGGTGGGGTGAGGGGGGAGCAGGGCACACCGGACAGAGACACAGAGTGTGAGCGACAGTGAGGCCTGGGGACCAGGACGGGAGAAGGGGCTTCATGGGAGGAACCA
Source organism: Delphinus delphis (assembly GCF_949987515.2). Lineage (NCBI taxonomy): Eukaryota > Metazoa > Chordata > Mammalia > Artiodactyla > Delphinidae > Delphinus > Delphinus delphis. The sequence goes on along the minus strand of NC_082702.1, from coordinate 3,752,006 downwards.
GGCCCTACAGCCCAGGGCTGGTCTTCCCCCAGGTGTGTCTGGGAAGCCCTCCCTCCTGACCCTGCAGGGCCCTGTCGTGGCCTCTGGACAGAGCCTGACCCTCCAGTGTCGCTCTGACGTCGGCTATGACAGATTCGCTCTGTCCCAGGAGGGGAGACAGGCCCTCCCCCAGCGCCCTGGCCGGCAGCCCCAGGCTGGGCTCTCTCAGGCCGACTTCCCCCTGGGCCCGGTGACCATCACCCACGCGGGCCGGTACATATGCTACGGTGGACACAACCTCTCCTCCGAGTGGTCGGCCCCCAGTGACCCCCTGGACATCCTGGTGGCAGGTGAGGAGCCAGCGGGTCAGTCAGGGACCCAGACTCTGCACAGGCCCTGCCGGGGGAGCCCCAGCTGGTGATGCTGGGACCGGGCGTGAGGGGTCCCCAGGGAGGGAGGGAGGCAGACAGAGAGAGACGGGGGTGGGCAGGGAGACGGAGAGACTCGGAGAAAACAGAGACAGAGATGAGGGGCCTCAGGGAGGCCCAGCTGAGTCGCAGTTCGGAACCAGGGGGCGGGCAGCCCCTCACCCCCTTTCCTCTCTCTAGGGTTGTTCCCTGACACGCCCTTCCTCTCGGTGCAGCCGGGCCCCCTGGTGGCCTCAGGAGAGAACGTGACCCTGCTGTGTCAGTCAGGGAGCACAAGGGAAATTTTCCTTCTGTCCAAGGAGGGGGCAGCCCAGCCCCCACTGCGTCTTAGATCAAAGTACCGAGGTGGGCATTTCCAGGCCGAATTCTCCATGAGTCCCGTGACCTCAGCCCACAATGGGACCTACAGGTGCTACAGCTCACTCAGCAGTAACCCCTACCTGCTGTCACACGCCAGTGCCCCCCTGGAGCTCGCGGTCTCAGGTGAGGGACCCTGACCCTGTCCTTTCTGACTCAGTCAGCTCAGGGCTCTGTCCTGAGCACTCTGGGCTGGGGTTGAGTGAGGGGACTGTGAGGGAGGGTCACCCAGAGGGGCATCTGCCCCTCAGAGGCCCTCCCATCCCCTCCCACACCTTCTCACCTCACCTGGAATCCGGAACCTGACGACTGTAGAGGAGACCACAGGGCAGGTGTAAGGGAAAGGTTTCATGAGGTGGGGACTCCAGGGTCAGCCCCACCCCCTTCCTGTCCTCATTCCCAGGACCCTCTGGGGGCCCCAGCCCCCCACCGACAGGCCCCAGTTCAACAACTAAGGAGTCACTGCAGGCTCTGCAGAGGGAGCACAGGCCACCCCAAGGCAGTTTCAGAGTCTCTGGGAGGATCTAATGCCCTCAGATCCTCAAGGACAGGCTGGGGGTCAAGCAGAGATGCCAGGAGGACCCCAGGGCTCCAGGGGCTCTGAGGCTGGTGGATGAAGGGTGGGGGTCATGGAGAGGAAATGACCCCTCGGGCCCCATCTTGGGGGAGGAGCAGTGGGCTGAGGTGGGGAGAAGCAGCCCCCGACCCTCACCTCCTGTCCTGACCCCCAGGAGGCTCTGAAGTTGGGGCCCGTCCCCCCAAGGAGCCAGGCCCGCAGACGGGTGAGTGAGGGTCTGTGGGACATGGTGTTGGGCCCAGGGGGGCAGGGCTCAGTTATGGCCTTACTTCACGCACCTCTGGAGACGCTGACTTGGGCCCCCTTCCCCTGCCTGGGCCTCAGTTTCTCCAAGTGTAAAGGCAGAGAATCGTGGCCCGAACCTTAGATTTCCTTCAGTTCTGACTTCTGGCTCTGACCCCCCAGGAGAGCAGGCCTCACAGGGAGGGCCCTGAGGATGTGACTGTATGGGGGCCTGTCCCCAGTGCCGCAGTGGTGCTGGTATTGTACGGGGAGGGGGAGGGAAAGATGAAGAGTCCACCGCACACAGCCGGCCCCTGCCCCAGTCCCTGCTGTGGTGGGGGAGGGGAGGGTAACAAGGAAGGAACCTCGGTTCCAGATGAGACCCTCGGACAGGCCCCCCTGCAGATGAGAAGCCCCCAGAGCACAAAGCTGGTGCCCACCTTGGGTGGGGCGCGGCAGGAGGACATCAGGGAGCCCACAGCCCTGGGTTCCAATCCCAGCTCTGCCACCTCCAGACTGGGTCACCTGGGGTTGGTGAATTCCCTCTCTGTGCCTCAGTTTCCTCATCTGTAAAATGGGTGGGGTGGGTTAGAGGAGATGAATGCCCAGACCCCAGCACGAGCCTGCACACAGTAGGCGCTCAATTAAATGGCATCTTGGGCTCACTCATGACGTCACTGGTGCCCCAGGTCTCAAATGGTACCTGAACGTCCTGATCGGGGTCTTGGTGGCCTTCGTCCTGCTGCCCCTCGTCCTCCTCGTCCGACACTGGGGTCAGAGCAGATGCAGGAAGTCGGGTGAGTAGGGAACAGGGTGACCCAGACCCCTGGAGGTGGTGGGCTTAGGGCACCAGCCAAAGGAAAATCTAAGAGATGGGCAAGGTCAGCTTAGAAAACGATTGTCCAGAGTCTGAAACTCAAAAATCTAGAAAGAAAACACGTACTGTCAGCTGACATGTATAATTTAAGGTATTTTCCTCCCTTTCAATCTCGTGAACTGTTGAAACATGTACGCAAGTATGAGTTCAGGTCTCCTTCTTTCCTCCTGAATCCCGTGTGAGGGGCGGGGGTCATAAGAGTCCCAGGGCCGAGCCTCTGTCATCTGCCCCAGCCCAGGGCGAGGCTGATTTCCACCCTCTCGCAGGGGCTGCAGACCCAGAGCCCAAGGACACAGGCCTGCAGAGCAGGTAACTCCCGCCCTGAAGACCCCCAGGCCCGCCCCGCCCGCAGCTCCCCCTCATTCTCCCCCTAACACGCCCGCCTCCTCCCCAGCTCCTGCCCAGCCGCCGCCGCCCAGGACCAGGCCCTCTGTGAGCAGAAGAGGACGGGGTGGGGGACACAGGGTTCTGGAGGCACCTGTGGGGGGGAGGGGAAGGCTGGGAAGGGGTGGGCTCAGGGGGTGCGGACTGAAACCCCACACTTCCCCTCACCCCTGGGTCTCAGTGGCCCCTCCTGGATGCACTGCGGGGGCTCCAGCCCTGAGGGATCTCAGGGGATCCCACCAAGCGATATACACCCTGTTCCGCCCCAGCAGATGCTGCCGTGAAGGACACACAGCCTGAGGACGGGGTGCAGCTGGACCATCCGGTGAGACCCCTGCTCCTGTCCAGGCCACCAGAGACCTTCTTGTTGCCAAACTCAGTCCAATAGACACGTCTCTGTCCTCACATCCCAGCTCCAGCAGCGTCCCACACTGACCTCTCCTTCCGGGCTTCCTGGGTCGTCCTGCTGTGACTCCACCCCTCCTGCTTCCTTGTGACCTCATGGCCCCTCCTTCGGGGTCCCCTTTCCTGGCTCCCCGTCCTCTGTCTGACCCTCTGGCGTTGCAGAGAAGCCCCACGTCTCAAGAGGATTTGTGAATAAGTGAATCACCCGAAAGTCCCCAGGCCCCTCTTCCTTCATTCACCCAAAAGTGGTGCACAAGGAGAGCGCATCCCCCCGGCTCCCTGTAGGTGCTGCAGGTGCAGCAGGGAGCTCACCTGGTGGGTGAGAAGACTATATGTAAAGAAGCAGGTAGCGTCCTAGAATGCAAGGTCCCGATAAGGAAAGTAAAGCAAGAGAAGGTGACAGAGTGCATGGTGGGGGGGCAGCAAGTGCAAAGGTCCTGAGGCAGGGACGTGCTTTTGCAGGAAGATGGCCGTGCGGCTGGAGCCAAATGTGCAAGGGAGATAACGTGTTAATACTGAAATCAGAACCGTAGAAAGAATCCAGAGGCTCCGAGGTGTTAGGAGGTCCCCGGAGTTTCCATCAGGAAAGTGACCTGACCTAAGGTTTTAAAGCATCACTCCGCCAACACAGTGGAAAGCTGACGGAAGGAGATCACAGTGGATCCAGGAAGTCCCCTTTCTGTCCTACTCTCTCCCTCCAGCAGAACAGGCAGGATGCAGACCCCCAGGAGGGGACGTACGCCCAGGTGAACCACTCAAGATCAAGACTAAGGCGGGGGGTGGCCACCTCTCCTTCCTCCCTGTCGGGGAGATTGCTGGACCCGAAGGACAGACAAGCGGAAGAGGACGGGCAGAGGGACGGTCAGGTGGGTCCCATACTGTCCGGGACCCCAGGCTTCCCCCACCCCAACCACACACCCTCCCTCCCTCTCCCCCACCGCAGGCCGCCGCATCTGAAGCCCCCCAGGATGTGACCTATGCCCAGCTGAACCACTCGACCTTCAGACGGGAGACTGCAACCCCTGCCCCCCAGTCAGGGGAGCCCCCAGAAGAGCCCAGCGTGTATGCTGCTCTCGCCGTCCGCTAGCCCAGGAAGGACCCACATCCCACGCTCCAGGGAGGAAGACTGCACGGACCCCGGAAGGCACAGGAGCTGCCTGCCCGCAGTGGACACCGCCTAACGACCAACAGACAGCCTGGACTCCCAACACAGACTACCCGGAGCCCCTGGGGCCCTTTGGCAGTCACCTGATTCTACCCTCAAAGATAACTAATATCCTTACATTTGGGAAATAATGCAACAGACTGCTCAAAAATCAATGTGTGAGTTGAAAACCAAAATCAAAACGAAAAAAAAACAAAACAGAAGTGGGAAAATGTTTTCAATGAATGATAAAGTAAATAATACACATCAAACATACGAAATGAGAAAATTAAGAATCATGAATGAATATATTAGAAAAGGCTTCAAACAATCGATGACCTAACATATCATACCAAGACTTCAGGAAAAAATAGCAAATTATTTCAAATGAAGGTAGAAGGTGGGAATAATAATGACAAGGGTAGCTAATAATGAAGACAACCAAAAAGTAGAGAAAATCAATTAAGGCAAAAAATAAACTCATTCTTGAAAACATTCATGAATCCTAGCCACCACAGCCAAGGGAAAAAGAGAGAAGGCTCACACTTCTAATAGCATGAAAGGGATTGCAGACAGCACTACAAATCCTACAGACGTTATAAAGATAGTAACAGAACATTATGAGAAATTTGACGCCAACATACAGAAAATGTAGATGGAATGGAAATCTTCACGTGTACAATTTACTAAATGGATATAAGAATGAATGGAAAATCTATCACCTTATACATTGACTCTAATCCAAACTTACCCACGACTGAACTATATAGAATCTAACAAAGTCAAAATGAAAGAAATAGTAGAATGCTGGTTCCCGGGGTTGGAGCGAGGGGGAAATGGGAAGATATTGGTCAAAGGGCACAAGCTTCCAGTTATAAGATGAATAAGTTCTGGGGATCTAATATACAGCATGGTGGTTACAGCTTATCACACTGTATCCCATTCTTGAGTGTTTTGAAGAGAGCAGATCTCAAATGTTCTGGCGACTGTGTGATGGGATGCAGACAAATGCTGTGACGGTCATCACTGTCCGACGTGTAAGTGTGCAGTTCAGGCGGCTTCACTGGTGATTTCTTCCGAGCACTTATGTACTCGTGAAAGACACACACACGCTCACACACACCCCCAAATTGCACAAACATTTCCCGAGAACAGAAAAAGAAGAAACATACCTCAACACATCAGATCAGGAAAATATTTACACCAAAACCTGACAAGGGAATTATACATGGGGAAGTCACAGGAAGATCTCTCACATGAGCTTAGATGGAAATCCCTAAATAAAGTGTACACAAATGAGATGTAGTGATACATTAAAAGGACATTACTTCATGACCATACTGTGGGTTTTTTTTCCGAAGGATAGAGTAACTTAAAATTTTAAAAATCTATCACATAATGCAATACCTTAATAGAACAAATAAAAAATAATCACCTTAATAGATGCAGACAAAGCCTTTGATAAAATATACCAACAATTCCTGGTGAAAATAAAAACGCATCAGAAATAGACGGGAATTCCCTTTCGTTGATGAGAGCATGTTTAACAACACTAGACGTCATTTGTACAGGTGAGAACCTGAGGTCCTTTCGTCTACGACTGGCAATGATCCAAGTATGTTCCGTATGACCACTTGTATTCACCAGGGCCCTGGAGGCACCAAGCAAGTAAGTGAAACAAAACAAGGCGAGAAGCTCTGAAGTGGATAAGAATAATATTGTATTACTAAGAGACTGCACAGCTGTGTTCGCAGAAAATCCAAAATAATGTAAAGATCTTCTACTCTAATTAAAAAGTTTTCCTGCATCGCTGCATACAAGGTCAATATATAGAATTCAACTGCCTTCGAGACTTCCGGTTCTGGATGGAGATGAAGTAAATGAATGTCTCCCTGTTCCCTGACTTTATACCAGTGACCTGATTGTATACTGCTGACTTCCAAGAGCCGTAAGATAATATATTGGGGCTGTTTTAATCCACCAAGTTTGTGGTAATTTGTGGGACAAGGAAACAATACAACCACTTGAATTTTCTTTTGATTAGTGTTTGCATAGTACATTTTTCATCCTTCTACTTTTTTAATGTGGTAGAATATACACACCATGATATTCACCACCACTTAAACATTATTAAAGTGCGAAGTTAGTGGCCTTAAGTACATTTACCATGTTGGGCAATCATGACCACTGTCCGTCTTCCAGAACATTTTCATAATCCCAAAGAGAAGCTCTGTACCCATTAAGCAAGAACTCCTCATGCCCTCTGAACCAGGCACTGGTCATCTCCATTCAAATTCCTGCCTTAGGGAGTCTGGCTACTCTAGGCTGTTCGTGTCGGTGAAATCATACAAAATACGACATTCTGTGTCAGCCTTAGTTCACTCTGAATAATGTTTCCAAGGTTCATTCATATTGTTCACTCTTTTACTTTTAACCTATTTACATGTTATATTAGAAGTGAGTTTCTGGGACTTCCCTGGTGGTGCAGTGGCTGGGAATCCTCCTGCCAATGGAGGGAACACGGGTTCGATCCCTGGTCTGGGAGGATCCCACGTGCAACAAGGCCCATGCGCCACAACTATTGAGCCCTCACGCCACAACTACTAAAGCCAGCGCACCTACAGCCTATGCTCCACAACAAGAGAAGCCACTGCAATAAGAGGCCCACGCACCGCAATAAGAAGCTGGCGCACCGCAACAGAGAGTAGCCCCCGCTCACCGCAACTAGAGACAGCCTGTGCACAGTGATGAACCCAACACAGCCAAAAATAAAGAAAGAAATAATTTATTTATTAAAAAAAAAGAAGTGAGTTTCTTATGGACTTCATAGTGTAGGTGGTGGTTGTTTTCTTAAACCAATCTTACAAGCTCTTTTAATTGCTGTGTTTCGCCCATTTACATATAATATTATTAGTGATAACACTGTTATTTAGGTTTGTCATTTTATTTTTTCAAGTTTTGTCCCCTCTCTTTCTTGTTCTTCTATTTAGCCTTTCCTGGGATTTAAAAACATTTTTAGCATACCATTTTAATTTCTCTATTGGTGCTGTAACTGTAAGTCTTTGACTGCTGTTGAACGGGCTGTTCTAGAGATTATCACGTACATACCTAACTTTACACAGTAAAGACAGAGTTAGTATTTTACCTCTTCAAGGGAAATGAAGAACCCTTACAAATCTATAGGTCTCTTTATTCTTACCCCTTTATGTTGTAGTTGTTTTATGTGTTCTTGCCACATAGAAGCCCAGGGCTGTGTCGGGGCCTATGGGGCCAGGTCAAGGTGAGTGAGCTGTCCCCAGACCTCCTGCTGCAGCTCCACAACCACCACCCCCATCACCTGAGGGGAGAAGAGGAGGTCTGGGCTGATGGCGACCAGTCTGGGGACGGCTATGGAGTGACATCTTGGGAAACTGAGGCCATAAGGGCAACCCTGACACTTCAGGTCCACATCCTTTCAGGACAAATTGAAACCCCACGTGTTCATCTTTGCCTCCTGATTAGATGCAAATGAGACACTGGAGATGCTCACCTCCAGGTACCGGGACTGGCATGTTTCGTTCCAGAGACTCATTCAAGATCAAAGAGATTACTTAAGCATTTCTGCATCTCCTCACCCATACCCTGTCTTTTTTGTTCTCAGGGGTAACTGACATTCTCAGTCCATCACAAAATAAGTCAGACGCCAACAGTGATGAGTAGCAGAAATGCTCAATTTTGGGTTGGGCTCCGAGGGTCACAACCTGTTAATGGAATGCAGGTGACCTGAGTGGACATATAGGGATCCTGGGGTGATTTGGGTCTGCTCTGACCTCTGTGACCTCTTTTTCCACAGTTCCTAGCCTCACACCCCCAAGACTACCAGTGGAGACTCTCATCCGGATGGGCATGGCCGGCTCAATCCTGCTGGGCCTCAGGATTCTGCTCTTTCAGGCTCAACACGGCCACGGAGGAGCCCAAGATGCAGCCAGGAGGTAAACAGAGGGAACAAACCCACCATTCGGTGAGTTCGATCCTTGTATGACTAGGAGGTTTGGGAGGCAGATCTGCAGTATGAATTGAGGGAACTGTCTGCTGAGAATTTCACGGGGTATCAATGCTGGCATGCAGGAAATGCCTGGGTTCTTGCTGTAGAGACTCTTCCGTAATTAAAGTGTGGTAATTTCCCTCCTTACCATTATTGATTATTCTTGACTACTCCCCTTCTTTTTTTACTCCTGTGATTTGAGGCTACATCCACATCGCAGGTTTGGGTCCACACCTGAAGTCACCTTCATGCTCTGCCACTTTCTTGTAATACATTTTGCTTTATTTCTAATTTCCACACTCACTGGTGTGTGCTATTGACCTCGATCCCTTCAGCCTAGAACCAGAATGTTTTAAGCAACTGAGTAAATGGGTGAAATTCAGGTCTAGTTTAAAACACATAAATCCAAAACCATTTCCGAAAACCCTCTCTGGACCCCCTCAAGGCTTATTCCCCTCTAAAATGATACACGGAAGAGTTTCTGCCAAAATACCATCAGTTTGAATGAGCACGAGGTGGACTTCCCTGGTGGCGCAGTGGTTAAGAATCCACCTGCCAATGCAGGGGACAGGGGTTCAAGCCCTGATCCAGGAAGATCCCACATGCCATGAAGCAACTAAGCCGGTGTGCCACAACTACTGAGCCTGTGCTCTAGAGCCCGTGAGCCACAACTACTGAGCCTGTGTGCCACAGCTACTGAAGCCCACGCACCTGCAGCCCGTGCTCCGCAACAAGAGAAACCACCGCAATGAGAAGCCCACGCACTGCAACAAAGAGTAGCCCCCACTTGCCACAACTAGAGAAAGCCTGTGCGCAGCAATGAAGACCCGACGCAGCCAAAAATAAATAAGTAAATAAATTTATGAATGGGCGCAAGGTGTTTGAAGCGACAGCCAGGTGGTGAGCTGGCAAACCAGCTCTATGAAAACATCCCTTTTTCTCAGTGTTCTGATTTGTGTACATTATCTGTTGCTTTGGTATATACTCCCTTCATGCCCGTTTCAAGATGCCCGTTTGAATGCACTGGATACACAGTTGGGAACAGCATCAACTTTCACAAGAATGAGCCAACTGTGGCACCTCGCAGATGACCCTGAGGTCCTTCTATTCTGTAGGTCATAGTAGTTTCCACCTCAATCTTATGCCACGGTTTCAGTGGAATTGTGATGCCCAAATCCCAGTACATTCACATTAGACGTAAATAGAAAACAGAGGCATAATCAGTTGTGGGAGACACGCTGAGCCCGACATGAAGGTTTAACATAGGAGATGTGAGTCCAAGCAGGTCGGACACGCCCAAGTCTCTCACATGTATGCATTTCTCCCCTGCTGACCCCTTCACCTTTGCCCCTTAATGATAGTTTGGGTGAGTATAGAAGGCCTCACTGACAGTTAATTCCTTGACTGTATTTCCCCATATCTTTTGGCGTTTTCTCCCTTCAATTTCCTTCCCTTTGTTGCAAAATAGCAAGACACATTTCACGTATAGACACGTGCACCCTAGCAATTGTAAGTTCTTGCTACATCTCTGTAAAAGACCAACAATTGGCCTTTCATACTGTCGCAGACATTGTCCTCACTGATTTCATTCTGAAATTCACAATATCCATGGGCCCTGTTCTTTCTACTCCTCATCTACCTCAACTTTCTAATTCCAGTCTCTCCGTACTGCATCCTAAACAAACTCCTCACTATTGTATTCCAAGTTCATAATTGGCTCTTCAGCTGTATCTTCTCCTTGATGGAAAGAATATCTTGAGTGTATTAATGAAAGTATTATTTTTTACCTGTAAGGTGTTTGCCTAATTCATTGCTAAAATCCTATATACTTCTGCAGTATAATCCCTTTTGCTGTTTCCAGAATTTATTTTCCTTCTTCAATTTTTCAGATGTGTAAACATGCTTAAATTAAAATGTTTCATATATTCCTAGTATTCTATCTCCTTGGATAGGATAATACAAGTTACTAGCTCTGCAGATAGTCTTCTTAGCACTTTTTCTCAGTATTAGGATTTATCTCTTATGTTCATTCCTAATGCTCAGCTCCCAGACACGTGATTTTCTATAGAGAGTTTCTCCCAGGTCTGTCCTGACATTCAGAGATGAAATGGGTGACTTCTTGTGGCTGCCCTGCCCCACAGCATCCGCTCTCTCAAACTCAGCATCTGACTAGGCATGTACCTGGCAGAGATGACCCCAAGTGAGCCTCACAATCACAGGTGGGACAGATATCCATGTACAATTATAATGAATTGAAGCTGTTTTACAACGGCACACAGGACACAGCTCAGTGCTGACCTCGGGGATGGGTCAGTGGGCAGAGATATCCCAGTGCCTGGCCACAAACGAGGTGGAGGGGCAACACCGATTCCAACCTTGACCTGAAGCCCTGACCCCTCCCTGCCTGTGAGGACCTCAGGTCCTTGTCCTTCCACACAGAGGTGGAAACCTCTATTCTAATGACCACTTGCTGGACTCAGGCACTGGTAGTCACTAAGCTTTCACCTTTTTTTTTTGTTGTGGTCCCTTCTCTATTTAAGAAACTGTCATTTCTCTTCTCCTATAATAGACCATGACTATGTATTTCATAAAAAACATAAGCAGCGGGAATGCCCTGGTGGCGCAGTGGTTAAGAATCCTCCTGCCAATGCAGGGGACACGGGTTTGAGCCCTGGTCTAGGAAGATCCCACATGCCGTGGAGCAACTAAGCCCGTGCACCACAACTACTGCGCCTGAGCTCTAGAGCCCATGAGCCACAACTACTGAAGCCCGCACACCCAGAGCCCGTGCTCTGCAACAAGAGAAGCCACCGCAATGAGAAGCCCATGCACTGCAACGAAGAGTAGCCCCCACTTGCCACAACCAGAGAAAGCCCACATGCAGCAACGAAGACCCAATGCAGCCAAAAATAAATAAACAACAAAACCCCACCATAAGTAGCATTTCTCAGTGTCAGAGCAGACGGGGGTCGTGAGTGGGCACATCAGTCATCCAACCTGATTGTGGGGTCTGACACCTTCACCCTCTCATACTGGTTAGAAATTAACCAATATTGGGTCCAACCCATGTCCTGGCACCACTGAGCCCACAAACTGTCTGAAGAGTGGGGTTCAAACAACATGCTGAAGGCGAGGAAACTGAGGCTCAGAGACATAACTTCAGGGCTCAAGGCACATGGGGGAGGATGACGAGGAATACTTAAATTAAATCAGCTTCGTCCCCCAAGTCAGAGCACTGACCCACTCTCTGTCCCATAAAAGTGAAGACAGGAGCATGTAGTAAGGAGACAATGCCCAAGGATCAAGGGCCACCAAGCAGGCAGGAACGACTCAGGGGCTTGTTCCAAGGAAGGTGCGGTGGACGCTGTTTCAAGAAAAAGGGAGAAGTCCCTGAAGGGGGCTGAGACAGAAAGCAAACCCACACTCTGGGGCCAGGGGACCAGGCATGTTTCCTTCCTTATTGCCCTGAACTTCTCCTCTGTGCTCATTGCCACACTGACCTCCACGGAGCTGTAGGCAGATGTTAAACGTGTCTCTCTGCTGATCTGAGCTCTGCGGTGCAGCAGGAACCTGCAACCTCCCTGAAGCATCGCCAGGGCCTGGGTGACCCCTGTCCATGGTGAGGACCCCACAGGGACCTGCTGATGGACCAGCTGAGGACGAAGGAGATCCAAAGGGGAGGCTCTGAGAGGGAAAGACGTGCCTGGGTCACCCTATTATGGAAGGGGCGTCTCAGGAAGACACCGGGTCTGTCATGGGAATGAGAGCCAGGCTCCTGGGGAGGGGCAGTTCCCCTTCCTGTGGGGCTGCTGACGTCACAGCCCCGTGACGGGGAGGACCAGCCTCCCAGTGGACACACCCTCGGGTCTCCGTCCTGAGGGCACCGTGGTCTCCTCCATCTGCACCGCCTGGACCACAGGGACGAGACGCCATGACCCCCGGCCTCACGGCCGTGCTCTGCCTCGGTGAGATGGAGGAGGGGGAGGGGAAGCCCCAGCCAGGAACGGACCCCTCCCCACAGCCAGGCTGCTCTGTCAGGAGACCCCAGGACTCAGGAGGCTCACGGGTAGGAGAGGCGCTGCTCAGCATTCAGGGCGAACCTCTCACAGGGGTCTCTCTTCCAGGGCTGAGTGTGGGCCTGAGGACCCAGGTGCAGGCAGGTGAGTCTGTCCCCAGGTGTCCCACCTCCCTCCTGCTCATGGGGACAAGGGGCCACCCCCAGGCAATGGGGTGGGGATCAGCAGTTCTGAGCTGAAGGAGGGAGAGTCCGGGAGGTTGGGGGCTGAGAGCTGGGGACCTAGGGGTGAGGATGTCTTGTGACCCAGCCTCTGATGTCCTTCTAGGCACCCTCCCCAAACCCACCATCTGGGCTGAGCCAGGCTCTGTGATCCCCTTGGGGAGCCCCGTGACCATCTGGTGTCAGGGGACCCTGGGAGTCCGGGAATTCCGTTTGGATAAGAAGGGAAGCTCACCTCCCTGGTACAGACAGCCCTCACTGGCGCCCGGGAACCAGGGCAAGTTCTCCATCCCACACATGACACAGGACTACGCAGGGAGATATCACTGTAGCTACCTCAGCCCCACTGGCTGGTCAGAGCGCAGTAGCCCCCTGGAGCTGGTGGTGACAGGTGAGAGGACACTCAGGGGTCCCAGCCTCAGGCTCTGCCCTCAGGAAGGGGGACTGCTCTCAGGGGTGTGTCCCTCTCACAGCCCAGCCCTGCGGGAGGACAGGGGCGTGTGAGCCCCATTTGACAAGCTCCCTCCTTCTCTCCTAGGGGCCCACAGCAAACCCACCCTCTCAGCCCTGCTGAGCCCTGTGGTGACCTCGGGAGGGACCGTGACCCTCCAGTGTGGCTCAAGGCAGGGACTGGACGGGTTCATTCTGACTAAGGAAGGAGAACCCAAGTCCTCCTGGACCCTGGATGCACAGCGAGGCCCCCGTGGGCAGACTCACGCCCTGTTCCTCGTCGGTCGCGTGACCCCCAGCCACAGGTGGACGTTCAGATGCCACGGCTTTTACAGGGACACCCCCCAGGTGTGGTCGGCCCCCAGTGACCCCCTGGAGCTCCTGGTCCCAGGTGAGGAGGTCCCACCCTGGCCTCACGCACTTTTTGAGGCACGAGACAGATTATTAGATGCTTTTCTCCCAGGATTGTCCCAGATGAGAGGGTGGGGTGAGGGGGGAGCGGGGCGCACAGGACAGAGACACAGAGTGTGAGCGACAGACAGTGAGGCCTGGGGACCAGGACGGGAGAAGGGGCTTCATGGGAGGAACCAGCCCCTACAGCCCAGGCTGGTCTTCCCCCAGGTGTGTCTGGGAAGCCCTCCCTCCTGACCCCGCAGGGCCCTGTCGTGGCCTATGGACAGAGCCTGACCCTCCAGTGTCGCTCTGACGTCGGCTATGACAGATTCGCTCTGTCCCAGGAGTGGAGACAGGCCCTCCCCCAGCGCCCTGCCCGGCAGCCCCAGGCTGGGCTCTCTCAGGCCGACTTCCCCCTGGGCCCGGTGACCATCACCCACGCGGGCCGGTACAGATGCTACGGTGGACACAACCTCTCCTCCGAGTGGTCGGCCCCCAGTGACCCCCTGGACATCCTGGTGGCAGGTGAGGAGCCAGCGGGTCAGTCAGGGACCCAGACTCTGCACAGGCCCTGCCGGGGGAGCCCCAGCTGGTGATGCTGGGACCAGGCGTGAGGGGTCCCCAGGGAGGGAGGGAGAGAGACAGAGAGAGACGGGGGTGGGCAGGGAGAGGGAGAGACTCGGAGAAAACAGAGACAGACAGAGATGAGGGGCCTCAGGGAGGCCCAGCTGAGTCGCAGTTCGGAACCAGGGGGCGGGCAGCCCCTCACCCCCCTTCCTCTCTCTAGGGTCGTTCCTTGACACGCCCTCGCTCTCGGTGCAGCCGGGCCCCGTGGTGGCCTCAGGAGAGAACGTGACCCTGCTGTGTCAGTCAAGGAGCACAAATGAAACTTTCCTTCTGTCCAAGGAGGGGGCAGCCCAGCCCCCACTGCGTCTTAGATCAAAGTACCGAGGTGGGCATTTCCAGGCCGAATTCTCCATGAGTCCCGTGACCTCAGCCCACAATGGGACCTACAGGTGCTACAGCTCACTCAGCAGTAACCCCTACCTGCTGTCACACGCCAGTGCCCCGCTGAAGCTCGCGGTCTCAGGTGAGGGACCCTGACCCTGTCCTCTCTGACTCAGTCAGCTCAGGGCTCTGTCCCCAGAAATGTCTGAGGTAGTAATGAATGAGGGGACACAGTGGGCCTCCAGAGAGGAGGACATTCAATGGCCCCTGACTCCAACGTCTCATCACTGGATCCTGGGTCCTCAGCTGTTGAACCAGTGGGAACTCCCAGAAGTAGGAGAATAAGATTATAGGGTTCAATCTCAGACTGAACACAGAACACACAGCACTCAATTATTTCTGTCTTAAGAGACCACTTTTCTCACTGATCCTGAGCACCGGGGGCACAGCCAACTCTGTTCCAAAGTGATTCCAAAGCAGGTTCTGAATTCAAAGAACACATGGCAGCTGAGAGAATCCAATGAGGAGAGCAGATGGAACCTGGCATATTAGAGGAAGGGTTCATTAAGGAACTGTGTAGAAGCTGTAATATGAGAATTGGAGGCACTGACGACACAGAACCCAGGAGAAGGGCTCGTGTCTCCCCAACTCCTCACTCACACCCTCACTTTACGATTCTCATGAGCAGCTGACACCATCCACCCGCCACAAAACAAGTCAGACCCCACGAGTGATGAAATCACTCAGATATGGGGCTGGGCTCCGAGGGTCATGTCCTGTCAAGGAGAGGCAGGTTCCCTGGGTGGACATCCTGGAGTCTAGGGTGACTGGGATCTGCTCTGACCATGTGATCTCTTGTTCAGAATCCCTACCCTCACACCCGCAAGACTACACAGTGGAGAACCTCATCCGGATGGGCATGGCCGGCTCCGTCCTGCTGGGCCTCAGGATTCTGCTCTTTCAGGCTCAACACGGCCACGGAGGAGCCCAAGATGCAGCCAGGAGCTGAACACAAGAGGGGACCGTGCACCGTCCCGAGTGGTGGAGCCCTGTCACGACCTTATGTGCCCAGGAGGTTCTGGAAGAGAATCTGCAGCACGTGTTGTGTGAACTGTCTGACCAGGGAGGGAGAGACGTGGTGTGGGTGCAGAAGAAGGCCCGGGAGTCCCAGTGGAGGACTGGGCCTCGGATAACCATGGTGCCTTCCCTCCCCACCAGTGATGACTCTCCCTGACTGCCCCGTCCCCTCTAACCCCTGTGACGTGAGGCACATCCCACACGGCAGGTCTGTGTCCACACCTTACACACCTTCATGCTCTAGCCCACTTTCATGTAATATATTTGGGTTTTTTAATTTCCACATTGGCTGCTGTGTGCTATTGACCTCCATCCCTTCAGTCAGAAACAGAATGTCGTTTAAGTAACTGAATAAATGGGTGAACTTGGGGTCCTGTTTCGAACAGATAAATCCAAAACTCTTCCCTAAAACTCTCTCTGGACCCCTCAAGCCCTTCTCTCCTCGTCAGATGACACCGGGTATAGTTTCTCCAGAAACACCATTAGTGTGAAGGAACACCGTGGCGTTTGAAGTGACAGCCAGCTGCTGTGCTGGTAAACGGGCTTAGGAATTTACCATTTTGTAAAAAGCCCAGATGTGTGGCATTTGTCTCTTTCTTCAGTGTAAATCCTCTCTTCGGGCTTCCCTGGTGGCGCAGTGGTTGGGAGTCCGCCTGCTGATGCAGGGGACACGGGTTCGTGCCCCGGTCCGGGAGGATCCCACATGCCGCGGAGCGGCTGGGCCCGTGAGCCATGGCCGCTGAGCCTGCGCATCTGGAGCCTGCTCCACAACGGGAGAGGCCGCAACAGTGAGGCCTGCGTACCGCAAAAAAAAAAAAAAGCTCTCTTCGTGGCCAACCTCATGGTACGCGTATGAACGCGCTGAGGCAGAGTGGGGAAGTAATGAGTAGAATTGTCTTTCCCAAAGAACTGAGGCTGATCCAGCTGGGGCACAGCTCAGTGATGACCCCGATACACACAGACGTGTCCTTTATATAAAGCATCGCGAGTAGATCGTTTGCACTCAGCTTTATGCCCTGGTTTCCATGAAATGATCCTAGTCCTAGGCCTTTGCATCCTAGTCCGTCCCCATGAGAGGCAAAAGAGAAAACAATGGAAATATCAGTTGTGGGAGAAAACACTGAGCACTTTAAGTCCCAGTACATTACTGGTAGGTGTACTAACTGCCTCAGTCAATTTGGGGAGTAAATAACAATTATCGGTTAAAAGGAGAGACACACAGCTCTGACCCACAGTTACATAACTTAGGGAAAAGGTGGACATAACCATGAGTATACATTCAGGAGAACTGTGACAGAGGCGTCGTTCATATTAGACAAAATCATAGAACAAATCTCACCAAAAATGAATGGACTGTTATACATATGCAACCCAATTTTATATGACAGAAAAATACACAAAGGTAAACGGCTACAATAATACAGATCAATTTTCAAGCCTGATGGTCAGTAAGAGAAAAACTATAAGAGTGTACTTCATTACATCAAATTCAAAAGCAGACAATGTGGACCCAACTAAACAAAATAAGAATTTAAAGAGGAAGAATAACAATTGATACCAGAGAAATACAAAAAGTCATGAGAATACTATAAACAATTCTTTGCTAACAAACTGGACAACCTAGAAGAAATGGACACGTTGTAGGAACATACAGCCCACCAAAACTGAATCGAGGAGAAATAGTTAACTTTGAATAGACTGATCACTACGACTGAAATAGAATCTGGCATTGACATATACACACTACCAAATGTAAAACAGATAGCTAGTGGGAAGCAGCCGCATAGCACAGGGAGATCAGCTCGGTGCTCTGTGACCACCTAGAGGGCTGGGATAGGGAGGGTGGGAGGGAGACGCAAGAGGGAGGAGATATGGGAACATATGTATATGCATAGCTGATTCACTTTGTTATACAGCAGAAACTAACACACCACCGTAAAGCAATTATACTCCAATAAAGATGTTAAAACAAAAAAAAAAACCTCCCTGCAAACAAACATACAGGACTGCATGACCTCATGAGAGAATTCTGCCAAACATAAAAAGAAGATCTTACGCTGAGCCTTCTCAAACACTTCCAAAATACTAAAGAGGAGGAAACAGTCCTAAAGGCATTGTCTGAAGCCACAATCACCCTGATACCCAAAACCAGACAAAGACACTGCCAAAAAGGAAAATTACAGACCAATATTTCTGATGAATATAGGTGCAAAACTGCTTAACAAAATATTAGCAAACCGAATCCAACAACACATAAAAAGAATCACACACCATGATCAAGTTGGATATGTCATGCCAGGGTCACAAGGCTGGTTCAACATACACAGATCAATCAGTGTGATACAACAGATCAACAAAAGAAAAGACAAAACCGATTCCGCACTAGGAACTCCAGTTGGAAGAGCCAGGTGCGAGGCCTCTGCACGTGGCCCCCTGGGAGCAAGTGAAACCAGACTAAACACAAAGGAAAAAACAAAAAGCCATCGCAGAGCTGTGACTATTTTCAAGGCTACTGTTTTCCTCTGTGAAACACACTGCCTTTGGGGCAAAACAAGGAAGAAGCTGGTGATTCTCAGGTGCAGCACAGAAGGACAGCCACTGCAGGCCAGCCTCCCCAACTCTGAAGGCACTCCAGCCGTGTGGCTGACAGGGCCTTGGTTCTCCAGCCGGGTGTCAGGCCTGAGCCTCTAAGGTGGGAGAGCTGAGTTCAGAGACCACCAGAGACCTCCTGGCCCCATGAAATATCGATCGGTGAGAGCTCTCCAAGAGATCTCCGTCTCAACGCTAAGACACAGCTCCACTCAACGACCAGCAAGCTACAGTGCTGGACACCCCATGCCAAACAACTAGCAAGACAGGAACACAACCTCACCCATTAGCAGAGAGGCTGCCTAACATCATACTAAGCTCACAGACACCCCAAAACACACCACCAGACATGGTCCTGCCCACCAGGAAGACAAGATCCAGCCCCATCCACCACAACACAGGCACCAGTCCCCTCTACCAGGAAGCCTACACAACCCACTTACCAACCTTACCCACTGGGGGCAGACACCAAAAACAATGGGAACTACGAACCTTCAGCCTGCAAAAAGGAGACCCCCAACACAGTAAGTTAAGCAAAATGAGAACACAGAGAAATACACAGCAGATGAAAGAGCAAGGTAAAAACCCACCAGACCAAACACATGAAGAGGAAATAGGCAGTCTACCTGAAAAAGAATTCAGAGTAATGATAATCAAGATGATCCCAAATCTTGGAAATAGAATGGAGAAAATACAAGAAACGTTTAACAAGGATCCAGAAGAACTAAAAAGCAAACAAACAATGATAAACAACACAATAAATGAAATTTAAAATTCTCTAGAAGGAATCAATAGCAGAATAACTGAGGCAGAAGAATGGATAACTGACCTGGAAAATAAAATAGTGGAAATAACTACTGCAGAGCAGAATAAAGAAAAAAGAATGAAAAGAATTGAGGACAGTCTCAGAGACCTCTGGGACAACATTAAACGTACCAACATTCAAATTATAGGAATCCCAGAAGAAGAAGCGAAAAAGAAAGGGACTGAGAAAATATGTGAAGAGATTATAGTTGAAAACTTCCCTAATATGGGAAAGGAAATAGTCAATCAAGTCCACGAAGCACAGAGAGTCCCATACAGGATAAATCCAAGGAGAATCATGCCAAGACACGTATTATTCAAACTATCAAAAACTAAATACACAGAAAAATACTAAAAGCAGCAATGGAAAAGCAACAAATAACATACAAGGGAATCCCCATAAGGTTAACAGCTTAACATTTTCAGCAGAAACGCTGCAGGCCAGAAGGGAGTGGCAGGACATATTTAAAGTGATGAAAGGGAAAAACTTACAACCAAGATTACTCTACCCAGCAAGCATCTCATTCAGATTCCACAGAGAAATTAAAACCTTTACAGACAAGCAAAAGGTAAGAGAATTCAGCACCACCAAACCAGCTTCACAACACATGCTAAAGGAACATCTCTAGGCAGGAAACACAAGAGAAGGAAACGACCTATAATAACAAACCCAAAACAATTAAGAAAATGATAATAGGAACATACATATCGAATATTACCTTAAATGTAAATGGATTAAATGCTCCAACCAAAAGACACAGACTGGCTGAATGGATACAAAAACAAGACCCATATATGCTATCTACAAGAGACCCACTTCAGACCTAGGGACACAAACAGATGAAAGTGACGGGATGGAAAAAGATATTCCATGCAAATGGAAATCAAAAGAAAGCTGGAGTAGCAATTCTCATATCAGACAAAACAGACTGTAAAACAAAGACTACTACAAGAGACAAAGAAGGACACTACATAATGATCAACGGATCAATCCAAGAAGAAGATATAACAATTATAAATACTTATGCACCCAACACAGGAGCACCTCAATACATAAGGCAAATATTAACAGCCATAAAAGGGGAAAGCGACAATAACACAATAATAGCAGGGGACTTTAACACCCCACTTTCGCCAACGGACAGATCAACCAAAATGAAAATAAATAAGGAAACACAAGCTTTAAATGATACAGTAAACAAGATGGACTTAATTGATATTTATAAGACATTCCATCCAAAAACAACAGAATACACTTTCTTCTCAAGTGCTCATGGAACATTATCCAGGATACGTCATATCTTGGGTCACAAATCAAGCCTTGGTAAATTTAAGAAAATTGAAATTGTATCAGGTATCTTTTCCGACCACAACACTATGAGACTAGATATCAATTACAGGAAAAAAACTGTAAAAAATACAAACACATGGAGGCTAAACAATATGCTACTAAATAACCAAGAGATCACTGAGGAAATCAAAAAACACCTAGAGACAAATGACAATGAAAACACGATGGCCCAAAACCTATGGGATGCGGCAAAAGCAGTTCTAAGAGGGAAGTTTATAGCAGTAAAATCCTACCTCAAGAAACAAGAAAAATCTCAAATAAACAACCTATCCTTACACCTAAAGCAATTAGAGAATGAAGAACAAAAACAACCCAAAGTTAGCAGAAGGAAAAAAATCATAAAGATCAGATCAGAAATAAATGAAAAAGGAATGAAGGAATAATAGCAAAGATCAATAAAACTAAAAGCTAGTTCTTTGAGAAGATAAACAAAATTGATAAACCATTAGCCAGACTCATCAAGAAACAAAGGAAGAAGACTCAAATCAATAGAAGTAGAAATGAAAAGGAGAACTGACACAGCAGAAATACAAAGGATCATGAGAGATTACTACAAGCAACTCCATGCCAATAAAATGGACAACCTGGAAGAAATGGACAATTTCTTATAAAAGCACAACCTTCCGAGACTGAACCAGGAAGAGACAGAAAATATAAACAGATCAATCACAGGCACTGAAATTGTAACTGTGATTTAAAATCTTCCAATAAACAAAAGCCCAGGACCAGATGGCTTCACAGGCAAATTCTATCAAACATTTAGAGAAGACTCAACACCTATCCTTCTCAAACTCTTCCAAAATATAGCAGAGGAAAGAACAATCCCAAAATCATTCTATGAGGCCACCATCACCCTGATGTCACAAAAAAAGCAAA
Organism: Delphinus delphis; assembly: GCF_949987515.2. Classification (NCBI taxonomy): domain Eukaryota; kingdom Metazoa; phylum Chordata; class Mammalia; order Artiodactyla; family Delphinidae; genus Delphinus; species Delphinus delphis. The sequence goes on along the minus strand of NC_082702.1, from coordinate 3,730,884 downwards.
CTACAGACCAGTATCATTGATGAACATAGATGCAAAAATTCTCAACAAAGTACTAGCAAACAGAATCCAACGGCATATTTAACGGATCATTCACCACGATCAAGTGGGGTTTATCCCAAGAATGCAAGGATTCTTCAATATACGCAAATCAATCAGTGGGATATACGATATTAACAAATTGAAGGATAAAAACCATATGATAATCTCAATAAATTCAGAAAAAGCTTTTGACAAAATTCAACACCCAGTTATGATAAAACCTCTCCAGAAAGTAGCCGTAGAGGGAACTTACCTCAACATAAGAAAGGCCATATATGACAAACCCACAGCCAACATCATTCTCAATGATGAAAAACTGAAATCATTTCCACTAACATCAGGAACGAGACAAGGCTGCCCACTCTCACCACTATTATTCAACATAGTTTTGCAAGTTTTAGCCACAGCAATCAGAGAAGAAAAAGAAATAAAACAAATCCAAATCGGAAAACAAGTAAAGCTGTCACTGTTTGCAGATGACATGATAATATACATAGAGAATCCTAAAGATGCTACTGGAAAACTACTAGAGCTAATCAATGAATTTGGTAAAGTAGCAGGATACAAAATTAATGCACAGAAATCTCTTGCATTCCTATACACTCATGATGAAACATCTGAAAGAGAAATTAAGGAAACATTCCCATTTACCATTACAACAAAAAGAATAAAATACCTGAGAGTGAACCTACCTAAGGAGACAAAAGACCTGTATGCAGACAACTATAAGACACTGATGAAATAGATTAAAGATGATACAAACAGATGGAGAGACATACCATATTCTTGGATTGGAAGAATCAACATTGTTAATGACTATACCACCCAAAGCAATCAACAGATTCAATGCAATCCCTATCAAACTACCAATGGCATTTTCCACAGAACTAGAACAAAAAATTTCACAATTTGTATGGAAAACAAAAGACACCGAAGAGCCAAAGCAGTCTTGAGAAAGAAAAACGGAGCTGGAGGAATCAGACTCCTTGACTTCAGACGATACTACAAAGCTACAGTAATCAAGACAGTATGGTACTGGCACAAAAACAGAAATATAGATCAATGGAACAGGATAGAAAGCCCAGAGATAAACCCACACACATATGGTCACCTTATCTTTGATAAAGGAGGCAAGAATATACAATGGAGAAAAGACAGCCTCTTCAATAAGTGGTGCTGGGAAAACTGGACAGCTACATGTAAATGAATGAAATTAGAACATTTCCTAACACCATACACAAAAATAAACTCAAAATGGATTAGAGACCTAAATGTAAGGCCAGACACTATAAAACTCTTAGAGGAAAACACAGGCAGAACACTCTGACATAAATCACAGCAAGATCCTTTTTGACCCACCTCCTAGAGAAATGGAAATAAAAACAAAAATTAACAAATGGGACCTAGTGAAACTTAAAAGCTTTTGCACAGCAAAGGAAACCATAAACAAGATGAAAAGACAACCCTCAGAATGGGAGAAAATATTTGCAAGTGAAGCAACTGACAAAGGATTAATCTCCAAAATATATAAGCAGCTCATGCAGCTCAATATCAAAAAAACGAACACTCCAATCCAAAAAAGGGCAGAAGACCTAAATAGACATTTCTCCAAAGAAGACATACAGGTTGCCAACAAACACAGGAAAGGATGCTCAACATCACTAATCATCAAAGGAATGTAAATCAAAACTACAATGAGGTATCACCTCACACCAGTCACAATGGCCATCATCAAAAAACCTACAAACAATAAATGCTGGAGAGGGTGTGGAGAAAAGGGAACCCTCTCGCACTGTTGGTGGGAATGTAAATTGACACAGCCACTATGGAGAACAGTATGGAGGTTCCTTAAAAAACTAAAAGTAGAACTACCATATGTCCCAACTATCCCACTACTGGGCATATACCCTGAGAAAACCATAATTCAAAAAGAGTCATGTACCACAATGTTCACTGCAGCACTACTTACAATAGCCAGGACTTGGAAGCAACCTAAGTGTCCATCGACAAATGAGTGGATAAAGAAGATGTGGCACATATATACAATGGAATATTACTCAGCCATAAAAAGAAACGAAATTGAGTTATTTGTAGTGAGGTAGATGGACCTAGAGTCTGTCATACAGAGTGAAGTAAGTCAGAAAGACAAAAACAAATACCATATGCTAACACATATATATGGAATCTAAAAAAAAAAAAGGTTCTGAAGAACCTAGGGGCAGGACAGGAATAAAGACGCAGACGTAGAGAATGGACTTGAGGACACGGGGAGGGGGTAGGGTAAGCTGAGACTAAGCGAGAGGGTGGCATTTACATATATTCACTACCAAATGTAAAATAGATGGCTAGTGGGAAGCAGCCTCATAGCACAGGGAGATCAGTTCATGCTTTGTGACCACATAGAGGGCCGAGATAGGGAGGGTGGGAGGGAGACGATATGGGGATATACGTATACACATAGCTGATTCACTTTGTTATACAGCAGCAACTAACACAACAGTGTAAAGCAATTATACTCCAGTAAAGATGTTTAAAAAAAAAAACAAACACAAAACCACATGATCATCTCAATAGATGCAGAAAAAACATTTCATAAAATCCAACACCCATTCATGATAAACACTCACCAAAGTGAGTACAAAGGCGACATATCTCAACATAATAAAAGCTATTTATGATAAACCCACAGCCAACATAATACTCAATGGTGAAAAGCTGAAAGCCTTCCAGCTGAATTGTGGAACAAGACAAGGATGCCCACTCTCACCACTTCTGTCCAACATAGTTTTGCAAGTCCTAGCCACAGCAATCAGACAAGGAAAAAGAAAAAGGTATTCAAATTGGAAGCAAAGAGGTAAAAGTGTCATTGCATGCAGATGGCATGATACTCCATATAGAAAACCCTAAAGACTCCACACAACAACTATTAGAACTGATAAGTTAATTCAGCAAGGTAGCAGGATACAAGACTAACACAGAGACATCTGTTGCTTTTCATTCCACTAACAGTGAAATATCAGAAAAAATGTAAAATATCAATCTCTTAAAATTGCATCAAAAATAAAATACCTAGGAGTAAACCTGATGAAGGAGATGAAAGACATATACTTTGAGAACTATAAAACATTGATAAAGGAAACTGAAGATAATTCAAAGAAATGCAAAGATATCCCATGCACTCAGATTGGAATAACTGATACAGGTAAAATGGCCATACTACCCAAAGCAATCTACAGATTTCACACAATACCTATCAAATTACCCATGACATTTTTCACAGAACTAGAACAAATAATCCTAAAATTTATATGGAACCACAAAAGACCCAGAATTGCAAAAACAATCCTGAGGAAAAAGAACAAACCTGGGGGCATAACCCTCCCAGACTTCAGACAATACTACAAAGCTACAGTAAACAAAAGAGAATGATATTGGCACAAAAGCAGACCCAAGGATCAATGGAACAGATGTGAGAGCCCAGAAGTAAACCCATACACCTATGGTCAATTTTAGTATTCGACAAAGGAGGCAAGAATATACAATGGAGAAAAGACAGTCTCTGCAACAAGTGGTGCTAGGCAAACCGGACAGCTGCGTGTAAAAGAATGAAATTAGAACATTCTCTAACACCATATACAAAAAAAAATTCAAAATCAATTAAAGGCCTAAATGTAAGACCAGATACTATAAAACTCCTAGGGAAAAACATAGGCACAATACTCTTTGACATAAATCACAGCAATATTTTTTTTGGATCCGTCTCTTTAGAGTAATGGAAATAAAAAATATATATAAACAAATGGGGTCTAATTAAACTTAAATGCTTTTGCCCAGCAAAGGAGACTGTAAACGAAATGAAAACACAGCCTACTCACTGAGAGAAGTATCTGCAAACGATGGGACCAACAAGGAATTACTTTCCAAAATATACAAACAGCTCACGGAGGTGAATATCAAAAAACAAACTACCAAGTATAAAATGGACAGAAGACCTAAACAGACATTTCTCCAGAAGACATACAGATGGCCAACAGGTACATGAAAAGACGGTCTACATCACTAATTAATAGAGGAATGCAAACCAAAACCACAGTGAGGTTATCACCTCTACCGGTCAGAACGGCCATCATCAAAAAGTCTACCAATAATAAATGCTGGAGAATGTGTGGCGAAAAGGGAACCCTCCTACACTGTTGGTGGGAACATAAATTGGTGCAGCCACTATGGAGAACAGTATGGAGGTCTTTTAAAAAACTAAAAATAGGGCTTCCCTGGTGGTGCAGTGGTTCAGAATCTGCCTGCCAATGCAGGGGACACGGGTTTGAGCCCTGGTCCGGGAAGATCCCACAGGCCGCGAAGCAACTAAGCCCATGAGCCACAACTACTGAACCTGCGCTCTAGAGCCCGCGAGCCACAACTACTGAAGCCCGCGCGCCTAGAGCCCGAGCTGCGCAACAAGAGAAGCCACTGCAACGAGAAGCCCGCGCACCGCAATGAAGAGTAGCCCCGCTCGCCGCACTAGAGAAAGTCCGCAGGGAACAACGAAGACCCAACGCAGCCATAAATAAATAAATAAATTTATTAAAAAAAAAAAAAAAAGAGTTACTGTCTGGGGGACAAGAGGTGGGGAGGAGCAGAAACGACTCAGAGGTCTGGATGGAGAGGAATGACCAGAAGGTGCTGCTGTGGATAGAAACAAGGAAGTCAGAGAGGAAGGGTCTGTGAGAAACAAAACCGCGTTCCCAGTGCAGGAGGCAGGTGGTGGTTCCTCTGTGTGTCAGTTGACAGCATTAGAAATATCCCCCCGAGCCTCCTTCTCCCCTGGGGTCATCCGTTCTGTGACAGCCCCACCGGCTCCGCTAGACAAGCAAGGCAGACAGTGGAGGAGCCCTCAGTGCTTCACCCGCTTCCACCTCACATTCAATGAACCCATCCAACAGCCCTGGCCCGAAGCCCCGCGAATCCATGACCCTGGTCCAGCACCACAGTCAAGCTCGGCAGCAGACTCAGGACTGGTCGCTGCAACCCAGCACCTCCTTCCTGGCTCTTCCACCCCAGGGCCTCACTCCCAGCTGAGGAATTTGATTCTCATGGCCCCAACCTGATCTACTGCAGGACCCTCCCCTAAAAATAATTCTTCCAGGGTCTCCACCTGCCTTCAAGTAAATTCCAAGTATCTCCACATGACATTCTCTGAGGCTGACGATCAGAAGGGGCTGACCTCTCAGGACCAGGGAAGCTAACTCCTACCTCAAAGCAAGCTCCTCCCAGTTACCCACCTCCCCTCCCCAGACGCACACCTGAGTTCTCACCACACTTGTGTCTTCTCAAGGGGTCATCTTTGAGCCGATTATGAAAACCACAGACCCCTTTCCAAACCACCTAGAAGTCTTCCTGATTCATCCCACTCAACTGCGAATGTATTTTGTTGTAGGATTTCTGGAAGCGTTACAGAAGAAAACTTCATCAACCACTCAGATACTGACCCACTCATCACCTAGTGGTCAGATGGTGCCGGAGCTCTATCACTGTTTATTACCACCACAGTCCTCCCACAGTCCAATCCCTGCGGAGCGGCGACCATCTCAGCACAGCTGTGTGTTCATACCTTCCTTTCCGGAAAATTACCCTCTTGTCTCAAGGATAAAATCCAGGCACACTTGCAGGGTGCACTAGACCCTGTAGGACCAGGGCCCAGCATCCCCTGAACTCCAGTGCTCAGAACAGCTCCTCCTCTTCCCGGCCCAGGGTGCCGGGCCCTCACCACTCCTGTGCTAACCTCTATCAGCTTGGGTCTCTCCTTCTCCAGAAGGTCCCCGCACTTCCATCACAAGGTTGCTGGGCTTCCACCTGTCACTGTGCCTCACTGTTTTTCTCCTTCTGTACAACTGAACAAAACTAGACCCAAATTATTTATTGTCTAAATAGGTATTGTCTGGTGTCATCATCCGAGCTCCCTGAGTCCAGGGAAAGAATCGGTCACCGTCACCAATGAATCTCATGTCTGGATATTGTAACTGCTCAATAAACGTTGAAGGAAGGAACAAATTTCGCATTTTCAGCATCTCGGGAAAGGGAAGGGGCTTCTCCAAGGTCACACAGGTTCTATGAAAACCAAAATCAGAACTGGAACCAAGCAGTGCGCTGGGCGGTGCCACGCATGTGTCTCTTGCTTCCACAGTGTTTGGACTGAACAGACCCAAGGGCGCCCCTTCCTCCAGACTCGGACCACCCTCCAACCTTTTTTCCAGTCACAACCTTGGAATCACCCACTCAGCTCTCCTCGCCCTCCGGGACCAGCCAACACCATTTTCTGAGCTTAGCTCCTTACTGCCGACCAAGCATGAGCTCCCAGATTCGTCACAATTACTCCGCCAGGTGGAGGCCGCAGTCACCCGCCTGGTAACGTGCGTCTGCCGCTCTCCCACACCTACCTGTCTCTGCGCTTTTCTTCCCACACGACGCAGCAGCTCGCGAGGGCGTGAGACATCGTTTCTCAAACGGGCCGAGGAGGAGCCGGAGGGCCCGAGCTCACTGGAAAAGGCAAAAGCAGCGCTGTGGCCGCGCCCTCTTCCAGGACGTGCCGAAGCCGTCCCAGGAGCGTGGGGAAAGCCCAGGACGCCGTGGAAGCCGCCCGGCTGACGGAGAAGAACCTGCGCCAGGCCCTGTGGGTCCGCAGGCCCTGGGCTCTGCCCGCGCAGACTCCACCTCTGGACTTCCTGGAGCCACTTCCTGGATGAGCAGGTGAAGCTCATCAAGAAGATGGGCGACCGCCTGACCAACCTCCGCAGGCTGCTCGGCCCCCAGGCTGGGCTGGGCGAGTGTCTCTTCCAAAGGCTCAGCCTCAGGCACCACTAGGAGCCCCTGGAGCCCAGCGGCCTGTGAGGAGCCCCTCCGGGCTCAGGGCTTCTGCCTGCAGCCTGTCCCTGCAGCCACTGGGCAGCTTGTCAACCGCCCTGGAGCCCTCTCCGCGCCCTGGGCGGAGCCAAAACTGGGCTGCTCCTAGGCCCTGCCCTGCATCCTCAACTTCCTGTCCCGGGACGAGTGTCACTCTCTGGCTTTGGGTTTGGCCCGAGGAGAGGCAGAGTGCGTGGGGTCTGGTGAGACCCACATGTGGTCTGGAAGGTCCCAGAGCCTGCTGTCTCCTGGGCCCCATCCTGCAGGCAGAGCAGCGTGAGGCCCTGGGGGGCTATTCCTCTTTCTGAGCGGCTGCTATGAAGGAACCCGACGTGTCACACAGAGCCTGCACCTTGTCACCCCCCGTGCATCTGTCTGTCCTGCTGGCTCTGTGGACTTTGTGAGACACCAGCACGGCTGGGGACCATGGGAGGCACAGCCACGACCCCGACCCTCACTGCCCTTCTCTGCCTCGGTGAGCTTTGGGGAAGGGAGCGGGGAGGGGGCCCCTCTCCTCCCAGGTCTGAAGCTGAGAGACCCCACGTCTCAGGAGATCAGTGGGGGCAGAAACTGTGGGGGAGGAAGGATGTGCTCAGCCCCAGATCTGACCCCAGAACTCAGGGCACAGACCAGGCCTGGAGCATCTATGATGTGTGCTGGGGGATGGGCGCTCACAGGGAACTCTCTCCCAGGGCTGAGTCAGGGCCCGTGGATCCAGGTCCAGGTAAGTGAGGCCCCCCAGACCTCCTGCTTCAACCCAACAACCCCCTGGTCATCTGGGGGGAACTCAGCAGGTCTGAAATGATGCTGACCTGCCTGGGAGGGGCCTGGGAAATGACAGCTGGGGAAACTGACGGGAGAAGGGCACCCCTAACTCTTCAGGGGTCCTTTCCAGGGGTCCTCCCCAAACCCTCCATCTGGGCTGACCCAGGTGTCGGTCACCAAGGGAAGCCCTGTGACCATCTTGTCTCCGGGATCTCTGAGGGCTGATGTCTACCGTCTGTATAGAGAGAGGCCCTCTGGACTCTGGGAGGCTAAGGCCCCACAGGACTCCAGTAACAAGGCCAGTTTCCCCTTTGAATCCTCGAGCTCAAGCACTGCAGGGCAGTACCAGTGTGTCTATCACTGCAGGAAAGACAGGTCAGAGTGGAGTGACCCCCTGCCCCTGGTGGGGACAGGTAGGAGGGAGGACCCGGGTCCCCTCCCACTGCGGCAGCGTCCTTACAGGCAGAGGGAGCAGAGTGTGGGCTCAGGGGGACGGACGTCTCCCCTCACAGCCCACACCTGCGGTGAGCGGGCTGAAGGCCCCCCTTTAACCCAGCCCCCTACCCTCCCTCTCAGCAGCCGCGCCCTGTGGCGGCCTCAGGAGGGGGCGTGTCCCTGGCAGCTCACAGTTTGCAGCGGGCACTCTGCACCTGCTGAAGGAGGGCGGCGCAGACCCGCCCGACGCTGGACATCGAGGACCCATGGGACGGGACAGGCCGTGTGCCCTGTGGGCCCCCTAAACTCCTCCCGTGGGGGAACCCGCGGATGCTATGATTCTCCCAGCTCCCTGCACATGTGTGGTCACACCCCAGTCACCCTCTGCATCGCCAGGTCACAGGTGAGGGCCCCCAGCCCCATCGTTTCCTGGACCCCTGACCTGAGCCTTGTGCCCAGTGAGCCCTGGGGTGATGGGGGGTCAGGGGCAGTGGCCTCCCGGGGCAGAACCACTGGCGGGAGGCCTGGGAGGGACCAGGAGAGCTCTCACTGCAGCCCCAGTGAGCAGTGTGGGGTGTGCGTCCCCCTCGGTGCCACTGTCCCTTCTCTGCAGGGGTGTACAAGGAGCCCTCCGTCTCAGCCTAGCCGGGCTCTCTCGTGCTCCGTGGAGACAGGCTGATCGCCGGTGAGCAGCCCCTGTCCTGCCCCACGTCCTGACTGTGCTGTCACGGTGCTGGGCCCAGAGCCACCCCTGGTGGTGATGGGGTCCTGGGAGGGGTCCTAGAGCAGACACTGAGACAGGGCAATGGTCCAGGGAGAGTGAGTGAGAAAAATGGAGCGGGTGCCAGGAGATAAGAGAGACCCACACAGAGGGGCTGAGAGCAGCTGAGAGGGGGTCACAGACAGGGTCCCTGGAGAGAGGATGGTGGTCCCTCAGCTCAGGGTCAACGGTGTGTTGGGGGTGGCTCTGTACACATCACGACCTTCCTCGCCCCCAGAAATGTACAGGAAACCCTCCCTCTCAGCCCAGCTGGGGGCCTCAGAACCCTGCAGAGAGAACGTGACCCTGTAGTGTGGCTCTGAGGTCTGGTCCGATCCCCTCCATCTGTCCAAGGAGGGGTCACTCACTCCTCTAATGCACCTTCGTCTGCAGGACACGGCTCCACCCTTTCAGAAAACTTCACCTTGAGTCCTGTGACCTCAGCCCACAGTGGGACCTACACGTGCTACAGCTCACTCAGCACCTCCCCCTCCCCGAGGTCACAGCCCAGCGACCCCTGGAGCTCCTGCTCTCAGGCGAGGAGCCCCCTCCCCATATCCATCAAGGAGCCAGGCCCTCGGCTCACAGCCCTGTCCCAGGGCAGCTCTGAGCTGGAGGAGAAGAAGGGGGACGCAGGGACGTCAGCCACAGGTGGCCCCACCCCACGGAGGGAGGGACAATACAGGGGGAGTCCCTCTCCCTCTACTCCACTCACCCCACCCCAGGGTCCAGGCAGTGCTAGGTGTGTGCAGAAGGGAGACAGAAGAGCGGAAGCTCTGAACTTTGAGGGAAGACGTGGAGCTAAGAACAACATGAAGATCCAGACACGCGCCACATCCTCCTTCTGTCCTTGTTCCAGGCAGCACTGGGGGCCTGCAGACTCTCACCCACATGCACGAACGCCATGTCTGCTGAGTAACAGAGTCCTTCCTCTTAGCCTAGAAGAGACACAGTCTCCCCAGTCCTGGGCTGAACTTCTGTTAACCCTTCCCCACTAAACCTTTACAGAAGGGTCGCTTCCCACTGGACCTGGGGCTGGGAGTGGAGATGAAGGAAGGAGGGGGCTTCATGTCTCAAGTATAACTGAGGTCACTGGTGCCTATTGGGTGGTCATAGTGAGAAGAAATGCATGAAGGGGAAGATGCCCAGCTGAGAGAGGGAGAGAAGAGCAGGTGCCCTGCTCAGCTCTGTCTGGGTGCTGATTCCTAGGAGCACTTAGAGTCATCACGGCACCTATGGAATCAGCCCCACCATATGAAGGGCAGAGTGAAGGTGGCCTCTCATTTTCGGGTCAGGGAGGTGGTGGGATTCACTGGAGAGCTACATGTAAGTCATCAAATTAGAACGCTCCCTCACACCATATACAAAAATAAACTCAAAATGGTTTAAAGACCTAAATATAAGACATGACACTATAGGACTTCCCTGGTGGCGCAGTGGTTAAGAACCCACCTGCCAATGCAGGAGACACGGGTTCGAGCCCTGGTCTGGGAAGATCCCACATGCCGTGGAGCAACTAAGCCCGTGCACCACAACTACTGAGCCCGTGCTCTAGAGCCCGTGAGCCACAACTACAGGGCCCGTGTGCCACAACTACTGAAGCCCACGCGCCTAAAGCCCGTGCTCTGCAACAAGAGAAGCCACTGCAATGAGAAGCCCACACGCCACAGTGAAGAGCAGACCCCGCTCGCTGCAACTAGAGAAAGTCCTTGCACAGCAACGAAGACTCAACACAGCCAAAAATAAATAAATTAAATAAATAAATTTTTTAAAAAAGACATGACACTATAAAACTCCTAGAAGAGAACATAGGCAGAACACTCTTTGATATAAATTGTACCAATATTTTCATAGCCTTATTTATTTTTTTGGCCATCCCGCGCCTCTTGCAGGATATTACTTCCCCGACCAGGGCTTGAACCTGGGCCACGGCAGTGAAAGTGCTGAGTGCTAACCACTGGACCACTAGAACTCCCAACTGTACTAATATTTTCTTAAATCAGTCTCCCAAGGCAAAAGAAATAACAGCAAAAATAAACAAATGGGGCATAATCAAACTTAAAAGCTTTTGCCCAGCAAAGGAAACCATCAAAAAAATGAAGACACAACATACGCAATGGGGGAAAATATTTGTAAACAATGTGACCAAAATATACAAACTGCTCATATGACTCAAACTCAAAGAAATAGACAACCCAATCAAAAAACGGGCAGAAGAACTAAATAGACATTTTCCCAAAGACATACAGACAGCCAACAGGCACATGAAAAGATGCTCAACAATGTTAATTACTAGAGAAATGTAAAGTGAAACTACAATGAGGTATCACCACGGTACAGTCACCAGGGCTAACGTCAAAAACTGCAAATAATAAATGCTGGAGAGGGTACGGAGAAAAGGGAACCCTCCTACACACTTGGTGGGAGTGTACATTGGTGCAGCCACTGTGAAAAACAGTAAGGAGGATGCTCAAAAACCTCAAAGTAGAGCTACCACATGATCCAGCCGCCTGGGCATATGTCTGGAGAAAACCATAATGTGAAAAGATACGTGTACCTCAGTGTTCATAGCAGCACTATTTACAAGACAAGCCACATAGCCAAGACATGGAAACAGCCACAGTGCCCATCAACAGGTGATGGATTAAGAAGATATGGGATATATATGGTATATATATACACATACGTATATATACGTAATGGAATATTATTCAGCCATAAAATATGAAAATTGCCATTTGCAGCAGCATGGATGGAACTAGACAATAGTATGTGTAGTTAAACAAGTGAGAGAAAGACACATACCATATGATATCACTTATATGTGAAAAATAATACAAAGAAATCTGTACACAAAATAGAAACAGACTCACAGACATAGCAAACAAAATTATGGTTACCAAAAGGAAGAGATGGGGGCAGGATAGAAATTAAAAGTATGGGATTAACAGATGCAAACTACTATATGTATAATAGATAAGCAACAAGGATTTACTGTATAGCACAGAAAATTATACCCAATATCTTGTAATAACCTATAAAGGAATATAATCTGCAAATCACACACACACATCCACACACACACAAAAGAATCACTATGCTGTACACCTGAAACTAACAATATTGTAAATCAACTATACTTCAATTTTAAAAAGAAGTATAATTGATATGACAAGAGATGACAGAAAATGCAAAAAAAGAACTACAGGCACCACAAATAGTCAAAGAATCTTGAAAAAGAACAAGCTGGAGGAATCACTGCCAGATTTCAAAATATACTACAAAGATATAGTATTAAAACAGTATGCTGGGCTTCCCCGGTGGCGCAGTGGTTGGGAGTCCGCCTGCCGATGCAGGGGACACGGGTTCGTGCCCCGGTCCGGGAAGATCCCACGTGCCGTGGAGTGGCTGGGCCCGTGAGCCATGGTCGCTGAGCCTGTGCGTCCGGAGCCTGTGCTCCGCAACGGGAGAGGCCACAACAGTGAGAGGCCCGCGTACCACAAAAAGAAAACAACAACAGTATGGTAATAGAAAGCAACAAACGGATATATAGACCAACGGAACAGAATGAAAATCCTAGAAATAAACCGACCCGTGTGTAGTCAACTAATATTTGACAAGAGAGTCAAGAGTACACAATGGGTAAAGGATAGTCTCTTCAATAAATGGTGTTGGTCATATATACAATGGAATATTACTCAGCCATAAAAAGAAACGAAATTGAGTTATTTGAAGTGAGGTGGATGGACCTAGAGTCTGTCATACAAAGTGATGTAAGTCAGAAAGAGAAAAACAAATACCGTATGCTAACACATATATATGGAATCTAAAAAAAATAAAATCGTTCTGAAGAACCTAAGGTCGCAGACGTAGAGAATGGACTTGAGCACATGGGGAGGGGGAAGGGTAAGCTGAGATGAAGTGAGAGAGTGGCATGGACATATATACACTACCAAATGTAAAACACATAGCTAGTGGGAAGCAGCTGCATAGCACAGGGAGGTCAGCTCAGTGCTTTGTGACCACCTAGAGGGGTGGGAAAGGGAGGGTGGGAGGGAGACGCAAGAGGGAGGAGATACGGGGACATATGTATATGTATAGCTGGTTCACTTTGTTATAAAGCAGAAACTAACACACCATTGTAAAGCAATTATACTCCAATAAAGATGTTAAAAATAAATAAATGGTGTTGGAAAAACGGTGTATTGACGTGCAAAGCACGTCATTAGACCTTTCCTTATCTTGCCACTACATTTTGCATTAGAACATTTACGATTTACCCTCTTAACAACTTTCAAGTATATACGACATTACTGCTAATTATAATCACAATGCCGTGCATTAGATCCCCAGAACTTATTCATCCTCTACCTAGAAGCCTGAAGAACTGTAGTGTGTTAATTTTGCCTGCTGTATTATATACTGGAAACATCCTTGTAGTATTTTATCGTCTATATGTGCAAGCTCTTCTAGGTTTTATATGGCAAAAATCTCCTGGGTAGCATAAACATATTTGAAAATCTAAGGGATAATGATGCACTTCTTATTTAATGGACTGTCTTATTTTGTATAACCAGAAACAATGTGGAGTAATTCCTTTTGTCCCAGACCTTCACTAACACGGGTTATTGTCAGATTTTAAAAACAGTTTGCTAGTCTCACATTCAAGATATTGAATTCTTAGATTAAAATTTCCCCAAAGAAATCTCCAGGCCTAAATGGTTTTACTTGCAAATTCTAGAAAACATGTAAAAACAATAATATTAATTCTACTCAACCTCTTCTAGAAACTAGATGAGGAGGAAATGTTGTATTAATTTATGAGGCCAGACCAACTCTCATAGTAAAAGTAAAGAAAACGAAAACAAAACAAAACAAAAATTTGCAGGCCAGTCTCCCTCATGAGCATAAACATAAACGTCTTCAACAAAATATTAGCAAATCAAATCTAACAACATACTTTTAAAATACTACACCACATCCAAGTGGGGCTTATCCCAGGAATGCAACATTGGCTTGATATTCAAAAATCAAGAAACCAGGGCTTCCCTGGTGGCGCAGCGGTTGAGAGTCCGCCTGCCGATGCAGGGGACACGGGTTCATGCCCCGGTCCGGGAAGATCCCACATGCCATGGAGCAGCTGGGCACGTGAGCCATGGTCGCTGAGCCTGCGAGTCCGGAGCCTGTGCTCCGCAACGGGAAAGGCCACAACAGGGAGAGGCCCGCCTACCACAAAAAAAAAAAAACAACAAACAACTGGACAGAAGACCTAAATAGACACTTCTCCAAAGAAGACATACACATAGCCAAGAGGCATGTGAAAAGATGTTCAACATCACCAATTATTAGAGAAATACAAGTCAAAACCACAGTGAGGTATCACCTCACACTGGTCAGAATGGCCATCATCAAAAATCTACAAATAATAACTGCTGGAGAGGGTGTGGAGAAAAAGCAACCTTACTACACTGTTGCGGGGAATGTAAATTGTTGCAGCCACTATGGAGAACAGTGTGAAGGTCACTTAAAATCTAAAAACAGAGTTACCTTATGATCCTGCAACCTCACTCTTGGGCAGATATCTGGAAAAAACTCTCATTCAAAAACATGCATGCACCCCAATGTACCTAGCAGCACTATTTGCAACAGGCAAGACGTGGAAGCAACCTTAATGTCCATCGACAGATGGATAAAGAAGATGTGATATATGTATAATAGAATATTACTCGGCCATAAAAAAGAATGAAATAATGCCATTTGAAGCACCATGAATGGACTTAGAGATTATCATGTTAAGTGAAGTATGTCAGAAAGAGAAAGACACATATCATGTGATTTCACTTATATGTGGAATCTTAAAACATGGTACAAATAAACTTATTTATAAAACAGAAATACATTCACAGACAGACAAAACAACCTTATGGTTACCAAAGGGGATAAAGGGGGAAGGGATCAATTAGGAATTTGGGATTTGCAGATACACACTACTTTACATAAAATAGATAAACAACAAGGACCTACTGTATAGCACAGGGAACTATGCTCAATATCTCATAAAAATCTTTAACGGAAAGAATCTGAAAAAGAATATGTATATATAAATGAATGACTTTGCTATACACTTGGAAGTAACGCAACATTGTAAATTAACTATACTTCTATTTAAAAAAAAAAAGAAGTAATTTTGCCCCCACTGAGGGTGAGGGAGAACCTAGTCCCCTTAAGTGGAGGATGCCCTGGTGTCTAGGTCTGTGGTCTCTTCAAGTGCTGACTAATGGCATTCTCATTTCTCTCATTAGAGACTGTGACAGATATCTGTTTAGTCTTCTCATTTTATTTCCTGAGTAGATTAGCTATTGTTTCTATTTTCCCATTTCTGGTCTCACTAGGATGCATTCTAGAAAAATTAATCAACGCTTTAGGCAAGATGGCAGAACAGCAAGTCCCAGCTCTCATCCCCGCACATCAACAGTGACTAAAGTACGGTATTTGGGGAAAATAAATTTTATGCGAACTGCAGGATCCAGTTAGCAAGGTGCGACACCGCGAATGAGCACAGAACCAAGAAAAACCACTTTGAAAGGATAAGAGGAGCAGTTCCCTCCCCCGTCCCCCCTCCCCCAAGCTGGCACCCTCAGCGCTGAGAGCCTCCTCCGTTCGGCCCAGGCCAGAGGGAGTCAAGCTGCACCCACATCCCCAGGCTCCGGGCACTGCCTCACAGACCTCCTGGCCTCTCATCTCACTCAGAGCCCGAGGCCACAGGCCCATGTGGGGGCAGCAGAAGAGGAAGAGAGGGACAGGCGCTGTAGTAGCCGGCAGAGCCTGGCAGGATGGAGAGGAGGACCGATCCTGAGACTTCTCCCTCAGGAGGAGGAAAATGGAGCCAGCCCCCAGCCCCCGCCATCCCCCGCACTCCTCCAGGGGAAGCGGGGACACGGTGAAGGCACACAACTAGGAATCCTTCCCCAGGAGGGAGGGATGTGGAGCTGCACGTCCACAGAACACGTTTGAGAGGCTCCAGAATCTCTGACTGGGCTGGTCTGCAAACTCCGACCATAAAGACTGGAAGAGGTGGCTGTTTCTTCCAACACACAGACACCAAAGCAAAGCTATAAGACGCACGAAGAACCAGGGAATGTGACACTGCCGCAGGCAAGACATAAACCGTAACAGATGCAGGTCTATCAGACGCCTAACTGTTCAAACTAACTGTCTTAAAGAAGCTCCGTGAGCTATCTTCCACAAGGGTGCCAAGAACACACAATTGGGAAAGGATAGTACTTTCAATAAATGATGCTGGGAAAACTAGACACCCACATGCAGAAGAATGAAACTGGACCCTCGGCTCACACCATATATAAAATCAAGTCAAAATGGACCAGAGACTTAACCATAAGGACTGAAACCATAAAACTACAAGAAGAAAGCATAGGGGAAGAGCTTCTTGATGTGAGTTTGGACAATGGTTTTTTGGATATGACACCAAAAGCACAGGCAACAAAGACAAAAATAGACAAGGGGATTGCATCATATTAACAGCTTCTACACAGCAAAGGAAACAGACAACTGAGTGAAACGGCAACATATAGTATGGGAGAAGATATTTGCAAACCATGTATCTGATAAGCAGCTACTTGTCAGAATATACAAGGAGCTCACACAACGCAACGCAAAGTAGTAACAACCCAATTTAAAAAACAGGTAAAGGACCTGAATAGGCATTTCTCAAAAGAAACATTCCAATGGCCAAACAGTACATGAAGAGGTGCTCAACATCACTACCCTCAGGGAAATACAGATCAAAACCACAATGAGATATCACCTCACACCTGTTAGAATGGCTGTTATGAAACAGACAAAAGATAAGAAGTGTTGGGCTTCCCTGGTGGCACAGTGGTTAAGAATCCACCTGCCATCGCAAGGGACATGGGTTCGAGCCCTGGTCGGGAAAGATCCCACGTGCCACGGAGCAACTAAGCCCACAAGCTGCAACTACTGAGCCCATGCACTCTGGAGCCTGCGCACGCAACGAAAGATCCCGCCTGCCACGGCGAAGATCCTGCGTGCCACAACTAAGACCCAACACAGCCAAGTAAATAAATAAATAAATAAATGCTTTTTAAAAAAATAAAAACATTAAGTTGTACATCTTAAATATACACAATTTTTGTTACTTGTATCTCAATAAAGCTGAAAATGTTTTCTTTCATTTAATTACACCAAGCACATTGGTAGTTATTCCATCTCTAATTTTAGGCTGTTACTCCCATGTTAACATATGTATTTACATTTTTATTTCTAAACAGCTATGCATTCTGCTCCTCCATGAGAGAAGACAATGTTCTCATTATACTTCACCTGAAATCTGGGTACTCTATATACGTGCATGTGCGTGTGCACATCTGTGTGCCTGTGTGCACACGTGTGGGTGCATCTGTGGGTGCGTGTACTAGTTGTGTTAGTTAATTTTTCAGTGCTTTTCATACCATTTTTTTCTCATATGACATCTCACTTTCTCCATTACATCTCTTAGTATTCCTTTCACTGAGTGTGAAAATATCTAAGAACTTGCGTCTCTGGAAATGCCTTCTTTCACTCTCATTCTCTCTTTATCAAGTTACTTGAAAACATTTCTTATTTCAAACTAAGTGTGTGACTCAACTACTGGGAGAGGAACATACAGGTGATGGGAAAGGGCTCCATCCCCACCAGAACCCTCCTTCTCTCTCAGGAAGACGCAGCCTGACGTGGTGGGCTGAGCGGAACGGACACAGCTCCCGCAGGTCACATGTGGTGGCTGGAACCTCCTCGCAGTTAGGGATTCACCCTCTGATGAGCCTTTCACTTCTGTCCCTTAAAAATAATCTGGCTCAGTGTAAAATTCTTCCCAATTAATTCCCTGAAGGTATTTCTCCAGTATCTTCTGGCATCGCCTTTGGGTACGGGGTAGTCTGGTCCCAATGAGCTTGTCATTCTCTTAATGGTCATTTGCATTTTCTACAGGAAGTAGTTTCAGGACATTTGTAGGGCCTCAGGACAGTCGTCCTTGATTTTTTTCAGTTGAAATGTTCACAAAATAGAATTAACCGTTTCGAAGCGTACAATTCACTCTGAGATACTTTTTTTTTTTAATTTAACCTTCATTTTCTTAATTTACCATGAAGGGTCAAGATACAGATGTCACTTTTAAATACAGGCGTCCTAGCACTTAGTTGCCCTGTCCTCATCTCTGAAAAATGTTCAATTCTTCATTTCTTTGGCCGTTGTTATACGTCACGACCTTTCCTTCTGACACTTACAATAGATATGACGTGGGCCCTCCTCATTCTATTCCCCAAGTATCTTGAATTTCCATTTCTGGTCTCTCTAAGCTTCATTGTGGAACATTTCCTCGATATTGTTTTCAATTCCATAACTGGTCCCTCAGCTGTCTTGTCCTTGATGGGGTGACGTTTTTTAATGTGTTCATCCTACTGGATTTGTCCTCTCTACCTTTTCTAACTCTTAATAACTGCCCTTTCTTCTATAAAATAATCCATATGGTTGCCTCCCTTTATTTTTCAGATACTTAAACACGCTTAATTTAAATCGACTGTCATATTTCCCTACTGATTCTTTTTTTGCATATTTTTATTTCAGCAAAGCCACTAATTGTGTTGTGATACAATCAAGATATTCACATCAAGTATGATCTACATTTTTTTCACCTCTTTATTGGTTTCCTACTGATTCTGTTTCCTTGCCTAGGACACCCCCATTCGTCAGCAGACGGCTGTCCGTAGCACTGTCATCATTACTAGGGTCACTGTGATGTCCATTCCTGTTAAAGGCTCTGCCCTCACACCCCTGGTCTCTCCTAGAAGGCTTCTCCCGGGGCTGTCCTGGGAGTCAGGCTGACCAGGGGCGACTGCTGCAGCTGCTCTACCCCGTGCTGCCCACCGTCTCAGACTTAGCATCTGCTCACAGCTGTGGCCTCAGGGATGTTGCAATGGGACCCTCACACTCTCACGAGGGTGGATGCCCAGGGCTGACAATCGTGGACTGAGTCTGTTTCATGCCACACAAGGGAGGTGGCTCAATGCTGACCACGGGCTTGGGGCAGTGAGCAGAGCTATCCCAGTGCCCGTCCAGAAAGGCGGGGAAGTGGGGCCGCAGCTTCAACCTCCACCTGGAGCCCTGACCCCTCCCTGCCTGTGAGGACCTGGGTCCCTCTCTCTGTCCACACAGGTGGGAACCTCCTCCCTATGACCCCCTTGATGATCCCGGTCAGCGGGGGCCACTCAGCCTAGTTCCCTCTTCTTTGGTCTGGTTCCCTCTCCATTTGGGGAACTTTCTTTCTCTTTTTCTGCATGTGTCTGTGGGTACGTGTTTCAGAAATATTCAAAATAGCATTTCTCAGTGTTAGGAGCAGAGGAGGGCTCTTAGGTGGGCACCACAATCACCCACTTTGCCGGGGAGTCTGAGCCCAGGATCCTCTCATGTCCCACCCACTGCTGTTGTCACCTGCTCTGGAAATTAACAGTGGTGATCCTGCAATGAACCTGACACCATTGAGCTCACAGCCACGCTGAGGAGTGGGGCTCGCGACAACATGCAGAGGAGGAAACTCAGGCTCTGAAAGGGCACTGCCCTCACGGTTACAAGAGCAGTGGGGACAGATTTAAATAGAGACGTTTTCCTTCAAAGGGAGACCTCTAACTCAAATCAAGGGCCCCTCAGCTTCCAGGCAGGACGACAGGATGGGGAGGAGAGCCCTGTCCCAGGATCAAGGGCCACCGAGCAGGCAGGAACGACTCAGGGGCTTGTTCCCAGGGAGGTGGGGTGGACGCTGTTTTAAGAAAAAGGGAGAAGTCCCTGAAGGGGGCTGAGACAGAAAGCAAACCCACACTCTGGGGCCAGGGGAGCAGGCATGTATCCTTCCTTATTTCCCCGAACTTCTCCTCTGTGCTCATTGCCACACTGACCTCCATGGAGCTGTAGGCTGATGTTAAACGAGTGTCTCTGCTGATCTGAGCTCTGCGGTGCAGCAGGAACCTGCAACCTCCCTGAAGCATCGCCAGGGCCTGGGTGACCCCTGTCCATGGAGAGGACCCGACAGGGACCTGCGGATGGACCGGCTAAGGACGAAGAAGATAAAACGGGGAGGCTCTGAGAGGGAAAGACGTGCTCAGGTCACGCTCACCTGGAAGGGGCGTCTCAGGAAGACACCGGGTCTGTCATGGGAATGAGAGCCAGGCTCCTGGGGAGGGGCAGTTCCCCTTCCTGTGGGGCTGCTGACGTGACAGCCCCGTGAAGGGGAGGACTAGCCTCCCAGTGGACACACCCTCGGGTCTCCGTCCTGAGGGCACCGTGGTCTCCTCCATCTGCACCGCCTGGACCACAGGGACGAGACGCCATGACCCCCAGCCTCACGGCCCTGCTCTGCCTTGGTGAGATGGAGGAGGGGGAGGGGAAGCCCCAGACAGGGACGGACCCATCCCCACAGCCAGGCTGCTCTGTCAGGAGACCCCAGGACTCAGGAGGCTCACGGGTAGGAGAGGCGCTGCTCAGGATTCAGGGCAAAGCTCTCACAGGGGTCTCTCTTCCAGCGCTGAGTGTGAGCCCGAGGACCCAGGTGCAGGCAGGTGAGTCTGTCCCCAGGTGTCCCACCTCCCTACTGATCATGGGGACAAGGGGCCACCCCCAGGCAATGGGGTGGGGAACAGCAGTTCTGAGCTGAAGGAGGGGGAGTCCGGGAGGTTGGGGGCTGAGAGCCGGGGACCTGGGGGTGAGGATGTCTTGTGACCCAGCCTCTGATGTCCTTCCAGGCACCCTCCCCAAACCCACCATCTGGGCTGAGCCAGGCTCTGTGATCCCCTGGGGGAGCCCCGTGACCATCTGGTGTCAGGGGACCCGGGGGGCCCGGGTGTTCCGTTTGGATAAAGAGGGAAGCTCACCTTCCTGGGACAGACAGCCCTCACTGGCGCCCGGGGACAAGGGCAACTTCTCCATCCCACACATGACACAGGACTACGCAGGGAGATATCACTGTTACTACCTCAGCCTCACTGACAGGTCAGAGAGCAGTGACCCCCTGGAGCTGGTGGTGACAGGTGAGAGGACACTCGGGGGTCCCAGCATCGGGCTATGCCCTCAGGAAGGGGGTCTGCTCTTAGGGGTGTGTCCCTCTCACAGCCCAGCCCTGGAGGAGGGAAGGGGGGTGTGAGCCCCATTTGACAAGCTCCCCCCTTCTTTCCTAGGGGCCCACAGCAAACCCACCCTCTCAGCCCTGCCGAGCCCTGTGGTGACCTCGGGAGGGACCGTGACCCTCCAGTGTGGCTCATGGGAGGGAGTGGACGGGTTCATTCTGACTAAGGAAGGAGAACCCAAGTCCTCCTGGACCCTGGATGCACAGCGAGGCCCCCGTGGGCAGACCCAGGCCCTGTTCCATGTGGGTCGCGTGACCCCCAGCCACAGGTGGACGTTCAGATGCCACGGCTTTTACAGGGACACCCCCCAGGTGTGGTCGGCCCCCAGTGACCCCTTGGAGCTCCTGGTCCCAGGTGAGGAGGTCCCACCCTGGCCTCACGTACTTCTTGAGGCACGAGACAGATTATTAGATGCTTTTCTCCCAGGATTGTCCCAGATGAGAGGGTGGGGTGAGGGGGGAGCAGGGCGCACAGGACAGAGACACAGAGTGTAAGCGACAATGAGGCCTGGGGACCAGGATGGGAGAAGGGGCTTCATGGGAGGAACCAGCTCCTACAGCCCAGGGCTGGTCTTCCCCCAGGTGTGTCTGGGAAGCCCTCCCTCCTGACCCCGCAGGGCCCTGTCGTGGCCTCTGGACAGAGCCTGACCCTCCAGTGTCTCTCTGACGTCGGCTATGACAGATTCGCTCTGTCCCAGGAGGGGAGACAGGCCCTCCCCCAGCGCCCTGGCCGGCAGCCCCATGCTGGGCTCTCTCAGGCCGACTTCCCCCTGGGCCCGGTGACCAACACCCACGCGGGCCGGTACAGATGCTACGGTGGACACAACCTCTCCTCCGAGTGGTCGGCCCCCAGTGACCCCCTGGACATCCTGGTGGCAGGTGAGGAGCCAGCGGGTCAGTCAGGGACCCAGACTCTGCACAGGCCCTGCCGGGGGAGCCCCAGCTGGTGATGCTGGGACCAGGCGTGAGGGGTCCCCAGGGAGGGAGGGAGGGAGGGAGACAGACAGAGACTGGGGTGGGCAGGGAGAGGGAGAGACTCGGAGAAAACAGAGACAGACAGAGATGAGGGGCCGCAGGGAGGCCCTGCTGAGTCACAGTTCAGAACCAGGGGGCGGGCAGCCCCTCACCCCCCTTCCTCTCTCTAGGGTGGTTCCTTGACACGCCCTCCCTCTCGGTGCAGCCGGGCCCCGTGGTGGCCTCAGGAGAGAACGTGACCCTGCTGTGTCAGTCAAGGAGCACAAAGGAAACTTTCCTTCTGTCCAAGGAGGGGGCAGCCTGGCCCCCACTGCGTCTTAGATCAAAGTACCGAGGTGGGCATTTCCAGGCCGAATTCTCCATGAGTCCCGTGACCTCAGCCCACAATGGGACCTACAGGTGCTACAGCTCACTCAACAGTGACCCCTACCTGCTGTCACACGCCAGTGCCCCCCTGGAGCTCGCGGTCTCAGGTGAGGGGCCCCAGCCCTGTCCCCTCTGACTCAGTCAGCTCAGGGCTCTGTCCCCAGAAATGTCTGAGGTAGTAATGAATGAGGGGACACAGTGGGCCTAGAGAGGAGGACATTCAATGGCCCCTGACGCCAAAGTCTCATCACTGGATCCTGGGTCCTCAGCTGTTGAACCAGTGGGAACTCCCAGAAGTAGGAGAATAAGATTATAGGGTCCAATCTCAGACTGAACACAGAACACACAGCACTCAATTATTTCTGTCTTAAGAGACCACTTTTCTCACTGATCCTGAGCGCCGGGGGCACAGCCAACTCTGTTCCAAAGTGATTCCAAAGTGGTTCTGAATTCAAAGAACACATGGCGGCTGAGAGAATCCAATGAGGAGAGCAGAGGGAACCTGGCATATTAGAGGAAGGGTTCATTAAGGAACTGTGTAGAAGCTGTAATATGAGAATTGGAGGCATTGAGGACACAGAACCCAGGAGAAGGGCTCGTGTCTCCCCAACTCCTCACTCACACCCTCACTTTACGATTCTCATGAGCAGCTGACACCATCCACCCGCCACAAAACAAGTCAGATCCCACGGGTGATGAAATCACTCAGATATGGGGCTGGGCTCCGAGGGTCATGTCCTGTCAAGGAGAGGCAGGTTCCCTGGGTGGACATCCTGGAGTCTAGGGTGACTGGGATCTGCTCTGACCGTGTGATCTCTTGTTCAGAATCCCTACCCTCACACCCGCAAGACTACACAGTGGAGAACCTCATCCGGATGGGCATGGCCGGCTCAGTCCTGCTGGGCCTCGGGATTCTGCTCTTTCAGGCTCAACACGGCCACGGAGGACACCAAGATGCAGCCAGGAGCTGAACACAAGAGGGAACCGTGCACCGTCCCGAGTGGTGGAGCCCTGTCACGACCTTATGTGCCCAGGAGGTTCTGGAAGAGAATCTGCAGCACGTGTTGTGTGAACTGTCTGACCAGGGAGGGAGAGACATGGTGTGGGTGCAGGAGAAGGCCCGGGAGTCCCTGTGGAGGACTGGGCCTCGGATAACCATGGTGCCTTCCCTCCCCACCAGTGATGACTCTCCCTGACTGCCCCGTCCCCTCTCACCCCTGTGACGTGAGGCACATCCCACATGGCAGGTCTGTGTCCACACCTTACACACCTTCATGCTCTGGCCCACTTTCATGTAACATATTTGGGTTTTTTTAATTTCCACATGGCTGCTGTGTGCTATTGACCTCCATCCCTTCAGTCAGAAACAGAATGTCGTTTAAGTAACTGTCTAAATGGGTGAACTTGGGGTCCTGTTTCAAACAGATAAATCCAAAACTCTTCCCTAAAACTCTCTCTGGACCCCTCAAGCCCTTCTCTCCTCGTCAGATGACACCTGGTATAGTTTCTCCAGAAACACCATTAGTGTGAAGGAACACCGTGGCGTTTGAAGTGACAGCCAGCTGCTGTGCTGGTAAACGGGCTTAGGAATTTATCATTTTGTAAAAAGCCCAGATGTGTGGCATTTGTCTCTTTCTTCAGTGTAAATCCTCTCTTCGGGCTTCCCTGGTGGTGCAGTGGTTGGGAGTCCGCCTGCCAATGCAGGGGACACGGGTTCGTGCCCCGGTCCGGGAGGATCCCACATGCCGCGGAGCGGCTGGCCTCATGAGCCATGGCCACTGAGCCTGCGCGTCCGGAGCCTGTGCTCCGCAACGGGAGAGGCCGCAACAGTGAGGCCTGCATACCGCAAAAAAAAAAAAAACTCTCTTTGTGGCCAACCTCATGGTACACGTATGAATGCGCTGAGGCAGAGGGGGAAGTAATGAGTAGAATTGTCTTTCCCAAAGAACTGAGGCTGACCCAGCTGGGGCACAGCTCAGTGATGACCCCGATACACACAGACGTGTCCTTTATATAAAGCATCGCGAGTAGATCGTTTCCACTCAGCTTTATGCCGGGTTTCCATGAAATTATCCTAGTCCTAGGCCTTTGCATCCTAGTCCGTCCCCATGAGAGGCAAAAGAGAAAACAATGGAAATATCAGTTGTGGGAGAAAACACTGAGCACTTTAAGTCCCAGTACATTACTGGTAGGTGTACTAACTGCCTCAGTCAATTTGGGGAGTAAATAACAATTATCGGTTAAAAGGAGAGACACACAGCTCTGACCCACAGTTACATAACTTAGGGAAAAGGTGGACATAACCATGAGTATACATTCAGGAGAACTGTGACAGAGGGGTCGTTCATATTAGACAAAATCATAGAAACAGATCTCACCAAAAATGAATGGACTGTTATACATATGCAACCGAATTTTATATGACAGAAAAATACACAAAGGTAAACGGCTACAATAATACAGATCAATTTTCAAGCCTGATGGTCAGTAAGTAAAGAAAAACTATAAGAGTGTACTTCATTACATCAAATTCAAAAGCAGACAATGTGGGACCCAACTAAACAAAATAAGAATTTAAAGAGGAAAAATAACAATTGATACCAGAGAAATACAAAGAATCATGAGAATACTATAAACAACTCTTTGCTAACAAACTGGACAACCTAGAAGAAATGGACACGTTGTAGGAACATACAGCCCACCAAAACTGAATCGAGGAGAAATAGTTAACTTTGAATAGACTGATCACTACGACTGAAATAGAATCTGGCATTGACATATACACACTACCAAATGTAAAACAGATAGCTAGTGGGAAGCAGCGCTGAGAGCCTCCTCCGTTCGGCCCAGGCCAGAGGGAGTCAAGCTGCACCCACATCCCCAGGCTCCGGGCACTGCCTCACAGACCTCCTGGCCTCTCATCTCACTCAGAGCCCGAGGCCACAGGCCCATGTGGGGGCAGCAAAAGAGGAAGAGAGGGACAGGCGCTGTAGTAGCCGGCAGAGCCTGGCAGGATGGACAGGAGGACCGATCCTGAGACTTCTCCCTCAGGAGGAGGAAAATGGAGCCCGCCCCCAGCCCCCGCCATCCCCTGCACTCCTCCAGGGGAAGCAGGGACACGGTGAAGGCACACAACTAGGAATCCTTTCCCCAGGAGGGAGGGACGTGGAGCTGCACGTCCACAGAACACGTCTGAGAGGCTCCAGAATCTCTGACTGGGCTGGTCTGCAAACTCCGACCATAAAGACTGGAAGAGGCGGCTGTTTCTTCCAACACACACACACCAAAGCAAAGCTGTAAGACACACGAAGAATCAGGGAATGTGACACTGCCGCAGGCAAGACATAAACCGTAACAGATGCAGGTCTATCAGACGCCTAACTGTTCAAACTAACTGTCTCAAAGAAGCTCCGTGAGCTATCTTCCACAAGGGTGCCAAGAACACACAATTGGGAAAGGATAGTACTTTCAATAAATGATGCTGGGAAAACTAGACGCCCACATGCAGAAGAATGAAACTGGACCCTCGGCTCACACCATATATAAAATCAAGTCAAAATGGACCAGAGACTTAACCATAAGGACTGAAACCATAAAACTACAAGAAGAAAGCATAGGGGAAGAGCTTCTTGACGTGAGTTTAGACGATGGTTTTTTGGATATGACACCAAAAGCACAGGCAACAAAGACAAAAATAGACAAGGGGATTGCATCATATTAAAAGCTTCTACACAGCAAAGGAAACAGACAACAGAGTGAAACGGCAACATACAGAATGGGAGAAGATATTTGCAAACCATGTATCTGATAAGGAGCTACTTGTCAGAATATACAAGGAGCTCACACAACTCAACGCAAAGTAGTAACAACCCAATTTAAAAAACAGGTAAAGGACCTGAATAGGCATTTCTCAAAGGAAAACATTCCAATGGCCAAACAGTACATGAAGAGGTGCTCAGCATCACGACCCTCAGGGAAATACAGATCGAACCGCAGTGAGAGATCACCCCACACCTGTTACAACGGCTATTATGAAACAGACAAAAGATAACAAGCGTTGGGCTTCCCTGGTGGCACAGTGGTTAGGAATCCACCTGCCAACGCAGGGGACATGGGTTCGAGCCCTGGTCGGGGAAGATCCCACGTGCCACGGAGCAAGTAAGCCTGTGTGCCACAACTACTGAGCCTGCGCTCTAGAGCCCACAAGCCACAACTACTGAAGCCCGCGGGCCTAGAGCCTTTGCTCCACAACAAGAGAAGCCACCGCAATGAGGAGCCCGCGCACCACAAGGAAGAGTAGCCCCCGCTCACCGCAACTAGAGAAAGCCCACGCACAGCAACGAAGACCCAGCGCAGCCAAAGATAAATAAATAAGTTAATTAAAAAAAACGATAACGAGTGTTGGCAAAGTTGTGGAGAAAAGAGAACGCTATGCATTGTTGCTGGGAACACAAATCGGTGCAGCCACTGTGGAAAACAGTACGGAGTTTCCTCAAAACATTAAAACTAGAACTACCTACCATAGGATCCAGCAATTCCACTTCCGGGTATATAGCCAAAGCAGATGAAACCACGATCTCGGAGACATATCTGCACTCCTATGTTCACTGCAGCATTATTCACATTAGCCAGGATATGGATACAACCTCAATGCCTGTCGAAAGATGAAGAGATAAAGAAAATGTGAGATACGCACGCGCGCGCACACACACACAAATGTTCAGTATGTGAGGTCATGGATATGTTAATTAGCTTAATTGTGGTGATTATATCACAAGGTAAGTGTATATAAAAACATCAAGTGGGACTTCCCTGGCAGTCCGGTGGTTAAGAATCCACCTTCCACTGCTTGGGACGCAGGTTGGATGCCTGGTCAGGGAACTAAGATCCCACATGCCACGGGGCAACTAAGCCCACAAGCTGCAACTACTGAGCCCATGCACTCTGGAGCCTGCGCACGCAACGAAAGATCCCGCCTGCCACAGCGAAGATCCTGCGTGCCACAACTAAGACCCAACACAGCCGAGTAAATAAATAAATAAATGCTTTTTTAAAAAATAAAAACATTAAGTTGTACATCTTAAATATACACAATTTTTGTTACTTATATCTCAATAAGGCTGAAAATGTTTTCTTTCATTTAATTACACCAAGCACATTGGTAGTTATTCCATCTCTAATTTTAGGCTGTTACTCCCATGTTAACATATGTATTTACATTTTTATTTCTAAACAGCTATGCATTCTGCTCCTCCATGAGAGAAGACAATGTTCTCATTATACTTCACCTGAAATCTGGGTACTCTATATACGTGCATGTGCGTGTGCACATCTGTGTGCCTGTGTGCACACGTGTGGGTGCATCTGTGGGTGCGTGTACTAGTTGTGTTAGTTAATTTTTCAGTGCTTTTCATACCATTTTTTTCTCATATGACATCTCACTTTCTCCATTACATCTCTTAGTATTCCTTTCACTGAGTGTGAAAATAGTAAAATATCTAAGAACTTGCGTCTCTGGAAATGCCTTCTTTCACTCTCATTCTCTCTTTATCAAGTTACTTGAAAACATTTCTTATTTCAATCTAAGTGTGTGACTCAGTTACTGGGAGAGGAACATACAGGTGATGGGAAAGGGCTCCATCCCCACCAGAACCCTCCTTCTCTCTCAGGAAGACGCAGCCTGACGTGGTGGGCTGAGCGGAATGGACACAGCTCCCGCAGGTCACATGTGGTGGCTGGAACCTCCTCGCAGTTAGGGATTCACCCTCTGATGAGCCTTTCACTTTTGTCCCTTAAAAATAATTTGGCTCAGTGTAAAATTCTTCCCAATTAATTCCCTGAAGGTATTTCTCCAGTATCTTCTGCCATCGCCTTTGGGTACGGGGTAGTCTGGTCCCAACGAGCTTGTCATTCTCTTAATGGTAATTTGCATTTTCTACAGGAAGTAGTTTCAGGACATTTGTAGGGCCTCAGGACAGTCGTCCTTGATTTTTTTCAGTTGAAATTTTCACAAAATAGAATTAACCGTTTCGAAGCGTACAATTCACTCTGAGATACTTTTTTTTTTTTAATTTAACCTTCATTTTCTTAATTTACCATGAAGGGTCAAGACACAGATGTCACTTTTAAATACAGGCGTCCGAGCACTTAGCTGGCCTGTCCTCATCTCTGAAAAATGTTCAATTCTTCATTTCTTTGGCCGTTGTTATACGTCACGACCTTTCCTTCTGACACTTACAATAGATATGACGTGGGCCCTCCTCATTCTATTCCCCAAGTATCTTGAATTTCCATTTCTGGTCTCTCTAAGCTTCATTGTGGAACATTTCCTCGATATTGTATTCAATTCCATAACTGGTCCCTCAGCTGTCTTGTCCTTGATGGGGTGACGTTTTTTAATGTGTTCATCCTACTGGATTTGTCATCTCTACCTTTTCTAACTCTTAATACCTGCCCTTTCTTCTATAAAATAATCCATATGGTTGCCTCCCTTTATTTTTCAGATACTTAAACACGCTTAATTTAAATCGACTGTCATATTTCCCTACTGATTCTTTTTTTGCATATTTTTATTTCAGCAAAGTCACTAATTGTGTTGTGATACAATCAAGATATTCACATCAAGTATGATCTACATTTTTTTCACCTCTTTATTGGCTTCCTACTGATTCTGTTTCCTTGCCTAGGACACCCCCATTCGTCAGCAGACGGCTGTCCGTAGCACTGTCATCATTACTAGGGTCACTGTGATGTCCATTCCTGTTAAAGGCTCTGCCCTCACACCCCCGGTCTCTCCTAGAAGGCTTCTCCCGGGGCTGTCCTGGGAGTCAGGCTGACCAGGGGAGACTGCTGCAGCTGCTCTGCCCCGTGCTGCCCACCGTCTCAGACTTAGCATCTGCTCACAGCTGTGGCCTCAGGGATGTTGCAATGGGACCCTCACACTCTCACGAGGGTGGACGCCCAGGGCTGACAATCGTGGACTGAGTCTGTTTCATGCCACACAGGGGAGGTGGCTCAATGCTGACCACGGGCTTGGGGCAGTGAGCAGAGCTATCCCAGTGCCCGTCCAGAAAGGCGGGGAAGTGGGGCCGCAGCTTCAACCTCCACCTGGAGCCCTGACCCCTCCCTGCCTGTGAGGACCTGGGTCCCTCTCTCTGTCCACACAGGTGGGAACCTCCTCCCTATGACCCCCTTGATGATCCCGGTCAGCGGGGGCCACTCAGCCTAGTTCCCTCTTCTTTGGTCTGCTTCCCTCTCCATTTGGGGAACTTTCTTTCTCTTTTTCTGCATGTGTCTGTGGGTACGTGTTTCAGAAATATTCAAAATAGCATTTCTCAGTGTTAGGAGCAGAGGAGGGCTCTTAGGTGGGCACCACAATCACCCACTTTGCCGTGGAGTCTGAGCCCAGGATCCTCTCATGTCCCACCCACTGCTGTTGTCACCTGCTCTGGAAATTAACAGTGGTGATCCTGCAATGAACCTGACACCATTGAGCTCACAGCCACGCTGAGGAGTGGGGCTCGCGACAACATGCAGAGGAGGAAACTCAGGCTCAGAAAGGGCACTGCCCTCACGGTTACAAGAGCAGTGGGGACAGATTTAAATAGAGACGTTTTCCTTCAAAGGGAGACCTCTAACTCAAATCAAGGTCCCCTCAGCTTCCAGGCAGGACGACAGGACGGGGAGGAGAGCCCTGTCCAAGGATCAAGGGCCACCGAGCAGGCAGGAACGACTCAGGGGCTTATTCCCAGGGAGGTGGGGTGGACGCTGTTTCAAGAAAAAGGGAGAAGTCCCTGAAGGGGGCTGAGACAGAAAGCAAACCCACATTCTGGGGCCAGGGGAGCAGGCATGTATCCTTCCTTATTTCCCCGAACTTCTCCTCTGTGCTCATTGCCACACTGACCTCCATGGAGCTGTAGGCTGATGTTAAACGAGTGTCTCTGCTGATCTGAGCTCTGCGGTGCAGCAGGAACCTGCAACCTCCCTGAAGCATCGCCAGGGCCTGGGTGATCCCTGTCCATGGAGAGGACCCGACAGGGACCTGCGGATGGACCGGCTAAGGACGAAGGAGATAAAACGGGGAGGCTCTGAGAGGGAAAGACGTGCTCAGGTCACGCTCACCTGGAAGGGGCGTCTCAGGAAGACACCGGGTCTGTCATGGGAATGAGAGCCAGGCTCCTGGGGAGGGGCAGTTCCCCTTCCTCTGGGGCTGCTGACGTGACAGCCCCGTGAAGGGGAGGACTAGCCTCCCAGTGGACACACCCTCGGGACTCCGTCCTGAGGGCACCGTGGTCTCCTCCATCTGCACCGCCTGGACCACAGGGACGAGACGCCATGACCCCCAGCCTCACGGCCCTGCTCTGCCTCGGTGAGATGGAGGAGGGGGAGGGGAAGCCCCAGCCAGGGACGGACCCCTCCCCACAGCCAGGCTGCTCTGTCAGGAGACCCCAGGACTCAGGAGGCTCACGGGTAGGAGAGGCGCTGCTCAGGATTCAGGGCGAACCTCTCACAGGGGTCTCTCTTCCAGGGCTGAGTGTGAGCCCGAGGACCCAGGTGCAGGCAGGTGAGTCTGTCCCCAGGTGTCCCACGTCCCTCCTGCTCATGGGGACAATGGGCCACCCCCAGGCAGTGGGGTGGGGAACAGCAGTTCTGGGCTGAAGGAGGGGGAGTCTGGGAGGTGGGGGCTGAGAACTGGGGACCTGGGGGTGAGGATATCTTGTGACGCAGCCTCTGATGTCCTTCCAGGCACCCTCCCCAAACCCACCATCTGGGCTGAGCCAGGCTCTGTGATCCCCTGGGGGAGCCCCGTGACCATCTGGTGTCAGGGGACCCGGGGGGCCCGGGTGTTCCGTTTGGATAAAGAGGGAAGCTCACCTCCCTGGGACAGACGGCCCTCA
This sequence comes from Delphinus delphis, assembly GCF_949987515.2. Lineage (NCBI taxonomy): Eukaryota > Metazoa > Chordata > Mammalia > Artiodactyla > Delphinidae > Delphinus > Delphinus delphis. The sequence continues at coordinate 3,699,560 of NC_082702.1, read as the reverse complement.
CTGGCGCCCGGGAACAAGGGCAAGTTCTCCATCCCACATATGACACAGGACTACGCAGGGAGATATCACTGTTACTATCGCAGCCCCACTGACTGGTCAGAGAGCAGTGACCCCCTGGAGCTGGTGGTGACAGGTGAGAGGACACTCGGTGGTCCCAGCATCCGGCTCTGCCCTCAGGAAGGGGGTCTGCTCTCAGGGGTGTGTCCCTCTCACAGCCCAGCCCTGGGGGAGGAGAGGGGGGTGTGAGCCCCATTTCAGAAGCTCCCTCCTTCTCTCCTAGAGGCCCACAGGAAACCCACCCTCTCAGCCCTGCCGAGCCCTGTGGTCACCTCGGGAGGGAACGTGACCCTCCAGTGTGGCTCATGGGAGGGACTGGACAGGTTCATTCTAACTAAGGAAGGAGAACCCAAGTCCTCCTGGACCCTGGATGCACAGCGAGGCCCCCGTGGGCAGACCCAGGCCCTGTTCCATGTGGGTCACGTGACCCCCAGCCACAGGTGGACGTTCAGATGCCACGGCTCTTACAGGGACACCCCCCAGGTGTGGTCGGCCCCCAGTGACCCCCTGGAGCTCCTGGTCTCAGGTGAGGAGGTCCCACCCTGGCCTCACGTACTTCTTGAGGCACGAGACAGATTATTAGATGCTTTTCTCCCAGGATTGTCCCAGATGAGAGGGTGGGGTGAGGGGGGAGCAGGGCGCACAGGACAGAGACACAGAGTGTAAGCGACAATGAGGCCTGGGGACCAGGATGGGAGAAGGGGCTTCATGGGAGGAACCAGCTCCTACAGCCCAGGGCTGGTCTTCCCCCAGGTGTGTCTGGGAAGCCCTCCCTCCTGACCCCGCAGGGCCCTGTCGTGGCCTCTGGACAGAGCCTGACCCTCCAGTGTCGCTCTGACGTCGGCTATGACAGATTCGCTCTGTCCCAGGAGGGGAGACAGGCCCTCTCCCAGCGCCCTGCCCGGCAGCCCCAGGCTGGGCTCTCTCAGGCCGACTTCCCCCTGGGCCCGGTGACCAACACCCACGCGGGCCGGTACAGATGCTACGGTGGACACCACCTCTCCTCCGAGTGGTCGGCCCCCAGTGACCCCCTGGACATCCTGGTGGCAGGTGAGGAGCCAGCGGGTCAGTCAGGGACCCAGACTCTGCACAGGCCCTGCCGGGGCAGCGCCAGCTGGTGATGCTGGGACCAGGCGTGAGGGGTCCCCAGGGAGGGAGGGAGAGAGACAGAGAGAGACGGGGGTGGGCAGGGAGAGGGAGAGACTCGGAGAAAACAGAGACAGACAGAGATGAGGGGCCTCAGGGAGGCCCTGCTGAGTCGCAGTTCAGAACCAGGGGGCGGGCAGACCCTCACCCCCCTTCCTCTCTCTAGGGTGGTTCCCTGACACGCCCTCCCTCTCGGTGCAGCCGGGCCCCCTGGTGGCCTCAGGAGAGAACGTGACCCTGCTATGTCAGTCAAGGAGCACAAAGGAAACTTCCCTTCTGTCCAAGGAGGGGGCAGCCCAGCCCCCACTGCGTCTTAGATCAAAGTACCGAGGTGGGCATTTCCAGGCCGAATTCTCCATGAGTCCCGTGACCTCAGCCCACAATGGGATCTACAGGTGCTACAGCTCACTCAGCAGTAACCCCTACCTGCTGTCACACGCCAGTGCCCCCCTGGAGCTCGCGGTCTCAGGTGAGGGGCCCCAGCCCTGTCCCCTCTGTGTCCCTGTTGTTCGCTCTGAAGGTGACCCCCTTTCTAGGATAGGAGTGAGGGGGGCTCCAAAGAAGAGTCAAGGGAGGGTGATCCGGAGGGGGTCCAGCCTGCAGAGGGACGGAGGGAAACCAGGCCCTCCCGTCCCTGCTGCTTCTCACGTCCCGTCACCAGACTTCTCAGATAGGAGGAGGGGAAAAGCCAAGGGCAGCCCCAGAGCAGAGACAGCACCAGAGTGTGAGCAGAGGGGGGATCCCAGGGAAGCCGCAGCCCCTCACCCAACTACAGGCATTTTCCCAGGATCCTCTGGGGACACCACCACCCACACACAGGGCCCAATTCAAGAGCTGGTGAGCCACTGGGGCCTCTGCCCAATATGTGGACACCTGGCCCCAGGCCTGTCCCTTGAGGTCCTCAGCTGCTCTAAATCCTGACCCAATCTCAGCACAGCTTGTGTCCCAGAGGGGGCTGGGAGTCAGGTAGAGATGCTGGAGTGACCACAGGCACCAGGAGCTCTGAGGCTGGTGGATGAAGGGTGGGGGTCATGGAGAGGGAATGACCCCTCGGGGCCCATCCTGGGGGAGGAGCAGTGGGCTGACGTGGGGAGAAGCAGCCACCAACCCTAACCTCCTGTCCTGACCCCCAGGAGGCTCTGAAGTTGGGGCCCTTCCCCCCACGGAGCCAGGCCCACAGACGGGTGAGTGAGGGTCTGTGGGACATGGTGTTGGGCCCAGGGGGGCAGGGCTCAGTTATGGCCTTAGTTCACGCACCTCAGGAGACGCTGACTTGGACCCCCTTCCCCTGCCTGGGCCTCAGTTTCTCCAAGTGTAAAGGCAGAGAATCGTGGCCCGGAGCTTAGATTTCCTTCAGTTCTGACTTCTGGCTCTGACCCCCCAGGAGAGCAGGCCTCACAGGGAGGCCCCTGAGGATGTGACTGTATGGGGGCCTGTCCCCAGTGCCGCAGTGGTCGTGGCATTGTACGGGGAGGGGGAGGGAAAGATGAAGAGTCCCCCGCACATAGCCGGCCCCTCCCCCAGTCCCTGCTGTGATGGGGGAGGGGAGGGTAACAAGGAAGGACCCTCGGCTCCAGATGAGACCCTCGGACAGGCCCCCCTGCAGATGAGAAGCCCCCAGAGCACAAAGCTGGTGTCCACCTTGGGCGGGGCGCGGCAGGAGGACAGCTCAGGGAGCTCACAGCTCTGGGTTCCAATCCCAGCTCTGCCACCTCCAGACTGGGTCACCTGGGGTTGGTGAATTCCCTCTCTGTGCCTCAGTTTCCTCATCTGTAAAATGGGTGGGGTGGGTTAGAGGAGATGAATGCACAGACCCCAGCACGAGCCTGCACACAGTAGGCGCTCAATTAAATGGCATCTTGGGCTCATGCATGACGTCACTGGTGCCCCAGGTCTCAAATGGTACCTGAACGTCCTGATCGGGGTCTCGGTGGCCTTCGTCCTGCTGCCCCTCGTCCTCCTCGTCCGACACCAGGTTCAGAGCAGACGCAGGAAGTCGGGTGAGTAGAGAACAGGGTGACCCAGACCCCTGGAGGTGGTGGGCTTAGGGCACCAGCCAAAGGGAAACCTAAGAGATGGGCAAGGTCAGCTTAGAAAAAGATTGTCCAGAGTCTGAAACTCAAAAATCTAGAAAGAAAACATGTACTGTCAGCTGACATGTATAATTTAAGGTATTTTCCTCCTTTGCAATCTCATGAAGTGTTGAAACATGTACGCAAGTATGAGTTCAGGTCTCCTTCTTTCCTCCTGAATCCCGAGTGAGGGGCGGGGGTCATAAGAGTCCCAGGGCCTCTGTCATCTGCCCCAGTCCAGGGCGAGGCTGATTTCCACCCTCCCGCAGGGGCTGCAGACCCAGAGCCCAAGGACACAGGCCTGCAGAGCAGGTAACTCCTGCCCCGAAGACCCCCCAGGCCCGCCCCACCCGCAGCTCCCCCTCATTCTCCCCCTAACACGCCCGCCTCCTCCCCAGCTCCTGCCCGGCCGCCGCCGCCCAGGACCAGGCCCTCTGTGAGCAGAAGAGGACGGGGTGGGGGACACAGGGTTCTGGAGGTACCTGTGTGGGGGAGGGGAAGGCTGGGAAGGGGTGGGCTCAGGGGGTGCGCACTGAAACCCCACACTTCCCCTCACCCCTGGGTCTCAGTGGCCCCTTCTGGATGCACTGCGGGGGCTCCAGCCCTGAGGGATCTCAGGGGATCCCACCAAGCGATACACACCCTTTTCCGCCCCAGCAGATGCTGCCGTGAAGGACACACAGCCTGAGGACGGGGTGCAGCTGGACCATCCGGTGAGACCCCTGCTCCTGTCCAGGCCACCAGAGACCTTCTTGTTGCCAAACTCAGTCCAATAGACACGTCTCTGTCCTCACATCCCAGCTCCAGCAGCGTCCCACACTGACCTCTCCCTCCGGGCTTCCTGGGTCGTCCTGCTGTGACTCCACCCCTCCTGCTTCCTTGTGACCTCATGGCCCCTCCTTCGGGGTCCCCTTTCCTGGCTCCCCGTCCTCTGTCTGACCTTCTGGCGTTGCAGAGAAGCCCCACGTCTCAAGAGGATTTGTGAATAAGTGAATCACCTGAAAGTCCCCAGGCCCCCCTTCCTTCATTCACCCAAAAGTGGTGCACAAGGAGAGCGCATGCCCCCGGCTCCCTGTAGGTGCTGCAGGTGCAGCAGGGAGCTCACCTGGTGGGTGAGAAGACTATATGTAAAGAAGCAGGTAGCATCCTAGAATGCAAGGTCCCGATAAGGAAAGTGAAGCAAGAGAAGGTGACAGAGTGCATGGTCGGTGGGGCAGCGAGTACAAAGGTCCTGAGGCAGGGACGTGCTTTTGCAGGAAGATGGCCGTGCGGCTGGAGCCAAATGTGCAAGGGAGATAACGTGTTAATACTGAAATCAGAACCGTAGAAAGAATCCAGAGGCTCCGAGGTGTTAGGAGGTCCCCAGAGTTTCCATCAGGAAAGTAACCTGACCTAAGGTTTTAAAGCATCACTCTGCCAACACAGTGGAAAGCTGACGGAAGGAGATCACAGTGGATCCAGGAAGTCCCCTTTCTGTCCTACTCTCTCCCTCCAGCAGAACAGGCAGGATGCAGACCCCCAGGAGGGGACGTACGCCCAGGTGAACCACTCAAGATCAAGACTAAGGCGGGGGGTGGCCACCTCTCCTTCCTCCCTGTCGGGGAGATTGCTGGACACGAAGGACAGACAAGCGGAAGAGGACGAGCAGAGGGACGGTCAGGTGGGTCCCATTCTGTCCGGGCCCCCAGGCTTCCCCCACCCCAACCACACACCCTCCCTCCCTCTCCCCCACCGCAGGCCGCCGCATCTGAAGCCCCCCAGGATGTGACCTATGCCCAGCTGAACCACTCGACCTTCAGACGGGAGACTGCAACCCCTGCCCCCCAGTCAGGGGAGCCCCCAGAAGAGCCCAGCGTGTATGCTGCTCTCGCCGTCCGCTAGCCCAGGAAGGACCCAGACCCCACGCTCCAGGGAGGAAGACTGCACGGACCCCGGAAGGCACAGGAGCTGCCTGCCCGCAGTGGACACCACCTAACGACCATCAGACAGCCTGGACTCCCAACACAGACCACCAGGAGCCCCTGGGACCCTTTGGCAGTCACCTGATTCTACCCTCAAAGATAACTAATATCCTTACGTTTGGGAAATAATGCAACAGACTGCTCAAAAATCAATGTGTGAGTTGAAAACCAAAATCAAAACGAAAAAAAACAAACAAACAAAAAAACAAAACAGAAGTGGGAAAATGTTTTCAATGAATGATAATGTAAATAATAAACATCAAAACATATGAAATGAGAAAATTAAGAATCATGAATGAATATATTAGAAAAGGCTTCAAAAAAATCGATGACCTAACATATCATACCAAGACTTCAGGAAAAAATAGCAAATTATTTCAAATGAAGGTAGAAGGTGGGAATAATAATGACAAGGGTAGCTAATAATGAAGACAACCAAAAAGTAGAGAAAATCAATTAAGGCAAAAAATAAACTCATTCTTGAAAACATTCATGAATCCTAGCCACCACAGCCGAGGGAAAAAGAGAGAAGGCTCACACTTCTAATAGCATGAAAGGGATTGCAGACAGCACTACAAATCCTACAGACGTTATAAAGATAGTAACAGAACATTATGAGAAATTTGACGCCAACATACAGAAAATGTAGATGGAATGGAAATCTTCACGTGTACAATTTACTAAATGGATATAAGAATAAATGGAAAATCTACCACCTTATACATTGACTCTAATCAAAACTTACCCACGACTGAACTATATAGAATCTAACAAAGTCAAAATGAAAGAAATAGGAGAATGCTGGTTCCCGGGGTTGGAGCGAGGGGGAAATGGGAAGATATTGGTCAAAGGGCACAAGCCTCCAGTTATAAGATGAATAAGTTCTGGGGATCTAATATACAGCATGGTGGTTACAGCTAATCACACTGTATCCCATTCTTGAGTGTTTTGAAGAGAGCAGATCTCAAATGTTCTCACCAAAAAAAGAAATGGCGACTGTGTGATGGGATGCAGACAAATGCTGTGACGGTCATCACTGTCCGACGTGTAAGTGACCAGTTCAGGCGGCTTCACTGGTGATTTCTTCCGAGCACTTATGTACTCGTGAAAGACACACACACACGCACACACACCCAAATTGCACAAACATTTCCCAAGAACAGAAAAAGAAGAAACATACCTCAACACATCAGATCAGGAAAATATTTACACCAAAACCTGACAAGGGAATTATACATGGGGAAGTCACAGGAAGATCTCTCACATGAGCTTAGATGGAAATCCCTAAATAAAGTGTACACAAATGAGATGTAGTGATACATTAAAAGGACATTACTTCATGACCATACTGTGGGTTTTTTTTTCGAAGGATAGAGTAACTTAAAATTTTAAAAATCTATCACATAATGCAATACCTTAATAGAACAAATAAAAAATAATCACCTTAATAGATGCAGACAAAGCCTTTGATAAAATATACCAACAATTCCTGGTGAAAATAAAAACGCATCAGAAATAGAAGGGAATTCCCTTTCGTTGATGAGGGCACGTTTAACAACACTAGACGTCATTTGTACACGTGAGAACCTGAGGTCCTTTCGTCTACGACTGGCAATGATCCAAGTATGTTCCGTATGACCACTTGTATTCACCAGGGCCCTGGAGGCACCAACCAAGTAAGTGAAACAAAACAAGGCGAGAAGCTCTGAAGTGGATAAGAATAATATTGTATTACTAAGAGACTGCACAGCTGTGTTCGCAGAAAATCCAAAATAATGTAAAGATCTTCTACTCTAATTAAAAAGTTTTCCTGCATCGCTGCATACAAGGTCAATATATAGAATTCAACTGCCTTCGAGACTTCCGGTTCTGGATGGAGATGAAGTAAATGAATGTCTCCCTGTTCCCTGACTTTATACCAGTGACCTGATTGTATACTGCTGACTTCCAAGAGCCGTAAGATAATATATTGGGGCTGTTTTAATCCACCAAGTTTGTGGTAATTTGTGGGACAGGGAAACAATACAACCACTTGAAGTTACTTATGATTAGTGTTTGCATAGTAATTTTTCATCCTTCTACTTTTTTAATGTGGTAGAATATACACACCATGATATTCACCACCATTGAAACATCATTAAAGTGCGAAGTTAGTGGCCTTAAGTACATTTATCATGTTCGGCAATCATGACCACTGTCCGTCTTCCAGAACATTTTCATAATCCCAAACAGAAGCTGTGTACCCATTAAGCAAGAACTCCCCATGCCCCCTGAGAACCAGGCACTGGTCATCTCCATTCAAATTCCTGCCGTAGGGAGTCTGGCTACTCTAGGCTGTTCGTGTCGGTGAAATCATACAAAATGCGACATTCTGTGTCAGCCTTACTTCACTCTGAATAATGTTTCCAAGGTTCATTCATATTGTTCACTCTTTTACTTTTAACCTATTTACATGTTATATTAGAAGTGAGTTTCTGGGACTTCCCTGGTGGTGCAGTGGCTGGGAATCCTCCTGCCAATGGAGGGAACACGGGTTCGATCCCAGGTCTGGGAGGATCCCACGTGCAACTAGGCCCGTGCGCCACAACTATTGAGCCCTCACGCCACAACTACTAAAGCCAGCGCACCTACAGCCCATGCTCCACAACAAGAGAAGCCACTGCGATAAGAGGCCCACGCACCGCAATAAGAAGCCGGCGCACCGCAACAGAGAGTAGCCCCCGCTCACCGCAACTACAGACAGCCTGTGCACAGTGATGAAGACCCAACACAGCCAAAAATAAAGAAAGAAATAAATTTATTTTAAAAAAAAAGAAGTGAGTTTCTTATGGACTTCATAGTGTAGGTGGTGGTTGTTTTCTTAAACCAATCTTACAAGCTCTTTTAATTGCTGTGTTTCGCCCATTTACATATAATATTATTACTGATAACACTGTTATTTAGGTTTGTCATTTTATGTTTTTCAAGTTTTGTCCCCTCTCTTTCTTGTTCTTCTATTTACCCTTTCCTGGGATTTAAAAACATTTTTAGCATACCATTTTAATTTCTCTATTGGTGCTGTAACTGTAAGTCTTTGACTGCTGTTGAAGGGGCTGTTCTAGAGATTATCAGGTACATACCTAACTTTACACAGTAAAGACAGAGCTAGTATTTTACCTCTTCAAGGGAAATGTAGAACCCTTACAAATCTATAGGTCTCTTTATTCTTACCCCTTTACGTTGTAGTTGTTGTATGTGTTCTTGCCACATAGAAGCCCAGGGCTGTGTCGGGGCCTATGGGGCCAGGTCAAGGTGAGTGAGCTGTCCCCACACCTCCTGCTGCAGCTCCACAACCACCACCCCCATCACCTGAGGGGAGAAGAGGAGGTCTGGGCTGACGGCGACCAGTCTGGGGACGGCTATGGAGTGACATCGCGGGAAACTGAGGCCATAAGGGCAACCCTGACACTTCAGGTCCACATCCTTTCAGGACAAATTGAAACCCCACGTGTTCATCTTTGCCTCCTGATTAGATGCAAATGAGACACTGGAGATGCTCACCTCCAGGTACCGGGACTGGCATGTTTCGTTCCAGAGACTCATTCAAGATCAAAGAGATTACTTAAGCATTTCTGCATCTCCTCACCCATACCCTGTCTTTTTTGTTCTCAGGGGTAACTGACATTCTCAGTCCATCACAAAATAAGTCAGACGCCAACAGTGATGAGTAGCAGAAATGCTCAATTTTGGGTTGGGCTCCGAGGGTCACAACCTGTTAATGGAATGCAGGTGACCTGAGTGGACATGTAGGGATCCTGGGGTGATTTGGGTCTGCTCTGACCTGTGACCTCTTTTTCCACAGTTCCTAGCCTCACACCCCCAAGACTACACAGTGGAGACTCTCATCCGGATGGGCATGGCCGGCTCAATCCTGCTGGGCCTCAGGATTCTGCTCTTTCAGGCTCAAAACGGCCACGGAGGAGCCCAAGATGCAGCCAGGAGGTAAACAGAGGGAACAAACCCACCATTCGGTGAGTTCGATCCTTGTATGACTAGGAGGTTTGGGAGGCATATCTGCAGTATGAATTGAGGGAACTGTCTGCTGAGAATTTCATGGGGTATCAATGCTGGCATGCAGGAAATGCCTGGGTTCTTGCTGTAGAGACTCTTCCGTAATTAAAGTGTGGTAATTTCCCTCCTTACCATTATTGATTATTCTTGACTACTCCCCTTCTTTTTTAACTCCTGTGATTTGAGGCTACATCCACATCGCAGGTTTGGGTCCACACCTGAAGTCACCTTCATGCTCTGCCACTTTCTTGTAATACATTTTGCTTTATTTCTAATTTCCACACTCACTGGTGTGTGCTATTGACCTCGATCCCTTCAGCCTAGAACCAGAATGTTTTAAGCAACTGAGTAAATGGGTGAAATTCAGGTCTAGTTTAAAACACATAAATCCAAAACCATTTCCGAAAACCCTCTCTGGACCCCCTCAAGGCTTATTCCCCTCTAAAATGATACACGGAAGAGCTTCTGCCAAAATACCATCAGTTTGAATGAGCACGAGGTGGACTTCCCTGGTGGCGCAGTGGTTAAGAATCCACCTGCCAATGCAGGGGACAGGGGTTCAAGCCCTGGTCTAGGAAGATCCCACATGCCGTGGAGCAACTACGCCCATGCACCACAACTACTGCGCCTGAGCTCTAGAGCCCATGAGCCACAACTACTGAAGCCCGCACACCCAGAGCCCGTGCTTTGCAACAAGAGAAGCCACTGCAATGAGAAGCCCACGCACTGCAACGAAGAGTAGCCCCCACTTGCCACAACCAGAGAAAGCCCGCGCGCAGCAACGAAGACCCAATGCAGCCAAAAATAAATAAACAACAAAACCCCACCATAAGTAGCATTTCTCAGTGTCAGAGCAGACGGGGGTCGTGAGTGGGCACATCAGTCATCCATCCTGACTGTGGGGTCTGACACCTTCACCCTCTCATACTGGTTAGAAATTAACCAATATTGGGTCCCACCCATGTCCTGGCACCACTGAGCCCACAACCTGTCTGAAGAGTGGGGTCCAAACAACATGCTGAAGGCGAGGAAACTGAGGCTCAGAGACATAACTTCAGGGGTCAAGGCACACGGGGGGAGGATGACGAGGAATACTTAAATTAAATCAGCTTCGTCCCCCAAGTCAGAGCACTGACCCACTCTCTGTCCCATAAAAGTGAAGACAGGAGCATACAGTAAGGAGACAATGCCCAAGGATCAAGGGCCACCGAGCAGGCAGGAACGACTCAGGGGCTTCTTCCCAGGAAGGTGGGGTGGATGCTGTTTCAAGAAAAAGGGAGAAGTCCCTGAAGGGGGCTGAGACAGAAAGCAAACCCACACTCTGGGGCCAGGGGACCTGGCATGTTTCCTTCCTTATTGCCCCGAACTTCTCCTCTGTGCTCTTTGCCACACTGACCTCCACGGAGCTGTAGGCAGATGTTAAACGTGTGTCTCTGCTGATCTGAGCTCTGCGGTGCAGCAGGAACCTGCAACCTCCCTGAAGCATTGCCAGGGCCTGGGTGATTCCTGTCCATGGTGAGGACCCCACAGGGACCTGCTGATGGACCAGCTGAGGACGCGGAGGCTCTGAGAGGGAAAGACGTGCCTGGGTCACCCTTATATGGAAGGGGCGTCTCAGGAAGACACCGAGTCTGTCATGGGAATGAGAGCCAGGCTCCTGGGGAGGGGCAGTTCCCCTTCCTCTGGGGCTGCTGACGTGACAGCCCCGTGCCGCGGAGGACCAGCCTCCCAGTGGACACACCCTTGGGTCTCCGTCCTGAGGGCACCGTGGTCTCCTCCATCTGCACCGCCTGGACCACAGGAAGGAGACGCCATGACCCCCAGCCTCACGGCCCTGCTCTGCCTCGGTGAGATGGAGGAGGGGGAGGGGAAGCCCCAGCCAGGGACGGACCCCTCCCCACAGCCAGGCTGCTCTGTCAGGAGACCCCAGGACTCAGGAGGCTCACGAGTAGGAGAGGCGCTGCTCAGGATTCAGGGCGCACCTCTCACAGGGGTCTGTCTTCCAGGGCTGAGTGTGGGCCTGAGGACCCAGGAGCAGGCACGTGAGTCTGTCCCCAGGTGTCCCACCTCCCTCCTGATCATGGGGACAAGGGGCCACCCCCAGGCAATGGAGTGGGGAACAGCAGTTCTGGGCTGAAGGAGGGGGAGTCTGGGAGGTTGGCGGCTGAGAGCTGGGGACCTGGGGGTGAGGATGTCTTGTGACGCAACCTCTGATGTCCATCCAGGCACCCTCCCCAAACCCACCATCTGGGCTGAGCCAGGCTCTGTGATCCCCTGGGGGAGCCCCGTGACCATCTGGTGTCAGGGGACCTGGGTGGCCCCGGTGTTCCGTTTCCATAAAGAGGGAAGCTCACCTCCCTGGTACAGACAGGCCCCACTGGAGCACGCGGACAAGGGCAACTTCTTCTCCATCTCACACATGACACAGGACTACGCAGGGAGATATCACTGTTACTATCTCAGCCCCACTGGCTGGTCAGAGAGCAGTGACCCCCTGGAGATGGTGGTGACAGGTGAGAGGACACTCGGGGGTCCCAGCCTCAGGCTCTGCCCTCAGGAAGGGGGTCTGTTCTCAGGGGTTTGTCCCTCTCACAGCCCAGCCCTGGAGAAGGAAAGGGGCGTGTGAGCCCCATTTCACAAGCTCCCTCCTTCTCTCCTAGGGGCCCACAGGAAACCCACCCTCTCAGCCCTGCCGAGCCCTGTGGTGACCTCGGGAGGGAACGTGACCCTCCAGTGTCGCTCAAAGCAGGGACTGGACGGGTTCATTCTGACTAAGGAAGGAGAACCCAAGTCCTCCTGGACCCTGGATGCACAGCGAGGCCCCCATGGGCAGACCCAGGCCCTGTTCCCCGTGGGTCGCGTGACCCCCAGCCACAGGTGGACGTTCAGATGCCACGGCTTTTACAGGGACACCCCCCAGGTGTGGTCGGCCCCCAGTGACCCCCTGGAGCTCCTGGTCCCAGGTGAGGCGGTCCCACCCTGGCCTCACGTACTTTTTGAGGCACGAGACAGATTATTAGATGCTTTTCTCCCAGGATTGTCCCAGATGAGAGGGTGGGGTGAGGGGGGAGCAGGGCGCACAGGACAGAGACACAGAGTGTGAGCGACAGTGAGGCCTGGGGACCAGGATGGGAGAAGGGGCTTCATGGGAGGAACCAGCCCCTACAGCCCAGGGCTGGTCTTCCCCCAGGTGTGTCTGGGAAGCCCTCCCTCCTGACCCCGCAGGGCCCTGTCGTGGCCTCTGGACAGAGCCTGACCCTCCAGTGTCGCTCTGACGTCGGCTATGACAGATTCGCTCTGTCCCAGGAGGGGAGACAGGCCCTCCCCCAGAGCCCTGGCCGGCAGCCCCAGGCTGGGCTATCTCAGGCCGACTTCCCCCTGGGCCCGGTGACCAACACCCACGCGGGCCGGTACAGATGCTACGGTGGACACAACCTCTCCTCCGAGTGGTCGGCCCCCAGTGACCCCCTGGACATCCTGGTGGCAGGTGAGGAGCCAGCGGGTCAGTCAGGGACCCAGACTCTGCACAGGCCCTGCCGGGGGAGCCCCAGCTGGTGATGCTGGGACCAGGCGTGAGGGGTCCCCAGGGAGGGAGGGAGGGAGACAGAGAGACGGGGGTGGGCAGGGAGAGGGAGAGACTCGGAGAAAACAGAGACAGACAGAGATGAGGGGCCTCAGGGAGGCCCTGCTGAGTCGCAGTTCGGAACCAGGGGGCAGACAGCCCCTCACCCCCCTTCCTCTCTCTAGGTTCGTTCCCTGACACGCCCTCCCTCTCGGTGCAGCCGGGCCCCGTGGTGGCCTCAGGAGAGAACGTGACCCTGCTGTGTCAGTCAGGGAGCACAAAGGAAACTTTCCTTCTGTCCAAGGAGGGGGCAGCCCAGTCCCCACTGCGTCTTAGATCAAAGTACCGAGGTGGGCATTTCCAGGCCGAATTCTCCATGAGTCCCGTGACCTCAGCCCACAATGGGACCTACAGGTGCTACAGCTTACTCAGCAGTAACCCCTACCTGCTGTCACACGCCAGTGCCCCCCTGGAGCTCGCGGTCTCAGGTGAGGGGCCCCAGCCCTGTCCCCTCTGTGTCCCTGTTGTCAGCTCTGAAGGTGACCCCCTTTCTAGGATAGGAGTGAGGGGGGCTCCAAAGGAGAGTCAAGGGAGGGTGATCTGGAGGGGGTCCAGCCTGCAGAGGGACGGAGGGAAACCAGGCCCTCCCGTCCCTGCTGCTTCTCACGTCCCGTCACCAGACTTCTCAGATAGGAGGAGGGGGAAAGCCAAGGGCAGCCCCAGAGCAGAGACAGCACCAGAGTGTGAGCAGAGGGGGGATCCCAGGGAAGCCGCAGCCCCTCACCCAACTACAGGCATTTTCCCAGGATCCTCTGGGGACACCACCACCCACACACAGGGCCCAATTCAAGAGCTGGTGAGCCACTGGGGCCTCTGCCCAATATGTGGACACCTGGCCCCAGGCCTGTCCCTTGAGGTCCTCAGCTGCTCTAAATCCTGACCCAATCTCAGCACAGCTTGTGTCCCGGGGGGGCTGGGAGTCAGGTAGAGATGCTGGAGTGACATAGGAGGAGGGGGAAAGCCAAGGGCAGCCCCAGAGCAGAGACAGCACCAGAGTGTGAGCAGAGGGGGGATCCCAGGGAAGCCGCAGCCCCTCACCCAACTACAGGCGTTTTCCCAGGATCCTCTGGGGACACCACCACCCACACACAGGGCCCAATTCAAGAGCTGGTGAGCCACTGGGGCCTCTGCCCAATATGTGGACACCTGGCCCCAGGCCTGTCCCTTGAGGTCCTCAGCTGCTCTAAATCCTGACCCAATCTCAGCACAGCTTGTGTCCCAGGGGGGGCTGGGAGTCAGGTAGAGATGCTGGAGTGACCACAGGCACCAGGAGCTCTGAGGCTGGTGGATGAAGGGTGGGGGTCATGGAGAGGGAATGACCCCTCGGGGCCCATCCTGGGGGAGGAGCAGTGGGCTGACGTGGGGAGAAGCAGCTCCCAACCCTAACCTCCTGTCCTGACCCCCAGGAGGCTCTGAAGTTGCGGTCCTTCCCCCCACGGAGCCAGGCCCGCAGACGGGTGAGTGAGGGTCTGTGGGACATGGTGTTGGGCCCAGGGGGGCAGGGCTCAGTTATGGCCTTACTTCACGCACCTCTGGCGACAATGACTTGGACCCCCTTCCCCTGCCTGGGCCTCAGTTTCTCCAAGTGTAAAGGCAAAGAATCGTGGCCCGGAGCTTAGATTTCCTTCAGTTCTGACTTCTGGCTCTGACCCCCCAGGAGAGGAGGCCTCACAGGGAGGCCCCTGAGGATGTGACTGTATGGGGGCCTGTCCCCAGTGCCGCAGTGGTGGTGGCATTGTACGGGGAGCGGGAGGGAAAGATGAAGAGTCCACCGCACACAGCCGGCCCCTCCCCCAGTCCCTGCTGTGGTGGGGGAGGGGAGGGTAACAAGGAAGGACCCTCGGCTCCAGATGAGACCCTCGGACTGGCCCCCCTGCAGATGAAAAGCCCCCAGAGCACAAAGCTGGTGTCCACCTTGGGCGGGGCGCGGCAGGAGGACAGCTCAGGGAGCCCACAGCCCTGGGTTCCAATCCCAGCTCTACCACCTCCAGACTGGGTCACCTGGGGTTGGTGAATTCCCTCTCTGTGCCTCAGTTTCCTCATCTGTAAAATGGGTGGGGTGGGTTAGAGGAGATGAATGCACAGACCCCAGCACGAGCCTGCACACAGTAGGCGCTCAATTAAATGGCATCTTGGGCTCATGCATGACGTCACTCAATTAAATGGCATCTTGGGCTCATGCATGACGTCACTCATGCATGACGTCACTGGCGTCATGCATGACGTCATTGTGGGACCTCAACCCACAATGGGACCTACAGGTGCTACAGCTCACTCAGCAGTAACCCCTACCTGCTGTCACACGCCAGTGCCCCCCTGGGGCTCGCAGTCTCAGGTGAGGGACCTTGACCCTGTCCTCTCTGACTCAGTCAGCTCAGGGCTCTGTCCCCAGAAATATCTGAGGTAGTAATGAATGAGGGGACACAGTGGGCCTCCAGAGAGGAGGACATTCAATGGCCCCTGACTCCAAAGTCTCATCACTGGATCCTGGGTCCTCAGCTGTTGAACCAGTGGGAATTCCCAGAAGTAGGAGAATAAGATTATAGGGTTCAATCTCAGACTGAACACAGAACACACAGCACTCAATTATTTCTGTCTTAAGAGACCACTTTTCTCACTGATCCTGAGCACCGGGGTCACAGCCAACTCTGTTCCAAAGTGATTCCAAAGCAGGTTCTGAATTCAAAGAACACATGGCGGCTGAGAGAATCCAATGAGGAGAGCAGAGGGAACCTGGCATATTAGAGGAAGGGTTCATTAAGGAACTGTGTAGAAGCTGTAATATGAGAATTGGAGGCATTGAGGACACAGAACCCAGGAGAAGGGCTCGTGTCTCCCCAACTCCTCACTCACAACCTCACTTTACAATTCTCATGAGCAGCTGACACCATCCACCCACCACAAAACAAGTCAGATCCCACGGGTGATGAAATCACTCAGATATGGGGCTGGGCTCCGAGGGTCATGTCCTGTCAAGGAGAGGCAGGTTCCCTGGGTGGACATCCTGGAGTCTAGGGTGACTGGGATCTGCTCTGACCATGTGATCTCTTGTTCAGAATCCCTACCCTCACACCGCCAAGACTACACAGTGGAGAACCTCATCCGGATGGGCATGGCCGGCTCAGTCCTGCTGGGCCTCGGGATCCTGCTCTTTCAGGCTCAACACGGCCACGGAGGAGCCCAAGATGCAGCCAGGAGCTGAACACAAGAGGGGACCGTGCACCGTCCCGAGTGCTGGAGCCCTGTCACGACCTTATGTGCCCAGGAGGTTCTGGAAGAGAATCTGCAGCACGTGTTGTGTGAACTGTCTGACCAGGGAGGGAGAGACATGGTGTGGGTGCAGGAGAAGGCCCGGGAGTCCCTGTGGAGGACTGGGCCTCGGATAACCATGGTGCCTTCCCTTCCCACCAGTGATGACTCTCCCTGACTGCCCCGTCCACTCTCACCCCTGTGACGTGAGGCACATCCCACATGGCAGGTCTGTGTCCACACCTTACACACCTTCATGCTCTGGCCCACTTTCATGTAATATATTTGGTTTTTTTAAATTTCCACATTGGCTGCTGTGTGTTATTGACCTCCATTCCTTCAGTCAGAAACAGAATGTCGTTTAAGTAACTGAATAAATGGGTGAACTTGGGGTCCTGTTTCGAACAGATAAATCCAAAACTCTTCCCTAACTCTCTCTGGACCCCTCAAGCCCTTCTCTCCTTGTCAGATGACACCGGGTATAGTTTCTCCAGAAACACCATTAGTGTGAAGGAACACCGTGGCGTTTGAAGTGACAGCCAGCTGCTGTGCTGGTAAACGGGCTTAGGAATTTATCATTTTGTAAAAAGCCCAGATGTGTGGCATTTGTCTCTTTCTTCAGTGTAAATCCTCTCTTCGGGCTTCCCTGGTGGCGCAGTGGTTGAGAGTCCGCCTGCCGATGCAGGGGACACGGGTTCGTGCCCCGGTCCGGGAAGATCCCACATGCCGTGGAGCAGCTGGGCCCGTGAGCCATGGCCACTGAGCCTGCGCGTCCAGAGCCTGTGCTCCACAGCGGGAGAGGCCACAGCAGTGAGAGGCCCGCGTACCACAAAAAAAAAAAAAAGAAAAAAGCTCTCTTCATGGCCAACCTCATGGTACGCGTATGAATGCGCTGAGGCAGACTGGGGAAGTAATACGTAGAATCGTCCTTCCCGAGGAACTGAGCCTGACCCAGCTGGGGAACAGCTCAGTGATGACCCCGATACACACAGACGTGTCCTGTATATAAAGCATCGCGAGTAGATTGTGTCCACTCAGCTTTATGCCCTGGTTTCCATGAAATTATCCTAGTCCTAGGCCTTTGCATCCTAGTCCGTCCCCATGAGAGGCAAAACAGAAAACAATGGAAATATCAGTTGTGGGAGAAAACACTGAGCACTTTAAGTCCCAGTACATTACTGGTAGGTGTACTAACTGCCTCAGTCAATTTGGGGAGTAAATAACAATTATCGGTTAAAAGGAGAGACACACAGCTCTGACCCACAGTTACATAACTTAGGGAAAAGGTGGACAAAACCATGAGTATACATTCAGGAGAACTGTGACAGAGGGGTCGTTCACATTAGACAAAATCATAGAAACAGATCTCACCAAAAACGAATGGACTGTTATACATATGCAACCGAATTTTATATGACAGAAAAATACACAAAGGTAAACGGCTACAATAATACAGATCAATTTTCAAGCCTGATGGTCAGTAAGTAAAGAAAAACTATAAGAGTGTACTTCATTACATCAAATTCAAAAGCAGACAATGTGGGACCCAACTAAACAAAATAAGAATTTAAAGAGGAAAAATAACAATTGATACCAGAGAAATACAAAAACTCATGAGAATACGATAAACAATTCTTTGCTAACAAACTGGACAACCTAGAAGAAATGGACACGTTGTAGGAACATACAGCCCACCACAACTGAATCGAGGAGAAATAGTTAACTTTGAATAGACTGATCACTACGACTGAAATAGAATCTGGCATTGACATATACACACTACCAAATGTAAAACAGATAGCTAGTGGGAAGCAGCCGCATAGCACAGGGAGATCAGCTCGGTGCTCTGTGACCACCTAGAGGGCTGGGATAGGGAGGGTGGGAGGGAGACGCAAGAGGGAGGAGATACGGGGATATATGTATATGCATAGCTGATTCACTTTGTTATACAGCAGAAACTAACACACCACCGTAAAGCAATTATACTCCAATAAAGATGTTAAAACAAACAAAAAAAACCTCCCTGCAAACAAACACCCAGGACTGGATGACCTCATGAGAGAATTCTGCCAAACATAAAAAGAAGATCTTACGCTGAGCCTTCTCAAACACTTCCAAAATACTAAGAGGAGGAAACAGTCCCAAAGGCATCGTCTGAAGCCACAATCACCCTGATACCCAAAACCAGACAAAGACACTGCCAAAAAGGAAAATTACAGACCAATATTTCTGATGAATATAGATGCAAAAATGCTTAACAAAGTATTAGCAAACCAAATCCAACAACACATAAAAAGAATCACACACCATGATCAAGTTGGATTCATGCCAGGGTCACAAGGCTGGTTCAACATACACAGATCAATCAGTGTCATACAACAGATCAACAAAAGAAAAGACAAAACCGATTCCGCACTAGGAACTCCAGTTGGAAGAGCCAGGTGCGAGGCCTCTGCACGTGGCCCCCTGGGAGCAAGTGAAACCAGACTAAACACAAAGGAAAAAAGAAAAAGCCATCGCAGAGCTCTGACTATTTTCAAGGCTACTGTTTTCCTCTGTGAAACACACTGCCTTTGGGGCAAAACAAGGAAGAAGCTGGTGATTCTCAGGTGCAGCACAGAAGGACAGCCACTGCAGGCCAGCCTCCCCAACTCTGAAGGCACTCCAGCCGTGTGGCTGACAGGGTCTTGGTGCTCCAGCCGGGTGTCAGGCCTGAGCCTCTGAGGTGGGAGAGCTGAGTTCAGAGACCACCAGAGACCTCCTGGCCCCATGAAATATCGATCGGTGAGAGCTCTCCAAGAGATCTCCGTCTCAACGCTAAGACACAGCTCCCCTCAACGACCAGCAAGCTACAGTGCTGGACACCCCATGCCAAACAACTAGCAAGACAGGAACACAACCTCACCCATTAGCAGAGAGGCTGCCTAACATCATACTAAGCTCACAGACACCCCAAAACACACCACCAGACATGGTCCTGCCCACCAGGAAGACAAGATCCAGCCTCATCCACCAGAACACAGGCACCAGTCCCCTCTACCAGGAAGCCTACACAACCCACTTACCAACCTTACCCACTGGGGGCAGACACCAAAAACAATGGGAACTATGAATCTTCAGCCTGCAAAAAGGAGACCCCCAACACAGTAAGTTAAGCAAAATGAGAACACAGAGAAATACACAGTAGATGAAAGAGCAAGGTAAAAACCCACCAGACCAAACAAATGAAGAGGAAATAGGCAGTCTACCTGAAAAAGAATTCAGAGTAATGATAGTCAAGATGATCCAAAATCTTGGAAATAGAATGGAGAAAATACAAAAAACGTTTAACAAGGATCCAGAAGAACTAAAAAGCAAACAAACAATGATAAACAACACAATAAATGAAATTTAAAATTCTCTAGAAGGAATCAATAGCAGAATAACTGAGGCAGAAGAATGGATAACTGATCTAGAAAATAAAATAGTGGCTGTCATCACACATATATATGGAATCTAAAAAAAAAAAAGGTTCTGAAGAACCTAGGGGCAGGACAGGAATAAAGACGCAGACGTAGAGAATGGACTTGAGGACACGGGGACGGGGTAGGGTAAGCTGAGACTAAGCGAGAGGGTGGCATTGACATATATACACTACCAAATGTAAAATACATGGCTAGTGGGAAGCAGCCTCATAGCACAGGGAGATCAGTTCATGCTTTGTGACCACATAGAGGGCCGAGATAGGGAGGGTGGGAGGGAGACGCAAGAGGGAGGGGATATGGGGATACACGTATACACATAGCTGATTCACTTTGTTATACAGCAGCAACGAACACAACAATGTAAAGCAATTATACTCCAGTAAAGATGTTTAAAAAAAAAAAACACAAAACCACATGATCATCTCAATAGATGCAGAAAAAACATTTCATAAAATTCAACACCCTCATGATAAACACTCACCAAAGTGAGTACAAAGGCAACATATCTCAACATAATAAAAGCTATTTATGATAAACCCACAGCCAACATAATACTCAATGGTGAAAAGCTGAAAGCCTTCCAGCTGAATTGTGGAACAAGACAAGGATGCCCACTCTCACCACTTCTGTCCAACATAGTTTTGCAAGTCCTAGCCACAGCAATCAGACAAGGAAAAAGAAAAAGGTATTCAAATTGGAAGCAAAGAGGTGAAAGTGTCATTGCATGCAGATGGCATGATACTCCATATAGAAAACCCTAAAGACTCCACACAACAACTATTAGAACTGATAAGTTAATTCAGCAAGGTAGCAGGATACAAGATTAACACAGAGACATCTGTTGCTTTTCATTCCACTAACAGTGAAATATCAGAAAAAATGTAAAATATCAATCTCTTAAAATTGCATCAAAAATAAAATACCTAGGAGTAAACCTGATGAAGGAGATGAAAGACATATACTTTGAGAACTATAAAACATTGATAAAGGAAACTGAAGATAATTCAAAGAAATGGAAAGATAGCCCATGCTCTCAGATTGGAATAACTGATACAGGTAAAATGGCCATACTACCCAAAGCAATCTACAGATTTCACACAATACCTATCAAATTACCCATGACATTTTTCACAGAACTAGAACAAATAATCCTAAAATTTATATGGAACCACAAAAGACCCAGAATTGCAAAAACAATCCTGAGGAAAAAGAACAAACCTGGGGGCATAACCCTCCCAGACTTCAGACAATACTACAAAGCTACAGTAAACAAAAGAGAATGATATTGGCACAAAAACAGACCCAAGGATCAATGGAACAGATGTGAGAGCCCAGAAGTAAACCCATACACCTATGGTCAATTTTAGTATTCGACAAAGGAGGCAAGAATATACAATGGAGAAAAGACAGTCTCTGCAACAAGTGGTGCTAGGCAAACCGGACAGCTGCGTGTAAAAGAATGAACTTAGAACATTCTCTAACACCATATACAAAAAAAAATTCAAAATCAATTAAAGGCCTAAATGTAAGACCAGATACTATAAAACTCCTAGGGAAAAACATAGGCACAATACTCTTTGACATAAATCACAGCAATATTTTTTTTGGATCCGTCTCTTTAGAGTAATGGAAATAAAAAATATATATAAACAAATGGGGTCTAATTAAACTTAAAAGCTTTTGCCCAGCAAAGGAGACTGTAAACGAAA
Source organism: Delphinus delphis (assembly GCF_949987515.2). NCBI lineage: Eukaryota > Metazoa > Chordata > Mammalia > Artiodactyla > Delphinidae > Delphinus > Delphinus delphis. The sequence continues at coordinate 3,678,230 of NC_082702.1, read as the reverse complement.
TGAAAACACAGCCTACTCACTGAGAGAAGTATCTGCAAACGATGGGACCAACAAGGGATTACTTTCCAAAATATACAAACAGCTCACGGAGGTGAATATCAAAAAACAAACTACCAAGTTTAAAATGGACAGAAGACCTAAACAGACATTTCTCCAGAAGACATACAGATGGCCAACAGGTACATAAAAAGACGGTCTACATCACTAATTATTAGAGAAATGCAAACCAAAACCACAGTGAGGTTATCACCTCTACCGGTCAGAATGGCCATCATCAAAAAGTCTACCAATAATAAATGCTGGAGAATGTGTGGCGAAAAGGGAACCCTCCTACACTGTTGGTGGGAATATAAATTGGTGCAGCCACTATGGAGAACAGTATGGAGGTTTTTTAAAAAACTAAAAATAGGGCTTCCCTGGTGGTGCAGTGGTTCAGAATCTGCCTGCCAATGTAGGGGACAAGGGTTTGAGCCCTGGTCCTGGAAGATTCCACAGGCCGCGAAGCAACTAAGCCTATGAGCCACAACTACTGAGCCTGAGCTCTAGAGCCCGCGAGCCACAACTACTGAAGCCCGCGCGCCTAGAGCCCGAGCTGTGCAACAAGAGAAACCACCGCAATGAAGAGTAGTCCCGCTCGCCGCAACTAGAGAAAGTCCGCAGGGAGCAACAAAGACCCAACGCAGCCATAGATAAATAAATAAATTTATTAAAAAAAAAAAAAAAGAGTTACTGTCTGGGGGACAAGAGGTGGGGAGGAGCAGAAACGACTCAGAGGTCTGGATGGAGAGGAATGACCAGAAGGTGCTGCTGTGGATAGAAACAAGGAAGTCAGAGAGGAAGGGTCTGTGAGAAACAAAACCGCGTTCCCAGTGCAGGAGGCAGGTGGTGGTTCCTCTGTGTGTCAGTTGACAGGATTAGAAATATCCCCCCGAGCCTCTTTCTCCCCTGGAGTCATCCGTTCTGTGACAGCCCCACCGGCTCCGCTAGACAAGCAAGGCAGACAGCGGAGGAGCCCTCAGTGCTTCACCCGCTTCCACCTCACATACAATGAACCCATCCAACAGCCCTGGCCCGAAGCCCCGCGAATCCATGACCCTGGTCCAGCACCACAGTCAAGCTCGGCGGCAGACTCAGGACTGGTCGCTGCAACCCAGCACCTCCTTCCTGGCTCTTCCACCCCAGGGCCTCACTCCCAGCTGAGGAATTTGATTCTCATGGCCCCAACCTGATCTACTGCAGGACCCTCCCCTAAAAATAATTCTTCCAGGGTCTCCACCTGCCTTCAAGTAAATTCCAAGTATCTCCACATGACATTCCCTGAGGCTGACGATCAGAAGGGGCTGACCTCTCAGGACCAGCGAAGCTAACTCCTACCTCAAAGCAAGCTCCTCCCAGTTAACCACCTCCCCTCCCCAGACGCACACCTGAGTTCTCACCACACTTGTGTCTTCTCAAGGGGTCATCTTTGAGCCGATTATGAAAACCACAGACCCCTTTCCAAACCACCTAGAAGTCTTCCTGATTCATCCCACTCAACTGCGAATGTATTTTGTTGTAGGATTTCTGGAAGCGTTACAGAAGAAAACCTCATCAACCACTCAGATACTGACCCACTCATCACCTAGTGGTCAGATGGTGCTGGAGCTCTATCACTGTTTATTACCACCACAGTCCTCCCACAGTCCAATCCCTGCGGAGCGGCGACCATCTCAGCACAGCTGTGTGTTCATACCTTCCTTTCCGGAAAATTACCCTCTTGTCTCAAGCATAAAATCCAGGCACACTTGCAGGGTGCACTAGACCCTGTAGGACCAGGGCCCAGCATCCCCTGAACTCCAGTGCTCAGAACAGCTCCCCCTCTTCCCGGCCCAGGGTGCCGGCCCCTCACCACTCCTGTGCTAACCTCTATCAGCTTGGGTCTCTCCTTCTCCAGAAAGTCCCCACACTTCCATCACAAGCTTGCTGGGCTTCCACCTGTCACTGTGCCTCACTGTTTTTCTCCTTCTGTACAACTGAACAAAACTAGACCCAAATTATTTATTGTCTAAATAGGTATTGTCTGGTGTCATCATCAGAGCTCCATGAGTCCAGGGAAAGAACCGGTCACCGTCACCAATGAATCTCATGTCTGGATATAGTAACTGCTCAATAAACGTTGGAAGGAAGGAACAAATTTTGCATTTTCAGCATCTCGGGAAAGGGAAGGGGCTTCTCCAAGGTCACACAGGTTCTATGAAAACCAAAATCAGAACTGGAACCAAGCAGTGCGCTGGGCGGTGCCACGCAGGTGTCTCTTGCTTCCACAGTGTTTGGACTGAACAGACCCAAGGGCGCCCCTTCCTCCAGACTCGGACCACCCTCCAACCTTTTTTCCAGTCACAACCTTGGAATCACCCACTCAGCTCTCCTCGCCCTCCGGGACCAGCCAACACCATTTTCTGAGCTTAGCTCCTTACTGCCGACCAAGCATGAGCTCCCAGATTCGTCACAATTACTCCGCCAGGTGGAGGCCGCAGTCACCCGCCTGGTAACGTGCGTCTGCCGCTCTCCCACACCTACCTGTCTCTGCGCTTCTCTTCCCACACGACGCAGCAGCTCGCGAGGGCGTGACACATCGTTTCGCGAACGGGCCGAGGAGAAGCCGGAGGGCCCGAGCTCACTGGAAAAGGCAAAAGCAGCGCTGTGGCCGCGCCCTCTTCCAGGACGTGCCGAAGCCGTCCCAGGAGCGTGGGGAAAGCCCAGGACGCCGTGGAAGCCGCCCGGCTGACGGAGAAGAACCTGCGCCAGGCCCTGTGGGTCCGCAGGCCCTGGGCTCTGCCCGCGCAGACTCCACCTCTGGACTTCCTGGAGCCACTTCCTGGATGAGCAGGTGAAGCTCATCAAGAAGATGGGCGACCGCCTGACCAACCTCCGCAGGCTGCTCGGCCCCCAGGCTGGGCTGGGCGAGTGTCTCTTCCAAAGGCTCAGCCTCAGGCACCACTAGGAGCCCCTGGAGCCCAGCGGCCTGTGAGGAGCCCCTCCGGGCTCAGGGCTTCTGCCTGCAGCCTGTCCCTGCAGCCACTGGGCAGCTTGTTAACCGCCCTGGAGCCCTCTCCGCGCCCTGGGCGGAGCCAAAACTGGGCTGCTCCTAGGCCCTGCCCTGCATCCTCAACTTCCTGTCCCGGGACGAGTGTCACTCTCTGGCTTTGGGTTTGGCCCGAGGAGAGGCAGAGTGCGTGGGGTCTGGTGAGACCCACATGTGGTCTGGAAGGTCCCAGAGCCTGCTGTCTCCTGGGCCCCATCCTGCAGGCAGAGCAGCGTGAGGCCCTGGGGGGCTGTTCCTCTTTCTGAGAGGCTGCTATGAAGGAACCCGACGTGTCACACACAGCCTGCACCTTGTCAGCCCCCGCGTGTCTGTCTGTCCTGCTGGCTCTGTGGACTTTGTGAGACACCAGCACGGCTGGGGACCATGGGAGGCACAGCCACGACCCCGACCCTCACTGCCCTTCTCTGCCTCGGTGAGCTTTGGGGAAGGGAGCGGGGAGGGGGCCCCGCTCCTCCCAGGTCTGAAGCTGAGAGACCCCAGGTCTCAGGAGATCAGTGGGGGCAGAAACTGTGGGGGAGGAAGGATGTGCTCAGCCCCAGATCTGACCCCACAACTCAGGGCCCAGACCAGGCCTGGAGCATCTATGATGTGTGCTGGGGGATGGGCGCTCACAGGGAACTCTCTCCCAGGGCTGAGTCAGGGCCCGTGGATCCAGGTCCAGGTAAGTGAGGCCCCCCAGACCTCCTGCTTCAACCCAACAACCCCCTGGTCACCTGGGGGGAACACAGCAGGTCTGAAATGATGCTGACCTGTCTGGGAGGGGCCTGGGAAATGACAGCTGGGGAATCTGACGGGAGAAGGGCACCCCTAACTCTTCAGGTCTGATCCCTTTCCAGGGGTCCTCCCCAAACCCTCCATCTGGGCTGACCCAGGTGTCAGTCACCAAGGGAAGCCCTGTGATCATCTTGTCTCCGGGATCTCTGAGGGCTGAGGTCTACCGTCTGTATAGAGAGAGGCCCTCTGGACTCTGGGAGGCTAAGGCCCCACAGGACTCCAGTAACAAGGCCAGTTTCCCCTTTGAATCCTCGAGCTCAAGCACTGCAGGGCAGTACCAGTGTGTCTATCACTGCAGGAAAGACAGGTCAGAGTGGAGTGACCCCCTGCCCCTGGTGCGGACAGGTAGGAGGGAGGACCCGGGTCCCCTCCCACTGCGGCAGCGTCCTTACAGGCAGAGGGAGCAGAGTGTGGGCTCAGGGGGACGGACGTCTCCCCTCACAGCCCACACCTGCGGTGAGCGGGCTGAAGGCCCCCCTTTAACCCAGCCCCCTACCCTCCCTCTCAGCCCAGCCGCGCCCTGTGGCGGCCTCAGGAGGGGGCGTGTCCCTGGCAGCTCACAGTTTGCAGTGGGCACTCTGCACCTGCTGAAGGAGGGCGGCGCAGACCCGCCCGACGCCGGACATCGAGGACCCATGGGACGGGACAGGCCGTGTGCCCTGTGGGCCCCCTAAACTCCTCCCGTGGGGGAACCCGCGGATGCTATGATTCTCCCAGCTCCCTGCATATGTGTGGTCACACCCCAGTCACCCTCTGCATCGCCAGGTCACAGGTGAGGGCCCCCAGCCCCATCGTTTCCTGGACCCCTGACCTGAGCCTTGTGCCCAGTGAGCCCTGGGGTGATGGGGGGTCAGGGGCAGTGGCCTCCCGGGGCAGAACCACTGGCGGGAGGCCTGGGAGGGACCAGGAGAGCTCTCACTGCAGCCCCAGTGAGCAGTGTGGGGTGTGCGTCCCCCTCGGTGCCACTGTCCCTTCTCTGCAGGGGTGTACAAGGAGCCCTCCGTCTCAGCCTAGCCGGGCTCTCTCGTGCTCCGTGGAGACAGGCTGATCGCCGGTGAGCAGCCCCTGTCCTGCCCCACGTCCTGACTGTGCTGTCAGGGTGCTGGGCCCAGAGCCACCCCTGGTGGTGATGGGGTCCTGGGAGGGGTCCTAGAGCAGACACTGAGACAGGGCAGTGGTCCAGGGAGAGTGAGTGAGAAAAATGGAGCGGGTGCCAGGAGATAAGAGAGAGCCACACAGAGGGGCTGAGAGCAGCTGAGAGGGGGTCACAGACAGGGTCCCTGGAGAGAGGATGGTGGTCCCTCAGCTCAGGGTCAACGGTGTGTTGGGGGTGGCTCTGTACACATCATGACCTTCCTTGCCCCCAGAAATGTACAGGAAACCCTCCCTCTCAGCCCAGCTGGGGGCCTCAGAACCCTGCAGAGAGAACGTGACCCTGTAGTGTGGCTCTGAGGTCTGGTCCGATCCCCTCCATCTGTCCAAGGAGGGGTCACTCACTCCTCTAATGCACCTTCGTCTGCAGGACACGGCTCCACCCTTTCAGAAAACTTCACCTTGAGTCCTGTGACCTCAGCCCACAGTGGGACCTACACGTGCTACAGCTCACTCAGCACCTCCCCCTCCCTGAGGTCACAGCCCAGCGACCCCTGGAGCTCCTGCTCTCACGCGAGGAGCCCCCTCCCCATATCCATCGAGGAGCCAGACCCTCGGCTCACAGCCCTGTCCCAGGGCAGCTCTGAGCTGGAGGAGAAGAAGGGGGACGCAGGGACGTCAGCCACAGGTGGCCCCACCCCACGGAGGGAGGGACAATACAGGGGGAGTCCCTCTCCCTCTACTCCACTCACCCCACCCCAGGGTCCAGGCAGTGCTAGGTGTGTGCAGAAGGGAGACCGCAGAGCGGAAGCTCTGAACTTTGAGGGAAGACGTGGAGCTAAGAACAACATGAAGATCCAGACACGCGCCACATCCTCCTTCTGTCCTTGTTCCAGGCAGCACTGGGGGCCTGCAGACTCTCACCCACATGCACGAACGCCATGTCTGCTGAGTAACAGAGTCCTCTTAGCCTAGAAGAGACACAGTCTCCCCAGTCCTGGGCTGAACTTCTGTTAACCCTTCCCCACTAAACCTTTACAGAAGGGTCGCTTCCCACTGGACCTGGGGCTGGGAGTGGAGATGAAGGAAGGAGGGGGCTTCATGTCTCAAGTATAACTGAGGTCACTGGTGCCTATTGGGTGGTCATAGTGAGAAGAAATGCATGAAGGGGAAGATGCCCAGCTGAGAGAGGGAGAGAAGAGCAGGTGCCCTGCTCACCTCTGTCTGGGTGCTGATTCCTAGGAGCACTTAGAGTCATCACGGCACGTATGGAATCAGCCCCACCATATAAAGGGCAGAGTGAAGGTGGCCTCTCATTTTCGGGTCAGGGAGGTGGTGGGATTCACTGGAGAGCTACATGTAAGTCATCAAATTAGAACACTCCCTCACACCATATACAAAAATAAACTCAAAATGGTTTAAAGACCTAAATATAACACAAGACACTATAGGACTTCCCTGGTGGCGCAGTGGTTAAGAACCCGCCTGCCAATGCAGGAGACACGGGTTCGAGCCCTGGTCTGGGAAGATCCCACATGCCGTGGAGCAACTAAGCCCGTGCACCACAACTACTGAGCCCGTGCTCTAGAGCCCGCGAGCCACAACTACTGAGCCCGCGTGCCACAACTACTGAAGCCCACGCGCCTAAAGCCCGTGCTCTGCAACAGGAGAAGCCACTGCAATGAGAAGCCCACACACCACAGTGAAGAGCAGACCCCGCTCGCTGCAACTAGAGAAAGTCCTTGCACAGCAACGAAGACTCAACACAGTCAAAAATAAATAAATAAATAAATTTTTAAAAAAGACATGACACTATAAAACTCCTAGAAGAGAACAAAGGCAAAACACTCTTTGATATAAATTGTACCAATATTTTCATAGCCTTATTTATTTTTTTGGCCGTCCCGCGCCTCTTGCAGGATATTACTTCCCCGACCAGGGCTTGAACCTGGGCCACGGCAGTGAAAGTGCTGAGTCCTAACCACTGGACCACTAGGGAACTCCCAACTGTACTAATATTTTCTTAAATCAGTCTCCCAAGGCAAAAGAAATAACAGCAAAATAAACAAATGGGGCATAATCAAACTTAAAAGCTTTTGCCCAGCAAAGGAAACCGTCAACAAAATGAAGACACAACATACGCACTGGGAGAAAATATAAGTAAACAATGCGACCAAAATACACAAACTGCTCATGTGACTCAAACTCAAAGAAACAGACAACCCAATCAAAAAATGGGCAGAAGAACTAAATAGACATTTTCCCAAAGACATACAGACAGCCAACAGGCTCATGAAAAGATGCTCAACAACGTTAATTACTAGAGAAATGTAAAGCAAAACTACAGTGAGGTATCACCACGGTACAGTCACCAGGGCTAACGTCAAAAACTGCAAATAATAAATGCTGGAGAGGGTACGGAGACAAGGGAACCCTCCTACACACTTGGTGGGAGTGTACATTGGTGCAGCCACTGTGAAAAACAGTAAGGAGGATGCTCAAAAACCTCAAAGTAGAGCTACCACATGATCCAGCCGCCTGGGCATATGTCTGGAGAAAACCATAATGTGAAAAGATACGTGTACCTCAGTGTTCATAGCAGCACTATTTACAAGACAAGCCACATAGCCAAGACATGGAAACAGCCACAGTGCCCATCAACAGGTGATGGATTAAGAAGATATGGGATATATATGGTACATATATACACATACATATATATACATAATGGAATATTATTCAGCCATAAAATATGAAAATTGCCATTTGCAGCAGCATGGATGGAACTAGACAATAGTATGTGTAGTTAAACAAGTCAGAGAAAGACACATACCATATGATATCACTTATATGTGAAAAATAATACAAAGAAATCGATACACAAAATAGAAACAGACTCACAGATATAGCAAACAAAATTATGGTTACCAAAGGAAAGAGATGGGGGCAGGATAGAAATTAAAATCTCATCTGTTATGAGATTAACAGATGCAAACTACTATATGTATAATAGATAAGCAACAAGGAGTTACTGTATAGCACAGAAAATTATACCCAATATCTTGTAATAACCTATAAAGGAATATAATCTGCAAATCACACACACACATCCACACACACACAAAAGAATCACTATGCTGTACACCTGAAACTAACAATATTGTAAATCAACTATACTTCAATTTTAAAAAGAAGTATAATTGATATGACAAGAGATGACAGAAAATGCAAAAAAAGAACTACAGGCACCACAAATAGTCAAAGAATCTTGAAAAAGAACAAGCTGGAGGAATCACTGCCAGATTTCAAAATATACTACAAAGATATAGTATTAAAACAGTATGCTGGGCTTCCCCGGTGGCGCAGTGGTTGGGAGTCCGCCTGCCGATGCAGGGGACACGGGTTCGTGCCCCGGTCCGGGAAGATCCCACGTGCCGTGGAGTGGCTGGGCCCGTGAGCCATGGTCGCTGAGCCTGTGCGTCCGGAGCCTGTGCTCCGCAACGGGAGAGGCCACAACAGTGAGAGGTCCGCGTACCACAAAAAGAAAACAACAACAGTATGGCAATAGAAAACAACAAACAGATATATAGACCAACGGAACAGAATGAAAATCCTAGAAATAAACCGACCCGTGTGTAGTCAACTAATATTTGTCAAGAGAGTCAAAAGAGTACACAATGGGTAAAGAACAGTCTCTTCAATAAATGGTGTTGGTCATATATACAATGGAATATTACTCAGCCATAAAAAGAAACGAAATTGAGTTATTTGAAGTGAGGTGGATGGACCTAGAGTCTGTCATACAAAGTGAAGTAAGTCAGAAAGAGAAAAACAAATACCATATGCTAACACATATATATGGAATCTAAAAAAATAAAATCGTTCTGAAGACCCTAAGGTCGCAGACGTAGAGAATGGACTTGAGCACATGGGGAGGGGGAAGGGTAAGCTGGGATGAAGTGAGAGAGTGGCATGGACATATATACACTACCAAATGTAAAACACATAGCTAGTGGGAAGCAGCTGCATAGCACAGGGAGGTCAGCTCAGTGCTTTGTGACCACCTAGAGGGGTGGGATACAGAGGGTGGGAGGGAGACACAAGAGGGAGGAGATATGGGGACATATGTATATGTATAGCTGGTTCACTTTGTTATACAGCAGAAACTAACACACCATTGTAAAGCAATTATACTCCAATAAAGATGTTAAAAATAAATAAATGGTGTTGGAAAAACGGTGTATTGACGTGCAAAGCACGTCATTAGACCTTTCCTTATCTTGCCACTACATTTTGGATTAGAACATTTACGATTTACCCTCTTAACAACTTTCAAGTATATACGACATTACTGCTAATTATAATCACAATGCCGTGCATTAGATCCCCAGAACTTATTCATCCTCTACCTAGAAGCCTGAAGAACTGTAGTTGGTTAATTTTGCCTGCTGTATTATATACTGGAAACATCCTTGTAGTATTTTATCGTCTATATGTGCAAGTTCTTCTAGGTTTTATATGGCAAAAATCTCCTGGGTAGCATAAACATATTTGAAAATCTAAGGGATAATGATGCATTTCTTATTTAATGGACTGTCTTATTTTGTATAACCAGAAACAATGTGGAGTAATTCCTTTTGTCCCAGGCCTTCACTAACACGGGTTACTGTCAGACTTTAAAAACAGTTTGCTAGTCTCACATTCAAGATATTGAATTCTTAGATTAAAATTTCCCCAAAGAAATCTCCAGGCCTAAATGGTTTTACTTGCAAATTCTAGAAAACATGTAAAAACAATAATATTAATTCTACTCAACCTCTTCTAGAAACTAGATGAGGAGGAAATGTTGTATTAATTTATGAGGCCAGACCAACTCTCATAGTAAAAGTAAAGAAAACGAAAACCTAAGAAGTGGCTAAAGCCGGCAGCTTTTATACTTTTTAGACAAAGAATAAATTGGTGAGGAATTGACAGTACAAAGAAACTTTGGCTTTGGATGTTTAGTTGAAGAATCTAAAGAGTTTGGGCTTGGCTAGTAAATTAGTAAAGCAACAAGGTTTGTTTCTACAGGCTTTTTGGCTCCAAATTCCCTGTCTCTGAGGATAACGGCATCCTTCTACCTCCAGATGCAGGAAGGGTACCTCTCGTATAAAAGACACTTTCAGGGAGACACAGGTCAGAGTGTCCTCACATCAGCTGCTCCTCCAGCAACTTTAACACTAAATAAACAACATGTCTATGGTGGCATATTTTGGGGTGGCCCGCCCTAGCCTCAACAACAACAGTGCAAATCCAACAGCAGTGCAAATCCATGAGGCTAGCACAAGAAACTTGAACATCCCAGTACAATCAACAAAATAAAAACAATCAAAGGAACCGACAATAATGCCATCTCCCAAGGCAGTAACGTGCTTTAGAAAAAACTTACCGGGCTCCCTGGTGGCGCAGGGGTTAAGAATCCACCTGCCAATGCAGGGGACACGGGTTCGAGTCCTGGTCCGGGAAGATCCCACATGCCGTGGAGCAACTAAGCCCGTGCGCCACAACTACTGAGCCTGCGCTCTAGCGCCCTTGAGCCACAGCTACTGAGCCCGCATGCTGCAACTATTGAAGCCCAAGCACCTAGAGCCCGTGCTCTGCAACAAGAGAAGGCACCGCAATGAGAAGCCCGTGCACCGCAAGGAAGAGTAGCCCCCACTCGCCGCAACTAGAGAAAGCCCGCGTGCAGCAACAAAGACCCAACGCAGCCAAAAATAAAAATAAATAAATTTATTAAAAAAAACACAACTTACCGACCATATACTTCCTTGTTCCCAGAGAAGAAAACATGCTCATAGAGGTTATCATGCAGCAGAGTCATTGTGTCCGAATATCAGTGAATATGAAAGCAGGATGAGTTCCACTAAAAATCAAAGCAGAAATAGGAGATGACTACAGTTAACTAAGGTCATGAGGATGGGGTCCTGACCCAACAGGACTTGTATCCTTACAAGAGGAGGAAGAGACACCAGGTACCTATCTTTCTCCGTGTGCGGGCACAGAGGGTAGACCACACGAAGACACAGGTAGAAGACAGCTGGCTGTCTGCAAGCCAAGGAGAGAAGCCTCAGGAGAAAGCAATCTTGCCGACACCTTGATTTCAGGCTCCAGGACTAAAGACAGTAGATTTCTTTTAAGCCACTCAATCTGCAGCGGTCCCAGCAGACTAGTATAGGATGTAGATATCAAAGATCAGTGCAAATGCCAGCTCTGCTTTCAGCTCTCAGGGCTGTAGTAATTTCCTGTGGTTGTTTTAACAAATGACCACAGCCTTTGTGGCTCAGAAAAACACCAATGTATTGACTTACAGCTCTTGAGGCAAGAAGTGTAACATGGGTCTCACTGGGCAGGGCTTCATGGCTTCTGGAGGCTCCTGGGGAGAATCTGTTCCCGTGCCTTATTCCAGCCTCTAGAGACGCCTGTATTCCTTGACTCGTGGCCCCGTCCTTCATCTTCACGTCTCTCCCTGACTCTCCTGCCTCCTTCTTTTAATGAGTATCCTCATGATTACATGGAACCCACCTGGTTAATCTAGGCTCATCTCCCCACCTCAGGATCAGCTGAGTAGCAACCGTGATTCCACCTGCAACTTTAATAGCCTCTTGCACGTAATGGTACATACTTACAAGCTCTGGGACTTTGGAAGTGGACATCTTTGTGGGGGGAGCATTTTTCTGTGTACCACAATCTGCAAGAGGTCCCATCACCCGCACAGCTGCTGTGTGACCTTGTGAAGGGGATATTTCCCCTCTGGCCTCTCATTTCTTCCTCCGACCTGACAATAACCCTTTCAGTTGTATCAGGCAATTTTGAACAAATGATGGAATAAAAAGTGTCACAGACCCAGTGCAGACCTGGAAATTGCTTAACGAATGCTAACTATCCTTGTTATCATTAATGTTAATTATATAAATCGGAGACTTGATTACATTTCCATCACCCTACTTGCAAACACCCCCACCCCTGCCCAGCATCCACCAACACAAAGCCTCGAGGCCCAGCTTCCTTCACTCCTCAACCATTTGAGCAGTGAAAGACCCAGCTGGCCTGAGTCTGCATGGAATTCCACTCCCCCTTCCCCACTTGAACTGAACTGAAATGGGATCTCGGAAGAGGGTCTGAGCGGAATGAGATGATGATGTTCACGAAAAGAACCTGGTCCACCTCCTGGATTCTAGCAGCTCTCTGAAACACGGGAGACACAAACTCGCAACGTGCCCATCTCCCTGTGCCTGGTGGGGATCCAGCTACAGGAGAACCCTGGAGGAGAAGCAGAAACCGACCCCTAACCCAGCCCCAGAGCATCCCACCACGTGGAGCCCATCAAAAGGCTGCAGGATGAGTTCAGGAGAGGAGGACTCTTACCCAGGATTTTGATATCTTAAAACAGCCTTTAATCCTGGATAAAACCCACCCCACACTCGTTAGGATGGCTACTATAAAATATACCCAGACAATAACAAGTGTTGGATGATTCCACTTATATGAGGTTCCTAGAATAGTCAAATTCATAGAAATAGAAGGTAGAATGGCGATTGACAGGGGATGGAGGAAGGGGGGTGGGGTTTGGTTGTTTAATGTACAGAGTTTCAGTTTTGCAGGATGAAAACAGTCCTAGAAACGGATGGTGGAGATGGTTGTACAACAATGTAAATGTCCTTAATTCTACTGAACTTGACACTTATAAACGGTCATGATGGTACCTTTTATGTTATGTGTATTTTACCACAATAAAAAAATGGAAAAAAAGTGGATAACAGGAGGCAAAGTACAGTGGTTCTCTCTGGAGTATAACTGATGGGTAATGCTTCTGTGCGCTGTTCTGTATTTTTTGAATATTCCACAACAGTCGTGAGTTTATCTGGAATTTTTTTTTTTTTTTGCCAAAGAGAAAACCACAAATGCTGGCTGATTTATTCACTTAGACTCTTAGCAGTCACTTTCCTGGGCCTATGTTGCGTTCTGGGGACAGAGATGAAGCAGCTTGTGAATTAGGGTAGGGGACAGATGTGGGAAATGTCCATATTATCTAGGCATTCTGTGATGTGGGATCTGACAGGAGGCAGCAGAGGGCGCTGCGGAGGAACGAAAAGGAAACTCCTACTTGAGTGAAAGGTTTGGGGTTGTGTTTGGGAAGGTGATGGGAACGGACACCAGTCTTAGAAGGGATCTTGGTACCGTATCTGTTCTCATTAAGCCTGTGCCTTCAGCGCCCTACAGGTAGCAATTACTTACGTATTTATTTTTGATTATCAGAGCATCACATACCAGTGGAGAAAAGAAACACTTTCATGAATGAAATTAAGACCATTAACTGTCCCAATATCCTGGGATAAACCACAATGGAAAAGAATATGAAAAAGAATGTATATACGTGTATAACTGAATCACTTTGTTGTACAGCAGAAATTAAAACAACATTGTAAGTCAACTCTACTTCAATAAAATAAATTTTAAAATAATAAATAAAAATTGATTGTACAATTTTCAAAATAAATCACAAGGAGACACCTAGCTATTCCTTCAACAAATGTCTGACATTGAGCAGGTACCCAGAAAAAATCTATTCATTGGATGCAAAAAAAAAAAAGAGCTTTAATTGTCCATTTGGAAAAATAAAACAATTAGATTCCTAATTTACACCATATGCAAAAATTAACTCCAGTTGGATTGAGAAACTAAATGTGGAAAAGAATCTAGGAAACTCCTCCTCGGTCCTGGATGTTATAAAGTTATTCTTTGGATGTTATAAAGTTATTCTTCTATAGCATGTTCTACTTATTTAAACAACACAAAACACTTCTTTAAAAATGTATTTATTCATTTTTGGATGTGTTGGGTCTTCGTTGCTGCACACAGACCCTTTCTCTAGTTGCAGCGGTGCATGGGTTTCTCACTGCGGTGGCCTCTCTTGTTGAGGAGCCTGGGCCCTAGGCACACGGGCCTCAGTAGTTGCAGCGCATGGGCTCAGCAGTTGTGGCTCGCGGGCTCTAGAGCGCAGGCTCAGTAGTTGTGGCGCACGGGCTTAGTTGCTCCGTGGCATGTGGGATCTTCCTGGACCAGGACTCAAACCCGCGTCCCTTGCACTGGCAGGCAGATTCTTAACCACTGCGGCACCAGGGAATTCCCATAAATACTGTATTGACCTTGATTTGATACGTAACAATACACTCTGGGATCTTTCCTTACTGGTACGTAGGTTATTTTCAAATACATTTCTCCATCATCTTCTAATTTCCACAGTGGTCGATGAGAAGTCTGATGTGATTCTGAGCTAGGAACAATTACTTTAAAAAATTTACAGAGGAAGAAGCAGACGCACAAAGAGATTGATTTACTTGCTCAAAGTACAGAACTTATAACTGGCAGAGTCCAGAGTCATACATAGAAATCTAGTCTCTGGAATTGTATTCGATGATAATGCACTATATGCTTCCCTATACTTCCCATATTCTGTATGTATCTATTCATCTATCAGCATTCAAAAATATTTACTGAGGGCTTCCCTGGTGGCGCAGTGGTTGAGAGTCCGCCTGCCGATGCAAGGGACACTGGTTTGTGCCCCGGTCCGGGAAGATCCCATATGCCGCAGAGCGGCTGGGCCCGTGAACCATGGCCGCTGAGCCTGTGCATCTGGAGCCTGTGCTCTGCAACGCGAGAGGCCACAGCAGTGAGGGGCCCGCATACTGCCAAAAAAAAAAAAAAATATATATATATATATATATGTATATTTACTGAATATCTACTATGTGCCGGTTACTGTTCTAGATGCAAGGATACAATGGGAAACGCTACCAAAAAAAAAAAAAACCTCTAGAGATTAGAATAGCAATACATTCTAGAGGGAGACAGACAGTAAAGAATATTAGTAAGAAAATACATAACAAGGCTAGTGATACATGCTGAAGGAAAATAAAAAAACAGCAAAAGATAAATATACAATCTGGAGGCGGTGTAGCAGTTTTAGAAAGGATGGTGGTCTGGGAAGATCTAAGTGAGAAGGAAACATTGGAGCAGGACTAGAGGACAGGATGTGGTGAGGAGCCACGTGCATCTCTGGCGGAAGAACATTCCAGGCAGAGAAAACGGCATGTGCAAAGGTCCTGAGGCAGAAGCATGCTTGGCGTGTTCTAGGCATAGCAAAGACACCCATGTGGCTGAAGCAGAGCCAGTGAGGAGATGCAATGACAGAAGATGCAGAGTCCTGTAAGTCTGACTGAGATGGCAAGCCCTGGAATGATTCTGAGCAGAGGGATACAAAGTGGCTAGCTTTGGTTGTATTTTATTGCCAAATTGTATTTTATTATCCGCGTGCTTTATTCCATGGAATCAGGCTTGTATTTTGGAGAAAGATCCCATTTTTTAAAAGTTTTTTATTATTTATTTATTTTCCTTTTGGCCGCGCCGTGCAGCATGTGGGATCCTAGCTCCCCCACCAGGGATCAAACCTGTGCCCCTGCGGTGGAAGCACAGAGTCTTAACTACTGGACTGCCAGGGAAGTCCCCCCCCCACCCCGTTTTCTTTAAATTGAGATACAGCTGCCATATAATATTGTGTAAGTATTGTGTAAGGTGAACCACATACTGATTTGATACGTTTATACTGAAGTATGATTGCCATCGTAGCGTTGGCTAACACCTCTGTTGTGTCACATAATTATAATGTCTTCTTGCAGTGGGAACATTCAAGATCTAGTGTCTTAGCAGGTTTAATGTTTAGAATACAGTTTTATCATCCATAATCACTATACTATGCATTAGATCTCCAGGACTTATCTACTAGTTGCAAGTTTGTATCCTTAAACAACATCTCCCTATTTCCCTCGTCACCACCGTTCCACTCTCTGTTACTATTTCACTTTTTTTAGATTCCACATATAAGCGATATCATACAGTATTTGTCTTTCTCAGTCTTACTAATCTCACCTAATATAATGCCCTCAAGATCCAACCATCGTGTTATGGCAAATGGTAGGACTTCGTTTTTTCTGGTAGCTGAGTAGTATTCATATATACAGCACATCTTTTTTTTTTTAATAAGTGATTTTATTTAATTTTGGTCGAACCACATGGCTTGCGGGATCTTAGTTCCCCGACTAGGGATTGAACCCGGGCCCTCAGCAGTGAAAGTGCAGAGTCCTAAGCAGTGGGCCACCAGGGAAGTCCCACACCACATCTTTATCCATTCATCCATTGATGGACACTTAGGTTGTTCCCATATCTTGTGCATATTGTGAATAATGCTGCAATGAACACAGGAGTGCAGATAACTCTTCGAGATCGGGTTTTCGTCTCCTTTGGATAAATACCCAGAGGTGGGATTGCTGGATCCCATGGTAGTTCTATTTTTAGTTTTTTGAGGAACAAGAGATTTGGTTTTCATGAATGGACTGGTGTATTATATATATGGAAACAGTGCCAACCATTTCAGGAGAACTGCCTTCAGTCCTCTTGTGGACATCCCGGTGTGGACACCCAGACATCATTCTTGCGCCTCCATTCCGAGGGCTGGTAATTGGGAACGGGTGACGTACCCCTCAGACCTTCCCTCTCAAAGGAGACAGACCAGGGTCTTCCTTGGCAGCCTCCTCCCGGCTCTGGGGACTGGAGATCGACCGTGAGCGTCTCTCCCTGTGAAGACCTCTACTACTGCTCTGCTCAGCGAGGCCTCCGCCCAAAGCCAAAGTCCTATTTTATCCCATAATTTCCCAGGAATAATAAAGCGTTCCATAGGGATCAGCTTTTGGCTAGCTTTTCTCGGTTGCCTCGTCATCATTTCTGTAAGATCCACCTTTTTCCTTCAACAGATTTTTACTCGCAAGGAAATGACTTCCGAGAATGACAGCCACAATGCTGGCTAGTCACTTTCTCTCATCTAGATCTGCCCAAACTCCAGAACCGAGCTTGGCCGGCATCCCTAGTGCTTTGGCAGCCATGGCTGTGTCTGCCCTCCCCTATCTGCCGGGCTTGGCCCCAATTCTGGGAGGAACTGTTAAGTTTAACGGGGTGACACTGCTGCTTGGTTGAGATTAGACCACATGGGGGAGGTTAAAAATGAGTAGGGGAAGAAAGACAAATACCATATGATATTACTTATATATGGAATCTAAAATATGCCACAAATGCACCTGTCTAAGAAACAGAAAACAGACTCACAGACACAGAGAACAGACTTGCGGTTGCCAAGCGGGAGGGGGTGTGGGGGAGGGATGGATTGAGAGTTTGGGATTAGCAGATGCAAACTATTGCATATAGAATGGGTAAACAAGGTCCTACTGTATAGCCCAGGGAACTATATTCAATATCTTGGGATAAACCATAATGGAAAAGAATTAAAAGAATGTTAGAAACCCAAACCAAACAAATAACGAGTCGGCAGGGGAGGTTAGGGGGCTCTTGCAATAATCCAGGTGACAGCTGACGTGGTTCAGACCAGGGTTGTGTTAGCAGAAGTGGTGAGGTGAGATTGCAGTTCTGCAATTCTCTCTCTCTCTCTTCCTTCTCTCCATCCCTCCCTCTGCTCTCTCTTCCCCTTAACGGGACTCCAGTTACACATATGTTGGACCTTTTTAGCATGTCCCATACTTGTCTCATGCCCTTTATTTTATTAATTGAGGTAAGTCATGCCCTCTTCTGAATATTTATTCTTCAGTCTCTCTGTACCTCTGTCTGGGTAGGTCTCTGAGACCTATGTCTCAGGTCACTCTTTCTCTCTTCAGCTGAGTCCAATTTGCTGTTAACCCCATAGTTGAGTTCACAGTTTCAGTAACTACATGTTTCAATTCTAGAATTTGTATTTATGTTTTCATATTTTCTAGTTCTTTGTTGAAATTTCCCATCTTGCCATTTATTTGTACATAGTGGTTATAATTATTTGAAGCCCAACGTGGTCTATTTCTATGACATACTTTTCCCCCCTCTGGGTTCTTTGGGCTAATCTTAACCACCTGATGCCTTATTGCTTTTGATTATGTGCCAAAAATTGCGTGTGATGTTTTTGGGGATACTCTGCCACTCTGTACGGTTGTTCTCCTCCAGAGAGGATATATTTTTGCTTGGACTAAAGACCAGTCCTTTTCACTTTTTATAACTGGGTTTCTCCCCTTCTGAGGTCTTGCTAATGCCCAGATCACCTTCATCCCAGGATGTGACCCTTCAGGGATGTTTATGGGGTACTTCCTCCTGATGGACCCTTCTGCCTGATGCCCTCAATTTGAAAATATTGTTTAATGCGATGGCCCAAAGTTCCACCCAGCTTTTCAGTCTCTTCTCTGCTGCTTTTACTTTTAGTAGCCGCAAACTGTCAGTGTAAACCTATCCCCAAGTGATAAATCCCCCTCTCTTGGTTTCCTTCCCCTTTTGTAACTTGGAACCATAAACTCTGTCTGCTTTGGAAGCTCTCCAAGGCTGACAAACAGATGTTCTCTATGCTTTTTCTCTGTTTTTGTTTGTTTTGTTTTATTTTTTTGCAGTGGGAAGTTTAATCTAAAACAACACAGTCAGACATTTCTGGGAACCAAACTTCCATCAGCATTTCTTTTCAGCCTAGTTTCCATTCTTGAAACCGTGCGTTTTTAAAAAACCCTTACAGCTATCACCCTACCCCAAGCAACTCAAGTCTTCCCTGGAGGGCAAGAGCTCCTTAACTGGTCTATACACACGGTTTTGTTTTAATAACTATAAAAATGTCCATTTATGTTATATATTATTGCTAAATATAGTATCACAATAATAGGTGAGAACATAAGGTCCTCCCAGGTTGAAATCCAGCTCCAACACTTATCTGACGCACGGCACTAATCACCCTGGTTGCCCCTCTGAGCCTCCCTGTCCTCATCTATAAAACACATCGACTCCTCTACTGAATCTTGTGAGAATTAAGAAAACTGTCCATATGGAGGACTCAGAACGGTGACTGGCACATAACAGGTGCTCAGAAAATGTGAGTTCTTATGTTTATTGCCTCCTCCGATTCTGTCTCCATGAAGTGGCCGTATATATATCTTAGACAAAAATCTGATCATGCCAGGCTTACGTTGAAAACCTTTCCCGTTGGGCTTCCCTGGTGGCGCAGTGGTTGACAGTCCACCTGCCGATGCAGGGGACACGGGTTCATGCCCCGTTCTGGGAAGATCCCACATGCCGTGGAGCGGCTGGGCCCGTGAGCCATGGCCGCTGAGCCTGCGCGTCCGGAGCCTGTGCTCCGCAACGGAAGAGGCCACAGCAGTGAGGGGCCCGCGTACCGCAAAAAAAACCCAAAAAACAACAAACCTTTCCCATTATCCTGAAGATCAAATCCCAAATCTTTACATCGCCTTTTACAAAGCCCTGCACATTCAATCCCTATGGAAGCATCTCCTCAATGTCCTCCAATTTCCAGTGCTTTGGGAATTGTGTCTACTTCTGAGAACTTGCACAATTATTTCCTGACTCAGGGCTAGAGTCAGGATTCTGCCTAGATTCTCCTCAACTCTCAGCTCTGCTGACAGTTCCTCCATCCTCACACTCCTACTTAAGCTCAGCATCATGGGGGGGCCTTCCCCGAGGTCTGCACTCAAGGTCAAGTCCCCTTTTGACACAGAGTCATAGCCACTGTTTCCTTTGGGGCGCCTACGACGTGAGCAGCTATGGCTTACCACGCACCACACTTTCATGGCTTCTCCTATATTGTGTTATCACTGCCCCACAGCTGCCCCACAAGACACTGTATACCAGACTTTCCTACACCCAGCTGTGGACTCGTGATGAATTCTCATCAATGGAATGAGAGCAGAGGTGATACCTGCCACTTCAGGATTTTTTAAAAAAAGAAATGATGTGGGACTTCCCTGGTGGCGCAGTGGTTAAGAATCCGCCTGCCAATGCAGGGGACACGGATTCGAGCCCTGGTCCGGGAAGATCCCACATGCCGCGGAGCAACTAAGCCGGCGCGCCACAACTACTGAGTGCATGCCACAACTACTGAAGCCCACGTGCCTAGAGCCCGTGCTCCGCAACAAGAGAAGCCACCGCAATGAGAAACCCGCACACCGCAACGAAGAGTAGCCCCCGCTCGCCACAACTAGAGAGAGCCCGCGCGCAGCAACGAAGACCCAACGCAGCCAAAAATAAATAACTTAATTTAAAAAAAAGAAGAAGGAAGAAATGGATGCGTCATTTTCACTCTCTCATTCTCCTTCCCCTCTCTGGTAGCAGAGTACTCCAAGATCTTAGTGGGTGCTGGGGCCAAAAGTTGGAAGAATCCTGGGAGCATGTGTCACCCCATGGAGGAACTCCAACTGCCGAGCTGGGGGCACCCGTACTGAAGGGTTACATGAGCGAGAAATAAGACATTCCACTGAGACAAACTACTGAGCTTTTGAGGTTGATGTGTGGGGGGAAAAAAATCTAGTGTTACTAGAGGTTAGATATCACCCCTGCAATCACATGATTTTTGGAGACCTTTGACGTGTGTCTTCCTCATTAGACCGGGAGCTCCATTAATTTGCATATTCCAAATGTTCGGCACAGACTCAGGTCCTTAAGAGACACCCAATAAATATGTATTTGTTGAAACAACAAAAAAGGAGAGTCGCCGACTCACACCTCCCTAGGAAGGCGACTCGCTTCAGGCCCCACGTTCTACATGAGACAGAGCCGGCATCACAGTATCATTTACGTCTAACTCCTGTCGGTGCTCAGAGTCCCCCTCACACCCTAGGGCCAGCCTTGCCAATCTGGATGCGGTGTTTGGATGGGAGATTCAAGTCGGGCATGAGTGTGGTTGGACCAGTCCTCCTCTCCCACACCCCCAGTCAAGGGAAGGAGGAACTAGGTCATGTGGATGAACTTTCCGTTAAACCACTTAGTAAGAAAACCACAAGATGGTTCGGATTGAGTCTCTGACCACCACAGCCCGTACATCTGTCCGTTGGCAAGGCTGAGTCTTGGGCAGGCAGCATCGTGCCTGCCGTGTTTACTTTTTGGTTTTCCATTGGTGAGTTCTGACATGGCAGAAGGGGATCTCTGGGCTGGGGGACCAGGATGCTGAAAATCCAGGTCCTTCCCTAGACCATAGTCCTGGTTGGATCGATGCCATGGGACCTTAGCCTATGATTCAAGGGGGAGCAGAGACTATGGAAAGAAGGTATTGTCTACCCAAGCCTCAGGCTCCCCTGCCCCGGCCTTGAACCAGGGGCTTAGGGGCTTAATCAGATATGGATTCTGAGTGAAGAATGGAGCCCTTTAAACCTGGATTTCTCTACTAGGCCACAAGAGAGGAGAGAGAGGAGGCCACAATCTTGAGTCTGGGCCACAAGATTTGGGTACGAGAGAGTAAGTCTGTGTCCTAAAGTGCTAAGGTCTACACTGGGTCAATGCAGTCGACTCTCACCCGCAGAGCCGGAACTGGGTAAGAAAAGGCTGGGATGGTGAGCGTATTTGCGGAGTGCTTTTGGAGTCTAAACTCTCAAGTGCTTGGACTCCGTGAGATCATAGTTCCCTGACCAGGGCTCGAACTCGCGCCCCCTGCACTGGAAGCATGCAGTCTTAACCACTGGGTCACCGGGGGAGCCCCGTGAGGCTCTAGATTTGATCCCCTTCTAGAAAGCTACTCTAGAGTCATTTTCCTGGGTGATCCAGACTCGGTGTCAGACCAGAAGAATTCCAGGACCCTCTGGGGCTGGGAGCTGTCCAGGTCTGATGAATTCTGTCTGGATAGAGATGGAAATCCGGAGCTCTGGGATAAAGATGTCACCAGAATCACCCAACTACACGGGAGCAGACAATTCAGGCCTTCGCCACAGTCACTACGGCAGCTGAAGCCACGGCTGGCGATTTCAGGTTGGACGCCTATCCAGAGGTTGCCCAGTCTCAGGTCCCGCCTGTCGTGTTCGGATCAAGGGGGAAATGGATGGGCCACGTGGAGCCCTTCGCAGAGACAAGAACAGAGGGCGAGGGAGGTGAGGAACCAACCCCCCTTCACACGGCCACCCCCCTGTCCTCTGGTTGCTCGTGACATCTACCTTCAGCTTAGCCAGCACTGGGCGGGTTTCTGGAGAGAACGTGGAAATGCATGCCTTGAATGTTCTTCAGAACTCCCGTGTAGCTGGTTCCTTCTAGTACCGAGGCGTCCATCAGCTCCGATGGTGCATCAGCCGGAGGGGTCATAATGACACGCTCCTTTGCTATCCATGCTCCTGGGAGGCGGCTACCCACAAGGAGCTTTATTGTCTGGTCTCCCTTGCATCTGCTTGTGACTGTAGTAAGTAAATATAGCCAAGAAAGTTGGGCAGAAATAACGTGTATCACTTCCAGGCCAGCGACTTACAGGTGGACATACCCTTTCTGCTTTCTCTTTCTCTTTCCTTTGGTTGGAAGCAGAGGACACTGTTGCCCACGAGGATGGCGGGGCCACAGATGGAAGAGGCTGATGTTCCTGAGACCTCCTAAGACAGGAAATTCAAATCCTTCCCAGGAAGACCCACATTGGTCATGAGGAAGCAACAGACTCCCTTTGTGTTAAGACACTGGTATTTCAGGGCTGACCTGTTACAGTGGTGACTGTTACCCCTCTTTCATATCACAATGGTAGTTAAATAATTGATGAGTAGCTAAGTAATTGATTGATTCTAACCCCTCATTGGATGGAAGCTCTGCTGAGCACAGGGACCGTATCTGTTTTGTTCACTTCTGTATCCCAAACACCAAGCGCATGACAGGAAATGGCTAAATATTGGTCAACTGGCTTCTGAAGAAAGGGAGCTCACAAAACTCACATTTATGAAAGTTTATGGGGAAAGGGACTTGTCCAAGGTTGTTGTAGGAGACAGAGGAAGATCTCATTCCGTCTGACTTCTCAGCCCACGCTCTGCACTTCTTTCAATATCTCAACAGCCAAGTTTCCACTACACACCTACTCAGAGTGGCCAAGACCCAAAACACTGACACCAAAGGCTGGCGAGGACGTGGGGCAACAGAAACTCGCATTCATTGCTGGTGGGAAACGCAAAAGGGTACATTTTGACCATTTCGCAGTTTCTTACCAAACTCAACCTGCTTACTACCGTATGACCCAGCAGTTGTGCTCCTTGGTATTTACTTAAATGAACTGAAAAGTTATGTGACCACCTAGAGGGGTGGGATAGGGAGGGTGGGAGGGAGGGAGACGCAAGAGGGAAGAGCTATGGGAACATACGTATATGTACAACTGATTCACTTTGTTTTATAAAGCAGAAACTAACACACCATTGTAAAGCAATTATACTCCAATGAAGATGTTAAAAAAAAAAAAACAGAAAAGTTATGTCCACACAAAAACCTGCACACAGATGTTTAAAGCAGCTGCTTTTTCATAACTGCCAAAACTTGGAAGCAACCGAGATGCTGTTCAGCAGGTGAACAGCTAAGTAAACCGTGGTCCGTCCACAATGGAATATTATTCAGTGCTAAGAAGCTACGAGCTCTCAAGCCATGGAAAAACACGGAGGAACTTGAAATGCTTATCTCCAAGTGGAAGGAGTCAATCTGAAAAGGCTACAGGCCGCATGATTCCAACTCTATGACAGTCTGGAAAAGGAAAGACGATGGATACAGTAAAAAGATCAGCTGTTGCCAGGGGTTAGGAAGGAGGGAAGCATGAACAGGTAGAGCAGAGAGGAATTTCAGGGCAGTGAAACTACTCTGTACGATACTGCAGTGGTGGACGCATGGCATTATACGTTTGTCCGAACACATAAAACGTACAACACCAAGAGTGAGCCCTCTTACGCTAATACGTATAAAATAGATAACTAATAAGAACCTGCTGTATTAAAAAAAAAACAATTCAGAAAAAAAGAAAAAGAGTGAGCCCCCATGTAAACTACGGGCTTTGGGTGGTTATGATGTGTCGATGTGAGTTCATCAGTTGTAACACGTGTACCACGCTGGTGCCAGCGTGTTGATAATGCGGGAGGCTGTGCATGTCTGGGGGCGGGGGGTGGACGGGAAACCTTGGTATCTTCTGCTTCAGTAGTTGTGGCTCACAGGCTCAGTAGTTGTGGCGCACGGGCTTAGCTGCTCCACGGCATGTGGGATCCTCCCAGACCAGGGCTCGAACCCTTGTCCCCTGCATTGACAGGCGGATTCTTAACCACTGTGCCACCAGGGAAGGCCCCTCTTCTGCCCAATTTTGCTGTGATCCTAAAACTAGTCTAAGAAATAAAATTCATTTGCGAAAAGAACCAAATTACCCATCTGACCTTGACGGTGGGTCGCGGATGGTGTTTCAGATAAGTGAGCAGCGGTTTGCTTGCAAAGCTACTGAAACATCTGTTATGCTAAGAAGCAGCCCTCACTGCTGATGGGGGTGGCGGTGAGAAGGACAAAGCTCAAGGAAAGGAGTTACTTCCCTTTTTCTGAGAAAATCAACAGGAAAACCGAGACATACTTGGGGTTAAGCTTCCGCACATCCTACCCTGCATGTCTGTCTGTCGAGTTGGGCTCCACTGCCTACCTGTCTGTCGAGTTGGGTTGTTTCGGTTCCTCTGTTTGCACGTGCTGGCCTGCCTCGCTCTGTCCCCTCATCCTCCTTGGAGAGCTTCCCTTGGCGGTGAGCATGCCTGAGCTGCTTTCTCCCCGGGCTCTGTGATTCTGCCCTTGCAAGGACTTTCGGATGCTAATGATGGATGGTGACCATCAATCCTCCTGGGAACAATGGGCTCCCACTGATACCCCAGGCTTGTGATGACCTGTGAGCATGGCCAGCTAACCCCAGTCCTCTGTGGGGCTCAGACGGGCTGTTTTAAGCTTTTTACCCAGGTAGTCACATGTATGGGAGGTCCACCTTAGGTTCTTGGGGACACAGAGAGGCCCTCCAGACTCAGTGGGAGAGAAGGACACGGACAGAGACAGAGAGAGAGGAAAAAAAAGGAGAGACAGAGAATTTGCATAAAGTCAGACTAAGCGAGACAGAAGAGAGGAAGAGCCAGAGACAGATGTACTGACTGAAGGAGGCCTCTACTTACTTCAGGCGCCAAGGGTGTGTTTAGAGATGCTCCACCAAGCGTGGCGGCCGCTACCCACAGGTGTCTGTGGATCAATCTACACAAAGCCAGTCTCAGCCGCCACGTGCTTCAATTATAAAACACACCCGGGACCTGGAAGACAGAGTAAAAAGAAAGAGTGTGAGCTATGTCGTTGGTCATTTTTCACACTGAAAAGATAACGTTTTAAAACAGATTGGGTTAAATGAAACATAGGTATAATTACTTTCCATCAGTTTCTTTTTAGTGTGGACCTTTAAACACGCACATGTGGCTAGTACTTGCGGTTGATATTGTATTTTAATTGGAAAGTGCTGGTTTAGGGAGCTGGCTGGCCACCTTAACACCCCACACTCTTCGCAAAGGAGACTCAAAGGAAAATGGGCATCTTCCCTGAAGCAGATGCTCAGACAGTCTCCGGAGAGCCTATGACCAAGAGGCATCACTCAGAGACCTGGTGGGACTTATCCTTTCTGTCCTAAGAGAGATGAGCTAACGTTCCAGGTCTTGCTTAGCAGACCGTGGCTTTTCTGGCTTCCCTTGAACTTGGTGACTTCAGTCACTGAAGACATCTCCAGTCACAATGGCTTTTCTGACAACGACCTCTCGTGTCATTGGATCCTAATGAGTTTTGGACCCTGACTTCACGGTCATGGGGGGCCAGAACAGTGCAGAACACAAAAACAATAAACTGGACATAAGATAAATCTATCCAGATTGAAGTACTCAGAAAAGAAAATGGAAACCCAAAGGAAAATTCTAAGAGACTTGTGGAGCACAGGAAAAAGTTTCTACGTTTGACTAACTGGAGCCCCAGGAGCCAAGAAGAGAGAGAATGAAGAAAAAGCAATATTTGAGGAGATAATGACCTAGAAATTATCCAGCTTTATCTAATTTTAATTTTATCCAACTTTTAATTATCCGAAGTGATCCATTTGGGGAACTTTCCTGGTGGTCCAGTGGTTAAGACTCAGTGCTCCCAACGCAGGGGGCACGGGTTCGATCCCCCGTCAGGGAACCCAATCCTGCATGCTGCGTGGCACGGCCAAAAAACAAACAAACAAAAACCAAACCAAACCAAACCAAAACGAGAAACCAAAGTGATCCGTTTTTGCTTCCCAAATTGGATCAGCCACCAAGCCACTGCTTCCAGAAGCTCAGAGAAACCCAAGATAAGTACATATAAAACAGTGTTTAGTACTTCAAAGAGAATTCATCCAAACTTTAAAGGAAAAATAACACCAATCTTATAAAAAGCATTTCAGTGAGAAAAAAGAGAGAATATACCTTATATCCTATGAATTTATTTGTCTATTTATTTATACTGAGACATAATTACATATAACATTGTTTAAGTGTAAGGTGTGCAGTATATTGATTTGATACATTTAAATATTGCACCTTGATTACCACTGTAGCATTAGCTAACACATCCATCCCGTCACACAGCTGCCATTTCTCTTTTCCTTTGTGCCGAGAACAAGATCTAGTCTCTTAGCAACTATGAAGTCTAGAGTACGGTATTGTTGTCTATAACTACCATGCTATATATTAGATCCCCAGAACTTCTTCATCTTACAACTGCAAGCTGGTACCCTTTGGCCAGCATATCCCCACTTTCCCCACCCCAGCCCTTAAAAAACAATCATTCTACCCTTTATTTCTACGAGTTGGCTTTTTTTAGATGCCCTATAGAAGTGAGATCGTACAACATTTGTCTTTCTCTGTCTGATTTACTTCACTCAGCATGATGCCCTCAGGGCTCATCCTTACTTTTCCAAATGGTAGGATTTCTTTCTTTCTCATGGCTGAATAATATTCCACTTATAAATATACCACATCTTCTTTAACCATTCATCTGTTGAGTGACACTTAGGTTGCTTCCATATCTTGGCTATTATGAATAACGCTGCAATGAACATGGGAATTCAGAAATCTCTTAGAGATTCTGTTTTCATTTCCTTTAGATATATACTCAGAAGTGGGATTGCTGGGTCATATGGTAGTTCTATTTTTAATTTTTTGAGGAAGATCTATACTGTTTTCTATATCCCATTTTGGGATTCGAGCAAAGTCTTGATTTCAAAGCCCAACTAAGGATATTATGTGATAAAATATTACGAACTAATCTTGTCAAGAATCCTTAATAAAAATGAGCAAATAATATAGTTATATAATAACAATACTATTTTATAACCAAGTGGGATTTATACCTTGTATGCAGAATGACTTAACATTTAAAAATACATCAGGGGGGGCTTCCCTGGTGGCGCAGTGGTTGAGAGTCCGCCTGCCGATGCAGGGGACGCGGGTTCGTGCCCCGGTCCGGGAAGATCCCACATGCCTTGGAGCGGCTGGGCCCGAGCCATGGCCGCTGAGCCTGCGCGTCCGGAGCCTGTGCTCCGCAACGGGAGAGGCCACAACAGTGAGAGGCCCACGTACCACCAAAAAAACCCCAAAACATCAGTAGGGACTTCCCTGGTGGCGCAGTGATTAAGAATCCTCCTGCCAATGCAGGGGACAAGGGTTCGAGCTCTGGTCCGGGAAGATCCCACGTGCCGCAGAGCAACTAAGCCCGTGCGTCACAACTACTGAGACCGCATGCTACAACTACTGAAGCCCACGTGCCTAGAGCCCATGCTCCACAACAAGAGAAGCCACCACAATGAGAAGCCCGTGCACTGCAACGAAGAGTAGCCCCCGCTCACCACAACTAGAGAAAGCCCACGCACAGCAACGAAGACCCAACACAGCCAAAAAAGACCATAAAATAAAAAAGCCACATCACTATAACTTTCCTCATTGACAGAGGAAAAAAGAGGTAAATTATATGCAGAACATATGACAGATGAGAACACATTTAAGAAAATTAAATGGCCATTCACGGTAAAGGAAACAAAACAGAACAAAAAAATACAAACTACCGTAAAATAGGAAATTTCTTAATCTGGTAAAGAAGATGTAAGTAGCCCTACAAAAAGCATCATATTAAACGGTGAAATCTTGATGTCATCATTTATATTCATTAGCGATTCTAGCCAGTACAAAAAAGCAAGAAAAAGGGATGAAAGCCATAAGTATTGGAAACAAAGTAATACATACTGTCACTGAAAATAGAATATACTGTTGTATATATAAAAAATCCAAGATACTATACAAACTATCAAAATTAATAAATGAATTTTGCAAGGCTGTTATATAGAAGGTCCACAAAAACCCAACCATGTTTCTTCATAACAGCAAAAAGAAAAAACAAAGGGGGGGGGTAGAAATAAAATTTTAAAAAACCAATGACATACACAATAATCTAAAAACATGTAATTAAAGCAATAAATCTAAGAAAGGATGTGTAAGACCACCACATTGAACTACAAAACATATTGAGAGAAACTCTGAAGTCCTAAATTTTAAATAGAGCGTAGAAAGACTCAATATTGTAAAGATGTTGATAGTCCCAGAAGGAGTCTGTGGATTTGATGAAATTTCAATCAAAACCCAGGGGAAAACTAAAACAGAGTTACCATATGATCCAGCAATCCCACTCCTGGGCATGTATCTGGAAAAGATGAAAACTCTAATTCAAAAAGATGCATGCAGCCCTGTGTTCATAGCAGCACTATTCACAATAGCCAAGATATGGACGCAACCTAAACGTCCATTGACAGAGGAATGGATAAAGAAGATGTGGTACATATATACAATGGAATATTACTCAGCCATAAAAAAGAATGAAATAACGCCATTTGCAGCAACATGGATGGACCTAGAGATCGTCATACTAAATGAAGTAAGTCAGACATAGAAAGACAAATATCATATGATACCACTTACATGTAGAATCTAAAAAATGATACGAATGAACTTATTTACAAAACAGAAACAGACTCACAGACAAAAACAAACTTCTGGTTACCAAAGGGGAACGGGTGGGGAGAGGGACAAATTAGGAGTCTGAGATTAGCAGATACGAACTGCTATGTATATATAAAACCCAGGGAGTTTTTTTTTCTTAGACATACCGAGGGCCAAAATTATTCAATGATATCTTGAAAAAGAAGAACAAAGCTGGAAGACGCACACTCCTAGGTGTCATGAAGCTAGAGTGTCTGGATCCACGTGACATGGCTGCACAGACACACGAACTAAACATTAGAACAGAACAGAAAGGCTGGTAACAGATGCGTTCAGTCTCCTGCTATATGACACAGGATATCCAGGAGCTCAATGAGGACAGGATGGTCCTTCCAATGAATTGTGCTTGTATCAATCGGATTTCCACATGAAAAATGTTTGTGGACTCTTAGCACACAACATACACACACACCATTATTTCCCAAGGACTGAAGATATAAATCTAGAAAGTACATATAGGGCTTCCCTGGTGGCGCAGCGGTTGAGAGTCCACCTGCCGATGCAGGGGACACGGGCTCGTGCCCCGGTCTGGGAAGATCCCACATGCCGCGGAGCGGCTGGGCCCGTGAGCCATGGCCGCTGAGCCTGCGCGTCCGGAGCCTGTGCTCCGCAACGGGAGAGGCCACAGCAGTGAGAGGCCCGCGTACCGCAAAAAAAAAAAAAAAAGTACATATATAGTTCTGGGAGGAATACACAGGAAGCTTCTTCACAATTTTGCAGCAGCACTAAATATAAAATAAAAATTAGATACACTGGACTACAATAAGATTCAGAAATTCTATTCTTCAAAATGCCCCAATAAGAAAGTGAACCCCAGCTAGACCAGGAATAATCACAATGAACATATCTGATAAAGGCTCACATGCATGATAAGAAAAAGAGAAAGCTTCCTATTGTTTAGTAAAAAAGTCAACCCAATTTTCTGAAATGAGAAAATGACTCAAATAGACATTTCACAAAAATAAAATGAATATTCAAATGACCAAACACCACAGTCATTAGAGAAATGCAAAGTGAAACCACAAAGGTACCACCACCCATCCCAGCGTGGCTAAAATAAAAAGATGCAAAATTGGAGGGGTTGGTGAGGATGTGGAATAACCAGACGCTCAGATTAATTAATTAATCCGCATTGATTAAATTAATAGTCACTTTGAAAAACGTTCAGCAGTACCTACTAAAGTTGAATAAATGCACAACACACAGCAGTTACACTTGTAGGTTTATTCCAGCAAAAAATGCACAGATATGTTCATCACTTCACACGTATTAAGAAATTCAAAGCAGGACTCTCCATCGTAACCTAAACCAGAAGCTAAGCAAATGCCTGTTCACACGAGGATGGATACGCTCATTGTGGTGATTGACGCAGTAGAATTCTCCAGAGCAACCCCAGCCGAAGGTCCACAGCTCCCTGCATGACTATGGACACATCTTACAAACATCTGGTTGCACAGAAGAAGCCACACACACACACACAGAGCGCAGAGAAGTTTCATGTTGACGTAAAGAACCAAAACAAGCAAATTTAACCCATGCTGTTAGAAGTTAGTGTAGGCATTACCTTTGGAGAGAAGTTACCGGAAAACATGAGAGTGCTCAACTTGTGAAAATTCAACAAGCGGTGCATTCGATATGTGCGCTTTTGGTTTTTTTGGGCCACGCCGCACGGCACGTGGGATTTTTTTTTTTTTTTTTTTTTTTTTTTTTGCGGTACGCGGGCCTCTCACTGTTGTGGCCTCTCCCATTGCGGAGCACAGGCTCCGGACGCGCAGGCTCAGCAGCCATGGCTCACGGGCCCAGCCGCTCCGCGGCATGTGGGATCTTCCCAGACCGGGGCACGAACCCACGTCCCCTGCATCGGCAGGCGGACTCTCAACCACTGCGCCACCAGGGAAGCCCACATGTGAGATCTTGATTCCCCCACCGGGGATCTGCATTCGGGATCTTAGTTCCACAGCCAGGGATCAAACCCATGCCCCCTGCAGTGGAGGCGCAGTGTCTTAACCACTAGACCGCCAGGACGTCCCTGATATGTGCACTTTTAATCTAGTACACATCAATAAAAGTCAACACACACACACACCCCCTGAGATACATCAGAGGAAAACTGCTGAACCCCAAAGACAAAATCTTAAACGCACTGAAAGAAAAAGGATACATTACTTTCAAAGGAACAACGAGAAGAGTTACAGTTCATTTGCAACAAAAATGATTAATACCATATTTAAGCGCTAAAAAAAAAAACTGCCAACCTAGAACTCTACAAGAGAAAACTTCAATATTGGCGGTGAAATACAGACATTTTGGCAATGAAAAATTGTATTATTCACCAACAGATGGGCACCAAAAGAATGAAAGTTTCAGGCAAAAGGAGAATAATCCCAGTAGAAACAGAGACATGCAGGAGGGAAGGAAGAACCATGGAAAGGGTAAATATTTGAGTAAAGATGGGAATTTCAAAGGATGATTCTATCGTTAATGAATTAATAGAACATTAGCCCACATTTACTCTGTATTTGATTTCAAAAATCATTTTGACCTGTATTGAGCCTTGGGCATGAATGCTCTCCAGTTGGAGACCCATGTGTCAGAAGGATGCAAAGGTTGGGGGCCTTACTGTGAATAGTGAGGGATGACAGCTCCACATCAACTTCCGGAAAGAAAAACCCAGAATAACTGCCCTGATGGACCTGCTGGCCTAGGAGGAAGCTGTAGATGCTAATTCTTGAGCATATATATATATATAAATTTATTTATTTTTGGCTGCGTTGGGTCTTTGTTGCCGCACGCGGGCTTTCTCTACTTGTGGTGAGCAGGGGCTACTCTTTGTTGTGGTGCAGAGGCGTCTCATTGCGGTGGCTTCTCCTGTTGTGAAGCACGGGTTCTAGGTGCACAGGCTTCAGTAGTTGTGGTTCGCTAGCTCTAGAAGGCAGCCTCAGAAGCTGTGGCGCACGGGCTTAGTTGCTCCACGGCATGTGGAATCTTCCCGGACCAGGGCTTGAACCCCTGTCCCCTGAATTGGCAGGCGGATTCTTAACCACTGCGCCACCAGGAAAGTCCCTGTAGATGTTAATTCTTTTAGCCCTTCTTTTCCTAAGTAGTCAGCCTGTCCCCATATCCTCCTTGCATATGCCCTTCAGGTACGATGGGAATAGTAATTAGGATCCAACGAGGAAAACAGAAACTCTTCTCTGTATTTAAAACAGCGAGAACTAAATCCAAATGTTACTCTGAATTGGATCCTTGCACAGGAAAAGAACATTAGTGAAAAACATATTAATTCCAAATAAAGTCTGTACTAGTTAATGATTGAATCAATGCTAATTGCTTGTTTTTGACAGATGTACTATGGTTATGCGAAACATTAACATTAGGGGAAACTGGGTGAAGGGCATATGGGATTTTTCTGTGTCTTTGCATCTTTTCTGCAAATCTAAAATTACGACAAGGTAGGTTTTTTTAAAAAATAAGTTAGCAAAGATCTAAACAAACATTTCTTCAAAGAAGACATAAAGATGGCCAACAGGCACATGAAAAGATATTCAACATCGCTAATTATTAGAGAAATGTAACTCAAAACTACAATGAGGTATCACCTGTCAGAATGGCTGTCATCACACATATATATGGAATCTAAAAAAAAAATGGTTCTGAAGAACCTAGGGACAGGACAGGAATAAAGATGCAGACGTAGAGAATGGACTTGAGGATACGGGGAGGGGGAAGGGTAAGCTGGGATGAAGGGAGGGAGTAGCACGGACATATATACACTACCAAATGTAAAACAGATAGCTAGTGGGAAGCAGCTGCATAGCACAGGGAGATCAGCTCGGTGCTTTGTGACCACCTAGAGGGGAGGGTGGGAGGGAGACGCAAGAGGGAGGAGATACGGGGATAAATGTATGTGTATAGCTGATTCACTTTGTTATACAGCAGAAACTAACACAATATTGTAAAGTAATTATACTCCAATAAAGATGTTAAAAAAGAAAGAAAGAAAAGAATGGCTATCATCAAAAAATCTATGAATAATAAATGCTGGAGAGGGTGTGAAGAAAAGGGAACCCTCCTACACTGTTGGTGGGAATGTAAATTGGTGCAGTCACTATGGAGAACAGTATGGTGGTTCCTTAAAAAACTAAAATAGAACTACCATATGATCCAGCAATCCCACTCCTGGGCATATATCTGGAAAAGATGAAAACTCTAATTTGAAAAGATACGTGCACCCCAATGTTCACTGAAGCACTATTCCCAATAGGCAAGATAGGGAAGTAACCTAAGAGTCCATGACAGATGAATAGATAAAGAAGATGTGGTACATATATGCAATGGAATATTACCCAGTCATAAAAACGAATGAAATAATGCCATTTGCAGCAACATAGGTGGATCTAGAGATTATCATACTAAGTGAAGTCAGACAGAAAAAGACAAATATTATATCACTCACATGTGGAATCTAAAAAACAGTACAAATGAACTTATTTACAAAACAGAAACAGAGTCACAGACATAGAAAACAAACTTATGGTTACCAAAGGCGAAAGGAGGAGAGGGATAAATTAGAAGTATGGGATTAACAGATACACACTATCATATATTAAATAGATAAACAAGGATTTGCTGTATAGCACAGGGAAGTCTAGTAATAACCTATAGTGGAAAAGAATTGAGAAAAAAGAATACGTGAGTAACACCCACATATTCTTTTTCCATATATATATATATATATAAAACCAAATCACTTTGCTGTACGCCTGAAACTAACACAATATTGTAAATCAACTACACTTCAATAAAAAAATAAGTTAGCAGATACATATTTTCTAAAAAGAAAAGAAGGATCAATGGTGTTGACTGCAATAAAAATGCACAAAATGCACAGTGAGAGTTGTGAGGTTCTGTTTTATTTGGGGACATACTGAGGACTGTTGCCCAAGAGACAGCCTCTCAGAGAGCTCTGAGGAGCTGCTCCGATATCAGCATCTATGTGATTTTGGGGAAGGCGTACATGCCGTCAAGCACACATCTCTGTAGAAAGCTGCTGCTACTCACGAGGAACAGATACCTTAGTTAATGACTTTAGTGCTTTTCTAAGTACGAGAAGATGCAAGAAATTGGGTTCATAAAATCTTCTCCTGAAAATATCTAACTCTCTGAAGGCCTGTTCTGCCAGCTTTCCCAGAGCACAGAGTGCCTCATTCCAGATCCCTGCCTTGAACACCCTTCAGGGTGTGTCGAAAGTGAGTAACTCCAGTGACTAATGACTCAATCCTTGTAGAGCCAGAAAGAAAGTGACATTCTCTGGTTGGCAGTGATCACCTGGGACCAAGGAGTAGCGACCATAAAAATAAAATAGCCAGTTTCCTTGGCAGCAAAATGGTTTATTTGGGAATCGCAGAAAATTGCTATTTGGGACAGGCCAGCTATGGTGGATCACAGGCAAGTCTAAAGAGATAAAAGGGAGGTCACCTCTTATCGGGTTTTAGGAGGAAACGGGGAAGGACTGTTTTGAACAGAAATTCACTGAAGAACAAGAGTTAGACGTTTGACATTTTCTCATTGGCTGGAAGCAGTGGTCAGAGCATTGTTGCTGGGGCACGGAAGGATCTTCCTTCTTTTTCTTAAAGCAGGGGATGAAATTCCCATGTAATTAATGTCCTCCCTTGTCTAAATAATTCTCGTCTTCCTTCTCCGTACTGGGAGTGCAGGTTGCACCAAGTGCTACATGCCTGAGAGTTCCCCTTTCAGGGCTTCCCGGCTCCATTTTAAATGAGGTTACTTTGCTTATTTTCACAAAGGGAACAAGGAATCTTGGTGGTGATGGAAATCTTGACTATGATGGTGGTTTCACAACTACCAGAGCTCATTGAATTGCACATATTTAATGGATGCAGTTGGTTGTCTGCAAATTATCCTTCAATAAACCTGATAAAAGCCACTAATGAAGATGAGAGAGAGAGAGAGAGAGAGAGAGACACACACACACACACCAGAAAAACGCGGATACATAGGGCTGGCTGGTGTTAATCAACGAGGGTGACCCCTGGACTTTACCCTTTAGCCTCTACCATCTGCAAGGCCATGAAAATAAAACTTAATGCATCATTGTCAAGGTGAGAGCCATGTTCAGCATTCAACTTGACTCTGGGGAATCTTGTCTTCCTTTAATTTTTGACTACATAGCCTTCACTTAGTGTTCATTTCTTTGAGGCATTTAAGAAGACCTTTAAAATAGTCTATTAAGCAATTTTAGTTTTTAAAATAATTATTATTTTAAAATGGAGCGTGGTCCACAGATTTAGTCTGAAGTTTTGACAGAAAATCTAGTATATTTATTGTTTACTTATTAAGAATTCCAGGGACAGGCAGTCCCAGGGCTGGTTCAGCATTTGGGGACCTTCTATGAACCCTGGATCTTGTATTCTTTCCCCTCAGTTTGTTCAGTATTTCTGCTATTGTAGTCAAGCTTGTTGCCTCATGGTTGCAAGATGGCTGCTGCAGCTCCAGATATCACATCATCATGATATAGTTGCCCATGGACAGGAGAAAAGGAGGCAAAAGTCTCATGAGACCCTCTGTTATTAAGAGACAAATATGATTCCCAGAAACCCTGATATATCCTGCTTTAAGTACCATTGGCCATACTACATGCTCACGTGCCCCCTCTGGACCAATCGCTGCAAATGGGATTGCTGGCTTGCCTTAACCCAAATTTTATCCTCTGCACTCCCCCCATCCCTCAGCTCCAGAGTTGGAACATAGCCACTCAAACAGAACTAGGTTTCTGTTAATAAGGAAAAAGTGAGCATCAGCTGCTGTGCAGACATCAACGTCTGGCACAGCTACCCCCTGGGAGAAGCAGCTCTTGCCTGGCCTCAGGGGCAGTGGACGTGAGATTCCCTGATGGGGCTCCTGTCTTACTGGGCTCCGTGTGCACAAACGCCCTCCCCATCCCTGGTCCTGCTCTTTATTTCAGCACCAAGCTGGGTGCCCCACCTGATCCCAAGCCCAGGGCCAGCTCCCAAGGTCTGTCTCCTGATCACCCAATCCCTTTAGGATTTTGCTTGTGCTGATGGACCAGCCTCCCTTTCCCTGGTTCCCATGCCACTTTGGGAAGATAGGCAGAGAATCCATGTGAGTGAGATATTTTTAATGAGCTCAATACCTTGCTGGGAATGTAACATATATCGTAATATTAAATACCTGGAGGGGGATTTGGGGCTTCCCATTTTAAACACAAGGAAATGTTGGCATAAAGTGGTGTAACTCTTTGCCCAAGAACAGATGGCTGTCGTGTGGAGCTGGGACCAACAGTCAAGTCAGTTTGCTGCACAAATCCGTGTTCTGCTTGCCCCACAGAGTGAGAATGAGGCTCCCACCTCAAGGGGTGCCTCCGGAGATGAGTTCAGCCTCATCAGTGCACAGGGGGAACAAACAACTTTTGGAAGCCAGGACCCACCTCTGTCTCGTTAGTGGGAAGCGTGGATGGGAGGGGAGAGAGAGCTCTTCCCCTTTGTGTGAGGCCGTTGATGTAGAAACCCCAGACAGGGGCCCTAGCCACCACATCCTCTTCTCTCGTGTCACCTGCAGGCTCTCTCCTTCACTCACAAACTCCAGGACGGTGCCGGGGGCAGGGGCTGGGCCATGTCCCCCCGTCCCACCACCCTCCTGGGCCTGGGTGAGTCCTGGAATGGAGGGGTAGGAATCCAGGGGCAGAGGGGCTCTGCTTCCCAGCTCCGTCCCGACTCCAGCCCAGAAGACGCTGGGGCCCTAGCGGGGCAAAGTGGTCCCCCTCAGCTCTGGCCAAGACCTAAGTCTTACCATGGAAGGCTCAGTGCTGGAAATGGTGCCTGGGTATGGGGTTGAGTTCAGACTGAGAAGGGCTGGGGGGCAGGGAGGAGCACCTGCTTGGAAGAGGGGTTGGGGGTTTGTCCTGAGACTATCTCAGAGCAAGGAGAGGGCTCGTACTCAGAGGCAATGTTGACCGGGGTGTCGGGAAAGTATGGACGATGACCACCCCCTACCCCGCTGGCTCCTCAAGGCCCCCGCTTGACTGCGGCCCCATGAGGAAACAGTACAGTGGGCGTCTTTCTCACTACAACTTCTCTTCCAGTGCTCTGTCTGGGTCACACGATGCACACACAGGCGGGTGAGTCTTCTCCCCAATCCCCTCTGCACCCCGCAGGCAGATGTAGGTGAGAGTGGAGCCGATCCTGGGGGCCCTGACATACACCTCGAATTGCAAACAACCTCCAGTGTATAACCCTCGCCCAAGTCTCTCCCGCGTTCTCCCCCTCTGCTCTTGATGGCCCCCAGGGACGATTCAGAGCATACAGACCAGGCTGCACCCACGAGCTCTCCCTGCACAAGCCCAGATCTCCCGCGGCAGCCCCTGGGCAGAGAACATGACCTCGCCAAGGGCAGACTCAGAATCCTCCTCAATCCCACCGTCTCCATCCTCCCGTACGGACTGTAGCACACAGTGATGTGGTTTTAAATGATCATTTAAAAGTTTTACTTAAAAACTTTAAATATCTATATAGTATATAATTTATCTTCAGGACCGTAATCTTCCTTCAAGTCCTCTCACAGTTTACCTTCAGACAGACTGAGACCCACGCATCTCTCTTTGGCCTGGATCTGTCTGTCCCCATGCTGTCTGGCCCACTTATCTCAGTTACCTTGGTTCTCTTTCCCTTTCTAAATGCCATCTTCCCACTCAGCTCCAGACCTCCGCACCACCCTGAATGCCCGGTGTCCCCTGTCCCTCGGCCTGGGGAATTCATCCCTGACCTCAGATCTTGGCTCAGATATCTCTTCCCTCGGACCTCCCAGAGGACGGCAGCTCTGCCTCCTGTCTGCCCCCGAGATTCCCACACTCACCCCGAGGGCATGTACCACCGTTTGTACCCGTGGATTTGCACAATTATTTGTCAATGGCTATCCTCTCTCTAGACTTTCAGCCCCAAGAGGGCAGGCATCCTGGGTGTTTCTCATATTTGTGGAACCAGTGGTACATGGAGGCATCAGTAAACAGATAGATGAGAGCTAAGGTGTGGTCAAAAGAAAGAAAGAGTGAATGAGTGACCTCTGCCAGCCCCCTGCCTCTATGGGATTTTGCTGAATGTGAGGCCAGCTTCCTGTTTCAGGGCTACAAACCCGCTCTTCCCCCTGCCCCCAGCCCAGTTGAGACATTTGGGGTTTCCAGAGCCTCAGTAACAAGGAAACGGAAATAAGCTGAGAAGAAGGTAAAAATACAGAGAAAACCCAGGGATGAAAGCACAGAAGACTCGCATTGGACACAGAGATCCTCGCCTGCTGAGGAATGTGGGATCAGATCTGTGTTCCAGCTCCTACACACACACACACACACACAGCCCCTCTGCAGACTGCGTCCCTCACCCCACACAATCCCACCTGGGACTGGCAGCTGTCCTTCAGACCAGCCCAGATCATTCCTACCGACTGAGACCCCTGCTCTCCTTGTCCCAGGAATGACCCGGTCATTCCCGTCCTGTGCCACCCTCCCAGCTGTCTCTGTTCCCCTAGAGTGGCCGTGGGCAGGGAGGGAGCCGCCCCCTGCAGCAGACATGCTCGGGGGCCCAGCCTGCTCTGACACCTCCCACGTCACCCTGAGCAAGACGTGACCAAGTCTCAGGGTCCTTAAGTCAAGTGGGGAAAATCACTCCGCAGTGATGGGAATTTATATGCTCATAGAATGGACCTGGGGGGGTCTTTTGGGGGAGGATGATGGAAATGGTCTAAAATTGGATTGTGGGACTTCCCTGGTGGTCCAGTGGTCAAGACTGAATGCTTCCAATGCAGGCGGTGTGGGTTTGATCCCTGGTTGGGGAACGAAGATCCCACATGCAGTGCAGCCAAAAAAAATTGTACTGTGGTGATGGTTGCACAACTTTGCAAGTTTAAAAAAAAAAGTACTGAATTGAGCAACACAAATGGGTGAATTATGTGATGTGACGATTTTCACGTAATGCTGAGACTCTGCTCTTACCCATCCCAGGGACCCTGCCCAGTTGCTCCACCAGGGCTGAGCCCGACTCTGTAAGCCCCCAGGGGTGGCCTGTGACCATTGTGTGCAGGGGCCCTGCTGGGGCTGAGGAATTCCGTCTGGAGAGGAAGGACGATAGGAATGACTTCAAGGATGAGAAAACTGTGTTTCAAATTGGTCCACACCAGACAGAGGCCAGATTCGGCATCACCACTGTGAGTGGAGACGCTGCCCAGCATTATCAGTGCCTCTATCGAAAAGGTAATCACTGGTCTGAGCCCAGTGAGCCCCTGGACCTGGCGGTGACAGGTGAGGAGGTCTCTGCTCTGCCCTCAGGTTTGCCCCAGGTCCCTGGACCCTGTCCCCAGCTGTGTCCTCCGTCCACAGGCTCCCCTGCCCCCTCCTGACCCCCAAACCCTCTGGTTCCCTCTTCCCTCTGCACACACATCTCTCTGCCTTCACACCTGGCTCAGGTCCCTGGAGCCTGGTCTCACCTGGACACCACGGTGACCTGGGCACTCAGCCCCAGCATCAGGGTGGGCACAGAGCTGTCCCTGCTGGGCTGGCGGGGGGTGCGCTTCCAGAGATGGGGTGAGGACAGACCCCTTCAAGGGAACCTGTGTCTTTTCCCTCAGATGGTGTCGACTGTCCTTTCCACTGGGTGAGAATCTGTGGGCCCTAGGCCATGTGTCCCCTGTGGTGTGGCCCACCCTCCATCGGGCACATCACATGGTCCTAGACCCCTGACCAGGGCTGGATGGTGCTTTGGGGGACCTCTGGGATGAGGCCGTCCCTGTCCCTGTGTGCAGTCAGCCCCCAGGATGTCCTGGAGTCAGCGCCCACTGGGGACACTTTGACCCCCTCCACACCCTCCTGGGGCACTCACCCCGCCATGCTGCTTTGGGGACACAGGAGTTCACGTACAGAGGACACCCGCTTAAATATGCTACCAAATGGGACAACCTGGAGAAGGGCTAATCTTATTAATACCGAGGAAATATTTTCTTCTCGTCTCGTGTGCACCAGACAGCCTCCTGCCGTGGGACTGATGCACATGGTGAATGAGGAGAAAGGGTCCCTGGCTTCCCAGACTTTAGCGGGAGAATTCATTAGAATGAATAATAGGGATGTATATAAGTATACATGGCCATATAAAAATATAAACATATAACTTACAATGTAAAATTTCAGATCTGTAATTTAAGTAAATTAGAATACAGTTACACTATTAAATATATAAGTAATACAATATAATATACATTACTATATTGTTACATGAGTAATGTGTGTTATATATTGTTATCGTGTATCAGGTATTACTATAATCTGTATATGTAATATTAAAATGTGTACCATAATATATATTAAATATGTATAATTGATATAATTTTTATGTATAGAATAATTATGTATAATTTAAATTATTCATATAAATTAAATTATACATATGTAAGTTAAAAACACATAATTTAAAATATATTTATATATAATATATATATTTATATATTTATATTATATATATTATATATTATACTTATATATATATTAAAATATATTTATATTTACTATTTAGGCATTAAGCATATTTATATAATATGTAATATACATTATAGATGTAAACATATTGCTATATATTATTTGTACGGGTATAACATATATGCTATTCTAAATCGTAGTAAATGTCAGCAGGGGAAGCTCAGGCAGCAATGGCGTTAAAACGCAGGATGGGGTCGTGGATCCTGGACCAAGGACACAGTGTTGAGGAAAGGATGCTCCAAGAAATGAAATTTTCTATTGTAAAGGACGTTGAGGACTCAACCTCTGGAGC
Source organism: Delphinus delphis (assembly GCF_949987515.2). NCBI lineage: Eukaryota > Metazoa > Chordata > Mammalia > Artiodactyla > Delphinidae > Delphinus > Delphinus delphis. Next base: position 3,637,479 of record NC_082702.1, on the reverse strand, counting down.
AGTGGGAGGGAGGGGGCGCTGACCAGAAGAGGGGATGAAGCGCTCCAACCTTGTGGGTGTACCAGCCCCCAAGACCTCAGTTGGACCGCCTGTAAAATGAGCCATGCTGAGCACAGCACTTAGGAGATGTAAAGGAGGTTATGGACAAAAGGCGCATGCGTGGAGTGCAGCTCGTGGCGGGTGCTGCATCCTCTCACCTGCTAAAGGCTGGGCTTCAGGCAGCTCGAGGACATCGGGTCTTGGCTTCTTGACTCACAGAAGAGCATTTCTGCCCCATCAGGGATTGCTGCGAAAAACAGAAGAGATCAGACATGGGGATTCTTGTGTTTGGCGTGGGAACCCAGAAGGAGGTGAGCAGGCAGAGGTTCCCGCTCTCGATTCCTGCTGGGTTTCCGTCTCTGTAAAGGTTGCACAAAGCGCGGAGAGCAGCGCCGTCCCACGCAGCCTCCTGCAGGAAGGAGATGCTGTGTATCTGCGTCATCCCGGGAGGGTGTCATTAGCCAGGGGTAGTGCAGTGGCTAGTGCAGCTGGCGATCTGACTTGTAACTTTAGTTAACCTGAATTTCAGTGAAAATTGTCCCGCGTGACTACCGTGGTGGTAACCATCCTCACAGCAAGGTCCATGGGGCTGTTCTAGAGGGAGCAGGTCGGGGTCCGGGGAGGAGACCCCTTGGAGGTGGGGATGGGGGACTCAGAGGCTTCTCTGTCCAGATCAGGCCTCTGACCCAGACCCTCCTCACTCCTCGGAGACACAGACGCATCCGCAGGACAATGACCGTCCTGATGGGCGAGGGGGACGCAGAAGCACGAGCCCGGTGCGTGTTCTTTGGGGAAAGAAGGGGCTTTGGTGCCGGTCATATCCCACCTTGACCAGTGCCCTGCGGACAGAGGACTCCAGCGCTCAGATCCGGTTTTGTAAAGTGGAGATCATGTCACAGGACTATTGGGCATGAGAGATTTATGTGTAAGTGGGGACACGACAAGCGCCCAGCGCGTGGTGGGCATGCCGCCGGTAATCGGATTCCACCCTCCCACCTCCCGCAGGCCTGCCGACAGAGCACCTTTATATTCTCATTGGGGTCCCTGTGGCCTTTCTCCTTTGTCTCCTTCTCCTGGGCCTTTTCCTCCTCCATCGTCGGCACGAGAGAAAACGGGGTAGGTCTCAGGGACAGGGTGGGGTGACCCAGGCAGGCTGTTTGGGGTGCTGGGAAGAAGGCTTCTCTTCTGAATTCACACCCGACTGTCCCCAGGGCCCCCAAGAAGCAAAGGTGAGGAGCAGAGGCCCCAGGAGAGGTGAGGCTCCTGGGAGTGACCCCCGGGCCCCCAACCCCCTGCTCCCAGGCAGCCCCGAGGGCTCACGTGTTCTCTCCCCTCAGGCTCAGCCCCGCTGTTGACGTCGCAGATGAGACACCAGGTAAAGACAAGGATGGGGGACAGGTCTGGGAGCGGGGAAGTGGGGATTCAGTGCCATCAGGAAGCAATGTGGTAGGGGGTGTTCGAGAGCATTCTAGAATGTTCCAGATGGGGTGGGAGACCAAATATGAAGCTATGAGGTCAGACGTATTTGCCCCCTAAGGTCCACCCCAGAGAACTGACCCCTTGTCCTCTCCCTGCCAGATCTGGCCACTGTCGACAGACTTCCTGAGAAGAGTGGGGAAGTGGACACCTCAGTAAGTGCTTGCATTAGTCACCTCCTGCTGGGTACCAAAGCCCCTGAAATTAGCAGCTTAACAAAATCATCTCAGTTTCCTGGGCCAGGAATTAGGAATCGGATCAGCTGGGCGGTGGTGGCTCATGGTCTGTCCTGATGTCGCTGTCAAGATGCCAACCAGGGCTGCATTCATCGGAGGCTCAACTGAAGCTGGAAGATCCACTTCCACAATGGCTCAGTCCCCTGGCTGTGGGGAGGAGCCCCATTTCCCCACCACACGGGCTCCTCCATGGGGGCCGGCCTCCCCCAGCAGGAGGGACCCCAAAGAGGGAGGAACAGAAGGCACACTGTCCTCTGTGGCCTCCCCTACAGGTGGCCCTCACTCTGCCATATTCTATTGGTCACACAGACCAACCCTGCTTCTCTGCGGGAGGGGACTACACAACGGCGACTCAGGAGGTGGGATGTGCGGGGGCACCTGGCGTCTGGCGACCAAAGTCTTCCCCTCCCACAGCCCCTCCCTCACCTCAGCCACCCATACTCACCCTGAGTCTCTCTCCTCAGGCCTCTGCTGCAGGAGGCCCCCAGGAGGTGATATATGCCCAGCTGGACCACCCGGACCTCACACAGAGGGTGGCCAGAGCTGTGTCCCCACTGTCCACAGAGCCCACAGCCAAGTCCAGCATGTATGCAGTCCTTGCCAGAAACTGACCCCAGGCCCACCTGGCCTCTGCACTAAAGACACAGGAGGGCACTCTTGCAAAAGCCTGCAGTGGACATTTGGAGGGTTTCCCTGTGGAATCGGCCCTTCCTGAAGTCATCCGGTCAATTCTCCTGCTGGCAAGAGCTGGAGTCCTGAGACCCCCCAATCAACTTCTAGGAGATTCATTCACCATGTGGCCCCTCCCACAATGAACTAGCTCCTTGGAGAGGACGTGTAGCACTTGTTTCAGAGACCCGCTGTGGTCCCTTGGCTGTTTCCAGAGAACCAGCTATAGTGCTTGGCTGTTTCCAGAGACCCAGCTGCAGTCTCTTGGCCGTTTCTAGAGACCCAGCTATGGTCCTACAGTCGCCCAGCTGATTCCAGATATGTCCTGTGAATCCTCCCCTGCCCCCAGAGACCTGTTTTGTCTTCTCAGCCGACTGTACGAACCTTCCTAGAGTTCAGTTGTTGATCTTGAATCTGGGCTACACTTATGCGGCTCATTGCTGTTTTCTGCATCATGCTTCACCTTGTTCATCAATAAATGTCCTCACAGGCCCAACTGCGTCAGCCCTGCGTGTGGCGCCGGGGTACACAGGTTCTAGGTCCCAGTCTCTGTCTCCACACTCACTCAAAACTTAGTGAGGGAAACGACAAAAAGGGCATCCTTGTTTTCTGATTCAAGTGTGTCTCAGGGATGAGAGAGGGAGATGTCTGAGGGGACTTCTGTCTGGGTGAAGGCGCAGGCCTGCCCCACCTGATACAGCTGCCATCCCCCCCGCCATGTGCACGCCCACGAATGCACACATGTACTGTACAAACGCATATACTTACGCACACACCCACACGCATGGACACGTGTGGAGCGGGCGAGGGAGTTGATGAGACCACGACTGCACACGGAGGGTCCCTCGGGCTTTAGGTCCACCCAGAGGAACATGCAGGTCCCCATTTCCCACCCCTACTCCAGTTCATCCCCACTGGACGCCATGCATTCTCCAAACACAAGAGGACCCATCAGCTGTAGGACACTGTCCTTGATCTGACCTTCACCCCGTCACCTGGCTAATGCCCTTCAGGTTTGGGATTGGAGGCTGTTCATCCCAACAAGCTTGCAGTTGCTGCTGTAACGAACCCCTCACATAGGGGCACCAAACAACACAACTTATTATCCTACAGTTCAGGAGCTCAGAGGCTAACATGTTAACTGGGCTAAAATCAGGGGTCAGCAGGGATGCGCTCCTTCTGAAGCCTCCAGGACAGAGCCCATTCCTTTACCTTTAGCAGCGTCTGGGGGCCGTCTGCATTCCTCGGCTCGGGGCCCCTTCCTCCGCCTTCAAGGAGAACTGTAGCCTCTGCAAATCCTCCCTCTGACTAGGACCCCTGCTTCTGTGGTCGCACCTCCTTCCCTCTCTCTCACCTGCCTCCTCCCTCTTACAAGGACCCTGGTGATTACATTGGGTCCACCTGGAACATACAAGCTCATTTCCCCCCCCCCTTAAGATCCTTAACTCAATCACACCTGCAAAGACCCTTTTTGCACCTAAGGTAACACAGCAGTTGGCTCCAGGGCGTCGGATGCGGACATCTTTGGGGCTGTTATTCTGTCTACCTGAGCGGGTGTCGGGCCTCAGCACCACCTCCGCTTGTGGGCTCCTCTGGGCTTGAATGCCTCACTCTGAATTCTAAGTACATCCTTGCAGGAATGTTTCCTTCTTCCACTAGCTTGTGAAATGATCAATGTTTGAGAGTCTATTCCTTGTGTCCCTAGAACCTCTACGTAAGAGGAGGTCGGGGAGGAAGCAATGGAGACTGGAAACGCACCCCACAACCCGTTAACCCCCCCACCCCCACCCGGTGCCCAAAGTGACAGGAGGTCCCTGTGTGACAGGACTGGCTGCTCACCAGCACCGTGTCCTCCCTTCCTGGGCTCCCAGCGAGATGATCTCCCCAGCCTCCCTGCAGTTATGTGTGTCCTGGGATGAAGTTCACAGTGGCATGTGAGCTGGATGGACGGAGCTTCTTCCAAGCCTGGCCCGTGAACCTCCCACACAAGATCCTCACGGCTCTTCCCTTCTGCTGATGGGTATGGATGCCCTGGGTGACCTTGGACCCACACGCTGAGTGTGGCACCTGGTTCCCAGGATGACCCCATAGAGTAGAGCCTGCTGTACCCCTTGTATTAGTCATATTTCAGGTTTCTCTAAAGCTGATGCTTTAACATGTGTCATACATGCATATGCTACTGTGAAAATTAATAAAGGGAAACCTAATTTAAAACGGAGTTGCGAAGCCCTAAAGGGGAGCTCTCTCACCCCTACCCTCTGCTGCAGCTTACTTTACATTCCTGGGCAGGAAGAAGCTTGATTTTCAGAAGAAGGATGATTTTCTCCTCGCCCAGCAACAGCCCAGCCAATGAAAAGAGCAACAGGCTAGCCAATGAGAAAGTCACAACTTAGCCAATGAGAAACAGCACCAGCTCAGCTAATGAGAAACAGCAACAACTCAGCCAATGAGAAAACAGCCTCAGCCCAGCCAATGAGAAACAGCACCAGCTCAGCTAATGAGAAACAGCACCAGCTCAGCTAATGAGAAACAGCAACAACTCAGCCAATGAGAAAACAGCCTCAGCCCAGCCAATGAGAAACAGTCACAACCTTGCCAATGAGAAACAGCAACAACTCAGCCAATGAGAAAAACAGCCTCAGCCCAGCCAATGAGAAACAGTCACAACCTTGCCAATGAGAAACAGCAAAGCCCAGCCAATGAGAAACCACCACCAGCCTGACCTCTTGGTTTTCTCCAAGGGACTTTCAGTCAAAGCAGCCCCTTCCAACTTCCTCCTTTTTCTCTGTAAAGTAACATTCCTCTTCCTTGTTCTCTGGACTTGACTGTGGTTTGCCATAGTTTGAATGTCCTGAATCGCAATTCCTCTGCCATTCCTAAATAAATTCATTTTGCCCGTAAAATAACATTTAATTTTAAGGTCGACACTGGACACACCTTTTCCTAGATGACCCGATAATATGCCTGAGTCACTTGCATTGTCCCCCCGCCTCCTCCCTCACTGCCCCCCACCCTGCCCCAGCTCCTGAGCAAGAATCCTCTTCCTGGGGTGCACTTATCAAATACAAACCAGTCAACCCAGAGTCCACACCGCACCCCCTCCTTTATGGGGGTCCACAGTCTGGGCCACGATCCACCTGCCCTTGTCAAGCTAGGGCCAAGCACATGACAACTAGGGACGCCCCCTCCACCCCAGAACCCGCTGAAATCATTAATCCAGCCAATCCCATGCCTGCTTACCCTTTCCTGCCCATTCCTTCTTGTGGAAACCACAGTAAAGGCTCCCATTTTCCCCTCACTCCATCTCCTTCTTTCTGTCTCTGGTGCTTCCCTACGTGGCCCTGGTGGGTGGCATGCATGCCCCCTCCTCCTGGGAACTGTGATGAAATATCTTTTCAATGGCAGGCGTCTCCTGATCTGCTCACATTTTAGAATTAACACACAGTATTTTAAAGCACCTCCCTGCTGAGCTGGAATCAGCTTCACCTGTTTCATGGAAGAGGCTCTAATTCCTATCACGTGAGTCGTTACACTTTTGGGTCTATTGGCTGCAATAGTTACACAGCTGAAACGCACAGTGAGACGGCCTCCGCCCGGGTAAGGGCTTACCCTGCCTTGGCTGCGCAGAAAGCAGACCCCCATATCTGCCTAAGTCTGCTCGTCATCTTCTGTTCCACGTGCACAATGTCAGTCCGCCCAGCGCCCTCTGAATTCCACACCTGGGAGACCTCATGCCTCTCTCCCTGACCCCGCCCCCCGCTCCATCACTGACACGTGGGCGGGCCTCATGGACGTGTTATATGAACAGATATAACCAAATATATTCTTTCTTCATGTCAGGTCACACAGATTTAGATCCGTCCACAACTGCCCACTTGATTACTTAGCCTTGTTGCTGAAGCTACAGGGCTTCTAAACAAGGCCGCTCCGTGCTGTCTCAACATGGAAACACTTGGGATCTGCACGACCACGTCTCCGGAGCGGGACCAGCTGCGCCGCCAAGGAGGAGGGGTCACCGGGAGCCCCTCGCCCGGAGAGCCCCGATCCCGCTGTGAGTGGGACGTGTAGGTGGTCACCGCCCTACTTAGGGGTCAGACCTGCGGTTCCCACTCAGATTCAAACGAAACGTTACGGCTTCCCTGGTGGCACAGTGGTTGAGAGTCCGCCTGCCGATGCACGGGACACGGCTTCGTGTCCCGGTCCGGGAAGATCCCACATGCCGTGGAGCGGTTAGGCCCGTGAGCCGTGGCCGCTGAGCCTGCGCGTCCGGAGCCTGTGCTCCGCAGCGGGAGAGGCCACAACAGTGAGAGGCCCGCATACCGCAAAAAACTAAAAACAACAAAAAAACGAAACATTAGCCTGAAGACCCGCTAGGAGGCGCCGGCATTGAGTTCTCAATTTTTTTCGTCTTGTGTATCTTTTTGATAGAAACATAAGAAACCTGCATGCCTGTTACAGGCCTGGTATTTAAAATGTTCTTATATATCTTAAGAATATTTTAAAAATTCAACCGAGATTCAGCCAGCTCTTAAAATGGTGCAATGGCTCTTTTAGTTCTATGCAAACATTAGCATATTTAAACTTTGTACAAACCCTCCACAGAATGCCCTATTCTTTCCACTTTTTTTTAAACAACTTTATTGGAGTATAATTGCTTTATAATGGTGTGTTAGTTTCTGGTTTATAACAAAGTGAACCAGCTATACATATACATATGTCCCCGTATCTCCTCCCTCTTGCGTCTCCCTCCCACACTCCCTATCACACCCCTCTAGGTGGTCACAAAGCACCGAGCTGATCTCCCTGTGCTATGTGGCTGCTTCCCACTAGTTATCTATTTTACATTTGGTAGTGAATATAAGTCCACGCTACTCTCTCACATCGTCCCAGCTTACCCTACCCCCTCCCTGTGAACTCAAGTCCATTCTCTATGTCTGCATCTTTATTCCTGTCCTGCCACTATGGTCTTCAAAACCTTTTTTTTTTTTAGTTTCCGTATATATGCATTAGCATACAGTATTTGTTTTTCTCTTTCTGACTTACTTCACTCTGTATGACAGACTCTAGGTCCATCCACCTCACTACAAATAACTCAATTTCGTTTCTTTTTATGGCTGAGTAATATTCCATTGTACATATATGCCACATCTTCTTTATCCATTCATCTGTCGATGGACACTTAGGTTGCTTCCAGGTCTTGGCTATTGTAAACAGTGCTGCAATGAATACTGGAGTGCAAGTATCCTTTTGGACCATGTTTTTCTCCAGATATATGCCCAGGAGTGGGTCTGCAGGATCATATGGTAGCTCTATTTTTACTTCTTTATGGAAACCTCCATACTGTTCTCCATAGTGGCTGCACCAACTTACATTCCCACCAACAGTGCAGGAGGGTTCCCTTCTCTCCACACCCTCTCCAGCATTTATTGTTTGTGGATTTTTTGATGATGGCCATTCTGACTGGTGTGAGGTGACACCTCATTGTAGTTTTGACTTGCATTTCTCTAATAATTAGCGATGTTGAACATCGTTTCATGTGCCTCTTGGCCATCCGTATATCTTTTTTGGAGAAACGTCTATTTAGGTCTTCTGCCCATTTTTTCATTAGGTTGTTTGTTTTGATGATATTAAGCCTCATGAGCTGTTTGTAAATTTTGGAGACTAATCCCTTGTCAGTCACATCATCTGCAACAAATATTTTCTCCCAATCCGTGGGCTGTCTTTTTGTTTTGTTTATGGTTTCCTTTGCTGTGCAAAAGCTTTTGAGTTTAACAAGCTTTTCTTCTTGAACTAGACAAGTTGATACTAAGCTCCATATGGAAAAATAAAAACGTAAGAATACTTAGGAAAACGCACAAAGAGAAGAGCTATGCGGGTAGTGGGGACGAGATCAACCAGAAATTAAAACACACCATACGGCCTCTGAGTCGTGAGGAAATAAGAAAGTCTAGATGCGTCTGCTTATTATGACAGAAGAAACACAAGAAGGACTGGCCGTATTTCACAGGCATTTAAAAGTACTGGGATATTATAAACAATGTGATTTCCACGTGAATGGGTGCATTTGGGAGAAGAGAAGCTTTTGCTATGGCATAGGGTCAGTAGCTGCTAAACTTATAAAGTGAAAATTTAATAAGGAGCAGGATACGTACAAACTCTCAAAGTACCTCCCCACGGACCAGTGATTAATTACAAAGGGGAAATAACAGCCTTACTCTGGAGAAACCTGGGGCCGAATTAACCAAGTCAGGAAAGACCCAATCACCAAACAGGAGAAACAAGGACAATATGGCTTGGTGGTATTCCACCCCAAAATGCACAACTGGCATCTAAGCAGGAAGTGCTTTGGGCAAACCTCCTGCTCTGTGTGTATCACGCTTCCTTTCTCTGCAGGGTCTGCCCTTCCTCAGGAGCCCTCAGTCACGTCTCTCATCAACCCCAGTATGACCAAGGCTGTGAAGGAAAGAACCCAACATCTCCATTCGTGAGCTTGTTTTAAATCTCATTAATCCAAACAGGACTCCATGATCTAGGAGCGTTTGGAGATGAACACAAACCACTGAAGTGGGGGGAGAGGAAGTACCTTGGGCGGGAACCATTGATCTTCTGACCGTCCAGCTCGAAAGCCAGCATCGGGCTCGCGGCACTTGATGGCGTATTTGGACCGTGTCTGGAGCTCACATCTGGGGTTTAGGACGCGCAGAAATTGTTTTCTGAAAAAGGAGGCGTCACGCATCTCATTTGGGATGGTAACAGAGACTGACGTGTAGGGAAACAGCTGCTCTGCTTCCTGCGAAACCTTTAGTGTTGAAACCCGCGCTGGGGGTGATGGGCACCTGCCCGAGGTATCCTTAGTCGGCGTCGCCTCCCAGGCTCTGTCCTCTTGTCCCTCTGCTCACACGGGGTGGGCAGGAAAGTCTCCGTGATTTCGAAACTCACTACCTGCTGTACCTTACTCCGCGCAGAAGGATACTGAGTTCTATTTGTATTATTATCATTTTGTACTCTTAGGATGAGCCCTGAATTTCCCCTGAAGATCCCCCCAAGGCACCTTCTAAGTGCTGGAGATGAGGAGACAGTCCTGGATTACCCGGGGCGGCGGGGGCCACGTTACCACCAAGGTCCTGAGGAGTGAAGGAGTGAGGTACAAAGGTCAGAGCCAAGGTCAATGGGACTCGGAAGCAGAAGAAGGAGAGACGCGCCTGCGGGCTTGGAAGATGGGAGGGGCTGAGTCCGGGGACTTGGCAGCCCGCAGAAGGCCGCTGCCCACTCCAGCCTGAGCCCTGTGGAAACTAGTGCCAGGCTTCTGGGGAGGGGCAGTTCCCCTTCCTGTGGGGCTGCTGACGTGACAGCTCCGTGACGGGGAGGACCAGCCTCCCAGTGGACACACCCTCGGGTCTCCGTCCTGAGGGCACCGAGGTCTCCTCCATCTGCACCACCTGGACCACAGGGACCAGATGCCATGACCCCCAGCCTCACGGCCCTGCTCTGCCTCGGTGAGATGGAGGAGGGGGAGGGGAAGCCCCAGCCAGGGACGGACCCCTCCCCACAGCCAGGCTGCTCTGTCAGGACACCCCAGGACTCAGGAGGCTCACGGGTAGGAGAGGCGCTAATCAGGATTCAGGGCGAACCTCTCACAGGGGTCTCTCTTCCAGGGCTGAGTGTGGGCCTGAGGACCCAGATGCAAGCAGGTGAGTCTGTCCCCAGGTGTCCCAGCTCCCTCCTGCTCACGGTGACAAAGGACCACCCCCAGGCAATGGGGTGGGGAACAGCAGTTCTGGGCTGAAGGAGGGGGAGTCTGGGAGGTTGGGGGCTGAGAGCTGGGGACCTGGGGGTGAGGATGTCTTGTGACCCAGCCTCTGATGTCCTTCCAGGAACCCTCCCCAAACACACCATCTGGGCTGAGCCAGGCTCTGTGATCCCCTTGGGGAGCCCCGTGACCATCTGGTGTCAGGGGACCCTGGGGGTCCGGGAGTTCCGTTTGTATAAAGAGGGAAGCTCACCTTCCTGGTACAGACAGCCCTCACTGGAGCCCAGGGACAAGGGCAAGTTCTCCATCTCATATATGACACAGGACTACGCAGGGAGATATCACTGTTACTATCGCAGCCCCACTGGCTGGTCAGAGAGCAGTGGCCCCCTGGAGCTGGTGGTGACAGGTGAGAGGACACTCGGGGGTCCCAGCATCGGGCTCTGCCCTCAGGAAGGGGGTCTGCTCTCAGGGGTGTGTCCCTCTCACAGCCCAGCCCTGGAGGAGGAAAGGGGCGTGTGAGCCCCATTTCACAAGCTCCCTCCTTCTCTCCTAGGGGCCCACAGGAAACCCACCCTCTCAGCCCTGCCGAGCCCTGTGGTGACCTCGGGAGGGAACGTGACCCTCCAGTGTCGCTCTTGGCAGCGACTGGACGGGTTCATTCTGACTAAGGAAGGAGAACCCAAGTGCTCCTGGACCCTGGATGCACAGCGAGGCCCCCAGGGGCAGACCCAGGCCCTGTTCCCCGTGGGTCGCGTGACCCCCAGCCACAGGTGGACGTTCAGATGCCACGGCTTTTACAGGGACACCCCCCAGGTGTGGTCGGCCCCCAGTGACCCCCTGGAGCTCCTGGTCCCAGGTGAGGCGGTCCCACCCTGGCCTCACGCACTTTTTGAGGCACAAGACAGATTATTAGATGCTTTTCTCCCAGGATTGTCCCAGATGAGAGGGTGGGGTGAGGGGGGAGCAGGGCGCACAGGACAGAGACACAGAGTGTGAGCGACAGTGAGGCCTGGGGACCAGGACGGGAGAAGGGGCTTCATGGGAGGAACCAGCCCCTACAGCCCAGGGCTGGTCTTCCCCCAGGTGTGTCTGGGAAGCCCTCCCTCCTGACCCCGCAGGGCCGTGTCGTGGCCTCTGGACAGAGCCTGACCCTCCAGTGTCGCTCTGACGTCGGCTATGACAGATTCGCTCTGTCCCAGGAGGGGAGAGAGGCCCTCCCCCAGAGCCCTGGCCGGCAGCCCCAGGCTGGGCTCTCTCAGGCCGACTTCCCCCTGGGCACAGTGACCATCACCCACGCGGGCCGGTACAGATGCTACGGTGGACACAACCTCTCCTCCGAGTGGTCGGCCCCCAGTGACCCCCTGGACATCCTGGTGGCCGGTGAGGAGCCAGCGGGTCAGTCAGGGACCCAGACTCTGCACAGGCCCTGCCGGGGGAGCCCCAGCTGGTGATGCTGGGACCAGGCGTGAGGGGTCCCCAGGGAGGGAGACAGAGAGAGACGGGGGTGGGCAGGGAGAGGGAGAGACTCGGAGAAAACAGAGACAGACAGAGATGAGGGGCCTCAGGGAGGACCAGCTGAGTCGCAATTCGGAACCAGGGGGCGGGCAGCCCCTCACCCCTCTTCCTCTCTCTAGGGTGGTTCCCTGACACGCCCTCCCTCTCGGTGCAGCCGGGCCCCCTGGTGGCCTCAGGAGAGAACGTGACCCTTCTGTGTCAGTCAGGGAGCACAAGGGAAACTTTCCTTCTGTTTAAGGAGGGGGCAGCCCAGCCCCCGCAGCGTCTTAGATCAAAGTACCGAGGTGGGCATTTCCAGGCCGAATTCTCCATGAGTCCCGTGACCTCAGCCCACAATGGGACCTACAGGTGTTACAGCTCACTCAACAGTGACCCCTACCTGCTGTCACACGCCAGTGTCCCTCTGGAGCTCACAGTCTCAGGTGAGGGGCCCCAGCCCTGTCCCCTCTGTGTCCCTGTTGTCAGCTCTGAAGGTGACCCCCTTTCTAGGATAGGAGTGAGGGGGGCTCCAAAGGAGAGTCCAGGGAGGGTGATCCGGAGGGGGTCCAGCCTGCAGAGGGACGGAGGGAAACCAGACCCTCCCGTCCCTGCTGCTTCTCACGTCCGGTCACCAGACTTCTCAGATAGGAGGAGGGGGAAAGCCAAGGGCAGCCCCAGAGCAGAGACAGCACCAGAGTGTGAGCAGAGGGGGGATCCCAGGGAAGCCGCAGCCCCTCACCCAACTACAGGCGTTTTCCCAGGATCCTCTGGGGACACCACCACCCACACACAGGGCCCAAGTCAAGAGCTGGTGAGCCACTGGGGCCTCTGCCCAATATGTGGACACCTGGCCCCAGGCCTGTCCCTTGAGGTCCTCAGCTGCTCTAAATCCTGACCCAATCTCAGCACAGCTTGTGTCCCAGGGGGGCTGGGAGTCAGGTAGAGATGCTGGAGTGACCACAGGCACCAGGAGCTCTGAGGCTGGTGGATGAAGGGTGGGGGTCATGGAGAGGGAATGACCCCTCGGGGCCCATCCTGGGGGAGGAGCAGTGGGCTGAGGTGGGGAGAAGCAGCCCCCGACCCCCATCTTCTGTCCTGACCCCCGGGAGGCTCTGAAGTTGGGGCCCTTCCCCCCACGGAGCCAGGCCCGCAGACAGGTGAGTGAGGGTCTGTGGGACATGGTGTTGGGCCCAGGGGGGCAGGACTCAGTTATGCCCTTGGTTAAGGCACCTCTGGAGACGCTGACTTGGGCCCCCTTCCCCTGCCTGGGCCTCAGTTTCTCCAAGTGTAAAGGCAGAGAATCGTGGCCCGGAGCTTAGATTTCCTTCAGTTCTGACTTCTGGCTCTGACCCCCCAGGAGAGGAGGCCTCACAGGGAGGCCCCTGAGGATGTGACTGTATGGGGGCCTGTCCCCAGTGCCGCAGTGGTGGTGGCATTGTACGGGGAGGGGGAGGGAAAGATGAAGAGTCCACCGCACATAGCCGGCCCCTCCCCCAGTCCCTGCTGTGATGGGGGAGGGGAGGGTAACAAGGAAGGACCCTCGGCTCCAGATGAGACCCTCGGACAGGCCCGCGGCAAATGAGAAGCCCCCAGAGCACAAAGCTGGTGTCCACCTTGGGCGGGGCGCGGCAGGAGGACAGCTCAGGGAACCCACAGCCCTGGGTTCCAATCCCAGCTCTACCACCTCCAGACTGGGTCACCTGGGGTTGGTGAATTCCCTCTCTGTGCCTCAGTTTCCTCATCTGTAAAATGGGTGGGGTGGGTTAGAGGAGATGAATGCACAGACCCCAGCACGAGCCTGCACACAGTAGGCGCTCAATTAAATGGCATCTTGGGCTCATGCATGACGTCACTGGTGCCCCAGGTCTCAAATGGTACCTGAACGTCCTGATCGGGGTCTCGGTGGCCTTCGTCCTGCTGCCCCTCGTCCTCCTCGTCCGACACCGGGTTCAGAGCAGACGCAGGAAATCGGGTGAGTAGGGAACAGGGTGACCCAGACCCCTGGAGGTGGTGGGATTAGGGCACCAGCCAAAGGGAAACCTAAGAGATGGGCAAGGTCAGCTTAGAAAAAGATTGTCCAGAGTCTGAAACTCAAAAATCTAGAAAGAAAACATGTACTGTCAGCTGACATGTATAATTTAAGGTATTTTCCTCCTTTGCAATCTCATGAAGTGTTGAAACATGTACGCAAGTATGAGTTCAGGTCTCCTTCTTTCCTCCTGAAGCCCGAGTGAGGGGCAGGGGTCGTAAGAGTCCCAGGGACGAGCCTCTGTCATCTGCCCCAGCCCAGGGCGAGGCTGATTTCCACCCTCCCGCAGGGGCTGCAGACCCAGAACCCAAGGACACAGGCCTGCAGAGCAGGTAACTCCCGCCCCGAAGACCCCCAGGCCCGCCCCGCCCGCAGCTCCCCCTCATTCTCCCCCTAACACGCCCGCCTCCTCCCCAGCTCCTGCCCAGCCGCCGCCGCCCAGGACCAGGCCCTCTGTGAGCAGAAGAGGACGGGGTGGGGGACACAGGGTTCTGGAGGCACCTGTGGGGGGGAGGGGAAGGCTGGGAAGGGGTGGGCTCAGGGGGTGCGGACTGAAACCCCACACTTCCCCTCACCCCTGGGTCTCAGTGGCCCCTTCTGGATGCACTGCGGGGGCTCCAGCCCTGAGCGATCTCAGGGGATCCCACCAAGCGATACACACCCTGTTCTGCCCCAGCAGATGCTGCCGTGAAGGACACACAGCCTGAGGACAGGGTGCAGCTGGACCATCCGGTGAGACCCCTACTCCTGTCCAGGCCACCAGAGACCTCTTTGTTGCCAAACTCAGTCCAATGGACACGTCTCTGTCCTCACATCCCAGCTCCAGCAGCGTCCCACACTGACCTCCCCTTCCGGGCTTCCTGGGTCGTCCTGCTGTGACTCCACCCCTCCTGCTTCCTTGTGACCTCATGGCCCCTCCTTCGGGGTCCCCTTTCCTGGCTCCCCGTCCTCTGTCTGACCTTCTGGCGTTGCAGAGAAGCCCCACGTCTCAAGAGGATTTGTGAATAAGTGAATCACCCGAAAGTCCCCAGACCCCTCTTCCTTCATTCACCCAAAAGTGGTGCACAAGGAGAGCTCATCCCCCCGGCTCCCTGTAGGTGCTGCAGGTGCAGCAGGGAGCTCACCTGGGGGGTGAGAGGTACTATATGTAAAGAAGCAGGTAGCGTCCTAGAATGCAACGTCCCGATAAGGAAAGTAAAGCAAGAGAAGGTGACAGAGTGCATGGTGGGGGGGCAGCAAGTGCAAAGGTCCTGAGGCAGGGACGTGCTTTTGCAGGAAGATGGCCGTGCGGCTGGAGCCAAATGTGCAAGGGAGATAACGTGTTAATACTGAAATCAGAACCGTAGAAAGAATCCAGAGGCTCCGAGGTGTTAGGAGGTCCCCAGAGTTTCCCTCAGGAAAGTGACCTGACCTAAGGTTTTAAAGCATCACTCTGCCAACACAGTGGAAAGCTGACGGAAGGAGATCACAGTGGATCCAGCAAGTCCCCTTTCTGTCCTACTCTCTCCCTCCAGCAGAACAGGCAGGATGCAGACCCCCAGGAGGGGACGTACGCCCAGGTGAACCACTCAAGATCAAGACTAAGGCGGGGGGTGGCCACCTCTCCTTCCTCCCTGTCGGGGAGATTGCTGGACACGAAGGACAGACAAGCGGAAGAGGACGAGCAGAGGGACGGTCAGGTGGGTCCCATTCTGTCCGGGCCCCCAGGCTTCCCCCACCCCAACCACACACCCTCCCTCCCTCTCCCCCACCGCAGGCCGCCACATCTGAAGCCCCCCAGGATGTGACCTATGCCCAGCTGAACCACTCGACCTTCAGACGGGAGACTGCAACCCCTGCCCCCCAGTCAGGGGAGCCCCCAGAAGAGCCCAGCGTGTATGCTGCTCTCGCCGTCCGCTAGCCCAGGAAGGACCCAGACCCCACGCTCCAGGGAGGAAGACTGCACGGACCCCGGAAGGCACAGGAGCTGCCTGCCCGCAGTGGACACCGCCTAACGACCAACAGACAGCCTGGACTCCCAACACAGACTACCCGGAGCCCCTGGGACCCTGTGGCAGTCACCTGATTCTACCCTCAAAGATAACTAATATCCTTACGTTTGGGAAATAATGCAACAGACTGCTCAAAAATCAATGTGTGAGTTGAAAACCAAAATCAAAACGAAAAAAAGCAAAACAGAAGTGGGAAAATGTTTTCAATGAATGATAAAGTAAATAATACACATCAAACATACGAAATGAGAAAATTAAGAATCATGAATGAATATATTAGAAAAGGCTTCAAACAATCGATGACCTAACATATCATACCAAGACTTCAGGAAAAAATAGCAAATTATTTCAAATGAAGGTAGAAGGTGGGAATAATAATGACAAGGGTAGCTAATAATGAAGACAACCAAAAAGTAGAGAAAATCAATTAAGGCAAAAAATAAACTCATTCTTGAAAACATTCATGAATCCTAGCCACCACAGCCGAGGGAAAAAGAGAGAAGGCTCACACTTCTAATAGCATGAAAGGGATTGCAGACAGCACTACAAATCCTACAGACGTTATAAAGATAGTAACAGAACATTATGAGAAATTTGACGCCAACATACAGAAAATGTAGATGGGATGGAAATCTTCACGTGTACAATTTACTAAATGGATATAAGAATAAATGGAAAATCTACCACCTTATACATTGACTCTAATCCAAACTTACCCACGACTGAACTATATAGAATCTAGCGAACTCAAAATGAAAGAAATAGTAGAATGCTGGTTCCCGGGGTTGGAGCGAGGGGGAAATGGGAAGATATTGGTCAAAGGGCACAAGCTTCCAGTTATAAGATGAATAAGTTCTGGGGATCTAATATACAGCATGGTGGTTACAGCTTATCACACTGTATCCCATTCTTCAGTGTTTTGAAGAGAGCAGATCTCAAATGTTCTCACTAAAAAAAGAAATGGCGACTGTGTGATGGGATGCAGACAAATGCTGTGACGGTCATCACTGCCCGACGTGTAAGTGACCAGTTCAGGCGGCTTCACTGGTGATTTCTTCCGAGCACTTATGTACTCGTGAAAGACACACACACACGCACACACACCCCCAAATTGCACAAACATTTCCCGAGAACAGAAAAAGAAGAAACATACCTCAACACATCAGATCAGGAAAATATTTACACCAAAACCTGACAAGGGAGTTATACATGGAGAAGTCAGAGGAAGATCTCTCACATGAGCTTAGATGGAAATCCCTAAATAAAGTGTACACAAATGAGATGTAGTGATACATTAAAAGGACATTACTTCATGACCATACTGTGGGTTTTTTTTTCGAAGGATAGAGTAACTTAAAATTTTAAAACTCTGTCACATAATGCAATACCTTAATAGAACAAATAAAAAATAATCACCTTAATAGATGCAGACAAGGCCTTTGATAAAATATACCAACAATTCCTGGTGAAAATAAAAACACATCAGAAATAGAAGGGAATTCCCTTTCGTTGATGAGGGCATGTTTAACAACACTAGACGTCATTTGTACAGGTGAGAACCTGAGGTCCTTTCGTCTACGACTGGCAATGATCCAAGTATGTTCCGTATGACCACTTGTATTCACCAGGGCCCTGGAGGCACCAAGCAAGTAAGTGAAACAAAACAAGGCGAGAAGCTCTGAAGTGGATAAGAATAATATTGTATTACTAAGAGACTGCACAGCTGTGTTCGCAGAAAATCCAAAATAATGTAAAGATCTTCTACTCTAATTAAAAAGTTTTCCTGCATCGCTGCATACAAGGTCAATATATAGAATTCAACTGCCTTCGAGACTTCCGGTTCTGGATGGAGATGAAGTAAAGGAATGTCTCCCTGTTCCCTGACTTTATACCAGTGACCTGATTGTATACTGCTGACTTCCAAGAGCCATAAGATAATATATTGGGGCTGTTTTAATCCACCAAGTTTGTGGTAATTTGTGGGACAGGGAAACAATACAACCACTTGAAGTTACTTATGATTACTGTTTGCATAGTAATTTTTCATCCTTCTACTTTTTTAATGTGGTAGAATATACACACCATGATATTCACCACCACTGAAACATCATTAAAGTGCGAAGTTAGTGGCCTTAAGTACATTTACCATGTTCGGCAATCATGACCACTGTCCGTCTTCCAGAACATTTTCATAATCCCAAACAGAAGCTGTGTACCCATTAAGCAAGAACTCCCCATGCCCCCTGAGAACCAGGCACTAGTCATCTCCATTCAAATTCCTGCCGTAGGGAGTCTGGCTACTCTAGGCTGTTCGTGTCGGTGAAATCATACAAAATGCGACATTCTGTGTCAGCCTTACTTCACTCTGAATAATGTTTCCAAGGTTCATTCATATTGTTCACTCTTTTACTTTTAACCTATTTACATGTTATATTAGAAGTGAGTTTCTGGGACTTCCCTGGTGGTGCAGTGGCTGGGAATCCTCCTGCCAATGGAGGGAACACGGGTTCGATCCCTGGTCTGGGAGGATCCCACGTGCAACTAGGCCCGTGCGCCACAACTATTGAGCCCTCACGCCACAACTACTAAAGCCAGCGCACCTACAGCCCATGCTCCACAACAAGAGAAGCCACTGCGATAAGAGGCCCACGCACCGCAATAAGAAGCCGGCGCACCGCAACAGAGAGTAGCCCCCGCTCACCGCAACTACAGACAGCCTGTGCACAGTGATGAAGACCCAACACAGCCAAAAATAAAGAAAGAAATAAATTTATTTTAAAAAAAAAGAAGTGAGTTTCTTATGGACTTCATAGTGTAGGTGGTGGTTGTTTTCTTAAACCAATCTTACAAGCTCTTTTAATTGCTGTGTTTCGCCCATTTACATATAATATTATTACTGATAACACTGTTATTTAGGTTTGTCATTTTATTTTTTCAAGTTTTGTCCCCTCTCTTTCTTGTTCTTCTATTTAGCCTTTCCTGGGATTTAGAAACATTTTTAGCATACCATTTTAATTTCTCTATTGGTGCTGTAACTGTAAGTCTTTGACTGCTGTTGAAGGGGCTGTTCTAGAGATTATCAGGTACATACCTAACTTTACACAGTAAAGACAGAGCTAGTATTTTACCTCTTCAAGGGAAATGTAGAACCCTTACAAATCTATAGGTCTCTTTATTCTTACCCCTTTATGTTGTAGTTGTTTTATGTGTTCTTGCCACACAGAAGCCCAGGGCTGTGTCGGGGCCTATGGGGCCAGGTCAAGGTGAGTGAGCTGTCCCCAGACCTCCTGCTGCAGCTCCACAACCACCACCCCCATCACCTGAGGGGAGAAGAGGAGGTCTGGGCTGATGGCGACCAGTCTGGGGACGACTATGGAGTGACATCTTGGGAAACTGAGGCCATAAGGGCAACCCTGACACTTCAGGTCCACATCCTTTCAGGACAAATTGAAACCCCACGTGTTCATCTTTGCCTCCTGATTAGATGCAAATGAGACACTGGAGATGCTCACCTCCAGGTACCGGGACTGGCATGTTTCGTTCCAGAGACTCATTCAAGATCAAAGAGATTACTTAAGCATTTCTGCATCTCCTCACCCATACCCTGTCTTTTTTGTTCTCAGGGGTAACTGACATTCTCAGTCCATCACAAAATAAGTCAGACGCCAACAGTGATGAGTAGCAGAAATGCTCAATTTTGGGTTGGGCTCCGAGGGTCACAACCTGTTAATGGAATGCAGGTGACCTGAGTGGACATGTAGGGATCCTGGGGTGATTTGGGTCTGCTCTGACCTGTGACCTCTTTTTCCACAGTTCCTAGCCTCACACCCCCAAGACTACACAGTGGAGACTCTCATCCGGATGGGCATGGCCGGCTCAATCCTGCTGGGCCTCAGGATTCTGCTCTTTCAGGCTCAACACGGCCACGGAGGAGCCCAAGATGCAGCCAGGAGGTAAACAGAGGGAACAAACCCACCATTCGGTGAGTTCGATCCTTGTATGACTAGGAGGTTTGGGAGGCAAATCTGCAGTATGAATTGAGGGAACTGTCTGCTGAGAATTTCACGGGGTATCAATGCTGGCATGCAGGAAATGCCTGGGTTCTTGCTGTAGAGACTCTTCCGTAATTAAAGTGTGGTAATTTCCCTCCTTACCATTATTGATTATTCTTGACTACTCCCCTTCTTTTTTTACTCCTGTGATTTGAGGCTACATCCACATCGCAGGTTTGGGTCCACACCTGAAGTCACCTTCATGCTCTGCCACTTTCTTGTAATACATTTTGCTTTATTTCTAATTTCCACACTCACTGGTGTGTGCTATTGACCTCGATCCCTTCAGCCTAGAACCAGAATGTTTTAAGCAACTGAGTAAATGGGTGAAATTCAGGTCTAGTTTAAAACACATAAATCCAAAACCATTTCCGAAAACCCTCTCTAGACCCCCTCAAGGCTTATTCCCCTCTAAAATGATACACGGAAGAGTTTCTGCCAAAATACCATCAGTTTGAATGAGCACAAGGTGGACTTCCCTGGTGGCGCAGTGGTTAAGAATCCACCTGCCAATGCAGGGGACAGGGGTTCAAGCCCTGATCCAGGAAGATCCCACATGCCATGGAGCAACTAAGCCGGTGTGCCACAACTACTGAGCCTGTGCTCTAGAGCCCGTGAGCCGCAACTACTGAGCCTCTGTGCCACAGCTACTGAAGCCCACGCACCTGCAGCCCGTGCTCCGCAACAAGAGAAACCACCGCGATGAGAAGCCCACGCACTGCAACAAAGAGTAGCCCTCACTTGCCACAACTAGAGAAAGCCTGTGCACAGCAATGAAGGCCCGACGCAGCCAAAAATAAATAAGTAAATAAATTTATGAATGGGCGCAAGGTGTTTGAAGCGACAGCCAGGTGGTGTGCTGGCAAACCAGCTCTATGAAAACATCCCTTTTTCTCAGTGTTCTGATTTGTGTACATTACCTGTTGCTTTGGTAAATACTCCCTTCATGCCCAACTTCAAGATGCCCGTTTGAATGCACTGGATACACAGTTGGGAACAGCATCAACTTTCACAAGAATGAGCCAACTGTGGCACCTCGCAGATGACCCTGAGGTCCTTCTATTCTGTAGGTCATAGTAATTTCCACCTCAATCTTATGCCACGGTTTCAGTGGAATTGTGATGCCCAAATCCCAGTACATTCACATTAGACGTAAATAGAAAACAGAGGCATAATCAGTTGTGGGAGACACGCTGAGCCCAACATGAAGGTTTAACATAGGAGATGTGAGTCCAAGCAGGTCGGACACGCCCAGGTCTCTCACATGTATGCATTTCTCCCCTGCTGACCCCTTCACCTTTGCCCCTTAATGATAATTTGGGTGAGTATAGAATGCCTCACTGACAGTTAATTCCTTGACTGTATTTCCCCATATCTTTTGGCGTTTTCTCCCTTCAATTTCCTTCCCTTTGCTGCGAAATAGCAAGACACATTTCACGTATAGACACGTGCACCCTAGCAATTGTAAGTTCTTGCTACATCTCTGTAAAAGACCAACAATTGGCCTTTCATAGTGTCGCAGACATTGTCCTCACTGATTTCATTCTGAAATTCACAATATCCATGGGCCCTGTTCTTTCTACTCCTCATCTACCTCAACTTTCTAATTCCAGTCTCTCTGTACTGCATCCTAAACAAACTCCTCACTATTGTATTCCAAGTTCATAATTGGCTCTTCAGCTGTATCTTCTCCTTGATGGAAAGAATATCTTGAGTGTATTAATGAAAGTATTATTTTTTACCTGTAAGGTGTTTGCCTAATTCATTGCTAAAATCCTATATACTTCTGCAGTATAATCCCTTTTGCTGTTTCCAGAATTTATTTTCTTTCTTTAATTTTTCAGATGTGTAAACATGCTTAAATTGTTTCATATATTCCTAGTATTCTATCTTCTTGGATAGGATAATACAAGTTACTAGCTCTGCAGATAGCCTTCTTAGCACTTTTTCTCAGTATTAGGATTTATCTCTTATGTTCATTCCTAATGCTCAGCTCCCAGACACGTGATTTTCTATAGAGAGTTTCTCCCAGGTCTGTCCTGACATTCAGAGAGGAAATGGGTGACTTCTTGTGGCTGCCCTGCCCCACAGCATCCGCTCTCTCAAACTCAGCATCTCACTAGGCATGTACCTGGCAGAGATGACCCCAAGTGAGCCTCACACTCACAGGTGGGACAGATATCCATGTACAATTATAATGAATTGAAGCTGTTTTACAATGGCACACAGGACACAGCTCAGTGCTGACCTCGGGGATGGGTCAGTGGGCAGAGATATCCCAGTGCCTGGCCACAAACGAGGTGGAGGGGCAACACCGATTCCAACCTTGACCTGAAGCCCTGACCCCTCCCTGCCTGTGAGGACCTCAGGTCCTTGTCCTTCCACACAGAGGTGGAAACCTCTATTCTAATGACCACTTGCTGGACTCAGGCACTGGTAGTCACTAAGCTTTCACCTCTTTTTTTTGTTGTGGTCCCTTCTCTATTTAAGAAACTGGCATTTCTCTTCTCCTATAATAGACCATGCCTATGTATTTCATAAAAAACATAAGCAGCGGGAATGCCCTGGTGGCGCAGTGGTTAAGAATCCTCCTGCCAATGCAGGGGACACGGGTTTGAGCCCTGGTCTAGGAAGATCCCACATGCCGTGGAGCAACTAAGCCCGTGCACCACAACTACTGCGATGAGCTCTAGAGCCCATGAGCCACAACTACTGAAGCCTGCACACCCAGAGCCCGTGCTTTGCAACAAGAGAAGCCACTGCAATGAGAAGCCCATGCACTGCAACGAAGAGTAGCCCCCACTTGCCACAACCAGAGAAAGGCCGCGCGCAGCAACGAAGACCCAATGAAGCCAAAAATAAATAAACAACAAAACCCCACCACAAGTAGCATTTCTCAGTGTCAGAGCAGACGGGGGTCGCGAGTGGGCACATCAGTCATCCATCCTGACTGTGGGGTCTGACACCTTCACCCTCTCATACTGGTTAGAAATTAACCAATATTGGGTCCCACCCATGTCCTGGCACCACTGAGCCCACAAACTGTCTGAAGAGTGGGGTTCAAACAACATGCTGAAGGCGAGGAAACTGAGGCTCAGAGACATAACTTCAGGGCTCAAGGCACACGGGGGGAGGATGACGAGGAATACTTAAATTAAATCAGCTTCGTCCCCCAAGTCAGAGCACTGACCCACTCTCTGTCCCATAAAAGTGAAGACAGGAGCATATAGTAAGGACACAATGCCCAAGGATCAAGGGCCACCGAGCAGGCAGGAACGACTCAGGGGCTTGTTCCCAGGAAGGTGCGGTGGACGCTGTTTCAGGAAAAAGGGAGAAGTCCCTGAAGGGGGCTGAGACAGAAAGCAAACCCACACTCTGGGGCCAGGGGACCACGCATGTTTCCTTCCTTATTTCCCTGAACTTCTCCTCTGTGCTCATTGCCACACTGACCTCCACGGAGCTGTAGGCAGATGTTAAACGTGTCTCTCTGCTGATCTGAGCTCTGCGGTGCAGCAGGAACCTGCAACCTCCCTGAAGCATCGCCAGGGCCTGGGTGACCCCTGTCCATGGTGAGGACCCCACAGGGACCTGCTGATGGACCAGCTGAGGACGAAGGAGATCCAATGGGGAGGCTCTGAGAGGGAAAGACGTGCCTGGGTCACCCTATTATGGAAGGGGCGTCTCAGGAACACACCGGGTCTGTCATGGGAATGAGAGCCAGGCTCCTGGGGAGGGGCAGTTCCCCTTCCTGTGGGGCTGCTGACGTGACAGCCCCGTGACGGGGAGGACCAGCCTCCCAGTGCACACACCCTCGGGTCTCCGTCCTGAGGGCACCGTGGTCTCCTCCATCTGCACCGCCTGGACCACAGGGACGAGACGCCATGCCCCCCAGCCTCACGGCCCTGCTCTGCCTCGGTGAGATGGAGGAGGGGGAGGGGAAGCTCCAGCCAGGGACGGACCCCTCCCCACAGCCAGGCTGCTCTGTCAGGAGACCCCAGGACTCAGGAGGCTCACGGGTAGGAGAGGCGCTGCTCAGGATTCAGGGCGAACCTCTCACAGGGGTCTCTCTTCCAGGGCTGAGTGTGGGCCTGAGGACCCAGGTGCAGGCAGGTGAGTCTGTCCCCAGGTGTCCCACCTCCCTACTGATCATGGGGATAAGGGGCCACTCCCAGGCAATGGGGTGGGGAGCAGCGGCTCTGGGCTGAAGGAGGGGGAGTCCGGGAGGTTGGGGGCTGAGAGCTGGGGACCTGGGGTGAGGATGTCTTGTGACCCAGCCTCTGATGTCCTTCCAGGCACCCTCCCCAAACCCACCATCTGGGCTGAGCCAGGCTCTGTGATCCCCTGGGGGAGCCCCGTGACCATCTGGTGTCAGGGGACCCGGGGGGACCCGGTGATCCGTTTGGATAAAGAGGGAAGCTCACCTCCCTGGGAAATACAGCCCTCACTGGAGCCCAGGGACAAGGGCAAGCTCTCCATCTCACGTATGACACAGGACTACGCAGGGAGATATCACTGTTACTATCGCAGCCCCACTGACTGGTCAGAGAGCAGTGACCCCCTGGAGATGGTGGTGACAGGTGAGAGGACACTCGGGGGTCCCAGCCTCAGGCTCTGCCCGCAGGAAGGGGGTCTGCTCTCAGGGGTCTGTCCCTCTCACAGCCCAGCCCTGGGGGAGGAGAGGGGCGTGTGAGCACCATTTCTCAATCTCCCTCCTTCTCTCCTAGGGGTCCACAGGAAACCCACCCTCTCAGCCCTGCCGAGCCCTGTGGTGACCTCGGGAGGGAACGTGACCCTCCAGTGTGGCTCATGGCTGCGACTGGACGGGTTCATTCTGACTAAGGAAGGAGAACCCAAGTCCTCCTGGACCCTGGATGCACAGCGAGGCCCCCATGGGCAGACCCAGGCCCTGTTCCCCGTGGGTCGCGTGACCCCCAGCCACAGGTGGACGTTCAGATGCCACGGCTTTTACAGGAACACCCCCCAGGTGTGGTCGGCCCCCAGTGACCCCCTGGAGCTCCTGGTCCCAGGTGAGGAGGTCCCACCCTGGTCTCACGTACTTCTTCAGGCACGAGACAGATTATTAGATGCTTTTCTCCCAGGATTGTCCTTGATGAGAGGCTGGGGTGAGGGAGAAGCGGGGCGCACAGGACAGAGACACAGAGTGTGAGCGACAGTGAGGCCTGGGCCCAGGATGGGAGAAGGGGCTTCATGGGAAGAACCAGCTCCTACAGCCCAGGGCTGGTCTTCCCCCAGGTGTGTCTGGGAAGCCCTCCCTCCTGACCCCGCAGGGCCCTGTCGTGGCCTCTGGACAGAGCCTGACCCTCCAGTGTCGCTCTGACGTCGTCAGCTATGACAGATTCGCTCTGTCCCAGGAGGGGAGACAGGCCCTCCCCCAGAGTCGTAGCCGGCAGCCCCAGGCTGGGCTCTCTCAGGCCGACTTCCCCCTGGGCCCGGTGACCATCACCCACGCGGGCCGGTACAGATGCTACGGTGGACACAACCTCTCCTCCGAGTGGTCGGCCCCCAGTGACCCCCTGGACATCCTGGTGGCAGGTGAGGAGCCAGCCGGTCAGTCAGGGACCCAGACTCTGCACAGGCCCTGCCTGGGGAGCCCCAGCTGGTGATGCTGGGACCAGGCGTGAGGGGTCCCCAGGGAGGGAGGGAGAGAGACATAGAGAGACGGGGGTGGGCAGGGAGACGGAGAGACTCGGAGAAAACAGAGACAGACAGAGATGAGGGGCCTCAGGGAGGCCCTGCTGAGTCGCAGTTCGGAACTAGGGGGCGGGCAGCCCCTCACCCCCCTTCCTCTCTCTAGGGTCGTTCCCTGACACGCCCTCCCTCTCGGTGCAGCCGGGCCCCCTGGTGGCCTCAGGAGAGAACGTGACCCTGCTGTGTCAGTCAGGGAGCACAAAGGAAACTTTCCTTCTGTTCAAGGAGGGGGCAGCCCGGCCCCCACTGCGTCTTAGATCAAAGTACCGAGGTGGGCATTTCCAGGCCGAATTCTCCATGAGTCCCGTGACCTCAACCCACAATGGGACTTACAGGTGCTACGGCTCACTTAGCAGTAACCCCTACCTGCTGTCACACGCCAGTGCCCCCCTGGAGCTCGCAGTCTCAGGTGAGGGACCCTGACCCTGTCCTCTCTGACTCAGTCAGCTCAGGGCTCTGTCCCCAGAAATGTCTGAGGTAGTAATGAATGAGGGGACACAGTGGGCCTCCAGAGAGGAAGACATTCAATGGCCCCTGACTCCAAAGTCTCACCACTGGATCCTGGGTCCTCAGCTGTTGAATCAGTGGGAACTCCCAGAAGTAGGAGAATAAGATTATAGAGTTCAATCTCAGACTGAACACAGAACACACAGCACTCAATTATTTCTGTCTTAAGAGACCACTTTTCTCACTGATCCTGAGCACCGGGGGCACAGCCAACTCTGTTCCAAAGTGATTCCAAAGCAGGTTTTGAATTCAAAGAACACATGGCGGCTGAGAGAATCCAATGAGGAGAGCAGAGGGAACCTGGCATATTAGAGGAAGGGTTCATTAAGGAACTGTGTAGAAGCTGTAATATGAGAATTGGAGGCATTGAGGACACAGAACCCAGGAGAAGGGCTCGTGTCTCCCCAACTCCTCACTCACACCCTCACTTTACGATTCTCATGAGCAGCTGACACCATCCACCCGCCACAAAACCAGTCAGATCCCACGGGTGATGAAATCACTCAGATATGGGGCTGGGCTCCGAGGGTCATGTCCTGTCAAGGAGAGGCAGGTTCCCTGGGTGGACATCCTGGAGTCTAGGGTGACTGGGATCTGCTCTGACCGTGTGATCTCTCGTCCATAATTGCTACCCTCACACCGCCAAGACTACACAGTGGAGAACCTCATCCGGATGGGCATGGCCGGCTCAGTCCTGCTGGGCCTCGGGATTCTGCTCTTTCAGGCTCAACACGGCCACGGAGGACCCCAAGATGCAGCCAGGAGCTGAACACAAGAGGGGACCGTGCACCGTCCGAGTGGTGGAGCCCTGTCACGACCGTATGTGCCCAGGAGGTTTTGGAAGAGAATCTGCAGCACGTGTTGTGTGAACTGTCTGACCAGGGAGGGAGAGACGTGGTGTGGGTGCAGGAGAAGGCCCGGGAGTCCCTGTGGAGGACTGGGCCTCGGATAACCATGGTGCCTTCCCTCCCCACCAGTGATGACTCTCCCTGACTGCCCCGTCCCCTCTCACCCCTGTGACGTGAGGCACATCCCACATGGCAGGTCTGTGTCCACACCTTACACACCTTCATGCTCTGGCCCACTTTCATGTAATATATTTGGTTTTTTTAAATTTCCACATTGGCTGCTGTGTGCTATTGACCTCCATCCCTTCAGTCAGAAACAGAATGTCGTTTAAGTAACTGAATAAACGGGTGAACTTGGGGTCCTGTTTCGAACAGATAAATCCAAAACTCCTCCCTAAAACTCTCTCTGGACCCCTCAAGCCCTTCTCTCCTCGTCAGATGACACCTGGCATCGTTTCTCCAGAAACACCATTAGTGTGAAGGAACACCGTGGCGTTTGAAGTGACAGCCAGCTGCTGTGCTGGTAAACGGGCTTAGGAATTTACCATTTTGTAAAAAGCCCAGATGTGTGGCATTTGTCTCTTTCTTCAGTGTAAATCCTCTCTTCGGGCTTCCCTGGTGGCGCAGTGGTTGAGAGTCCGCCTGCCGATGCAGGGGACATGGGTTCGTGCCCCGGTCTGGGAGGATCCCACATGCCGCGGAGCGGCTGGGCCCGTGAGCCATGGCCGCTGAGCCTGCGCGTCCGGAGCCTGTGCTCCACAGCGGGAGAGGCCACAGCAGTGAGAGGCCCGCGTACCACAAAAAAAAAAAAAAAAGCTCTCTTCGTGGCCAACCTCACGGTACGCGTATGAATGCGCTGAAGCAGAGGGGGAAGCAATACGTAGAATCGTCTTTCCCAAAGAACTGAGGCTGACCCAGCTGGGGCACAGCTCAGCAATGACCCCGATACACACAGACGTGTCCTTTATATAAAGCATCGCGAGTAGATCGTTTCTACTCAGCTTTATGCCGGGTTTCCATGAAATTATCCTAGTGCTAGGCCTTTGCATCCTAGTCCGTCCCCATGAGAGGCAAAAGAGAAAACAATGGAAATATCAGTTGTGGGAGAAAACACTGAGCACTTTAAGTCCCAGTACATTACTGGTAGGTGTACTAACTGCCTCAGTCAATTTGGGGAGTAAATAAGAATTATCGGTTAAAAGGAGAGACACACAGCTCTGACCCACAGTTACATAACTTAGGGAAAAGGTGGACATAACCATGAGTATACATTCAGGAGAACTGTGACAGAGGGGTCGTTCACATTAGACAAAATCATAGAAACAGATCTCACCAAAAACGAATGGACTGTTATACATATGCAACCGAATTTTATATGACAGAAAAATACACAAAGGTAAACGGCTACAATAATACAGATCAATTTTCAAGCCTGATGGTCAGTAAGTAAAGAAAAACTATAAGAGTGTACTTCATTACATCAAATTCAAAAGCAGACAATGTGGGACCCAACTAAACAAAATAAGAATTTAAAGAGGAAGAATAACAATTGATACCAGAGAAATACAAAAAATCATGAGAATACGATAAACAATTCTTTGCTAACAAACTGGACAACCTAGAAGAAATGGACACGTTGTAGGAACATACAGCCCACCACAACTGAATCGAGAAGAAATAGTTAACTTTGAATAGACTGATCACTACGACTGAAATAGAATCTGGCATGGACACATATACACTACCAAATGTAAAACAGATAGCTAGTGGGAAGCAGCCGCATAGCACAGGGAGATCAGCTCGGTGCTCTGTGACCACCTAGAGGGCTGGGATAGGGAGGGTGGGAGGGAGACGCAAGAGGGAGGAGATATGGGGATATATGTATATGCATAGCTGATGCACTTTGTTATACAGCAAAAACTAACACACCACTGTAAAGCAATTATACTCCAATAAAGATGTTAAAACAAACAAAAAAAACCTCCCTGCAAACAAACACACAGGACTGGATGACCTCATGAGAGAATTCTGCCAAACATAAAAAGAAGATCTTACGCTGAGCCTTCTCAAACACTTCCAAAATACTAAGAGGAGGAAACAGTCCCAAAGGCATTGTCTGAGGCCACAATCACCCTGATACCCAAAACCAGACAAAGACACTGCCAAAAAGGAAAATTACAGACCAATATTTCTGATGAATATAGATGCAAAAATGCTTAACAAAATATTAGCAAACCGAATCCAACAACACATAAAAAGAATCACACACCATGATCAAGTTGGATTCATGCCAGGGTCACAAGGATGGTTCAACATACACATATCAATCAGTGTGATACAACAGATCAACAAAAGAAAAGACAAAACTGATTCTGCACCAGGAACTCCAGTTGCAAGAGCCAGGTGCGAGGCCTCTGCACGTGGCCCCCTGGGAGCAAGTGAAACCAGACTAAACACAAAGGAAAAAAGAAAAAGCCATCGCAGAGCTGTGACTATTTTCAAGGCTACTGTTTTTCTGTGAAACACACTGCCTTTGGGGCAAAACAAGGAAGAAGCTGGTGATTCTCATGTGCAGCACAGAAGGACAGCCACTGCAGGCCAGCCTCCCCAACTCTGAAGGCACTCCAGCCGTGTGGCTGACAGGTTCTTGGTGCTCCAGCCGGGTGTCAGGCCTGAGCCTCTGAGGTGGGAGAGCTGAGTTCAGAGACCACCAGAGACCTCCTGGCCCCATGAAATATCGATCGGTGAGAGCTCTCCAAGAGATCTCCGTCTCAACGCTAAGACACAGCTCCGCTCAACGACCAGCAAGCTACAGTGCTGGACACTCCATGCCAAACAACTAGCAAGACAGGAACACAACCTCACCCATTAGCAGAGAGGCTGCCTAACATCATACTAAGCTCACAGACACCCCAAAACACACCACCAGACATGGTCCTGCCCACCAGGAAGACAAGATCCAGCCTCATCCACCACAACACAGGCACCAGTCCCCTCTACCAGGAAGCCTACACAACCCACTTACCAACCTTACCCACTGGGGGCAGACACCAAGGACAATGGGAACTATGAACCTTCAGCCTACAAAAAGGAGACCCCCAACACAGTAAGTTACGTAAAATGAGAACACAGAGAAATACACAGTAGATGAAAGAGCAAGGTAAAAACCCACCAGACCAAACAAATGAAGAGGAAATAGGCAGTCTACCTGAAAAAGAATTCAGAGTAATGATAGTCAAGATGATCCAAAATCTTGGAAATAGAATGGAGAAAATACAAAAAACGTTTAACAAGGATCCAGAAGAACTAAAAAGCAAACAAACAATGATAAACAACACAATAAATGAAATTTAAAATTCTCTAGAAGGAATCAATAGCAGAATAACTGAGGCAGAAGAATGGATAACTGATCTAGAAAATAAAATAGTGGAAATAACTACTGCAGAGCAGAATAAAGAAAAAAGAATGAAAAGAATTGAGGACAGTCTCACAGACCTCTGGGACAACATTAAACATACCAACATTCAAATTATAGGAATCCCAGAAGAAGAAGCGAAAAAGAAAGGGACTGAGAAAATATGTGAAGAGATTATAGTTGAAAACTTCCCTAATATGGGAAAGGAAATAGTCAATCAAGTCCACGAAGCACAGAGAGTCCCATACAGGATAAATCCAAGGAGAATCATGCCAAGACACGTATTATTCAAACTATCAAAAATTAAATACAAAGAAAAATACTAAAAGCAGCAATGGAAAAGCAACAAATAACATACAAGGGAATCCCCATAAGGTTAACAGCTTAACAGTTTCAGCAGAAACGCTGCAGGCCAGAAGGGAGTGGCAGGACATATTTAAAGTGATGAAAGGGAAAAACTTACAACCAAGATTACTCTACCCAGCAAGGATCTCATTCAGATTCGACAGAGAAATTAAAACCTTTACAGACAAGCAAAAGCTAAGAGAACTCAGCACCACCAAACCAGCTTCACAACAAATGCTAAAGGAACGTCTCTAGGCAGGAAGCACAAGAGAAGGAAAAGACCTATAATAACAAACCCAAAACAATTAAGAAAATGGTAATAGGAACATACATATCGAAAATTACCTTAAATGTAAATGGATTAAATGCTCCAACCAAAAGACATAGACTGGCTGAATGGATACAAAAACAAGACCCATATATGCTATCTACAAAAGACCCATTTCAGACCTAGGGACACATACAGATGAAAGTGAGGGAATGGAAAAAGACATTCCATGCAAATGGAAATCAAAAGAAAGCTGGAGTAGCAATTCTCATATCAGACAAAACAGACTCTAAAACAAAGACTATTACAAGAGACAAAGAAGGACACTACATAATGATCAACGGATCAATCCAAGAAGAAGATATAACAATTATAAAGACTTATGCACCCAACACAGGAGCACCTCCATACATAAGGCAAATATTAACAGCCATAAAAGGGGAAAGCGACAATAACACAATAATAGCAGGGGACTTTAACACCCCACTTTCGCCAACGGACAGATCAACCAAAATGAAAATAAATAAGGAAACACAAGCTTTAAATGATACAGTAAACAAGATGGACTTAATTGATATTTATAGGACATTCCATCCAAAAACAACAGAATACACTTTCTTCTCAAGTGCTCATGGAACATTCTCCAGGATAGATCATATCTTGGGTCACAAATCAAGCCTTGGTAAATTTAAGAAAATTGAAATTGTATCAAGTATCTTTTCCGACCACAACACTATGAGACTAGATACCAATTACAGGAAAAAAACTGTAAAAAAATACAAACACATGGAGGCTAAACAATACGCTACTAAATAACCAAGAGATCACTGAGGAAATCAAACAACACCTAGAAACAAATGACAATGAAAACACGATGGCCCAAAACCTATGGGATGCGGCAAAAGCAGTTCTAAGAGGGAAGTTTATAGCAGTAAAATCCTACCTCAAGAAACAAGAAAAATCTCAAATAAACAACCTAACCTTACACCTAAAGCAATTAGAGAATGAAGAACAAAAACAACCCAAAGTTAGCAGAAGGAAAAAAATCATAAAAATCAGATCAGAAATAAATGAAAAAGGAATGAAGAAAATAATAGCAAAGATCAATAAAACTAAAACCTAGTTCTTTGAGAAGATAAACAAAATTGATAAACCATTAGCCAGACTCATCAAGAACAAAGGGAGAAGACTCAAATCAATAGAATTAGAAATGAAAAGGAGAAGTAACAACTGACACTGCAGAAATACAAAGGATCATGAGAGATTACTACAAGCAACTCCATGCCAATAAAATGGACAACCTGGAAGAAATGGACAATTTCTTATAAAAGCACAACCTTCCGAGACTGAACCAGGAAGAGACAGAAAATATAAACAGATCAATCACAGGCACTGAAATTGAAATTGTGATTTAAAACCTTCCAATAAACAAAAGCCCAGGACCAGATGGCTTCACAGGCAAATTCTATCAAACATTTAGAGAAGACCCAACACCTATCCTTCCCAAACTCTTCCAAAATATAGCAGAGGGAGGAACAATCCCAAACTCATTCTATGAGGCCACCATCACCCTGATGTCACAAAAAAAGAAAACTACAGACCAATATCATTGATGAACATAGATGCAAAAATCCTCAACAAAGTACTAGCAAACAGAATCCAACGGCACATTTAAAGGATCATTCACCACGATCAAGTGGGGTTTATCCCAGGAATGCAAGGATTCTTCAATATACGCAAATCAATCAATGTGATATACGATATTAACAAATTGAAGGATAAAAACCATATGATAATCTCAATAAATTCAGAAAAAGCTTTTGACAAAATTCAACACCCATTTATGATAAGAACTCTCCAGAAAGTAGCCATAGAGGGAACTTACCTCAACATAAGAAAGGCCATATATGATAAACCCACAGCCAACATCATTCTCATTGATGAGAAACTGAAATCATTTCCACTAAGATCAGGAACGAGACAAGGCTGCCCACTCTCACCACTATTATTCAACATAGGTTTGCAAGTTTTAGCCACAGCAATCAGAGAAGAAAAAGAAATAAAACAAATCCAAATCGGAAAAGAAGTAAAGCTGTCACTGTTTGCAGATGACATGATAATATACATAGAGAATCCTAAAGATGCTACCAGAAAACTACTAGAGCTAATCAATGAACTTGGTAAAGGAGCAGGAGACAAAATTAATGCACAGAAGTCTCTTGCATTCCTATACACTCATGATGAAACATCTGAAAGACAAATTAAGGAAACATTCCCATTTACCATTACAACAAAAAGAATAAAATACCTGAGAGTGAACCTACCTAAGGAGACAAAAGACCTGTATGCAGACAACTATAAGACACTGATGAAATAGATTAAAGATGATACAAACAGATGGAGAGACATACCATATTCTTGGATTGGAAGAATCAACATTGATAATGACTATACCACCCAAAGCAATCGACAGATTCAATGCAATCCCTATTAAACTACCAATGGCATTTTTCACAGAACTAGAACAAAAAATTTCACACTTTGTATGAAAAACAAAAGACACCGAAGAGCCAAAACAGTCTTGAGAAAGAAACACGGAGCTGGAGGAATCAGACTCCTTGACTTCAGACTATACTACAAAGCTACAGTAATCAAGACAGTATGGTACTGGCACAAAAACAGAAATATAGATCAATGGAACAGGATAGAAAGCCCAGAGATAAACCCACACACATATGGTCACCTTATCTTTGATAAAAGAGGCAAGAATATACAATGGAGAAAAGACAGCCTCTTCAATAAGTGGTGCTGGGAAAACTGGACAGCTACATGTAGAAGAATGAAATTAGAACACTTCCTAACACCATACACAAAAATAAACTCAGGATGGATTAAAGTCCTAAATGTAAGGCCAGACACTATAAAACTCTTAGAGGAAAACACAGGCAGAACACTCTATGACATAAATCACAGCAAGATCCTTTTTGACCCACCTCCTACAGAAATGGAAATAAAAACAAAAATTAACAAATGGGACCTAGTGAAACTTAAAAGCTTTGGCACAGCAAAGGAAACCATAAACAAGACGAAAAGACAACCCTCAGAATGGGAGAAAATATTTGCAAATGAAGCAACTGACAAAGGATTAATCTCCAAAATATATAAGCAGCTCATGCAGCTCAATATCAAAAAAACAAACAATCCAATCCAAAAACGGGCAGAACACCTAAATAGACATTTCTCCAAAGAAGACATACAGGTTGCCAACAAACACAGGAAAGGATGCTCAACATCACTAATCATCAGAGGAATGTAAATCAAAACTACAATGAGGTATCACCTCACACCAGTCACAATGGCCATCATCAAAAAATCTACAAACAATAAATGCTGGAGAGGGTGTGGAGAGAAGGGAACCCTCTCGCACTGTTGGTGGGAATGTAAATTGATACAGCCACTATGGAGAACAGTATGGAGGTTCCTTAAAAAACTGAAAGTAGAACTACCATATGTCCCAGCTATCCCACTACTGGGCATATACCCTGAGAAAACCATAATTCAAAAAGAGTCATGTACCACAATGTTCACTGCAGCACTACTTACAATAGCCAGGACATGGACGCAACCTAAGTGTCCATCGACAAATGAGTGGATAAAGAAGATGTGGCACATATATACAATGGAATATTACTCAGCTATAAAAAGAAACGAAATTGAGTTATTTGTAGTGAGGTAGATGGACCTAGAGTCTGTCATACAGAGTGAAGTAAGTCAGAAAGACAAAAACAAATACCATATGCTAACACATATATATGGAATGTAAAAAAAAAAAGGTTCTAAAGAACCTAGGGGCAGGACAGGAATAAAGACGCAGACGCAGAGAATGGACTTGAGGACACGGGGAGGGGGTAGGGTAAGCTGAGACTAAGCGAGAGGGTGGCATTGACATATATTCACTACCAAATGTAAAATAGATGGCTAGTGGGAAGCAGCCTCATAGCACAGGGAGATCAGTTCATGCTTTGTGACCACATAGAGGGCCGAGATAGGGAGGGTGGGAGGGAGTCGCAAGAGGGAGGGGATATGGGGATATACGTATACACATAGCTGATTCACTTTCTTATACAGCAGCAACTAACACAACAATGTAAAGCAATTATACTCCAGTAAAGATGTTTAAAAAAAAAAAACACAAAACCACATGATCATCTCAATGGATGCAGAAAAAACATTTCATAAAATTCAACACCCATTCATGATAAACACTCACCAAAGTGTGTACAAAGGCGACATATCTCAACATAATAAAAGTTATTTTTGATAAACCCACAGCCAACATAATACTCAATGGTGAAAAGCTGAAAGCCTTCCAGCTGAATTGTGGAACACGACAAGGATGCCCACTCTCACCACTTCTGTCCAACATAGTTTTGCAAGTCCTAGCCACAGCAATCAGACAAGGAAAAAGAAAAAGGTATTCAAATTGGAAGCAAAGAGGTAAAACTGTCATTGCATGCAGATGGCATGATACTCCATATAGAAAACCCTAAAGACTCCACACAACAACTATTAGAACTGATAAGTTAATTCAGCAAGGTAGCAGGATACAAGATTAACACAGAGACATCTGTTGCTTTTCATTCCACTAACAGTGAAATATCAGAAAAAATGTAAAAAATCAATCTCTTAAAATTGCATCAAAAATAAAATACCTAGGAGTAAACCTGTTGAAGGCGATGAAAGACATATACTTTGAGAAATATAAAACATTGATAAAGGAAACTGAAGATAATTCAAAGAAATGCAAAGATATCCCATGCTCTCAGATTGGAATAACTGATACAGGTAAAATGGCCATACTACCCAAAGCAATCTACAGATTTCACACAATACCTATCAAATTACCCATGACATTTTTCACAGAACTAGAACAAATAATCCTAAAATTTATATGGAACCACAAAAGCCCCAGAATTGCAAAAACAATCCTGAGGAAAAAGAACAAACCTGGGGGCATAACCCTCCCAGACTTCAGACAATACTACAAAGCTACAGTAATCAAAAGAGAATGATACTGGCACAAAAACAGACCCAAGGATCAATGGAACAGATGTGAGAGCCCAGAAGTAAACCCATACACCTATGGTCAATTTTAGTATTCGACAAAGGAGGCAAGAATATACAATGGAGAAAAGACAGTCTCTGCAACAAGTGGTGCTAGGCAAACCGGACAGCTGCGTGTAAAAGAATGAAATTAGAACATTCTCTAACACCATATACAAAAAAAAATTCAAAATCAATTAAAGGCCTAAATGTAAGACCAGATACTATAAAACTCCTAGGGAAAAACATAGGCACAATACGCTTTGACATAAATCACAGCAATACTTTTTTTGGATCTGTCTCTTTAGAGTAATGGAAATAAAAAATATATATAAACAAATGGGGTCTAATTAAACTTAAAAGCTTTTGCCCAGCAAAGGAGACTGTGAACGAAATGAAAAGACAGCCTACTCGCTGACAGAAGTATCTGCAAACGATGGGACCAACAAGGGATTAATTTCCAAAATATACAAACAGCTCATGGAGCTGAATATCAAAAAACAAACTACCAAGTTAAAAATGGACAGAAGACCTAA
Source organism: Delphinus delphis (assembly GCF_949987515.2). NCBI lineage: Eukaryota > Metazoa > Chordata > Mammalia > Artiodactyla > Delphinidae > Delphinus > Delphinus delphis. The sequence goes on along the minus strand of NC_082702.1, from coordinate 3,601,009 downwards.
ACAGACATTTCTCCAGAAGACATACAGATGGCCAACAGGTACATGAAAAGACGGTCTACATCACTAATTATTAGAGAAATGCAAACCAAAACCACAGTGAGGTTATCACCTCTACCGCTCAGAACGGCCATCATCAAAAAGTCTACCAATAATAAATGCTGGAGAATGTGTGGCGAAAAGGGAACCCTCCTACACTGTTGGTGGGAATATAAATTGGTGCAGCCACTATGGAGAACAGTATGGAGGTCTTTTAAAAAACTAAAAATAGGGCTTCCCTGGTGGTGCAGTGGTTCAGAATCTGCCTGCCAATGTAGGGGACACGGGTTTGAGCCCTGGTCCGGGAAGATCCCACAGGCCGCGAAGCAACTAAGCCCATGAGCCACAACTACTGAACCTGCGCTCTAGAGCCCGCGAGCCACAACTACTGAAGCCCGCGCGCCTAGAGCCCGAGCTGCGCAACAAGAGAAGACACCGCAATGAAGAGTAGCCCCGCTCGCCGCAACTAGAGAAAGTCCACAGGGAGCAACGAAGACCCAACGCAGCCATAAATAAATAAATAAATTTATTTAAAAAAAAACAGAGTTACTGTCTGGGGGACAAGAGGTGGGGAGGAGCAGAAACGACTCAGAGGTCTGGATGGAGAGGAATGACCAGAAGGTGCTGCTGTGGATAGAAACAAGAAAGTCAGAGAGGAAGGGTCTGTGAGAAACAAAACCGCGTTCCCAGTGCAGGAGGCAGGTGGTGGTTCCTCTGTGTGTCAGTTGACAGGATTAGAAATATCCCCCCGAGCCTCCTTCTCCCCTGGGGTCATCCGTTCTGTGACAGCCCCACCGGCTCCGCTAGACAAGCAAGGCAGACAGCGGAGGAGCCCTCAGTGCTTCACCCGCTTCCACCTCACATACAATGAACCCATCCAACAGCCCTGGCCCGAAGCCCCGCGAATCCATGACCCTGGTCCAGCACCACAGTCAAGCTCGGCGGCAGACTCAGGACTGGTCGCTGCAACCCAGCACCTCCTTCCTGGCTCTTCCACCCCAGGGCCTCACTCCCAGCTGAGGAATTTGATTCTCATGGCCCCAACCTGATCTACTGCAGGACCCTCCCCTAGAAATAATTCTTCCAGGGTCTCCACCTGCCTTCAAGTAAATTCCAAGTATCTCCACATGACATTCCCTGAGGCTGACGATCAGAAGGGGCTGACCTCTCAGGACCAGCGAAGCTAACTCCTACCTCAAAGCAAGCTCCTCCCAGTTACCCACCTCCCCTCCCCAGACGCACACCTGAGTTCTCACCACACTTGTGTCTTCTCAAGGGGTCATCGTTGAGCCGATTATGAAAACCACAGACCCCTTTCCAAACCACCTAGAAGTCTTCCTGATTCATCCCACTCAACTGCGAATGTATTTTGTTGTAGGATTTGTGGAAGGGTTACAGAAGAAAACCTCATCAACCACTCAGATACTGACCCACTCATCACCTAGTGGTCAAATGGTGCTGGAGCTCTATCACTGTTTATTACCACCACAGTCCTCCCACAGTCCAATCCCTGCGGAGCGGCGACCATCTCAGCACAGCTGTGTGTTCATACCTTCCTTTCCGGAAAATTACCCTCTTGTCTCAAGGATAAAATCCAGGCACACTTGCAGGGTGCACTAGACCCTGTAGGACCAGGGCCCAGCATCCCCTGAACTCCAGTGCTCAGAACAGCTCCCCCTCTTCCCGGCCCAGGGTGCCGGCCCCCCACCACACCTGTGCTAACCTCTATCAGCTTGGGTCTCTCCTTCTCCAGAAAGTCCCCGCACTTCCATCACAAGGTTGCTGGGCTTCCACCTGTCACTGTGCCTCACTGTTTTTCTCCTTCTGGACAACTGAACAAAACTAGACCCAAATTATTTATTGTCTAAATAGGTATTGTCTGGTGTCATCGTTAGAGCTCCATGAGTCCAGAGAAAGAATCGGTCACCGTCACCAATGAATCTCATGTCTGGATATAGTAACTGCTCAATAAACGTTGGAAGGAAGGAACAAATTTCGCATTTTCAGCATCTCGGGAAAGGGAAGGGGCTTCTCCAAGGTCACACAGGTTCTATGAAAACCAAAATCAGAACTGGAACCAAGCAGTGCGCTGGGCGGTGCCACGCATGTGTCTCTTGCTTCCACAGTGTTTGGACTGAACAGACCCAAGGGCGCCCCTTCCTCCAGACTCGGACCACCCTCCAACCTTTTTTCCAGTCACAACCTTGGAATCACCCACTCAGCTCTCCTCGCCCTCCGGGACCAGCCAACACCATTTTCTGAGCTTAGCTCCTTACTGCCGACCAAGCAGGAGCTCCCAGATTCGTCACAATTACTCCGCCAGGTGGAGGCCGCAGTCACCCGCCTGGTAACGTGCGTCTGCCGCTCTCCCACACCTACCTGTCTCTGCGCTTCTCTTCCCACACGACGCAGCAGCTCGCGAGGGCGTGAGACACCGTTTCGCGAACGGGCCGAGGAGGAGCCGGAGGGCCCGAGCTCACTGGAAAAGGCAAAAGCAGCGCTGTGGCCGCGCCCTCTTCCAGGACGTGCCGAAGCCGTCCCAGGAGCGTGGGGAGAGCCCAGGACGCCGTGGAAGCCGCCCGGCTGACGGAGAAGAACCTGCGCCAGGCCCTGTGGGTCCGCAGGCCCTGGGCTCTGCCCGCGCAGACTCCACCTCTGGACTTCCTGGAGCCACTTCCTGGATGAGCAGGTGAAGCTCATCAAGAAGATGGGCGACCGCCTGACCAACCTCCGCAGGCTGCTCGGCCCCCAGGCTGGGCTGGGCGAGTGTCTCTTCCAAAGGCTCAGCCTCAGGCACCACTAGGAGCCCCTGGAGCCCAGCGGCCTGTGAGGAGCCCCTCCGGGCTCAGGGCTTCTGCCTGCAGCCTGTCCCTGCAGCCACTGGGCAGCTTGTTAACCGCCCTGGAGCCCTCTCCGCGCCCTGGGCGGAGCCAAAACTGGGCTGCTCCTCGGCCCTGCCCTGCATCCTCAACTTCCTGTCCCGGGACGAGTGTCACTCTCTGGCTTTGGGTTTGGCCCGAGGAGAGGCAGGGTGCGTGGGGTCTGGTGAGACCCACATGTGGTCTGGAAGGTCCCAGAGCCTGCTGTCTCCTGGGCCCCATCCTGCAGGTAGAGCAGCGTGAGGCCCTGGGGGGCTGTTCCTCTTTCTGAGCGGCTGCTATGAAGGAACCCGACGTGTCACACAGAGCCTGCACCTTGTCAGCCCCCGCGTGTCTGTCTGTCCTGCTGGCTCTGTGGACTTTGTGAGACACCAGCACGGCTGGGGACCATGGGAGGCACAGCCACGACCCCGACCCTCACTGCCCTTCTCTGCCTCAGTGAGCTTTGGGGAAGGGAGCGGGGTGAGGTCCCCTCTCCTCCCAGGTCTGAAGCTGAGAGACCCCACGTCTCAGGAGATCAGTGGGGGCAGAAACTGTGGGGGAGGAAGGATGTGCTCAGCCCCAGATCTGACCCCAGAACTCAGGGCCCAGACCAGGCCTGGAGCATCTATGATGTGTGCTGGGGGATGGGCGCTCACAGGGAACTCTCTCCCAGGGCTGAGTCAGGGCCCGTGGTAAGTGAGGCCCCCCAGACCTCCTGCTTCAACCCAACAACCCCCTGGTCATCTGGGGGGAACACAGCAGGTCTGAAATGATGCTGACCTGTCTGGGAGGGGCCTGGGGAATGACAGCTGGGGAAACTGAGGGGAGAAGGGCACCCCTAACACTTCAGGTCTGATCCCTTTCCAGGGGTCCTCCCCAAACCCTCCATCTGGGCTGACCCAGGTGTCGGTCACCAAGGGAAGCCCTGTGACCATCTTGTCTCCGGGATCTCTGAGGGCTGATGTCTACCGTCTGTATAGAGAGAGGCCCTCTGGACTCTGGGAGGCTAAGGCCCCACAGGACTCCAGTAACAAGGCCAGTTTCCCCTTTGAATCCTCGAGCTCAAGCACTGCAGGGCAGTACCAGTGTGTCTATCACTGCAGGAAAGACAGGTCAGAGTGGAGTGACCCCCTGCCCCTGGTGGGGACAGGTAGGAGGGAGGACCCGGGTCCCCTCCCACTGCGGCAGCGTCCTTACAGGCAGAGGGAGCAGAGTGTGGGCTCAGGGGGACGGACGTCTCCCCTCACAGCCCACACCTGCGGTGAGCGGGCTGAAGGCCCCCTTTAACCCAGCCCCTCCCCTCCCTCTCAGCAGCCGCGCCCTGTGGCGGCCTCAGGAGGGGGCGTGTCCCTGGCAGCTCACAGTTTCCAGCGGGCACTCTGCACCTGCTGAAGGAGGGCGGCGCAGACCCGCCCGACGCTGGACATCGAGGACCCATGGGACGGGACAGGCCGTGTGCCCTGTGGGCCCCCTAAACTCCTCCCGTGGGGGAACCCGCGGATGCTATGATTCTCCCAGCTCCCTGCACATGTGTGGTCACACCCCAGTCACCCTCTGCATCGCCAGGTCACAGGTGAGGGCCCCCAGCCCCATCGTTTCCTGGACCCCTGACCTGAGCCTTGTGCCCAGTGAGCCCTGGGGTGATGGGGGGTCAGGGGCAGTGGCCTCCCGGGGCAGAACCACTGGCGGGAGGCCTGGGAGGGACCAGGAGAGCTCTCACTGCAGCCCCAGTGAGCAGTGTGGGGTGTGCGTCCCCCTCGGTGCCACTGTCCCTTCTCTGCAGGGGTGTACAAGGAGCCCTCCGTCTCAGCCTAGCCGGGCTCTCTCGTGCTCCGTGGAGACAGGCTGATCGCCGGTGAGCAGCCCCTGTCCTGCCCCACGTCCTGACTGTGCTGTCAGGGTGCTGGGCCCAGAGCCACCCCTGGTGGTGATGGGGTCCTGGGAGGGGTCCTAGAGCAGACACTGAGACAGGGCAGTGGTCCAGGGAGAGTGAGTGAGAAAAATGGAGCGGGTGCCGGGAGATAAGAGAGACCCACACAGAGGGGCTGAGAGCAGCTGAGAGGGGGTCACAGACAGGGTCCCTGGAGAGAGGATGGTGGTCCCTCAGCTCAGGGTCAACGGTGTGTTGGGGGTGGCTCTGTACACATCACGACCTTCCTCGCCCCCAGAAATGTACAGGAAACCCTCCCTCTCAGCCCAGCTGGGGGCCTCAGAACCCTGCAGAGAGAACGTGACCCTGCAGTGTGGCTCTGAGGTCTGGTCCGATCCCCTCCATCTGTCCAAGGAGGGGTCACTCACTCCTCTAATGCACCTTCGTCTGCAGGACACGGCTCCACCCTTTCAGAACAACTTCACCTTGAGTCCTGTGACCTCAGCCCACAGTGGGACCTACACGTGCTACAGCTCACTCAGCACCTCCCCCTCCCTGAGGTCACAGCCCAGCGACCCCTGGAGCTCCTGCTCTCAGGCGAGGAGGCCCCTCCCCATATCCATCGAGGAGCCAGACCCTCGGCTCACAGCCCTGTCCCAGGGCAGCTCTGAGCTGGAGGAGAAGAAGGGGGACGCAGGGACGTCAGCCACAGGTGGCCCCACCCCACGGAGGGAGGGACAATACAGGGGGAGTCCCTCTCCCTCTACTCCACTCACCCCACCCCAGGGTCCAGGCAGTGCTAGGTGTGTGCAGAAGGGAGACCGCAGAGCGGAAGCTCTGAACTTTGAGGGAAGACGTGGAGCTAAGAACAACATGAAGATCCAGACACGCGCCACATCCTCCTTCTGTCCTTGTTCCAGGCAGCACTGGGGGCCTGCAGACTCTCACCCACATGCACGAACGCCATGTCTGCTGAGTAACAGAGTCCTTCCTCTTAGCCTAGAAGAGACACAGTCTCCCCAGTCCTGGGCTGAACTTCTGTTAACCCTTCCCCACTAAACCTTTACAGAAGGGTCGCTTCCCACTGGACCTGGGGCTGGGAGTGGAGATGAAGGAAGGAGGGGGCTTCATGTCTCAAGTATAACTGAGGTCACTGGTGCCTATTGGGTGGTCATAGTGAGAAGAAATGCATGAAGGGGAAGATGCACAGCCGAGAGAGGGAGAGAAGAGCAGGTGCCCTCCTCGCCTCTGTCTGGGTGCTGATTCCTAGGAGCACTTAGAGTCATCACGGCACCTATGGAATCAGCCCCACCATATGAAGGGCAGAGTGAAGGTGGCCTCTCATTTTCGGGTCAGGGAGGTGGTGGGATTCACTGGAGAGCTACATGTAAGTCATCAAATTAGAACACTCCCTCACACCATATACAAAAATAAACTCAAAATGGTTTAAAGACCTAAATATAAGACATGACACTATAGGACTTCCCTGGTGGCGCAGTGGTTAAGACCCCACCTGCCAATGCAGGAGACACGGGTTCGAGCCCTGGTCTGGGAAGATCCCACATGCCGTGGAGCAACTGAGCCCGTGCACCACAACTACTGAGCCCGTGCTCTAGAGCCCGCGAGCCACAACTACAGGGCCCGTGTGCCACAACTACTGAAGCCCACGTGCCTAAAGCCCGTGCTCTGCAACAAGAGAAGCCACTGCAATGAGAAGCCCACACACCACAGTGAAGAGCAGACCCCGCTCGCTGCAACTAGAGAAAGTCCTTGCGCAGCAACGAAGACTCAACACAGCCAAAAATAAATAAATTAAATAAATAAATTTTTTAAAAAAGACATGACACTATAAAACTCCTAGAAGAGAACATAGGCAGAACACTCTTTGATATAAATTGTACCAATATTTTCATAGCCTTATTTATTTTTTTGGCCGTCCCGCGCCTCTTGCAGGATATTACTTCCCCGACCAGGGCTTGAACCTGGGCCACGGCAGTGAAAGTGCTGAGTGCTAACCACTGGACCACTAGAACTCCCAACTGTACTAATATTTTCTTAAATCAGTCTCCCAAGGCAAAAGAAATAACAGCAAAAATAAACAAATGGGGCATAATCAAACTTAAAAGCTTTTGCCCAGCAAAGGAAACCATCAAAAAAATGAAGACACAACATACGCAATGGGGGAAAATATTTGTAAACAATGCGACCAAAATATACAAACTGTTCATATGACTCAAACTCAAAGAAATAGACAACCCAATCAAAAAACGGGCAGAAGAACTAAATAGACATTTTCCCAAAGACATACAGACAGCCAACAGGCACATGAAAAGATGCTCAACAATGTTAATTACTAGAGAAATGTAAAGTGAAACTACAATGAGGTATCACCACGGTACAGTCACCAGGGCTAACGTCAAAAACTGCAAATAATAAATGCTGGAGAGGGTACGGAGAAAAGGGAACCCTCCTACACACTTGGTGGGAGTGTACATTGGTGCAGCCACTGTGAAAAACAGTAAGGAGGATGCTCAAAAACCTCAAAGTAGAGCTACCACATGATCCAGCCGCCTGGGCATATGTCTGGAGAAAACCATAATGTGAAAAGATACGTGTACCTCAGTGTTCATAGCAGCACTATTTACAAGACAAGCCACATAGCCAAGACATGGAAACAGCCACAGTGCCCATCAACAGGTGATGGATTAAGAAGATATGGGATATATATGGTACATATATACACATACATATATATACATAATGGAATATTATTCAGCCATAAAATATGAAAATTGCCATTTGCAGCAGCATGGATGGAACTAGACAATAGTATGTGTAGTTAAACAAGTCAGAGAAAGACACATACCATATGATATCACTTATATGTGAAAAATAATACAAAGAAATCTGTACACAAAATAGAAACAGACTCACAGACATAGCAAACAAAATTATGGTTACCAAAAGGAAGAGATGGGGGCAGGATAGAAATTAAAAGTATGGGATTAACAGATGCAAACTACTATATGTATAATAGATAAGCAACAAGGAGTTACTGTATAGCACAGAAAATTATACCCAATATCTTGTAATAACCTATAAAGGAATATAATCTGCAAATCACACACACACATCCACACACACACAAAAGAATCACTATGCTGTACACCTGAAACTAACAATATTGTAAATCAACTATACTTCAATTTTAAAAAGAAGTATAATTGATATGACAAGAGATGACAGAAAATGCAAAAAAAGAACTACAGGCACCACAAATAGTCAAAGAATCTTGAAAAAGAACAAGCTGGAGGAATCACTGCCAGATTTCAAAATATACTACAAAGATATAGTATTAAAACAGTATGCTGGGCTTCCCCGGTGGCGCAGTGGTTGGGAGTCCGCCTGCCGATGCAGGGGACACGGGTTCGTGCCCCGGTCCGGGAAGATCCCACGTGCCGTGGAGTGGCTGGGCCCGTGAGCCATGGCCGCTGAGCCTGTGCGTCCGGAGCCTGTGGTCCGCAACGGGAGAGGCCACAACAGTGAGAGGCCCGCGTACCACAAAAAGAAAACAACAACAGTATGGTAATAGAAAGCAACAAACGGATATATAGACCAACGGAACAGAATGAAAATCCTAGAAATAAACCGACCCGTGTGTAGTCAACTAATATTTGACAAGAGAGTCAAGAGTACACAATGGGTAAAGGATAGTCTCTTCAATAAATGGTGTTGGTCATATATACAATGGAATATTACTCAGCCATAAAAAGAATCGAAATTGAGTTATTTGAAGTGAGGTGGATGGACCTAGAGTCTGTCATACAAAGTGAAGTAAGTCAGAAAGAGAAAAACAAATACCGTATGCTATATATATGGAATCTAAAAAAATAAAATCGTTCTGAAGAACCTAAGGTCGCAGACGTAGAGAATGGACTTGAGCACATGGGGAGGGGGAAGGGTAAGCTGGGATGAAGTGAGAGAGTGGCATGGACATATATACACCACTAAATGTAAAACACATACCTAGTGGGAAGCAGCTGCATAGCACAGGGAGGTCAGCTCGGTGCTTTGTGACCACCTAGAGGGGTGGGATAGGGAGGGTGGGAGGTAGACGCAAGAGGGAGGAGATACGGGGACATATGTATATGTATAGCTGGTTCACTTTGTTATAAAGCAGAAACTAACACACCACTGTAAAGCAATTATACTCCAATAAAGATGTTAAAAATAAATAAATGGTGTTGGAAAAACGGTGTATTGACGTGCAAAGCACGTCATTAGACCTTTCCTTATCTTGCCACTACATTTTGGATTAGAACATTTACGATTTACCCTCTTAACAACTTTCAAGTATATACTACATTACTGCTAATTACAATCACAATGCCGTGCATTAGATCCCCAGAACTTATTCATCCTCTACCTAGAAGCCTGAAGAACTGTAGTGTGTTAATTTTGCCTGCTGTATTATATACTGGAAACATCCTTGTAGTATTTTATTGTCTATATGTGCAAGTTCTTCTAGGTTTTATATGGCAAAAATCTCCTGGGTAGCATAAACATATTTGAAAATCTAAGGGATAATGATGCATTTCTTATTTAATGGACTGTCTTAGTTTGTATAACCAGAAACAATGTGGAGTAATTCCTTTTGTCCCAGACCTTCACTAACACGGGTTATTGTCAGATTTTAAAAACAGTTTGCTAGTCTCACATTCAAGATATTGAATTCTTAGATTAAAATTTCCCCAAAGAAATCTCCAGGCCTAAATGGTTTTACTTGCAAATTCTAGAAAACATGTAAAAACAATAATATTAATTCTACTCAATGTCTTCTAGAAACTAGATGAGGAGGAAATGTTGTATTAATTTATGAGGCCAGACCAACTCGCATAGTAAAAGTAAAGAAAACGAAAACAAAACAGAACAAAAATTTGCAGGCCAGTCTCCCTCATGAGCATAAACATAAATGTCTTCAACAAAATATTAGCAAATCAAATCTAACAACATACTTTTAAAATACTACACCACATCCAAGTGGGGCTTATCCCTGGAATGCAACATTGGCTTGATATTCAAAAATCAAGCAACCAGGGCTTCCCTGGTGGCGCAGCGTTGAGAGTCCGCCTGCCGATGCAGGAGACACGGGTTCATGCCCCGGTCCGGGAAGATCCCACATGCTGCGGAGCGGCTGGGCCCGTGAGCCATGGTCGCTGAGCCTGCACGTCCGGAGCCTGTGCTCCACAATGGGGGAGGCCACAACAGGGAGAGTCCCACCTACCACACACAAAAAAAACAAACACAACTGGACAGAAGACCCAAATAGACATTTCTCCAAAGAAGACATACACATAGTCAAGAGGCATGTGAAAAGATATTCAACATCACCAATTATTAGAGAAACACAAGTCAAAACCACAGTGAGGTATCACGTCACACTGGTCAGAATGGCCATCATCAAAAATCTACAAATAATAAATGCTGTTGCTGGGAATGTAAATTGTTGCAGCCACTATGGAGAATAGTGTGAAGGTCACTTAAAATCTAAAAACAGAGTTACCTCATGATCCTGCAACCTCACTCTTGGGCAGATATCTGGAAAAAACTCTAATTCAAAAACATGCATGCACCCCAATGTACCTAGCAGCACTATTTACAATAGGCAAGACGTGGAAGCAAGCTTAATGTCCATCGACAGATGGATAAAGAAGATGTGATATATGTATAATAGAATATTACTCGGCCATAAAAAAGAATGAAATAATGCCATTTGAAGCATCATGAATGGACTTAGAGATTATCATATTAAGTGAAGTATGTCAGAAAGAGAAAGACACATATCATGTGATTTCACTTATATGTGGAATCTTAAAACATGGTGCAAATAAACTTATTTATAAAACAGAAATACACTCACAGACAGACAAAACAACCTTATGGTTACCAAAGGGGATAAAGGGGGAAGGGATCAATTAGGAATTTGGGATTTGCAGATACACACTACTTTACATAAAATAGATAAACAACAAGGACCTACTGTATAGCACAGGGAACTATGCTCAATATCTCATAAAAATCTTTAACGGAAAGAATCTGAAAAAGAATATGTATATATAAATGAATGACTTTGCTATACACTTGGAAGTAACGCAACATTGTAAATTAACTATACTTCTATTTAAAAAAAAAAAGAAGTAATTTTGCCCCCACTGAGGGTGAGGGAGAACCTAGTCCCCTTAAGTGGAGGATGCCCTGGTGTCTAGGTCTGTGGTCTCTTCAAGTGCTGACTAATGGCATTCTCATTTCTCTCATTAGAGACTGTGACAGATATCTGTTTAGTCTTCTCATTTTATTTCCTGTGTAGATTAGCTATTGTTTCTATTTTCCCATTTCTGGTCTCACTAGGATGCATTCTAGAAAAATTAATCAACGCTTCAGGCAAGATGGCAGAACAGGAAGTCCCAGCTCTCATCCCCGCACATAAACAGTGACTAAAGTACGGTATTTGGGGAAAATAAATTTTATGCGAACTGCAGGATCCAGTTAGCAAGGTGCGACACCTCGAATGAGCACAGAACCAAGAAAAACCACTTTGAAAGGATAAGAGGAGCAGTTCCCTCCCCCTGTGCCCCATCCCCCAAGCTGGCACCCTCAGCGCTGAGAGCCTCCTCCGTTCGGCCCAGGCCAGAGGGAGTCAAGCTGCACCCACATCCCCAGGCTCCGGGCACTGCCTCACAGACCTCCTGGCCTCTCATCTCACTCAGAGCCCGAGGCCACAGGCCCATGTGGGGGCAGCAGAAGAGGAAGAGAGGGACAGGCGCTGTAGTAGCCGGCAGAGCCTGGCAGGATGGAGAGGAGGACCGATCCTGAGACTTCTCCCTCAGGAGGAGGAAAATGGAGCCAGCCCCCAGCCCCCGCCATCCCCCGCACTCCTCCAGGGGAAGCGGGGACACGGTGAAGGCACACAACTAGGAATCCTTCCCCAGGAGGGAGGGATGTGGAGCTGCACGTCCACAGAACACGTTTGAGAGGCTCCAGAATCTCTGACTGGGCTGGTCTGCAAACTCCGACCATAAAGACTGGAAGAGGTGGCTGTTTCTTCCAACACAGACACCAAAGCAAAGCTGTAAGACGCACGAAGAACCAGGGAATGTGACACTGCCGCAGGCAAGACATAAACCGTAACAGATGAAGGTCTATCAGACGCCTAACTGTTCAAACTAACTATCTTAAAGAAGCTCCGTGAGCTATCTTCCACAAGGGTGCCAAGAACACACAATTGGGAAAGGATAGTACTTTCAATAAATGATGCTGGGAAAACTAGACACCCACATGCAGAAGAATGAAACTGGACCCTCGGCTCACACCATATATAAAATCAAGTCAAAATGGACCAGAGACTTAACCATAAGGACTGAAACCATAAAACTACAAGAAGAAAGCATAGGGGAAGAGCTTCTTGATGTGAGTTTGGACAATGGTTTTTTGGATATGACACCAAAAGCACAGGCAACAAAGACAAAAATAGACAAGGGGATTGCATCATATTAAAAGCTTCTACACAGCAAAGGAAACAGACAACTGAGTGAAACGGCAACATATAGTATGGGAGAAGATATTTGCAAACCATGTATCTGATAAGCAGCTACTTGTCAGAATATACAAGGAGCTCACACAACGCAACGCAAAGTAGTAACAACCCAATTTAAAAAACAGGTAAAGGACCTGAATAGGCATTTCTCAAAAGAAACATTCCAATGGCCAAACAGTACATGAAGAGGTGCTCAACATCACTACCCTCAGGGAAATACAAATCAAATCCACAATGAGATATCACCTCACACCTGTTAGAATGGCTGTTATGAAACAGACAAAAGATAACAAGTGTTGGGCTTCCCTGGTGGCACAGTGGTTAAGAATCCACCTGCCATCGCAAGGGACATGGGTTCGAGCCCTGGTCGGGAAAGATCCCACGTGCCACGGAGCAAGTAAGCCTGTGTGCCACAACTACTGAGCCTGCGCTCTAGAGCCCACAAGCCACAACTACTGAAGCCCGCGGGCCTAGAGCCTTTTCTCCACAACAAGAGAAGCCACCGCAATGAGAAGCCCGCGCACCGCAAGGAAGAGTATCCCCCGCTCACCGCAACTAGAGAAAGCCCACGCACAGCAACGAAGACCCAGCGCAGCCAAAGATAAATAAATAAGTTAATTAAAAAACAAGATAACGAGTGTTGGCAAAGTTGTGGAGAAAAGAGAACCCTATGCATTGTTGCTGGGAACACACATCGGTGCAGCCACTGTGGAAAACAGTATGGAGTTTCCTCAAAAAATTAAAACTAGAACTACCTACCATAGGAGCCAGCAATTCCACTTCCGGGTATATAGCCAACGCAGATGAAACCACGATCTCGGAGACATATCTGCACTCCTATGTTCACTGCAGCATTATTCACATTAGACAGGATATGGATACAACCTCAATGCCTGTCGAAAGATGAAGAGATAAAGAAAATGTGAGATACGCACGCGCGCGCACACACACACACACACACACACAAATGTTCAGTATGCGAGGTCATGGATATGTTAATTAGCTTAATTGTGGTGATTATATCACAAGGTAAGTGTATATAAAAACATCAAGTGGGACTTCCCTGGCGGTCCGGTGGTTAAGAATCCACCTTCCAATGCTTGGGACGCAGGTTGGATCCCTGGTCAGGGAACTAAGATCCCACATGCCACGGGGCAACTAAGCCCACAAGCTGCAACTACTGAGCCCATGCACTCTGGAGCCTGCGCACGCAACGAAAGATCCCGCCTGCCACAGCGAAGATCCTGCGTGCCACAACTAAGACCCAACACAGCCGAGTAAATAAATAAATAAATAAATGCTTTTTTAAAAAATAAAAACATTAAGTTGTACATCTTAAATATACACAATTTTTGTTACCTATATCTCAATAAAACTGAAAATGTTTTCTTTCATTTAATTACACCAAGCACATTGGTAGTTATTCCATTTCTAATTTTAGGCTGTTACTCCCATGTTAACATATATATTTACATTTTTATTTCTAAACAGCTATGCATTCTCCTCCTCCATTAGAGAAGACAATGTTCTCATTATACTTCACCTGAAATCTGGGTACTCTATATACGTGTATGTGCGTGTGCACATCTGTGTGCCTGTGTGCACACGTGTGGGTGCATCTGTGGGTGCGTGTACTAGTTGTGTTAGTTAATTTTTCAGTGCTTTTCATACCATTTTTTTCTCATATTACATCTCACTTTCTCCATTACATCTCTTAGTATTCCTTTCACTGAGTGTGAAAATATCTAAGAACTTGCGTCTCTGGAAATGCCTTCTTTCACTCTCATTCTCTCTTTATCAAGTTACTTGAAAACATTTCTTATTTCAAACTAAGTGTGTGACTCAGTTACTGGGAGAGGAACATACATGTGATGGGAAAGGGATCCATCCCCACCAGAACCCTCCTGCTCTCTCAGGAAGACGCAGCCTGACGTGGTGGGCTGAGCGGAATGGACACAGCTCCCACAGGTCACATGTGGTGGCTGGAACCTCCTCGTAGTTAGGGATTCACCCTCTGATGAGCCTTTCACTTTTGTCCCTTAAAAATAATTTGGCTCAGTGTAAAATTCTTCCCAATTAATTCCCTGAAGGTATTTCTCCAGTATCTTCTGGCATCGCCTTTTGGTACGGGGTAGTCTGGTCCCAATGAGCTTGTCATTCTCTTAATGGTCATTTGCATTTTCTACAGGATGTAGTTTCAGGACATTTGTAGGGCCCCAGGACAGTCGTCTTTGATTTTTTTCAGTTGAAATGTTCACAAAATACAATTAACCATTTCGAAGCGTACAATTCACTCTGAGATACTTTTTTTTTTAATTTAACCTTCATTTTCTTAATTTACCATGAAGGGTCAAGATACAGACGTCACTTTTAAATACAGGCGTCCTAGCACTTAGTTGGCCTGTCCTCATCTCTGAAAAATGTTCAATTCTTCATTTCTTTGGCCATTGTTATACGTCACGACCTTTCCTTCTGACACTTACAATAGATATGACGTGGGCCCTCCTCATTCTATTCCCCAAGTATCTTGAATTTCCATTTCTGGTCTCTCTAAGCTTCATTGTGGAACACTTCCTCGATATTGTATTCAATTCCATAACTGGTCCCTCAGCTGTCTTGTCCTTGATGGGGTGACTTTTTTAATGTGTTCATCCTACTGGATTTGTCATCTCTACCTTTTCTAACTCTTAATACCTGCCCTTTCTTCTCTAAAATAATCCATATGGTTGCCTCCCTTTATTTTTCAGATACTTAAACACGCTTAATTTAAATCGACTGTCATATTCTCCTACTGATTCTTTTTTTCATATTTTTATATCAGCAAAGCCACTAATTGTGTTGTCATACAATCAAGATATTCACAGCAAGTATGTTCTACATTTTTTTCACCTCTTTATTGGTTTCCTACTGATTCTGTTTCCTTGCCTAGGACACCCCCATTCGACAGCAGACGGCTGTCCGTAGCACTGTCATCATTACTAGGGTCACTGTGATGTCCATTCCTGTTAAAGGCTCTGCCCTCACACCCCCGGTCTCTCCTAGAAGGCTTCTCCCCGGGCTGTCCTGGGAGTCAGGCTGACCTGCGGAGACTGCTGCAGCTGCTCTGCCCCGTGCTGCCCACCGTCTCAGACTTAGCATCTGCTCACAGCTGTGGCCTCAGGGATGGTCCAATGGGACCCTCACACTCTCACGAGGGTGGACGCCCAGGGCTGACAATCGTGGACTGAGTCTGTTTCACGCCACACAGGGGAGGTGGCTCAATGCTGACCACGGGCTTGGGGCAGTGAGCAGAGCTATCCCAGTGCCCGTCCAGAAACGCGGGGAAGTGGGGCCGCAGCTTCAAACTTCACCTGGAGCCCTGACCCCTCCCTGCCTGTGAGGACCTGGGTCCCTCTCTCTGTCCACACAGGTGGGAACCTCCTCCCTATGACCCTCTTGATGATCCCGGTCAGCGGGGCCCACTCAGCCTAGTTCCCTCTTCTTTGGTCTGGTTCCCTCTCCATTTGGGGAACTTTCTTTCTCTTTTTCTGCATGTGTCTGTGGGTACGTGTTTCAGAAATATTCAAAATAGCATTTCTCAGTGTTAGGAGCAGAGGAGGGCTCTTAGGTGGGCACCACAACCACCCACTTTGCCGTGGAGTCTGAGCCCAGGATCCTCTCATGTCCCACCCACTGCTGTTGTCACCTGCTCTGGAAATTAACAACGGTGATCCTGCAATGAACCTGACACCACTGAGCTCACAGCCACTCTGAGGAGTGGGGCTCACGACAACATGCAGAGGAGGAAACTCAGGCTCAGAAAGGGCACTGCCCTCACGGTTACAAGAGCAGTGGGGACAGAGTTAAATAGAGATGTTTTCCTTCAAAGGGAGACCTCTAACTCAAATCAAGGTCCGCTAAGCTTCCAGCCAGGATGACAGGACGGGGAGGAGAGCCCTGTCCAAGGATCAAGGGCCACCGAGCAGGCAGGAACGACTCAGGGGCTTGTTCCCAGGAAGGTGGGGTGGACGCTGTTTCAAGAAAAAGGGAGAAGTCCCTGAAGGGGGCTGAGACAGAAAGCAAACGCACACTCTGGGGCCAGGGGAGCAGGCATGTTTCCTTCCTTATTGCCCCGAACTTCTCCTCTGTGCTCATTGCCACACTGACCTCCACGGAGCTGTGGGCAGATGTTAAACGTGTGTCTCTGCTGATCTGAGCTCTGCGGTGCAGCAGGAATCTGCAACCTCCCTGAAGCATCGCCAAGGCCTGAGTGATCCCTGTCCATGGTGAGGACACCACAGGGACCTGCCGATGGACCGGCTGAGGACGAAGGAGACCCAACGGCGATGCTCTGAGAGGGAAAGACGTGCCTGGGTCACCCTCATATGGAAGGGGCGTCTCAGGAAGACACCGGGTCTGTCATGGGAATGAGAGCCAGGCTCCTGGGGAGGGGCAGTTCCCCTTCCTGTGGGGCTGCTGACGTGACAGTCCCTTGACGGGGAGGACCAGCCTCCCAGTGGACACACCCTCGGGTCTCCGTCCTGAGGGCACCGTGGTCTCCTCCATCTGCACCGCCTGGACCACAGGGACGAGACGCCATGACTCCCAGCCTCACGGCCCTGCTCTGCCTCGGTGAGATGGAGGAGGGGGAGGGGAAGCCCCAGCCAGGGACGGACCCCTCCCCACAGCCAGGCTGCTCTGTCAGGAGACCCCAGGACTCAGGAGGCTCACGGGTAGGAGAGGCGCTGCTCAGGATTCAGGGCGAACCTCTCACAGGGGTCTCTCTTCCAGGGCTGAGTGTGGGCCTGAGGACCCAGGTGCAGGCAGGTGAGTCTGTCCCCAGGTGTCCCACCTCCCTACTGATCATGGGGACAAGGGACCACCCCCAGGCAATAGGGTGGGGAGCAGCGGCTCTGGGCTGAAGGAGGGGGAGTCCGGGAGGTTGGGGGCTGAGAGCTGGGGACCTGGGGTGAGGATGTCTTGTGACCCAGCCTCTGATGTCCTTCCAGGCACCCTCCCCAAACCCACCATCTGGGCTGAGCCAGGCTCTGTGATCCCCTGGGGGAGCCCCGTGACCATCTGGTGTCAGGGGACCCGGGGGGCCCAGATGTTCCGTTTGGATAAAGAGGGAAGCTCACCTCCCTGGGACAGACGGCCCTCACTGGCGCCCGGGGACAAGGGCAATTTCTCCATCTCATACATGACACAGGACTATGCAGGGATATATCACTGTTACTATCGCAGCCCCACTGGCTGGTCAGAGAGCAGTGGCCCCCTGGAGATGGTGGTGACAGGTGAGAGGACACTCGGGGGTCCCAGCCTCGGGCTCTGCCCTCAGGAAGGGGGTCTGCTCTCAGGGGTCTGTCCCTCTCACAGCCCAGCCCTGGAGGAGGAAAGGGGCATGTGAGCACCATTTCACAATCTCCCTCCTTCTCTCCTAGGGGCCCACAGCAAACCCACCCTCTCAGCCCTGCCGAGCCCTGTGGTGACCTTGGGAGGGAACGTGACCCTCCAGTGTGGCTCATGGGAGGGACTGGACGGGTTCATTCTGACTAAGGAAGGAGAACCCAAGTCCTCCTGGACCCTGGATGCACAGCGAGGCCCCCATGGGCAGACCCAGGCCCTGCTCCCCGTGGGTCGCGTGACCCCCAGCCACAGGTGGATGTTCAGATGCCACGGCTTTTACAGGGACACCCCCCAGGTGTGGTCGGCCCCCAGTGACCCCCTGGAGCTCCTGTTCCCAGGTGAGGAGGTCCCACCCTGGCCTCACGTACTTCTTGAGGCACGAGACATTATTAGATGCTTTTCTCCCAGGATTGTCCCAGATGAGAGGGTGGGGTGAGGGGGGAGCGGGGCGCACAGGACAGAGACACAGAGTGTGAGTGACAATGAGGCCTGGGGTCCAGGATGGGAGAAGGGGCTTCATGGGAGGAACCAGCCCCTACAGCCCAGGGCTGGTCTTCCCCCAGGTGTGTCTGGGAAGCCCTCCCTCCTGACCCCGCAGGGCCCTGTCGTGGCCTCTGGACAGAGCCTGACCCTCCAGTGTCGCTCTCACGTCAGCTATGACAGATTCGCTCTGTCCCAGGAGGGGAGACAGGCCCTCCCCCAGCGCCCTGGCCGGCAGCCCCAGGCTGGGCTCTCTCAGGCCGACTTCCCCCTGGGCCCGGTGACCATCACCCACGCGGGCCGGTACAGATGCTACGGTGGACACAACCTCTCCTCCGAGTGGTCGGCCCCCAGTGACCCCCTGGACATCCTGGTGGCAGGTGAGGAGCCAGCCGGTCAGTCAGGGACCCAGACTCTGCACAGGCCCTGCCGGGGGAGTCCCAGCTGGTGATGCTGGGACCAGGCGTGAGGGGTCCCCAGGGAGAAAGGGAGGGAGACAGAGAGAGACGGGGGTGGGCAGGGAGAGGGAGAGACTCGGAGAAAACAGAGACAGACAGAGATGAGGGGCCTCAGGGAGGCCCAGCTGAGTCGCAGTTCAGAACCAGGGGGCGGGCAGCCCCTCACCCCCCTTCCTCTCTCTAGGGTCGTTCCCTGACACGCCCTCCCTCTCGGTGCAGCCGGGCCCCGTGGTGGCCTCAGGAGAGAACGTGACCCTGCTGTGTCAGTCAGGGAGCAGAAAGGAAACTTTCCTTCTGTCCAAGGAGGGGGCAGCCTGGCCCCCACTGCGTCTTAGATCAAAGTACCGAGGTGGGCATTTCCAGGCCGAATTCTCCATGAGTCCCGTGACCTCAGCCCACAATGGGACCTACAGGTGCTACAGCTCACTCAGCAGTAACCCCTACCTGCTGTCACACGCCAGTGCCCCCCTGGAGCTCGCGGTCTCAGGTGAGGGACCCTGACCCTGTCCTCTCTGACTCAGTCAGCTCAGGGCTCTGTCCCCAGAAATGTCTGAGGTAGTAATGAATGAGGGGACACAGTGGGCCTCCAGAGAGGAGGACATTCAATGGCCCCTGACTCCAAAGTCTCATCACTGGATCCTGGGTCCTCAGCTGTTGAATCAGTGGGAACTCCCAGAAGTAGGAGAATAAGATTATAGAGTTCAATCTCAGACTGAACACAGAACACACAGCACTCAATTATTTCTGTCTTAAGAGACCACTTTTCTCACTGATCCTGAGCACCGGGGGCACAGCCAACTCTGTTCCAAAGTGATTCCAAAGCAGGTTCTGAATTCAAAGAACACATGGTGGCTGAGAGAACCCAATGAGGAGAGCAGAGGGAACCTGGCATATTAGAGGAAGGGTTCATTAAGGAACTGTGTAGAAGCTGTAATATGAGAATTGGAGGCAGTGACGACACAGAACCCAGGAGAAGGGCTCGTGTCTCCCCAACTCCTCACTCACACCCTCACTTTACGATTCTCATGAGCAGCTGACACCATCCACCCGCCACAAAACCAGTCAGATCCCACGAGTGATGACATCACTCAGATATGGGGCTGGGCTCCGAGGGTCATGTCCTGTCAAGGAGAGGCAGGTTCCCTGGGTGGACATCCTGGCGTCTAGGGTGACTGGGATCTGCTCTGACCGTGTGATCTCTCGTCCAGAATCCCTACCCTCACACCCGCAAGACTACACAGTGGAGAACCTCATCCGGATGGGCATGGCCGGCTCCGTCCTGCTGGGGCTCGGGATTCTGCTCTTTCAGGCTCAACACGGCCACGGAGGAGCCCAAGATGCAGCCAGGAGCTGAACACAAGAGGGGACCGTGCACCGTCCGAGTGGTAGAGCCCTGTCACCACCTTATGTGCCCAGGAGGTTCTGGAAGAGAATCTGCAGCACGTGTTGTGTGAACTGTCTGACCAGGGAGGGAGAGACATGGTGTGGGTGCAGGAGAAGGCCCGGGAGTCCCTGTGGAGGACTGGGCCTCGGATAACCATGGTGCCTTCCCTCCCCACCAGCGATGACTCTCCCTGACTGCCCCGTCCCCTCACCCCTGTGACGTGAGGCACATCCCACACGGCAGGTTTGGGTCCTTACCTTTATACATATTCATGTTCTGTTTCACTTATCATGAAACACATGTTGCTTTAGTTTTAATTTCCACATTTGCTAATGTGTGTCATTGACCCTTATTCGTTCATCCCATAACACAGACTCTGTTTTAATAACTGAATAAGTGGGTGAAAACAGTCTCCAGTTTGGAACAGGTAAATCTAAAACTATTCCCTAAAACTTTTCCTGGACCCATCAATCTATTCTCTCCTCATGAGACAACACCTAGTACAGTTTCTCCAGAAACACGAGGTGTTTGAATGAGCACAATGGTGCTTGAAGTGACAGCCAGTGGGTGTGCTGCTAAAATGGCTCTAGAAATGTATCACTTTTTCAAAAGCCCTAACTGTGGCAATCGTCTGTTTCTTTGGTGTAAATACTCTCTTTTGGCCAACTGCACGGTGCCAGTGGGAATGCACTGTATGCAGAGCTGGAATGTTCGAGTATAAACCAGCTGCAGCACACTCACTGATGATCTCAGTGTACACACAGGTCGTCTTCTATTTTAAAATTTAGGGTTTCCCTGGTGGCGCAGTGGTTAAGAATCCGCCTGCCAATGCAGGGGACGCGGGTTTGAGCCCTGGTCCGGGAAGATCCCACGTGCCGCAGAGCAACTATGCCCGTGCGCCAGAACTACTGAGCCTGCGCTCTAGAGCCTGCAAGCCACAACTACTGAGCCCACATGCCACAACTACTGAAGCCTGCGTGCCACGAGCCCGTGCTCCACAACAAGAGAAGCCACCGCAAACAAAGAGTAGCCCCCGCTCGCTGCAACTAGAGAAAGCCCGGGCGCAGCAACAAGGACCCAACACAGCCAAAAACAAATAATTAATGAATTAATTAATTTAAAAAAGAAAGTTTAAAATCTATGGTAATTTCCACCTCAATGTCATGCCACAGTGATAGTGAAAGCATGATGCCAAAATTATATTACATCCACATTAAAGGTAAATAGAAAACAACGGCAATGTTAATTGTGGGAAAAAATAGAGTGCCTAGAATCCCAATATGTAACTGGTGAGAGTTCAAAGTGTTACCAGTCAATGAGGAAAGTAGATAACAATTATCCATTAAAAGGAAGAGACACACGTCTCTAGCCCCTAACTGTGTACCCTAGAGGAAAGTGTGTGCGTATGCATATGATATGTTTGTAACAGAGAAGAACAAACCTGACTCCATATTGGACCTATTCCTTTAGCTCCAACCCTTGTGCTCTGTTGCCTGTGCTCAGTCATGCACCTTTGCAAAAGAACGTTGCCTATAGCTTGAAATATACAGAATAGCCCATTCTCAAGACTCTGACCTTTAAAGGTATAACACTTCATACATACAGAGATAAAAAGTTGCAGAACAGAGAGTAACCTTTTCTTGTTGGAGGTTTAAAGGAACATGATGACCAGAGCTACATGGACAGCTGTAAGAACAAAGGATTCCAGCATCAAAAAGTGTGCAACAACCAGCCACACGTCCTCCGCTTTGTGTGTGTGTGTGTGTGTGTGTGTGTGTGTGTGTGTGTGTAAATGCACAGGTGGGTGTTTAATCTGTATTATCTCTGTTCTCCCTGGAATTTTCTTCCCCATGGGGCAAGGGCTACTTTACATTTAATAAACACTGTCTGACCCCCCACACACACAAAAACCCCATCTAACTCGGGTAAGAAGGTTCTTTGGGGCATCAGTCCACCACCTTCTAGGTCTGCTGGCTTTCTGAATAAAGTCACTATTCGTTGCCCCAACATCTCATCTCTCTGTCCCATGGCGAGCAGTATGAGCTTGGACTCAGCACATTCATGAGGATGTTGGCAGAGGTGTCACTCATTTTAGACAAAAACCACAGACATCAATGGCACAATTAATATTTGTGGTTTAAAAGAAGACATACAGATGGCACATGAAAAGATAACCAACACCGCTAACTAGTAGAGAAATGCAAATCAAAACTACCATGAGGTACCACCTCACACCGGTCGGAATGGCCACCATTAAAAAGTCTACAAACAATAGATGCTGAAGAGGGTGTGGAGAAAAGGGGACCCTCCTGCACTGTTGGTGGGAATGCAAATTGGTGCAGCCACTATGGAGAACAGTATGGAGGTTCCTCAAAAAACTAAAAATAAAGTTGCCAGATGATCCAGCAATGCCACTCCTGGGCATATATCCAGACAAGCTGTAATTCGAAAAGATACGTGTACACCTATATTCACAGCATCACTATTTACAATAGTCAAGACATGGAAACAACCTAAACGTCCACTGACAGATGAATGGATAAAGAAGATGTTGTGTGTGTGTGTATACATATATACACACACGCGCACGCGCACACACGCGCACGCGCACACACACACACAATGGAATACTACTCAGACATAAAAAAAATGGAAAAGGGTGGGAAAGGGAGGATGGGAGGGAGGGGATATGGGGACGTGTGTATGCATATGGCTGATTCGTTTTGTTGTGCAACAGAAACTAACACAGTAATTAGTGAAGCAATTATATTCCCATAAAGATCTATTTAAAAAATTGAGGGCTTCCCTGGTGGCGCAGTGGTTGAGAATCTGCCTGCTAATGCAGGGGACACGGGTTCGAGCCCTGGTCTGGGAGGATCCCACGTGCCGCGGAGCGACTAGGCCCGTGAGCCACAACTACTGAGCCTGCGCGTCTGGAGCCTGTGCTCCGCAACAAGAGAGGCTGCGATAGTGAGAGGCCCGCGCACCGCGATGAAGAGTGGCCCCCGCTTGCCACAACTAGAGAAAGCCCTCGCACAGAAACGAAGACCCAACACAGCAAAAATAAATTAATTAATTAATAAACTCCTACCCCCAACATCTTCTTTAAAAAAAACAAAAATTGAAAGAAAAAAAATGAAATAATGCCACTTGCAGCAACGTGGATGGACCTAGAGATGATCACACTAAGTGAAGTAAGACAGAAAGAGAAAGACAAATACCATATGATATCACTTACATGTGCAATCTAAAAAATGACACAAGGGACTTTCCTAGTGGTCCAGTGGCTAAGACTCCATGCACCCAATGCAGGGGGCCCAGGTCTGAACCCTGATCAGGGAACTAGATCCCACATGCTGCAACTAAGAGTTCGCATGCCACAACTAAACATCCTGCATGCCTCAAAAAGGATCCCGCACGCGGCAGTGAAGATCCCATGTGCCACAACTAAGGCCAGGTGCAGCCACATAAATAAATAAATACAACACAAATGAACATATCTATGAAACAGTAACAGACTCACAGACATAGAGAACAGACTTGCGGTTGCCAATGGGGAGGGAGGTATTGGGAGTTTGGGATTAGCAGATACAAACTATTTATATATAAGATGGATAAACGACAAGGTCCTACTGTATAGCACAGGGAACTATATTCAATATCCTGTGATAAACCATAATGGAAAAGAATATATATAGGTATAACTGAATCACTTTGCTGTACAGCAGAAATTGACATACTGTAAAGCAACTATACTTCAATAAGTTTTTTTGTTAATTTTTAAAAATTTGTGGTTTATATATATGCAATGGAATATTATAGGGCAGTAAAAATTCACAAACTGAAACTACACACAGAATAAAGATCCATTTTGAAACATGGAATTAAATAAATAAAAGAAAATGTTAAGAAGCATGACTGTAATATTACTCCACTACATACATAATGTTCAAGAGGAGACAAGATTTACAACTTAGGGAGGCATAACTCATCTTGACCCTACCATAAAAGAAGGAAACGGTTTCCATGTAATTCATTAGGGTGGTGACCTGTATGGTGATGCTGGAAGCTTTAGTTCAAGATGGAAGCCACAGGGTCTTCTGGAAAACGGGTAATTTCTCACGGAATTTCTTTCTTATTGCTTTATAATTAACATACAATATTACACTAGTTTCAGGTGTACAACATAGTGATTTGATATTTTTAAACATTATGAAATGATCACCACAATAAAACCAGTTACAATCTGTCACCACACAAAGTTGTTACAGTATTATTGACTATATTCCTTATGTGTACATTACATCCCCATGACTTATTTCTTCTACAGCTGGAAGTTTGTACCTCTTAATCCCCTTTACGTATTTCATCCTTCCCCCCTCCCACACTCCCCTACGGCAACCACCAGTTTGTTCTCTGTACCTATGAGTCTGTTTCTGTTTCGTTTTGTTTGTTCTTTCGTGTTGTTTATTTTTGCTTTTGTTGCCCTTGCCTAAGGAGACATATCCAAAAACATACTGCTTTCTTAACGCCTTATAGATTTAAGAACACAGCTTTTTCACCTCCTCGGTTAAGTTTATTCCCAGGTATCTGATTCTTTTTGAAGTAATTCTAAACAGGATTGCTTTCTTGATATTCTTTCTGATAGTTCATTTTTAATGTATAGAAAAGCGGAAGATTTCTGTATATTAGTTTGGTATACTTTATTACAACTTTACTGAATTCATTCATTAGTTTTAATAGGTTTTGGTGGAGTAATTAGAGCTTTCTATGTATAGTATCATGCCATCTGCAAATAGTTACTTCTTCATGTTCAGTTTGGATGCGTTTTATTTCTTTTCCTTGACTAATTGCTGTGGCTAGGACTTCTACTACTATGTTGAATAAAAATGGGGAAAGGGAGCATCTTCTCTTGTTCCAGATCTTAGAGGAAATGAATTCAGCTCTTCACCCTTCAGTATAATGTTACACTAAAGGACTTTACATCATGATCCAGTGAGATTCATTCCAAGGATGCAAGGATGGTTTAACATCCATAATCCAACCAATGGGATACACCACATTCACAAAATGAAGGACAAAAACTATATGATCATCTCAATAGATATAGAAAAAAACATCTGACAAGATTCAACACCCATTTATGACAGAAGCTCTCACTCAAGTGGGTATAGAAGGAACCTACCGCAACACAATACAGGCCATGATGACAAGCCCACAGGTAACATCATACTCAATGGTGAAAAACTGAAAGCGAACCCTGTAAAATCAGGAATAAGACAAGAGTGCCCATTCTCACCACTCTTCTTCAACACAGTATTGGAAGTCCTAGACAAAACAATTAGGCAAGACAATGAAATAAAAGCCATCCAAATTTGACAGAAAGAAGCAAAACTGTCACTATTTCTGGTTGACTTGATTTTATATGTAGAAAACCCTGCAAACTCCAACAAAAATTATAAACAAATATAGTAAAGTTGCAGGATACAAAATCAATATACAAAAACCTGTTGCACTTTTATTCACTAAAAATGAGCTAGCAGAAAGAGAAATTAAGAAAACAATCTCATTTACCATTGCAATAAAAATAATAAAATACCTAGGAGTCAATTTAACTAAAGAGGTCTCAGAGACCTGTACATTGAAAATTATGAGACACTGTTGAAAGAAACTGAAGACACAAATAAATGGCAAGCTATTCTGTGCTTAGGTGTTGAAGAATATAACATTGTTAAAATGTTCATATGACCTAAAGCAATCTACAGATTCAGTGTAACCCCTATCAAAATCCGAAGCACGTTTTCCATAGAAACAGGACAGAAAAAAATTCTAAAATTCCCATGGAACCAGAAAAGACCACAAAGAGCTAAAGCAAGCTTAAGAAAAAAGCACAAAGCTGGAGGCATCACACTCCCTGATTTCAAACTATCATCACAAACCATAGAAATCTCAACTGTATCACAGTGGCAGAAAATCAGATACGTAGCTCAAAGAACAGAATTGAGAGCCCAGAAATAAACTCACACATATATGAGCAATTAATTTACAACAAAGGAGCAAAGAACATACAATAGAGAAGGAATAGTTTCTTCAGTAGATGGTGTTGGGGACTTCCCTGGCGGTCCGGTGGTTAGGACCCCATGCTTCCAATGCAGGAGGCGCGGGTTCAATCCCTGGTCAGGGAACTAAGATCACACATGCCGCGTGGCACGGCCAAAAAATAATAAACAAATAAATAAATGGTGTTGTGAAAACTGGACAGCCACACCAAAAATAAAAATAGACCACTATCTCATACCACACACAAAAGTCAACTCAAAATCCATTAAAGACTTGAATGTAAGGCTAGAAACTTTAAACTCTTAGAAGAAAACAGAGTACGCTCTTTGACACTGATGTTAACAATATCTTTCTAGATCTGTCTCCTCAGGCAAGGAAATAAAGGCAAAAATAAACAAATGGGATTACATCGATCTAAAATCTTTTGCACGGTGAAGGAAACAACCGACAAAATGAAAAGACAACCTATGGAATGGGAAGAGAGAGTTTCCAATCATGTATCTGACAAGGGGTTAATAACAAAAATATATTTAAAAAACTCATACGACTCAACAACAAAAATACAACCAACCTGATTTTAAAATGAGCAGAGGAAGGGAAGAGACAGTGTTTCAAAGAAGACATACAGAAGGCCAACGGGCATGTTGAAAACATGTTCAACATCACTAATTATTAGGGAAATGCAAGTCCAAACCACTATGAGACCTCGGCCCTGGTGGAACGGCTATTATCAAAAAGGCAAGAAATAAAAAGTGTTGGTGAGGACGTGGGGAAAAGCTATTCTTCATATACTGTTGGTGGGAATGTAAACCGGTGCCGCCACTGTGGAAGCCAGTATGGAGGCCCCTTGTAAAATTAAAAATAGAACTACCATATGCTCTAGGTATTCCACTTCTGGGCATTTATCGATGGAATAGAAAAACACTAATTTGAAAAGATATATGCACCCCCGTGTTCATCGCAGCATTATTTATGATAAACAAGACATGGAAACAACCTAAGTGCCCATCAACAGATGAATGGATAAAGAAAATATGATACATCGGGACTCCCCTGGTGGCGCAGTGGTTAAGAATCCACCTGCCAATGTAGGAGACATCGGTCTGAGCCCTGGTCCAGGAAGGTCCCACATGCCGTGGAGCAACTAAGCCCGTGCACCACAACTACTGAGCCTGCGCTCTAGAGCCCACAAGCCACAACTGCTGAAGCCCGTGTGCCACAACTACTGAGCCTGTGCTCTAGAGCCCGGGAGCCACAACTACTGAGCTCGCACGCCCAGAGCCCGTGCTCCGCAACAGAAGAAGCCGCTGCAATGAGAAGCCAGCGCACCACAACGAACAGTAGCCCCCGCTCGCCACAACTAGAGAAAGCCCGTGAGCAGCAACGAAGCCATAAATAAATAAATAAATAAATAAATAAATAAATTTATTATTGCGTTTTCATTTCCTGTAGGTTAAACTGTGATTTTTGTTGTTGAGATCCTTGATGGAACATATTCCAGAGACCCATGGATCCCCCCTTTTCCTTCAACCTACAACCATCCCTCCTTCTCCCCTGTACACTCCTCGGTGCTGGGGAATCTGCTAACTTGCAGAAGAGGATGGTCTATAACAGAAGATGTAGGATGGGACCCATGGGCTTGTACAGGATCCAGAGAGTCAGTGTACGCCTGGGGCTGTATGTGGGATGTTTTTTTGACTTATTGGGGAAGACAGGCTGAGCAACCTCGGGTACACCACTACCTTTTTCTGGCTTTGGTGTCCCTGTCAAAGATGTGGGGATCTGGAAGAATACCCCCAAAAGCCTTGACTCTCTTCCATTTGCAGATGCTGCCACTGTGGACCCAGAGCCCATGGAAGACCGAACGATGAAGGGCGAGGTGAATCCTCCCAGCCCCAACCCTCACCATAACTTGAGCCCTTCCACATATCCAGTGCTCCTGCCTTCAGATATCATGTCTCAGTACATCATTCTTACCCTTCTCCTCTCAGGACCCTACAGCAGAAGACACACAGGATGTGACACACACCCACATGAACCGCTACACCCTCTCAGAGACAATATCCACTCCCATTCCCCTGAGCCCTACGTCCTCCTCTGAGTCCAGTATCTACATGGGACTCGATGTAAACCAAGACCATGCTGAGACCCGACCTGGCCCCAGGCGCTGAGCACACAGAGTGTTACAAAGCAAGGACCTGGACCTCTTCTTAAAGAGGCTCCTCCATGGACACTCTTCCTTCTCCTCAAACCCAGGCCCCCAGCTCTGAGGCTCACAGTGGAGTCTCAAGACATGTAGGATGGTCTTCAAAATCCCACAACCCCTTCGTCAGCTCCCAGCTGTTCTATTCTAACTATCCGGCCATTTCCGGATATTTTATTGCACTCACCCGCACATACTGGATAGCAAATCACTATCATCCTTTTTCTGAAATTCCACTGAAGCAAATCTAGAAAGTCTGCCAGTTGATCCTTCAAACTATTCAGTTAAAACGACGACAGCAACAACAACTATTCTGTAAAATTTTACAAAGATGATGTATAAAATGAACTTATTTACAAAACAGAAACAGACTCACAGAATTAGAGAACAAACTTATGGCTACCAGGGGGGCAGCGTGGGGGGAGGGATAGATTGGGAGTTTGGGATTGACATGTACACACTGCTATATTTAAAATAAAATGCCTCAGAACCTTTTTTTTTTTTTAAGATTCCATACGTATGTGTGAGCATACAGGGGCAGGACAGGAATAAAGATGCAGACCTAGAGAATGGACTTGACACAGGAAAGGGGAAGGGGAAGCTGGGATGAAGTGAGAGAGTGGCACGGACATATACACACTACCAAACATAAGGTAGATAGCTAGTGGGAAGCAGCTGCATAGCACAGGGAGATCAGCTCGGTGCTTTGTGACCACTTAGAGGGGTGGGATAGGGAGGGTGGGAGGGAGACGCAAGAGGGAGGAGATATGGGAACATATGTATATGTATAGCTGATTCACTTTGTTATACAGCAGAAACTAACACACCACTGTAAAGCAATTATACTCCAATAAAGATGTTTAAATAAATAAATAAATAAATAAAATGCCTTTGCATGAAAAAATAAAAGCAATGCAAGTACGTGAAAAAAAAAAAGATGAAGTATATCCTGTTTGAGGTATCCAGTATGGTGGCCACTAGCCATACAAGGGTACGTAAATGAAAATTAGATTAAGTTAAATAAATTTTAAAATTCAGTTCCTCGGCTACACTAGCCAAAATTCAAGGGCTCAGAAACCGCACGTATCTGCTCACTGCCACACGGAACACAGCAAATACATGACACTTCCATCGTGGTAGAACACAACAGCTGTTCTAGATTGATGACGCCAATGTGAAGACAGAATCCATATTCTCACAGAGCTCAGTCTGATGGAAGAGACCCACAGGTAGGGATGATACTTAACATAATATTACGAGATGACCAAACCTAGTGGAATGTAAGTAACAAGGAGAATCTCTTCCTGGAAGGACTTATCACCTCTTAACTCCGTGAAAATTTCTGCCGGATATATTTTCACCCAGACTCTAAGGATATCACCTCGTGCTTACACGTTTTTTTTAGCACCCATCGTTTTCTGGAAAGAAACCACACATCTGTTCTTAGTACACAATACACTCAGGAAGGTGGCTTTTGCGGAACTCTCCAATCTTACCCTTAATTTTTTATTTTCTAATTTAATCAGTGTCTTCACAAAGAGCCCACAAACTACTACATACAATAAACTAAATGGAGTTAATCTTTAAAAAATTGTGGATCAGCTATGTTGTACACCTGAAATGTATATAATATTGTCAATCAACTATACCTCAATTTTTAAAAGAGAACAAAATCCTGCCGTTAGAGAACATGGATGGACCTGCAGGGTATTATGTTTAGTGAAGAAAGTCAGACAGAAAAAGAGAAATACTATATGTTTTCACTTATGTGTGGAATCTAAAAATCAAAACGAACAAACAAATATAACAAAACAGAATCAGACTCACAGATACAGAGAACAAACTAGTGGTTGCCTGAGGGAAGAAGAGGGGTGGTGGGGAGCAAAATAGGTGAAAGGGATTAAGAAATACCAATGACCAGTTATAAAATAAGTAAGTCACAGGGATATAACGTACAGCACAGGGAATATGGTCAATATTTGATAATACTTTGTTATGGTGTGTAATCTATAAAAATATCGAATCACTGTGTAATACACCTGTAACTAATATAATATTGTAAGTCAACCATACGTCAACTTTTAAAAATTGTTAGGTGTCCAAGGAACTTGGAAATACACACATACAGGGAAAAGATGATACAGTATAAGGAAATCCATAAATTAAAAAAAATCATAAAATTGGCATTTTCAATAAAAAAAATTTACTATCATAAAGATGGTTGAGCATTCAAGATAAAATATAATGTTTGGGAATTTTCTTAAACGTAGGAAAGAAGAAATAAGAAATTCTATGAAAATCATATCCAAGATGAAAAAAGAAAATAATTCAATGTATCAAGGTAATAACAGATTAGATACTGAAGAATAAATTTCTGGTAAACTTAACAATGTCGTCATAGGTGGGTTGAGTCAGAGATTACGTTACAAGCCCGGCCATTGTTAAATGATCTGAAGAGACAGCTCTAGTCCGAAAATCTTCCAGGAAGCCCAATTCCTCCCTCAGCTGGGCCCCCCACACTGACTTTTTTAAGGTAAGAAGAGCCCGTGTGAGTCACCTGTCCGTCCCGTGGTCAACTTGTACACGACATTAGTTGGGCCGCCATCATAACGTCCTGTGTGCTTTTCAGGTTTGCTGGGTCACCGCCTTCTGTTCAGCAGAAGCAGTACTGTGCTGCCCACCATCGCCAGCCTGGCGTGTCTTGGTGGGTCCTGGAAGGGAAGGCAGGCAGGGAACTCTCTGGTGGACACACTGGGCTGGAACACTGAGTCCTCCACAGCAGAGAGCCCTGCTTCCATGGGGGCAAGGTAGACCTTGATGGCTGAGTTCATCTTCAGCTGAGCGCAGTCGTAGCCAACGAGGCTCCCAGGCCAGGTGGAAGCAGGAGTGGGGGGCCAGGTCTTACAGGAGATGGACTGTCCATCATAAGTCTTTCTTTCCAGGGTTCTTCTTGAGCCAGAGGATCTGGGCACAAGGGGGTGAGTCTCTTCCCCAAACCTTGGGTTGCCATCCACCTCAAATAAGACCTTCCTGTAATAGGAGGGGATACAGCACAGAAGGTAGGGTGATGGGTTGACGGGGGGACGTCGTAACAATATGAGGGTGAGTCTCTTGGGAAGTAGACAGTGGGGGCCCAGGAAAGTCTAGCCCCCAATTCTGGTCCAGAAACCCTTCCTAGACACTCTTCTTCCCTCTGCTGAGCCAGGCTCTAGGGCACCAATAGAAGACTGTGATGCTCAGACCTGGCGTGTCTGGGAGGAATCGGTGTCATCTCTAGAGTGAGGGAAGGAAGCAGTGCCAGAAGCAACAGCCCCTCGGAGGACAAGGCAATAACTCAAGTCCTCCAGCAGTTCCATGAGACCAGGCACTGCAGGCACTACTGCTGCTGTCCTGCTTTCAGAAGAGGGGGAGAACCGTATACCGCGCCCCTGAGACTCCAGGAGGTTGTGTTGTAGGCTTCACCGTGCCACGTGTTTCTCGTGTGAGCTGACATCATTTCACTCAACGCAGGTTATTCTTCTATTCATTGTCTACTCTGTCTTGTCTTATGCAACTAATTTTACATTATCAACATCTAGTAAGAGTCCGCTAGTCGGCACTTGCTCAAAGTTCTCAGCAGATGTTCTTCTTGTAGGAGATGCCATGTCTCTGTGGCGTAGGAATCTCCATGGGGCATGGGTTCCCCTGGTTTGGAAAGGAGCCTTAGAGACGTGGGAAGGAGGAGGAACCTCTGAGCACAGGGAGGGGAAGGGGCTCCCCATCTTCCTCTCTAAGCTGTGCCTCCTTCTCCCCCAGGTGGTCAGGACAAGCCCTCCCTGTCAGCCTGGCCAAACCCTATGGTTCCTCAAGGACAGCATGTGACTCTTCAGACTGGACCCCCATCTCGGCTTTGACAGGTTCAGCCTGTACAAGGATGATGGAGCCCACGTCCCTGGGCTCCCAGGCATATTTCAGAACAGCTTCCTCATGGGCCCTGTGACCTCAGCACATGCAGGGACCTACAGATGTCACGGTGATTACAGTCACTTCCCCTCTGTGTGGTCAGCACCCAGCGAGCCCCTGGAGATCGTGGTCACAGGTCAGAGAGCTCTTGTCCAGAATGGCTACCCGTTGAGCCAATCTTCCTAATCCCAAAGTTTCCTGGTGGAAGTGTCAGTCAGGGTCCAGTCAGAACAACAGGAAGCGCTCCAAGTATTTTAGATAAAAGAGTACTTAATGCAGGAACTTGGGTACTAGAGTGGGCAGAATAATTGTACCCCATGATGCCCACATCCTAATACTCCAAATCTAGGAATGTGTCATGTTACATTCCAAGGGAGACGAAATTGGATAGGGAACTAATGTTGGTAAGCAGTTGACCCTGAGATGGGGAGACTATCCTGGGTTATCCAGGTGGGCTCTGTCATCACAAGGGTCCACATAAGAGAAAGAAGGAGGCAGGAGCATGAGCATCAGAGCAACAGCGCATAAGAAAGCCGCCACCCACCAGCGCTGGCTTCGAAGATAGAGGACAGGGTCATGAAACCAGGAATTCCAGCTGCCTCTCCAAGTTGGAAAAGGCACGGGAACTGATTCTCCCCTAGAGCTCCAGAAGGGAACACAGCCCTGCTGACACCTCGATCTTAACCCAGTGAAACCTGTGTCAGACTTCTGACTCCAAAACTACAAAATCATAGATTTGTGTTCTTTTCAGCCACCACGTTTGTGGCAATTTCCTACAGCAGCAATAGGGAACCAATACAGGTATCCAGGTGACGGGTAAGTTAGGAAACCAAACAGGGGAAGTGAGGCTACCCAGCAATAGGTAAGGGCAGGACGCTGGTACCACCACTAGGCTGGAGTGACATAAGGAGGGGGCAGTGTTCATAGAGCCTGTCTCAGGCGTGCCCCACGGAAGCAGGGACCATGGAGAAGGCACGGACATGGCAGGAGATGAGCCCCTGCCCTGCCCCCCATCCACAGGCACAGGCTGGAGGGACACTGAGAGGTGCTGTAGTCCCTGCCTTACTGCTTAATTTTTACCTCCTACCAGGGGTTCTGATGTGTCAAAAAGAACATGAACCTGGAGGCTTCCCTGGTGGTGCAGTGGTTAGGAATCCGCCTGCCAATGCAGGGGACGCGGGTTCGAGCCCTAGTCCAGGAAGATCCCACATGCCGCGGAGCAACTACGCCCGTGAGCCACAACTACGGAAGCCGCGCACCTAGAGCCCGTGCTCGGCAACAAGAGAAGCCACTGCACTAAGAAGCCTGCGCACCGCAATGAAGAGTAGTCCCCGCTCGCCGCAACTAGAGAGAGCCTGTGCGCAGCAACAGAGACCCAACACAGCCAAAAATCAATAAATAAAATAAATAAATTTATTTAAAAAAAGATAAATAGGGCTTCCCTGGTGGCGCAGTGGTTGAAAGTCTGCCTGCCGATGCAAGGGACACGGGTTCGTGCCCCGGTCCGGGAAGATCCCACATGCCACGGAGCGGCTGGGCCCATGAGCCATGGCCGCTGAGCCTGCGCGTCCGGAGCCTGTGCTCCGCAACGGGAGAGGCCACAGCAGTGAGAGGCCTGCGTACCGCGAAAAAAAAAAAAAAAAAAAAGATAAATAATTTCTAAGGCTCCAATGTATAGCATGGTGAGTATAATTAACGATACTGTATTCTATACTTAAAAGTTGCTGAGAGAGTAGATCTAACCGCATACACAAAAAAAGAAATGGCAATTATGTGAGGTGGTAGAGGCGTTAGCTAATGCCACAACGGACCTCGTTTTGCAGCACCGAAGTGTATCAAATCAACATATTGTGCACCTAAACTTACACAATGTTGTGTCAATTATATCTCCATAAAGTTGAAAAAAAGAGTGACGCCTTGCAATGAAAATGAGACAGCCAGTAGGAAGTTGATGTGAAATATCTGACTTCTCATACTTGAAGAACTAGTAAGAGCCAGGTATCTGTGTCCAAATTTATCTGTCTGTCCATCTGTCTATCCACCTACCTACCTACTTATCTACCTATCTATCTAATTTATATTCTCTATCAATCCATCATCTATCTACAGATTACAGGTTTAAATATACATACAGATATAGGAAGTTCTTTCTTTAGAGATGGTGAATACCTCCTGAAAAAAAATTCCCCTGCATGCTGGCATTGAGGTAATCCAAAGCATAAGAGTACACTGCCTGCCTGATTGAGCCCAAACGTGGTCCATGAATTCCGGGGAGGACATGTGCATCCGTAAGAGCCAAGGCCACTTGGCTTTTGACTGACGGGTCAATGAAGAAATACCTCTGTCTGTATGGTACCCATCTAATATCCTGTCCCAAGCTCTTCCATTTAGATGTGGGATGTTGTCCAAAGAAGGATTTGAGCCCCATTAGACACTGGTTAAGGAAAACACTCACTTCTCATCTGAAACATAAACAGGGAGATTGATCTCCTCTTAGACGCCACCCAAGAGCTCCCCAGAATGAAGTTCTTTGGAAAGGAACCATTCCTGTGGAGTAATAGATGTAGAAATTCTCTGATGAGGAACTCTGCTGTCATATTTCCTGTGGATCTTACTGTCTCATGAGAACCTGTCATCTGCTGATGTGCACCAACAAGTGGCTAACGGGGCTGAGGCTGGCTGTGTCGGAACCATGACCCCCAGAGACACCACCCTCTTCTGCCTCGGTGAGTCCTCAAATGCAAGTGGGTTAGAGGGAAAGATGGGGGGATCCCCAAATACTCAAGGTCTCTCTCAACATGAGAGCTCAGTGATTTTAGGAACTGCAGAGAAGATTCTTATCTCCTTAGTGGAGAGAGACGGTCTTTGCCCAGGTATCTGTAACTGCATCTGCCCAAGTCCCAACTCCATGCTAGCCTGTAAGGCTCCATGATCAAGTGGTCAAGTTGACCTTGCGGGGTTCACTCAACCCATGCCATGCTGTCTGGAGACCCATGATGGTTCCAGAGCTCCTACAGATGAGAGCCTCAGGGCTGGAATCTGGAAGATAAAACTAAAAGATGTCTTGTTTACTATGTTTGCTGTAGAAGAAAGAAAGGTCACCTGTGGGACTTCCCTGGCAGTCCAGTGGTTAAGAATCCACGCTTCCACAGCAGGGGGTGTGGGTTCAATCCCTGGTCAGGGAAATGAGATCCCACATGCCCTGTGGTGTGGCCAAAAAATAAAATCATTTTAAAAAATGACACCTGTATGTCATTATGTTGGGTGATTTATAATAGAGACTGGAAATGTGCAGATTGAGTTTTCATGAATGTCTCTCTTCCAGTGCTCTGTCTTGGCCAGAAGATTCAGGCGCAGGATGGTAAGTGTTCCCCTATGTCTCCTCCAGTCGCCCTCTATCCTCATGGCAGCTCCAGGATAGAAGAGCAGGAGAAATGGTCTAAAGCCCAGATGAATTCCCATTTTATTCTTTGTTCCAGCTGTCTCTGCTGTGCTCCCCTTGCGTAACTTCCACCTCACTTTGGTCTCTTGGGATCCCTCAAACGCATTGTGCTCAGACCTGGATTTAGCCGTTGCCTCTGTTAGGCTGACTGTCCCTCAGAGGTGGGCATCTTACTGAATGTTCGCGACTGCAGGGATGAGAAAGTCGGGAACCATCTTCCGTTGTCCAACGGCCTCCCTATATCAAATGTACCTGCTTTCACAACCTAACTCTCCCCACTGCTATCCACTTTGCTTCATTTAAAGGGACACCGCCTTAGAGAGCTTTGCGCAAGTAGCTTCAACTCTCAGAACCAATTTCTTTATCTATAAAAGAGAAATAAAAATAATAATGGAATCTATTTCATTGGATCATTGTGAGGCTTAATCGAGATAAACCATGTAAATAAAGTAAGTTACGTATTTGGTAAGTGCGTTACCTGTGATGATGAGGATGAAGGGGATCATGGGGGATAAAAAAGGTATTTGGACTCTATATGAAGGCCCAAGTCTCCACTTTCCTTGATTCATTACTTTTTTTTTTTTTTTTGGCCGTGTTGGGTCTTCATTGCTGTGCGCGGGCTTTCTCTAGTTGTGGTGAGCGGGGGCTACTCTTCATCGTGGTGTGCGGGCTTCTCATTGCCGTGGCTTCTCTCGTTGTGCAGCACAGGCTCTAGGCACCTGGGCTTCAGTAGTTGTGGTACGTGAGCTCAGTAGTTGTGGCTCACAGGCTGTAGAGCACAGGCTCAGTAGTTGTGGCGCACGGGCTTAGTTGCTCCGCGGCATGTGGGATCTTCCCTGACCAGGGCTCAAACCCATGTCCCCTGCATTGGCAGGCGGACTCTTAACCACTGAGCCACCAGGGAAGTCCTGATTCATTACTTTTTTTTTTTTTTTTTTTGCGGTACGCGGGCCTCTCACTGCTGTGGCCTCTCCCGCTGCGGAGCACAGGCTCCGGACGCGCAGGCCCAGCGGCCATGGCTCACGGGCCCAGCCGCTCCGCAGCATGTGGGATCTTCCCGGACCGGGGCACGAACCCGCGTCCCCCGCATTGGCAGGCGGACCCCCAACCACTGCGCCACCAGGGAAGCCCGTGATTCATTACTTTTTAATGCTAATTAATAATACAACATTAGGTTTTCTGAGAAGACGTACTTACTTTATTTACTCTCCTATCTTCCACAATGAGTAAGCCAAGTTCTATCTACAATGGATGCTTAAATTATAAATAGAAATGTGACTTTGGGCTAAAAAATAAAATAAAAAATAAAGGGACACTGCCTTAGCCGCACCCTCCTGTAGAACCTGCATGTTCTTCTGTAGTGCAGTACTGAATTGCTACTGTATGTTCTGTCACCCCAACTACCTTCGTCCTCCTAAGGGGTGAAACTGCTTGTCCATCCATGTCTCCTTTCTTCCAGTTCCTTCTAAAGACTGTAGCCTGGATTATTTGTGTCTTTAAAATACGAATATATTTACCTCCCTCTTAAAGGTTCTCAGTAGTCAATCTTCAGATAAACCTACCCACTTCCCCAGGTCTCTCAAGCTCTGCCCACCTGGCTGGTGACTACCCGTCCAGCTCACCTTCCACTCTCCCTCTGACTCTCTCTGCTTTTCACCCGTGCTGACCTTACTTTAGCTTCTCCTTCACTCCTTGCACCTTATTAACTCGGGGATGTCCTCCATTGTCCTTCTATCTAACTGCAAGGCTCCAAACGTTCCTATCCACGTTGCCTAGGCAATTTTTTTTTTTAAGGCTGCACTGGGTCTTAGTTGCAGCATTCTGACTTCTTAGTTGTGGCATGTGGGCTTCTTAGTTGCAGCATGCATACAGGATCTAGTTCCCCGACCAGGGATCGAACCTGGGCCCCCTACATTGGGAGCGTGGAGTCTTACCTACTGCGCCACCAGGGAAGTCCCTGCCTAGGCAGTTCTTACGCATCCTCACATAGCAGCTGAACGCTCGAGTTTGTTATCAGATCTCCAAGGTCTACACCTTCAGAACTGCTGACCACACATCATGACCTACAGCTGCATCCTTGTGTATTTTTTAAATTAATATCTGACTTTTTTCTATATCATCATTCTTACAGGTAGGGGTCTGTTTAGGTCAGCATTTCTCAACCTCGGTACTATTGACATTTGAGACTGGATAATCCTTTGTTTTAAGGGCAGTCCTGTGAAGTATAGGATATTAAGCAGCATCTCGTCCTCTACCCGCTACATGCCAATAGTATCTTCCACCACAACTGTGACAGCCAAAGATGTCTCCAGATATTGACAGACTGTCCCCTGGCAGGGACAACTGTCTGTCTCCTGTTGAGCGCCACTGGTTTAAGCCATGATAGTAGATAAACAATGTGCTGAGTTAATGGAGGCATCTCTCTGTGTATCTCGGAATAACAAATACATGGGAGGTACTGGTGAGTGAACGATACTGAACATAAGGAAGTCCTGCAGGGTTCGTCTTGCTTCACAACAATCCTGCTGAGGACGGCAAACTCCCTTGTTTCCCCCTTCACAGAGCTGCAGTTGAGCACATCACTATCAGGTCTAAAATAGATGATACACCTTGACAAAGGGAACCAGCAGATTCTGAGTATCCCTCCCCCTGTTTGCTAGGTTCTGTATAGGGGTTAAAGCCAAGGACAGCAGTCTTCAACATGCAAAATCCCTCGCTTAACGCCACTCCGTGTGAATGCACTGGTGCCAAGAAGCTAACCCGCACCTTCGGGGACCCCGAAACATTTCCAAATCCCGTTCCATCCTAAGTCGCACTCCCGGAGCGGGAGGTTCCAAGTCCCAGCCTTCCCGCCCTCTCTCACAGAACTAATCATCATATCCGTCAGACACTTGTTGGCTGTCCCCCACATTGCATTCTCTAGCTGCTGCAGGAGAAACAGCTCTCCCCCACCTGCAGAGGAGCTGGAGGGAGAGAGTCCTAGTTTGCAGACCAGGCTGCACCACTCTTCAGTTTGTGGTCTTGAGCAATGGGCACGGTTTCCCCAAGCTTCAGCACCCTTACGTTAGAGTGAAGAGCAGAACTGCATTCTCATAAGGATCACCATGGCAACAAAACACCAAACAAACTGCCGGCCAGACCAGCGGTTGCTAGGGACTGCAGAGAGGGTAGGATTAACGTGGATGGGGTCTCCTCTGCGGGGCGATGAAAATGGAAGTAGACGGAGGTGATGACTGCACGACACTGAATGTACTGAATGCCACCGAATGGCATACGTTAAAAATGGTTAACTTTACGTTATGTAAATTTCACCTGAATAAAAAATACATATAACAAGGAAGGAATTCAGTTCCTCAAAAAATCCTTCAGTTCTTAAAAGCTAAATGTCCAATCCAGCAATTCCACTTGCATATATATAACAAAAGAAATTGAAAGCAGGGATTCTAACAAGATATGTATACACCCACGTTCATAGCAACATTATTCACAATAGCCCGAAGGTGGAAACAACCCAAATAGCCATTGACATGAATGTATAAGTAAAACGTGGTCTATACAAACAGTGGAATATTATTCAGCCATAAAAAGGAAAGATATGCTGACATGGGCTACCACATGGATGGGTCCTGATGACATCACACGAAGTCAAATATGCCAGACACGGAAAGACAAATATTGTGTTATTCCACTGACGCAAGGTACGCAGGATAGGGAAATTCATAGAGACAGAAAGTCAGTTAGAAGTGACCAGGGCCTAAGGAAAGAGAGAGTGGAGAGTTACTGCTTAATGGTTACAGGGTTTTTGTTTGAAATCATGAAAACGTCCTGAAAATAGATGGTCGTGATGTTGCACAATATGGTGAGTGTAATTAACGCCACTGAGCTGTGCACGTAACATTGGTTTACTGCTGCTTCCCACTAGCTAGCTATTTTACATTGGGTAGTGTGTGTCGACGCTACTCTCACTTCGCCCCAGCTTCCCCCTCCCTTGCCAAAAAAATGGTTTAAATAGTAAATTTTGTGTTTATGTAACACATTTTATTTCACCACAATTAGAAAATACTAAAAACAAGTATTTTAAAGGTAGGAAATATAAGTCCATCACACCTTAATTTATTTGTTCCCCCCATAGTGAAAGAAAGAAGTATGGTTTCTCCATGGCAGGGCACCTGAGTCTGGGCTCTATTTTCTTCTAGGGAATCTTCCCATTCCTACCATATCTGCCACGCCCGGTTCTGTGATTCCCTGGAATGAGTCTGTGAAGATCCTGTGTGGGGGAACTCCTGAGTCGTTCCTGTACCAACTGGAGATCCTGGGAAACTCCACATACAAAGTGGTGGAGAAGAAATGGGGATTTCAGAAGACAGCTGAGTTTGTCATTAAACGCATGGATACTAATACTGCAGGACGTTATCAGTGCCGATACAGAAAACAGTACAGCTCGTCAGTGCACAGTGAAGCCCTGGAGCTGGTAGTGACAGGTGAGGCCTGGCTCTGACCCTCAGCTCTTTTTCCTTGCTTATCTTTTCAGGGATGCTATTTTTAGAACAGTTTCAGATTTCCAGGGAAACGGAGGAGATACAACAGAGAGTTCCCACACACCCAGCACCCAGGTGCGCACATGTTCCTTTACTATGATACACCCCTTACCATTAATGAACCAATATTGATACATTATAATGAGCCGACGTTCATTGAGACTTCCTTCGTGGTTACCCGACATCCTTCATCTCTTCTGGGATCCCATCCCACACTGCATTTAGGCGTCGTGTCTCTTTAGTTCCCCCTTGGCTGTGGAAGTTGCTCAGACTTTCCTCGTCTTTGATGACGTCGACAGTTTTGAGGGGTGCTGCTCTGGTGTTTTGCAGGACGCCCCACTATTGGAAGTTGTCTAATGTTTTACTCATGATAAGACAGGGGTTATGGATCACGGTGAAGACGACCACCAAGGCCCAGTGCCCTTTTTTTTTTTTTTTTTTTTGCTCTACGCGGGCCTCTCACTGCTGTGGCCTCTCCCGTTGCGGAGCACAGGCTCCGGACGCGCAGGCTCAGCGGCCATGGCTCACGGGCCCAGCCGCTCCGCGGCATGTGGGATCTTCCCGGACTGGGGCACGAACCCGCGTCCCCTGCATCGGCAGGCGGACTCTCAACCGCTGCGCCACCAGGGAAGCCCCAGCGCCATTTTTAATATCATAGAAGGGTACGTACTATACCAATGAATACGGCTGTTGACGCTGAGCTCGCATACCCGGCTGAGACGGTGTTTGTCAGGTTTTTCCACTGTAACATGTCTCTTCCTCCCACCCTCCCTTTCCATGTGGAAGGAAATCACTATATGCAGCTCATACCTAAGGAGTGAGGAGTTATGCTCCTGCGGTATGCATCCAGCCCTCAGTTTGAAGCTCTGTCCTCAGGGTGGCCTAACCCCGTGTTTCTAGAAGGTTGCACCCTGAGTTTCCAGGTTCTTCTACCTTTTCTTCTTATACAAAGAATAAAAAGAATATCCTTCAGCCCCTGCCATAACTCCTCAGACTCTCTGGATACCATTCCCTCTCTTCCCCAACATATGGCTTGTGATACTGTGACTTATACTAAGAAACATACATTTGGTCTTCATCCTCGTTCCTGGCACAGAGCTCCCCAAACCCTTGGGATTCCCTAAGCGATGAGCAATAAAGGTGTCTTCATTTTCATAGGAAATCCCTGTCAACCACACCTGAGTTTATGTTAATGAGGTGACTTTTGGAAAGCACCTAAGGATGGGGGCTGGTTGCCAGGGGTCATGGGACAGTTGGAACTTTCAGCCCCACCTCACCTGACCTCCAGAGAGGGCAGAGAGGCTGGAGGTTGAATCAATGGCCAAAGACTTAAAGAGTCTTGCCCACGTAACGAAGCCCTACGCCATCTCTTCCATCTGGCTGTTCCTGATACGTGCTTTCATAATAAACCAGAAATCCAGTAAGTAAACTGGTTTCCTGAGTTCTGTAAGCCACTCTAGCAAATAAATTGAACCCAAGAACTGGGTCCTGGGAACTTCTGATTTATAGCCATTGAGTCAGAAGCACAGGTGACAACCTAGACTTTTGATTGGCGTCTGAAGTGGGGGCGGTCTTGTAGGACTGAGCTCTTAACCTGGAGCCCTAAACCTGGGGGATCTGACGTTATTGCCAGGGAGACAGTGTCAGAATTGAGTTGACTTGGGCTTCCCTGGTGGCGCAGTGGTTGGGAGTCCGCCTGCCGAGGCAGGGGATGCGGGTTCGTGCCCCGCTCTGGGAAGATCCCACATGCCGCGGAGCGGCTGGGCCCATGAGCCATGGCCGCTGAGCCTGCGCGTCCGGAGCCTGTGCTCCGCAACGGGAGAGGCCACAACAGTGAGAGGCCCGCGTACCGCAAAAAATAAAGAAAGAATTGAGTTGACTTGTGAGATGCCCAGCTGGGGTCTCATAATTGCTCGGCGGTGTGGGGAGAAACCCACACGCTGCAATTGGGAACAGAATCGTGTGGCAGTTCTGGCTTTAGAGACTAGATCGCTGTC
Organism: Delphinus delphis; assembly: GCF_949987515.2. Lineage (NCBI taxonomy): Eukaryota > Metazoa > Chordata > Mammalia > Artiodactyla > Delphinidae > Delphinus > Delphinus delphis. Next base: position 3,558,759 of record NC_082702.1, on the reverse strand, counting down.
TCTCGAAGCTGGCATCTCATCTGCCTGCTTGATCAGCTCTATCTACAGTAACTGGGGACAGAGTATAGGTCCTGTAGTAGTGAGATGGGATGTTACCGCCTCCCATTCCATTGCAGCAGGAAATGTCAGCTTCTTCGCTTCTCTTAGCATGGATCCAACATGAGTGGCGGGGATCCAGGGGGATGACACAAAATCTTGCTAACAGCTCACTCTCTGCTCTTTTAGGCTTGTATGACAAACCCTCCCTCTCCACTAATGGGTGCCTTGTGGTGATGCCAGGGGAGAGTGTTTCCCTCCGGTGCAGTTCAGCACACATCTCATTCGATAGATTTTCACTGAGCAAGGAGAGAAGGGCCGTTCTGTCACAGCACCAAAACGGGGGACGCTGGGGTGACTTCATTCTGGGTCCTGTGAACCTCAGCTTCTCAGGGATCTACACATGCTACAGTTGGTACAGTGGCAGCCCTTATGTATGGTCAGCCCCTAGTGATGCCCTGCAGCTTGTGGTCACAGGTAAGTGCACCCCCGCCCACACGTGTGTCCTCTTCCTCAGGGCTCTGGCTGACTGTTCAGGGCCTTGGCATCAGGCAGGAATACAAAGAGATGCACTAAGAAAGAACAGTGGGACAGGAGAGAGTCATTACTCAGAGGACCACGAAGAGAGAAGAAGCACTTCTCTATCCATTCTTCTGCTGAGGGCCATTGAGGCTGCTTCCATGTCGTGGCTATTGTGAAAGCACTGCAATGAACACTGGGGCGCATGGATCCTTTCGGACCGTGTCTTTCTCCAGATATATGTCCAGGAGTGGGATTGAAGGATCATACGGTAGCTGTATTTTCAGTTTTTTTAAGGAACCTCCATACTGTTCTCCACAGTGGCTGTACCAATATACATTCCCACCAACAGTGTAGGAGGGTTCCCTTTTCTCCACACCCTCTCCAGCAGAAGATGTGGTATATATATACAATGCAATATTACTCAGCCATAAAAAGGAATGAAATAATGCCACCTGCAGCAACATGGATGGACCTAGAGATTGTCATACTGAGTGAAGTAGGTCAGACAGAGAAAGATAAATATCGTGTGATATCGCTTATATGCGGAATCTTTTCTTTAAAAAAATGACACAAATGAACTTATTCACGAAACAGAAACAGACTGACAGACTTAGAGAACGAACTTATGGTTACCAGGGGGGAAGTGGGGGGGATAGTTAGGGAGTTTGGGATTGACAGGTACACACTGCTATATTTAAAATGAATAACCAACAAGGCCCTACTGTACAGCACAGAGAACTCTGCTCAATACTATGTAACAACCTAAGTGGGAAAAGAATTTGAAAAAGAATAGATACATGTATAACTGAAATGACTCTGCTGTACACCTGAAACTATCACATTATTAATCGACTGTACTCCAATATAAAATAAATATTTTAAAAAATGAGAGAGAGAGAAGAAGCACTTCTCACCCACACCACATTTGACTTTCACATCCTCTCCTTGAGTTCTCCAGTTTCCTTTGAAAACACGTGGCCTGTTGAGAAAGGAGAGGCCAACGTTTGGAGTCACATTAAGGGGTGTTGTTGAGATAGCAGATGCCAGACACAAGCTTTGACGAATCCACTTCCTTTTTCACACGCTTAGTTGCAGCTGAGAATCCTGAAACTAACCTATAATACTAGAATCCACTCGGAGTGGGTGACTGAGGAAGACTCTAAAAAAACTCTATCGAGGGACTTCCCTGGTGGTCCAGTGGTTAAGACTCGGTGCTTCCACTGCAGAGAGCACAGGTTCCATCCCGAGTCGGGAAACCAGATTCCAGATGCCATGCTGTGCAGCCAAAAAAAAAAAAAAAAAACCCTCTATCAAGAGCTTCATTTTTGGGAATTCACTAGTGGTCCAACGGTTAAGACTCGAGGCTTTCACTGCCGTGGGCCCGGATTCAATCCCTGGCTGGGTAACTAAGATCCCGCAAGCCACGCGGCGTGGTCAAAAAAAAAAAAAAAAAGTTTCATTTTTATGTTGTTTGCACGCATCACTGCCCAGAGGGAGAAAACAAAGAGTTACAGCAGAGGAAAGCAACTGCTGACTGCTGAGTGGGAATGACCACACTTGTCTCTCTTATGTACCTTGTCCAGTCATTCTACAAGCTCAGCAAATATGATAGTCATGGCACTGTAAGATCATACAGACAGAATGGTCTTTTCAATGAATGTTGCAGGGACAATTGGGCAATAGTGGAAGAGGGGTGAATTTATTAGCCTTTTCCTTTAGAGTAGATAATCAATGAATCTTGTTTTAGAAATCACCTCCTATCCAACGTCAAGGTGGTATTATCTTCTCAAACTTGAAACATTTTGCACTTTGCAATTAGGAACTCCAAATCCACTTGGAACTGATTTCTGTATTTTAACAGGAGAGAGTTACTAGCATTTCTCAGCATTGTAATTTCACATTATTTTATTACATCCTTGAGAGGAATAGAGGCCCATGAAGTCCATAAAACAAATGGAGAAATCTTTTTAAAGGTTCAGTGAACAGAAATGTCTGGTGAAAGGTCACACAATAGTGGAGATAAATTTTCCCTAAGTTTTTGCGTTCTGTTTTTTTGTTTTGTTTTGTTTTTGTTTTTCGTGTTTTGTTTCTTCAGCGGCATGGCATGCGGGATCCTGGTTCCCTGAGCAGGGATTGAACCCGTGTCCCCTACAGTGGAAGCACAGAGTCTTACCTCCTGGATGGCCAGGGAAGTCCCAAAATTTTCTCTAAGCTTATCTGAAATGTTTCTCCTACTTGCTTCCCAGACACCAGCCATCCTGTACCCTTTGTCATGTATGAGAAAGGAACACACATTGTTATGTGGGGTGAAGATGATGTAGAGGAGAGACTTTCAGACTCTGGATCCATGAAGATGTTGCAGGGACATGATTAGACAGTCACTAACACTGCCACGTGAGGAGGGAATGAAAAGCAAACACAACATGCTCATACCCACCTCCTCCCCGTTTTACAAGACTCCCCGGGGAACCACACCCTTGGACCTACGTTTAATGTGAAGTAGGGTGCTCATGAATGCATGCACGTGTGGAAGAGGGGGTCCCAGTGAAACCACAAATAGGGAAATGAGCTCCCCTTCCAGGGCTCTTGGGATGGGATGGAATGAAACATGACCAGTGATCATTCATCTCTTCTAATTACGTCTCTAGATACCACGAACCAAGATTACACGACGGAGAACTTGATTCGAATGGGCGTGGCAGGGCTGCCCCTGGTGGTTCTCTTGGTCATTCTGGCTGAAAATTGGCTTGGCCATCAGGTTCCACACAAGGAAGACCAGCAAGAACTGCCTGAACTGAGCTGCAGTAGACAGAAAACTCAGACAGAATGGACCTTCGGACTAACTCCAAAGGGTCGCCAGGTAGACACCAGGCACTGAATACAACAGCCAGCACTTGTGGAGTCCTGGAAAGCTACGTGGAGAACACAAGGGAGAACGCGGTACTAACAAGCTTGGATCCCTTTGCAAACCAATCAAATGGTATTTTCTTATATGAATCTGATATATTTGCAGCCCACCCTGCTAGACTTTGGTGATAAAATTCTCAGTACAGGGCCTTCCCTGGTGGTGTAGTGGATAAGACTCCACGCTCCCAATGCAGGGGGCCCGGGTTCAATCCCTGGTCAGGGAACTAGATATACCACATGCATCCCGCAACTAAGAGTTTGCATGCCACAACTAAGGAGTCCACCTGCCGCAACTAAGGACCCCACGTGGTGCAACTAAGGAGCCCGCCTGCCGCAACTAAGGACCCCACGTGGTGCAACTAAGGAGCCAGCAAGCTGCAAATAAGGAGCGCATTTGCCGCAACTAAGACCCAGTGCAGCCAAATAAATAAATAAATATTTTTTAAAAATATCAATATAATCTTTGCTTAACTCTTCCTGTGATAAAAAAAATAATGCAAAGCATTCTCAATTCTCCTTGCTGACTGTTTTTCACCCCTCCTCCACACAAGTTCTGGCTCATACATTCATTTTGTCTTGAACTTATCAGCAAAACCAAATACCATTACATCCTCCTGATAGAAGACCTTAACACCTAGAACTCCATTAATTACAAAGGCTAATAATTAATTATGAATACTGTCCACTCAACGTACCATCTATTCCACGCCATAACTGTGCTTCTAGCTTTCCCTACAGTAACATTTGTGCGTTAACACATGCTTTTCCGACTCTTAAGAAGACTCTCCTGTTCTTATGAAACTAACCCACTTCAAAATGTCTCATGCCTCCAACGCAAAGTAAACAGACTTGTGAAAGCAGCCGAACAAGCATCTCCTTTGGATCATCTCAGTACTTCAAGCTACTCAGTCTATCGATTCATCTTTTTGTAGTGTGCATCATGACGTCTAGGAAACATGAAGTACTGGATCTATTTATTGAGATCATGAATAAATAAGTTAGTGACCGAGCCAGATAAACAAGGAAATGTTAGTGGCTGAGCCGAATAAACACGGAAGTGCCACAGTTGCAGAGGAGGACTAATGAGAGTCTTTATATCACATCCAAACCGACCAGAGAAATGCAAGGCAGTTTGTTTCCAAGAGAGGGAAAAGATTAGCTTCACATACGTGGTTTTGTCTATGGTAGGGCCTCGTTTGGAAAAGGGGTTCTGAGAATAAAAGGGTCCTGCACTCCTAGGAAAATGATTGATCTTTCTGTAGCCGCGATGACAAGCGGCCAACAGAATGGGTTTATAACCCATCGTCAATGACCACTCACGTTGGCCATTGAACCAATCAGACAGCTTCCTGCTTCTAAATGTCAGCCAATCAGAAACAGGTTCACTCCAGTAACCACACCGGTGAGAGACAGCCAATCCAAATAGACTCCGTCGAACAAACATGCTTTTACGGATAATGTTCAAACCAGAAGAGCCCCTGAAAATCCACATTTCCCAAAAACCCTGTATAGGATCAGCAGTAGGCTCTGCTCAGAGACACTGTGTCTGGCCAGCATAACTCTCCCTTACTACAGTAATAACAAATTCGGCTTTGCCTTCTTATTTCAGACATTGAGTAGCGAGTGCGTTAGCCTTCGGCAGTTTATGTATTAGACTGATTTCAGTTAAGGTCTTTGCTTAAGGGCAAGGTGTATGGCGGCTTATAATCCATGACTTTAAGTTTTTTAAATTTTTATTGGAGTATAGTTGCTTTACAATGTTGTGCTAGTTTCTACTGTACAGCAAAGGGAATCAGCTATACATATACATATATCCACTCTTTTTTAGATTATTTTCCGTATACATGACTTTCAGTTCTATGTTAGGCATTATGCTGGTCGTTTCATTTATATGAGCATACTGTAACGCCGTGAATTTTAATTTAATCAATTTTAATTCAATCAATCATGTGACAGTCATGTCACACGAGCAAACAGAGGCTCAGGAATGGTATGATTTGGATAAGGATATGAAGATGTGGACACAGAGTTTCGGTCTGGGAAGATGAAAAATTCTAGAGATGGATGGTGGTGACGATTACATGATGATGTACATGTCCTAGTTGCCACTGAACTGTACACCTAAAAATGGTAAAGGCGGGCTTCCCTGGTGGCGCAGTGGTTGAGAGTCTGCCTGCCGATGCAGGGGACACGGGTTCGTGCCCCGGTCAGAGAAGATCCCACATGCCGCGGAGCGGCTGGGCCCGTGAGCCATAGCCGCTGAGCCTGCGCGTCCGGAGCCTGTGCTCTGCAACGGGAGAGGCCACAACAGTGAGAGGCCCGCGTACCGCAAAACAAAAAAAAATGGTAAAGGTGATAAATTTCATGTATGTGGAGCTTTTTACCATAATAAAAAAAACTTTTAAAAATGGTTAAAATGGTAAATTTTGTGTTATGTATGTTCTGCCACAATTTTTAAAAAGTTCTTTGTGGTCTATAGAAACTGAAAGTAGATTAGTGGTTGCCCAAAGCTGGGAGAGTGAGGGGGTATTGGACAGTGAGCACTAGTGGGTATTGGAGGGGTTTTTTTTTGGGGGGGGGGGTGATTAAAAAGTTCTGAAATTAGATTATGGTGATGGTTGAGCAACTCTCAATATAATAAAAACCACTGAATTCTACACTTTAAATGGTAAATTGTATAGTATGTAAATTATATCTCAATTAAGTTGAGTTTCTTCAACTATCAAAAATGATTAAATTATTAGTAACACCCTCAGTGGTTGAGTCATGACTTGAAATCCATCATCTCCAACAGGGCTTACAGTGTGCATACGGGGATAGTCCTAGGAGCACAGGTGTGAGCTTAAGGTGAAAACTGGGGCTGGACTAAACAGATACAGAGAAGTACCTGAGAAACCAGAGGCAAACTAAGGGAGAATGGATGGCATGATTGCCCTTAGTATGTGGTGTCCAGGGAAGACACTCCAGGTTCAGAGCATATTCCCCTAAGATGATCACCCAACCCCTCTAATGAGCTGGATAAAACATGGAATTTATTTACCTTATTTGTGCTTCAGTTCCTTATCTGGAAATGGTGGAGTAAATGCTGTCAACTTCATCGGGTTATCATGAGAATTCAATGAATGAATGATGCCAGCCACTCAGAACAGTGCCTACACATAGGAAATGTTTTTCAAGTCTGGTTACCAGAAACCTTGCCTCTCAAGATGATTTTATCTTCAGATCTTTGCACACTGCTGGAATAAACTGTTCCACTCTGAGTTGGTGAGCTCCATAGCGAAAAATAGAGGAGGAAAGTATCATTACTATTATGTGATGCGGGGGTAGCACTCGCCCCCATTTCCATACCAACTTCAAGAATTACTATAAATAACCAAGAGAGTGTGTCATTGACCAAAAAATAGACAAATAGATCAACAGAATGGAATAGATAGCTCAGAAATAGACCCATATAAATACAGTCAACTGATTTTTCACAAAGGAACAAGAGCAATACAGTGGAGCAAAGAGACTCTCTTCAACAAACGGGGCTGGAACACCCGGACATCCACACGCAAAAACATGAATCTAGACAGACCTTACACCCTTCACAAAAGCGAACTCAAAATGGATCACAGGCCTCAATGTAAAACGAAAACTACAAAACTCTTAGAAAAAAACATAGACAATCTTGGGTTTTGTGATGCCTTTTTAGATACAACACCAAAGACATGATCCATGAGAGGAAAAATCGATAAGCTGGGATTGATTAAAATTTAAAAATGCTACTCTGTGATAGACGGTATCAAGAGACATGAAAAGCCACAGACTGGAAGAAAACATCTGTGAAAAAATGAAATTCGACCCTTTTTTACACCACACATAAAAGTTAACTTAAAATGGATTAAAGACTTAAACATAGGGACTTCCCTGGTGGCGCAGTGGTTAAGAATCCGCCTGCCAATGCAGGGGACACAGCTCCAAGCCCTGGTTGGGGAAGATCCCACATGCCGCGGAGCAACTAAGCACGTGGGCCACAACTACTGAGCCTGCGTGCCACAACTACTGAAGCCCGTGTGTCTAGAGCCCGTGCTCCTCAACAAGAGAAGTCACTGCAATGAGAAGCCCGCGCACCACAATGAAGAGCAGCCCCCGCTCGCCACAACTAGAGAAAGCCCGCATGCAGTAACGAAGACCCAACGCAGCCAAAAAATATATATATAAATAAATTTACTTTTTTAAAAAAAGACTTAAACATAAAACCCAGACACTAACACTCCCAGTGGAAAACATAAGAAAAAATGTACCGTAACATTGATCTTGTCAATAATTTTTTTGGATATGACACCAAAAGCACAGGCAACAAAAGCAAAAATACACAAGTGGGACTACATAAAACTAAAAAGATTCTGCACAGCAAAGGAAACCATCCACAGTGGGACACCACCAGCCCCAGGATCCCTGGGATCCCACAAGAAGCCACCCTGGAACCTGGGCCTGCCCACCAGTGGGTAAGCAGCCACCATGCGAGGCAGGGCCTGACAGTCAGACAGGCGAGGGTCCACACCACCTACCAGTGCACCACAGATACAGGGAAGATGACACACAGATGGCCAATAGGCACGTGAAAAGATGCTCAACATCTCTAATTATCAGAGAGGTGCAAATCAAAACAACACTGAGATATCCCCTCACACCTGTCAGAATGGCCACCATCAAAAAGTCCACAAATAATAAATGCTGGCGAGGGTGGGGAGAAAAGGGAACCCTCCTACACTGTTGGCGGGAATGTAAATTGGTGTAGGCACTATGGAGAACAGTACGGAGGATCCTCAAAAAATTAAAAATAAAACTACCATATGATCCAGCAATTCCGCACCTGGGTATACATCCGGAACAAATAAAAGCACTGACTCAAAAACATACATGCATCCTAATGTCCATAGCAACACTGTTTACAATAGTCAGGACACAGAAGCAACCCCAGTGTCCATCAACAGACGACTGGATTAAGAAGATGTGATATATGTGATAGATACACACGCGCACACACACACGCACACACACACACAGTGGAATATTACTCAGCCATAAAATAGAATGAAATTCTACCATTGGCAGCAACATAGATGAACCTAGAGAATATTATGCTTAGTGAAATAAGTCAGACAGAGAAAGACAAATACTATATGCTATCACTTATATGCAGACTCTAAAAAATAATACAAATGAATGTATATGCAAAACAGAACCAGACTCACAGACACAGAAAACAAACTAGTGGTTACCAAACGGAAGAGGGAAGGGGGTCCGGAAAAATATAGGGTATGGGATTAAGAGATACAAACTAATACGTATAAAATAGATAAGCAACAAGAATACACTATATAGCACAGGGAATTATAGCCATTATCTTGTAATAATTTATAATGGAGGATAATCTGCAAAAATAGTGAATCACTGTGCTGTCCACCTGGAATAAATCCAATACTGTTGATCAACTATACTTCAATTAAGTAATTAATTAATTTAAAATTATTTAGACCCTTAAAAAAAGAACAGTGGACACATTTTGCATTTAAAATATATTAAGTACTTAATATATTAATATTATACTACTTAATATTAATACTTAATATTTAAGTACTTAATATTTTAAAGTACCTAATATTTTAATATTTAATTTCTGCTTTATAACAGACAATATTTTAATATTAAGTACTTAATATTTTAAAATTTAATTTCTGCTTTATAAAAGACTAAAGGAATGTCATTATGTAACAAATAAAATATATTTTTGCTTAAAAGTATTATGTATTGAAACATTATAACAAATCTTTGAAGAAGGTAGTATTATCATTCTATTCTGATGAAACCAGTTAACATCCAAGCATATGAATGTACCCAGGGGAGCCAAAGTTAAAAACACCTTTTTTTTTTTTTTTTTTTTTGCGGTGCGCAGGCCTCTCACTGCTGTGACCTCTCCCATTGCGGAGCACAGGCTCCAGACGCGCAGGCTCAGCGGCCATGGCTCACGGGCCCAGCCGCTCCACGGCATGTGGGATCTTCCCGGACCAGGGCACGAACCCGTGTCCCCTACGTCAGCAGGCGGACTCTCAACCACTGCGCCACCAGGGAAGCCCAAACACCTATTTTTTTTAATGACTCGAAGGCCTTTGCTCTGCACACTACCCTATGCCTTCCCTGGGCATAATGTCCATATTTCAAAATTTAGAAGTTGACCCTGAAATGAGTTTCAGTTCGGGCAGGCAACTATCAGAGGTTCTGGTTAGAAACCACATATATGATCAGATGTGTCATGGGGACCATTTCCTCTCCTTATACCCGACGGCCAGAGGTGGGGGGAGATCTTTGAATCTTCTCATAAAAAAGTCAGTGTGAAAGTCCCGTGGTGATTGGCGCTGGGCTTCACTCACCACATCCTGTGCCTCTCCCTGGCCTGCTGGACTCAGTCTCCCCCCAGCTCTCCACATCAGCCAGGCACAATCTGAGCTATGCCTTCTGCACTTGCTGCCCTTCTCTTTCTTGGTGAGTTCTTGCACGGAAGAGAGATGGAATTCAGGGGTCTCGTGTGGATGGGGCGATATATCTCATGATTCCTGCTTTCCAGGGCTGTCTCTGAGCCAGGGGACCAGCACCCAGAAGCGTGAGTCCTTCCTTCAAAGCCCCAGCGTCTGGTTTGAGACTAAGTACCCACGTGAGAACAACTGGAAGAGGGCAGGGGCTCTGGCTTGCTAGGAGGGCTTGAGACCAGCAGCTGGGTGGAAAGGAGGGTGAGCAGGGCCTTTCTCTGGAACTCCAGCCTCTGATTCCTTTCCAGAGACTCTCTCGAAACCTGTCATCTGGGTCAAACCCAGTTTCATGATTCCAGAAGGAAAACTGGCCATCATCTGGTGTCAAGGAACTCACGAGGCCGCTGAGTACCAACTGCACTTTGAGGGAGGCCTTTCTGCCTTCAAGAGACCGAAGTCACCTGGAATGTCGAACAGAGTCAAGTTCCCCATCCCGTCCATGACCTCACAGACTGCAGGGCAGTACAAGTGCTTCTATCGAAGTGGGGAGCTCTGGTCAGAGCCCAGTGACCCTCTGGATCTGGTGGTAACAGGTAACTGTCCCACTGCATAGCTGTAGAGTCAACGCCTCAGCCTGACTCCTGGGCAGGGTCATCCCTTGTTCATCTCCTTTGCTCTCTTCCAAGCCTCACTCAGATACTAGTATTTGTCTCGAGGGTAACGTTGAGGGTTGATTATTTCCTACAGGGATTATCTTTAGAGAATTGTCTCATGTCCCAGAAGCAGATTTGTCTTAGGTTCTTCAGAAAAGAGGCTCTGAGATGGATATTCGTGCACAGAGGGGATTACTGTGGAGTGTCCTCAAACATCGCACCTGTGATGAGTGAGGGGGACAGGCTGGGCAGAAGGGGAAGTTGGACTGTGATGCAGCTTCCCCTGAGACCTCGGCCGAGCAGATGTGGGACTCTGGACCTGGGTGGCCTTTCAGAATAGTATTGAAATGAGGCTGGAAGCTCCGTACCCCCCACTGTATCAAACAGTGATTGGCTGGGAACCACTCTTAGGGAGATTGCAGACAAATACCCTTGCTTTTGTGGTTCTTGTATTCTAGCAGAAGACAGACCATGAGTCAAAGTCAGGAAATTCAAATCAATTATATAGCATGTGAGGGCGAAACGGTGGTATGGAAAAAAGACAAAGTAAATGGGGTTAAGGTGACTGGCTGGCCAGGTAAGCTTGGGTCAGATAGTTCCCTTCAGTTGAGGGATATGGTTCTCAAACTTTAGTAGATATCAGAATCACCTGTAGGGCTTGCAGACGCACAGATGACTTCAGTGAGACCATGTTCATGGAAGCATTATTCATAATAGCCAAGAGGTGGAAACATCCTTTGCCTATCAGTGAATGAATGGATGGAGAAAATGTGGTCCATCCATACAACTGAGTATCATTCAGCCTTAAAAAGGAAGGAAATTCTAACACATGATACAACATGGATGAACTTGAGGGCGTTATACTGAGTGAAATAAGCCAGTCCTCAAAGGATCGGTAAGTGTACATTTCCATTTACATGGGGTACTTAAAATACTCAAATTCAGAGGCAGAAATGAGAATGGTGGTTAGCAGGGACTGGGGGGAGGGGGAGTGAAGAGTTAGTGTTTAATGGGTACAGACTTTCAGTTATGCAAGATGAAAAGCGTTCCGGAGACTAATGGTGATAATGGTTGTACAACGATGTGGATGTACTTAATACCACAGAACTGTACAATTAAAAATACAAAAAATAAATTAAAAATAAGATGGGGCTTCCCTGGTGGCGCAGTGGTTGAGGGTCCGCCTGCCGATGCAGGGGACAAGGGTTCGTACCCCGGTCCGGGAAGATCCCACATGCCGGGGAGCGGCTGGGCCCGTGAGCCATGGCCGCTGAGCCTGCGCGTCCGGAGCCTGTGCTCCGCAACGGGAGAGGCCACAGCAGGGAGAGGCCCACATACCTCACACACACACACAAAAAATACTTAAGATGGTAGATTTATGTATATTTTACTACGACTAAAAGTGATAATGATGTTTTAAAACACAGATGGCTGCTCTCCTAAGTTTCTGAGGCAGTAGGTCTGGGGTAGAGCTTGGCAATTTGCATTTCTAACAAGGTTCCTGACGACGCGGAGGTTGCTGGTCCCAAGGACCAAACACTGAGGACCGATGACGTAGGGCGATTCCCAGAGAGTCATCTTTTTTAAATTAATTTTTACTGAGGTAGAGTTGCTTTACAATGTTGTGTTAGTTTCTGCTGTACAGCAAAGTGAATCAGCTATACGTATACATATGTCCCCTCTTTTTTGGATTTCCTCCCCATTTAGGCCACCGCAGAGCATCGAGTAGAGTCCCCTGTGCTCTACAGTGTAGGTTCTCATTAGTTATCTATTTTATACGTAGTATCAATAGTGTATATATGTCGATCCCAATCTCCCAATTCATCCCAGCCACCCTTGGTATCCATACATTTGTTCTCTACAGCTGTGCCTCTATTTCTGCTTTGCAAATAAGTTCATCTGTATCATTAGAAAGAGATTCATCTTAACACTCCTGGAAGCTAGGGGAGCAACTGTCTCAGTCGTGAAGGGAGAGATCAGAGAGGGTATGTCCATGACCGAGACAAACCTAGGAAACAGAAGAAGAGACCAAGATTCTGGGGAGCGATATCCTGGTCCTAAGGAGAAGAGGGATGGGGGATATAGGAAGCAGGATAAAGATGCTCTTTACTGGGACTTCCCTGGTGGTCCAGTGGTTAAGACTCCGCCACTTCCAATGCAGTGGGCGTGGGTTCAATCCCTGGTCGGGGAACTAAGATCCCACATGCCGCCTGGTCAAAAAAAAAAGTTATGTTCTTTACCTACCAGCCACCTTCTCTCGCAGGACTGTATGACACACCCACCCTCTCCGTTCAACCCAGACCTGAGGTGATCTCAGGAGAGGAAGTGACCTTCCGTTGCCGCCTAGAAACAGCAACAAGCACCTTCTTTCTGCTCAAGGAGGGAAGATCCAGCCGCCCACAGCGCAGATACGGGAACATCCAGGCGGAGTTCCCCATGGGCCCTGTGAGCACAGCTCACAGAGGCACGTACAGATGTTTTGGCTCCTACAACACACATGCATGGTCTTTCCCCAGTGAGCCTGTGAAGCTCCTGGTCAAAGGTGAGGACGCCCCCCAGTTTTACCCCGTGTCCTTTCTGGATCCCTAACTGACCCTCCAAATAATGATGAGAGAGGCAGCAAAGAGGCAGGCGGGAAGACGCACAGGGGGTACTTTTCACCAATGCCCTCATCCACGTTGATCTCCCAGAGGCCCATTTGATAGCTCATGAGGAATATCACCAGAGGGGGGGGCGGAGTGTAGAGAATAAGTGGAAAGACCAGATCCCTTGATTTTTCTCCTTGTCTCCATTGCCAGGAGATGCCGGGGACACCACCTTTGAGCCCACAGAGCACACCTCTTCTGGTGAGTAACACGGACTTCTAAACTTGGGGAAGGACTCAAAGCCTCCCAGTGACGCTAAAACCCTGGCATTCGTTCACGATATCCCTTGAGTGTATAGCGTATGCCACGAACTACAGTTCTATCGGTCAGCCAGAGATCCTTGCTTGTGTGGCACTCATACTCTAGCGGGAGAAGGCAGACCATGAATCTAAGTCAGGATACATCAATCGATGACACAGCACACAAGGAGGAAATGACGATGTGGAAAAGGACAATGTAGAACGAATGGCATTACGGTGATGGGGAGGAGGGCAGGTGGCAGCATTGAACAGAGTTGTCCACACTGGCCTCACAGAGAAGGAGGCTTCAAGCAAAGAGCTGAGGGACTTCCCTGGCGGTCCAGTGGTTAAGACTTCGCCTTCCAATGCAGGGATGCGGGTTCGATCCCTGGCCGGGGAGCTAAGATCCCACCTGCCTCGAGGCCAAAAAACCAAAACATAAAACAGAAGCAATACTGTAACAAATTCAATAATGACAAAGGAAGGGAGGGAGGGAGGGAGGGAGGGAGGAAGGAGAAAGAAAGAAAGGAAGGAAGGAAGGAAGGAAGAAAGAAAAGAGCTGAAAGAGTTGAGGGCATGAGTCCTTAGGCCTATGCGCTAAGGCAGAAAGATGGGCAGGGTGATGAAAGAACAGCCAGGAGCCCAGTGGACTGGAAATGATGTCAGAGGGGGGATGGCAGGGGTGTGGTGGGCTGGGGCAGCTCACTGAGGACCTTGAAGAAGTTTGGTTAAGACTGAATGACGTACAGTGGAGGATTCCTGGACTGAATGTCAGTATTATGACATAGTGTGAGTGTTTCGTGTTTGGTAATTGCAGTCATTGTTGCTTTTGTGGTGGTCATCCATTTCCAATGCCTGGTGTCAGTTTATTTATCTCTTGTAAAAATAAAATACAGTGTGTGTGTGAAAAAAAAAAAAGAATGCCATATATATAGAATCATAAAAAAAAAAAAAAAAGACTGAATGACGTGACCAGTGGGACAAAGAAGAAAGGATGGCGGTTGACTTAATGAGGAAACGGAGGCTCACACAGAAGATACGCCTGGAGACACACGCTTATGAGTCCTAGAGCTGAATTCTTCCTCTGGTCTGTCTGTCTTTTGTTTTGTTTTTAATTAATTTTTGTCGGACCATAGTTGCCTTACAATGTTGCGTTAGCGTCTACTGCACAGCAAAATGAATCAGCCATACATACACATATATCCCCTCCACTGAGGACACGGCAGTGCGTTACGTAGAGCTCCCTGTGCTATACAGTAGGTCTTTGCCCTCTTCCACTCCACCTGCCAGATGAAGCCACTGGGACCTGGAGTGCGAGGGGTGGACCTAGAGAAGCTATAGAACGTCACGGAGTATAACCAAGGGTAGGAGAGCCTGGGATGGAAGAGGCCACATCATCTCTTTTCCTCACGTCTCCTCTTTCCTTATCCTCTGCAGACCACTGGGACTCCTACATGTTAACCACAGAGACCCAATTCCAGGAAGGTAAGCCAGCAGTGGGGGCTGGAGGCGCTAAAGGACATAAGATCGGGAAAGGAAAGAGGAAGAGAGATGGGGTGAAGGGGTCTTGGTAGGTTCCTGTGAGCCATCACTCTCGTTCTTCTGATCCCAGATCCTGTCCTCTGGGGTCACAATGCCCAGAACCTCCTTCGGATTGGCCTAGTTTTCCTGGTCCTGGTGGCCCTCGTGTGGCTCCCGGTTGAAAACTGGCTTCACAGGAAGAAGCTTCAGGAGAGAGCCAGGAAGGTTCAGAGCACAAAGCCCTGGAGAAATGACCGAGAGATGCAGTGGCCACAGGTGAAGCTGCAAGCTGACCCTGACCTTGGGCTGTGGGAGCTCCGAGTTGAGCCCATGGAGGAGAGAGTCATCGCAGAAAACGAAGGGAGAACTGCACGGAGTTTGGCAGAGGGTTGGGGATGAAAGCGCTACATTTCTTCTGTAGGCAAAACCCATTGTCTCTTCTAGGTTCTAAGTACTGTTGCACTTGCTTCCTGCGAACCAAACTTTTAACCACTCTGGTCTTTCCTGAAAACATCTTTAACGGCATGGCCGTGGGAGTATCTCCTCCCTACTTTTGTCTTTATCCCTATTTCTTCTTTGCTGTCTCTTGCACATGTCATTCAAAATATTTAACCACCAGTACAGAATAGGTGCACTTATCAGACAGAACCAGAGCCGGAGAGGCAACAACCAGTCAATGGAGATGCAGGCGTATAAACAAACAGCACATCTATACCAATGTGTCCTGGCTGGATGGCAGCCATGCCCTAGTTCCCTCTATCCTATGCCCTTGCAGGATTTCTTCTTCTCCACTTCTTTATCCACACCTTGCCTTGTTCTTTGGGTCTCCTAGTAGATATCATCTCCTCCAAGATGATTTCCCAAATCCTCCAGCTTGACTTAAGATACTACTTCCATAGTCCCAAAGCACCTGTAATTCTCTACAACAGCATTTGAACCCTAATACTGCCTACGTATCCATTTTCCTGTATCGACTGTGAACTCATGTGAATTAAATTTATGTCAGGTGTAATGGCTGTGTTCGTAGTTCCCACTACTCAGAGTTCTCAGGACATGTATGTTGAACAAATGGATATATAAATGGGGTCAGAGTGCCACTTGAACTTGAGAGTCCTACGCGTGGTCCTTGAAATGTTGTCTGGGCATCACAAACGCTCTCCTTTTTGAGAGTTTCGACTTGGTCAACCCACTAATATACCCATTATGTGGGTCCCCGCCTCCTCTCAATATTGTGACACCTTACACAGGTCAAATTCGTTCTTAAAGCTGCATTTTCTGTTAAATATCAGCGAATATTAATTCCAACCTCAAAGGGATAACGTGAAGATCTGGAGATCAAGAATATCCAGAAACCAGCATAAGCTCTGACATGTGTACGTTACTCAATGCACGATGACCATTATTATTCCTGATACTAAGGGCAATTAAAACTCATACCAAGTATTACCTCATTACTAGTGGCCCCAATACTGAATGTTCTCCTTTCTGGTCTTCACCTACCAGGTGTTCTAAGGTCCAAGACTTTCTAGCTAATCCCCATTTATAGTCTTCATCTCAAGATGAGATGGACTTGCTTGGGGTGGGTTCAGGACATTCCAACCTTTCCATATTCTAGTTTATGGCAAGAAACCTAGAGTCTCAAGGAAAAAATGGGTCAGGGAGAAATATGTTAGGGGTCAAGATATAAAGGCAGGGCTTGACCTGGGCAAAGGAGGCTCCTAGAGGGGATGGAGGGGTCTTTACCACCATGGCCCTATGCTGTCCTTGGCAGTCCAGGTTAAAATCTTCCAAAACTGGTCAATGCCAGATGGTCAAGTATTGCAACGCTCTTTCTGAAATATTGAACATGGCTTGTATCTCAGACCGCAAAATGAAGCATGGGGAGAAAGAAAGGAAGGAGAGAGGAAGGGAGGGGAGGAGGGTGGGGGTAAAGTACTCGCCAATTGTTTGTGAGGATGATTTACTGGAAACACTCCAAAAACACTTTCATTTATTTCCCCACGGTCAGAACTTAACAGCTTTCCACACCTAGATGCAAGGGAGGTGGACGACGTAGCCTTTTTTCCAAATAGCTCTGTGGCAAGCTGAATATTGGTACTTCCATTACCAATGAAGTGAAAGGTAACAGAGTTGTAATAAGCAATTCCAGTCCTTGTCATAAGAGCCTACTACGTGTCAGGCACTGGTGAGAGTACAATACACCAAGGCAAACATTATCCCCACCATAACAGGATTTATCGTCCAGGAGTAGAGATCTTCAAGAAGTGAGAAAATCAATGTCTCGTGAGAGAGGAACTAGAGGATGCCCTTGGAGCCCCTTCCTGTGAAAGATTCCATTATATAGAGACATTGAGGGAGATGCAGGGGTGAAGAAAGGGGAAGACAGCAGCTGTCTGTACCAATGTATCCAAAGGCTCAGATGTAAGACTGAGGGTGAAAACGTTCAGTATAACTAGAGCTCTGATTGTGACAGAAAAGAGTAGCTGTGGACGATGCTGGCCATGGCCATGGAAGCCACATAAATAAATGCACATTTTATCCTTAAGGCAAAGGGAGCTCACCAAGCATTGTGATCATGGATGTAATACGATGATTTCTACACTGTGTGAAGACCCTTCTGGTTGCAGTGAGAGGAAGGACATACGCAAAGAAAACAAAAGCATGGTAGGTGGGGGGAGACAGAAGAGTTGAGAATGGCTCACCTAGTTCTAGTGCTGACAACCAGAACGATATAGGTTCCATAACTAATACTGGTAACCCAGATGGAGGTCCAGCTGTGAGTGACAGGTACACGTAGGTCTTGAGACCTGGTAACATATTCTCTAGCTCTGTCCTTATTTTTCAAGATTGCCTTGATTATTCTGCGTGTTTTGGATTTCAATACTAACTTTAGGGTATCAGTGTTCACAAAACACCCACCTGGATTTCACATGAGATTGTATCCAAGCTACGGATCAATTTACAGAGAATCATCACCTCTTCAATCTTTCCATCCTTCGAAGTTTCAAACCTTAAATGTGGTATATTTCACCATTTAACTTCATGTTCAGTAACGTCTCTAAATAATATCTTACAGTATTCCACGTAGAGAATGTGCATATCTTTTGTTAGATACCCACCAGAAATATCCACTAGTTACATCTCCTCCAGAGAGATCCCTACTTACATGACTTTTATTTTGTAAGTAGTATCATTCTTTAAATAATGTTATTGCTTCTGTTGGTTGCTGGTAGTATAAAAATAAAATTGATTTTTTATATGGAATGTGTCTTGCAAAGCTCACTTCTTAATCTTAACCATTTTAGACTATTTAAGATTATTTTTAGGTTCAAACATTTTTAGGATTTTTTTCCAAAATTAATTTCTTTTTTTTTTTTTTACTGTCTTATTACCTGGCTAGAACCTCCAGTACATTAATCAATAGAAGTGGTGATAGCAGGTGCCCTTTTCTTAGTACCAATATTATGGGGAATATTTTTAATATCTTACCATTGAGTAAGCTAATTGCTATAATTTTTTGTAGATACTCATTGTCCCAGTTAGAAAATTCCTTTGTATTCTTCTTTTGCTAAGTTTGTTTCCATTCAAAAATAAGAAGGAACATATCCAGTGAAATCAGTTAGGAGGCTGCTACATTATTCCACGTGAACGTCGATAACCACTCTGAGAAAGTAGACACCTTTGACATATTTCAGGCACAGAAGCCATACTTCATTTTATTGTTTAGAAATGATGGGTGGGCAGGTGGCAGGGTCAAGAAGAAGTCTGAGTTTTTTATGGTTACCAGAAGGTAAGGGGGAGAGGGATGAATTGGGAGACTGGGATTGACACACACACACTACTGTACATAAAATAGATAACTAATAAGGACCTACTGTAGAGCACAGGGAAATCTACTCAGTACTCTGTAATGACCTATACGGGAAAAGAATCTAAAAAGACTGGATAAATGTATAATAGATTCACTTTGCTGTACACCTGAAACTAACACAACATTGTAAATCAACTGTACTCCAGTTAAAAAAAAAAACTCTGAAGTTTGTAAATTGGGCACGTGGGTGGACAAAGGGGACCTTTTTTGCCCTCATGCCCACCCACTGGCGTTGATACTGTAGATGAACCATGATAGGTGTGATAAGAAAAGGATACATTTGGGGCAACATCAAGAGACATCAGAGAGCCTCTGTTGTCCCAAACTGAAAAGTGTTTTCCTTTTCATTGAAATATAATCGACATAGAACATTGTGTAGGTTTAAGGTATCAATGTGTTGCTTTGATACATTTACCTATTGTAAAAGGATTGCCGTTGTAGCATTAGCCAACACCTCCATCACATCACATAGCTGCCACTTCCTTTTTGTGGCTGGAATAATTAAGACCTGCTCTCTTACCAAGTCTGATGATGATCATACGATACTGTTGTCTGTCATCACTATACCGGGCACTAGGTCTCCAGGACTTATTTGTCTACTAGTTGCAAGTCTGCACCCTTAAACATCAGCTCCCCATTTCCTCGGCCCCCCAGCCTTTACGCACCACCATTCTGCTGTTTCTACAAGTATGGATTTTTAGGGCCCACATTTAAGTGATATCATACAGTAATTGTCTTTCTCTGACTTATTTCACTTAGCATAATGCCCTCGAGGTCCATCCTTTTTGTCATAAATGGCAAAATTTCCTTCCTTCTTTCTCATGGCTGAAATATATATATATATATATATATATAATTTTTTTTTTAAGCAGGCACACTCATCACTCCATCACAGCACTGATCTAACCTATCTCTCCTCAAGGTGCCCTCACATTTGGTGATCTGTTTCTGCGGGTTGATGCTACCGTTGCCTGGTCTCATGGGTATTAGGAAAGGTGAGGTTTGAAGGCTGAGATGGCATCTCCTTTCCCTACCCCAGCCCTGCCTCTCTTCCTTCTGTGTTTACCCCCAAGTTCTTTCATCTTCCCCATTACAACACCAAGACTGGATCTCCAGTCTGCCTTCCCTACCTGCTTCCATCATCCCGTTTCATACAACAGGTGCACGGAAGAATCAGGAGGTGGGGGAAAGGACCAAATTCGACCTCCATTAACACCTGTGTTCCTGAGGCAAGATACGTCCTTTCTATTTTCACCTTACATTTGCCGAAAGGAGGGAACAATAACTCCTTCTTAGTAATACATGAGTTCATGACGTCATGCTACGGGTTTATTTTTTTAAGATTTTTTTTTGATGTGGACCCTTTTTAAAGTGTTTATTGAATTTGTTACACTATTGCTTCTGTTTTATGGTTTGGTTTTTCGGCTATGAGGCATGTGGGATCTTAGGTCCCAGACCAGGGATCGAACCCGCACCCCCTGCATTGGAAGGCCAAGTCTTAACCTCTGGACCGTCAGGGAAGTCCCCCGTCCTAGGGACTTCTCAGTGCTCCACAGTTGTTACACCATCACCACTGGCACCAAAGTTTCCTAACTCTGAGTTAGGAAAAGGAACTAAAGCTTCAGAACATGGATACGATTACTCGGAGAATGTCCATCCCCTTCTACTATTCCTGGTCCATGGACGGGGCGACCAGTTGCCCTGAGATATTCCCCACATGGGCGGTCTTTGCTTTGCCTCTTCACACTTGTTCCTCAACCACTAGAAACTGGTTTCTCACCCCACACTTCCTCAGAAGCTGCTTTTGTCACAAACACTAATGTGTTTCCTGGAACTCTCAGTGGACGCTCCTCAACCCTTATTTTGTTCTTCTGGTACTTGTGTACGACCACTTCCTCCTTGAAATAGTCACTTCGATGGCTTTTTCTGACACCTGTCCCTACTCACTTCTGACAGTCCCTCCACCACCGAGTTTTCGGGCTCTCCAACGCCAGAGCTTTAAGGTTCTATGGTGGACCCACGTTTCTCTGAACGCAAGCCTGGTTGACTTCATTTAATGCCATGGTTTCAATTTCTCTATGATAGATGCCCGAACCTGTTTCTTTTTTTTAATATTTTTAAAAATTTTATTTATTTTATTTGTCTTTGGCTGCGTTGGGTCTTCGTTGCTCCGCGCGGGCTTTCTCTAGTTGCGGTGAGCGGGGGCTACTCTTTGTTGCGATGCACAGGCTACTCATCGTGGTGGCTTCTCGTTGCAGAGCACGGGCTCTAGGCGCCCAGGCTTCAAGAGCTGTGACTTGTGGGCTCTAGAGCGCAGGCTTAGTAGTTGTGGCGCACAGGCTTAGCTGCTCCACGGCATGTGGGATCTTCCCAGACCAGGGCTTGAACCCGTGTCCCCTGCATTGGCTGGCGGGATCTTAACCACTGCGCCACCAGGGAAGCCCTGTTTCTCTTCTAAATAGAGTCACATTGGTGGGTTAGGGCTTCAACATGTGCATTTGGACACAATCCAGTGCATAGCAGGGACTGTCCTAAGCATTGCTTGGTGTCAGTAGCATTCCTGGCCTCTGCCCACTAGACGCCAGGACCACCCACCCACCCACCCAATGTGTGACAACCAAGTCTCTCTGGACAGTGCCAATGTCTCCTTGAGGACAACATTAAGAGCCACCCAGATAAGAACCCCTGGCTTGTAAGGACATAAATAGGGTGATGGAAAAAGGTGGGTGTGATGGGGGACGGACATCCATGAGATCTGGTGGTCAGCTGGGTGAGGACGTGTTGACTGTGCTGAGAAGGGCGGTCACATCAAATACTGAAATGCCACAAAAACGCTCACCCAGCAGACAAAACAGCAGGTGGAGAGCCCAAGGCAGGGAAGTAGCAAGACACCCACCTGCACGACTGCAACAGAACGAGCAAGGGGAAACCCGGCTGAAAGGGGAGCAAAGAGGTCAGCAGGGCCAAATAAAGGACTTTTTGGTTCATCTTTTTCTTTGTAAAATATGTCGGTCTATTTATCCTCTCCAGCTTTGCTTCCTCTCTTCTCCTTGACGTGTCCTCTTTGCCAGTCCTCTAAAAAGAGGGGTGTCTTACCCTAAGTGGAGTTTGCAGAATTGCCCCAGACTTGGAACCCTGCCTTTTCCCCCAGATTGAGTGGTCAAAGATGGTGGTTATTTTGGGGGCAAGAACCCTGTAAACCAGGGCTTCTCAACCTTGGCACTGTTGACTTTCGGGGCTAGATAATTCTTCGCTGTACGGAGTGGGGGAGGGTGCCGTAGTGTGCACTGCACAACGTTTAGCAGCATCTCTGGACTCTACCCACCAGTAGCACCACCTCCCCGAGTTGTAACAGCCCCAAATGTCTCTTGACGTGGGGGCGAGGAGAGAGAAGAATCACCCCATTTGAGAACTACCGGGCTGGAGAGAGATCCCGGAATCTAGGCTGGGTCCCGGAACAGGAGCTGGGCATGCTCTGAGTGAAGAGTCAATGCGACCCAAATGGACTGAGATTTAGGATGGGATGTCAGGCAGTGGATCTGCTGGAGACAACAGATCCCAGCCCAGCCCAGCCCTGACCTAAATGTCCGTGTGAGTTTCGCTCACCCGTCACTGACTGTTCCATTGGGTCACTGAGCTCTGATCAGGGTCCTCTGCCTCCACAGGAAGAATGGTATCTCCCCGCTCTATCTGGATCCATCTCTTAGATGTGCATTGGGTCTGTGCTCTGGACACTGGAGGTTTCCCTCTACCTTAAGTGTGAAGGTTTCCCCACCCCTCGCCCCCGGACCGTGATGGAATGTTCCACTTCTGGAGGACCCAGACACTTGGTGATCACAGACCTCTTGTTCGGAATCCAGGAATCCGAACTGCTGAAAGAGAAGGTCTGGCAAGTAATCCTGGAAAGAAGTATCAAGCCCTGAGTCTCCCTGGATTCAGCTCTCCGTGCCATCCTTCTTACTGAGCCTCTTACAGAAGTGACTTTATAACCCCAACTCTGTCTTTCACAAGCACCTTGTGCAAAACAAGAGTGTTACTTGCTTAGTGTTTAGCATCACCTAAACTCCAGAAGAAGCTGAGGTTCCCATCAGCCACTCGTCAGGCAGCTGTGACGGCCTCTGGTTTACTGGTTTCTGACTTAACCTTGGTTGCCTCTCCCTTAACACTGATGCTGCAGCCCCTGGACAGCTAGTCAGCTCTCCCAGCGAGGTGTAACATGGTGGTTCTGACCTCTGCTTTAGCAGCTAATCCCGAGTGGACCTTGCATACCTCCGGGGTGCCTCAGGACACAGTTCTAAATCAACAGGTCATGGGAACGGCCCAAAGTCCATCAGCAGGAGAATGAGTTTTGCTTGTCTCTACAGCATAATGTGAAAGAATAAACAGACAGAGTGTGGGACGTCTCTGGCGGTCCAGTGGTTAAGACTTCGCCTTCCATTGCGGGGGGTGTGGGTTCAATCCCTGGTAGGGGAGCTAAGATCCCACACGCCTTGCAGCCAAAAAACCAAAACATAAACAAAAGCAATATTATACCAAATTCAATAAAGACTTCAAAAATGGCCCACACCAAAAAAAAAAAATCTTTAAAAAAACAAAGAGTAAACAGAGTGAACTCAGCAGTAAAAAAGAATGAACTACTGAAATACAGGCATACCTTGTTTCATTATGCTTTGCAGGTTTTGTTTTTTTTGTTTGTTTGTTTGTTTTTTTAAACAAATTAAAGGTTTGCGGCAACTCTGTCGAGCAGGTCTACCAGTGCCATTTTTACAACAGTGTTTGCTCACTTTCTCTCTGTCACATTTTGGTCATATTTGCCTTATTTCAAACTTTTTTAATATTATTATGCTTTATTCTTATTATTATCCGTGATCAGTGATCCTTGATGTTACCATTGTAACGATTTTGGGGTACCAAAAACTACACCTACGGAAGAGAGAAAATGATAAATGTTGTGTGTGTTCTGACTGCTAAAAAAACCCACAAGAGGTTAGATAAGTATCCCCTTGGGGGAAGGACTCGCCTTCCCACGCCTTGGTCTCCTGGTTCATACGCATGGCCTGGAAGAGAGCCCTGGTGAGACCAACCCCAAAGCCAAGAGTTCGCCTCCACTTCTAGTAATAGGCGTCCCCCACCTTCTCTCTGGGACTCACCAAGGCTGAGCAGAATGGTGAGAGGATGAGCCATGATTCTGCGACCATTCAAGCCCTCTGGCCCCAGCAGAGCTGAGCCATGAAGGGACTGAGGCTGGGATGCTGAGGGAGGCCCTCCTGACACCACAAGGCTGAGGTTTTTAACACCTGCTCTCTCGAAGGAAGAGACACTACCCCTCCTAGGTCTTGACTTTACCCAGCTGGGGACCCGTGGGAGGGTGCAATATCCTGAAGACATCACATGCTGTCCATCTGCAGTGGGGTTTCCAACCTCAGGGTGTTTAGCAGCACCCTTGGCCTCTGCCCACTAGAAGCCAGCAGCACAGCCGGTTGTGTGACCCAGAAAAATCCAGAGTCGTCAAATCCATAGAGACAAAGTAGATTAACGGGTACAGGGGTTCCTCTGGGTGACGAAAAAGTCCTGGAACTAGATGGTGGTGCTGGTGGCGCAATGCTGTGAATACACTGAATGCTGCTGAATTGTATACCTGAAGACGATGAAAATGCTAACACTGATGTGATGTGTATCATGCCATGATTTTTTAAAAGTCTCCAGATATTGCCAGATTGGGGGCAAAATCATGCTCAGTGGCAGGGAGTCCTCTCCCTGTTTCCTTCTTTATAAATAGATAAAATAACATGGTCTTTGGGGGGCAGGGGGGAATGAACTGCTGCAGAGTGTCAATCAGAATGTATTTAAAATTCTGGGAGGGTCTGGCCCAGACACTGTCAACCACAACCTCTCTCGACTATATTTGTAACTTTTTAAAAATATTTATTTATTTATTTTAGTTGTGCTGGGTCTTCGTTGCAGCAGGCGGGCTCCGTAGTTGCGGCTCGCCCGTTCTTAGTTGCGGCATGCGGACTTCTTAGTTGCAGGATCTAGTTCCCTGACCAGATTTCGAACCCGGACCCCCTGCATTGGGAGCGCAGAGTCTTAACCACTGTGCCACCAGGGAAGTCCCTGTATCTTTTTTAGAAAACAGAAATCCTACCCAAGAGCTTTGTACTCAAGGAGAACGCTGAATTTTGACTCCGTCAGCCTCACCTCTAATACCGTGATCACTCCTTCTGATCCATACTCAATTCCTCCATCATCTATTCCTTTGAAATCCTTGCCTAACCATGTCCCACTCAACACCGGTATCCAAAAGCCTGATTTAAGTTAGTATCAGCTGAGTGTCACCCCAAATACCACAGCAGCCTTGAGTGTTCGAGCAGATTTATCTTAATAAGGGCCTGCTAAGGATGGCAATGCAACACAGAGAAAGAAATTGGGTCCTTCCTGGGATCAACGAGCAACTAAGGTAAGCCATACTACCTCCGTACTTGAGTTCATAGATCTACGTTAACTTGGGGTCTTTATCTTCTAGTTGATGGGTTGAAAGAACTAATGTGATGTTTAACCCACAAAAAATATGGCACAGAAGGAATAATGTGAAAGGGATATGAAAGGTAAAATGAGACATAGAAAATGGGAGACAATATATAGAGATAAAAGCCAAATTTTTCCCCAGAGTTCTGAATCCCCAGCATAAAATAAAAAATAGGAAATAAAAGGAATATCCGTACTCAAACATGTCAGTACTCAAAGACAAGTCGAAGAGAACATCTCAACAGCCAGAATAGAGGGGTGACTGACTACAGAGAAATGCTACAAAGAAATGCCAATGTGACCCAGAGCAGATATTCCAACAGCAACAACGAAAGCTAAAACCTATGCAATAATATCTTCAAAATGTTGAGGGATAACACCTATTAGCTTTCAAGTGTATACAAGCTAAATTATTCAAGGTTTCCGCCCCCCCCACCCCCCGCTGCGTTTGGTCTTCGTTGCTGCACACGGGCTTTCTCTAGTTGCAGTGAGCAGGGGCTACTCTTTGTTGCAGTGTGTGGGCTTCTCACTGCGGTGGCTTCTCTTATTGCAGAGCACGGGCTCTAGGTGCATGGGCTTCAGTAGTTGTGGCACGCCGGCTCCACAGTTGTGGCACGCCGGCTCCACAGTTGTGGCTCACGGCTTAGCTGCTCCGTGGCACCAGGGCTCGAACCTGTGTCCCCTGCATTGGCAGGCGGTCTTAACCACTGCACCACCAGGGAAGTGCCAAGAATAAAGTTTTAAGAATACATTTCATCTCACCTAAAAATGTGAGATTTGGGGTTTTTACAGTTATCAGGCGAAAAGTGCCAGGGAGAAAAGTTCACTGAAAACGTTATCCTAAATCCAAAACAAATTGTGTCGTTTAAGCTTTCAACCTGAATCACTAACTACAGGCCACTGTTTCTGTAGCTGTGACTTTATGATAATGTTCCCTATCGATAAAGACTCCTGTATCAGTATAAGACTACTTAAGGTAGTCTTATCACCTACCTCTTAAGTTTGGTGGAAATATTAAGGAAGGAGCGATTACTCACTTTTGTCAGTGCCTAGAAATTAGCACCAAAGTGGTGACTTTATTTTTTAAAGTTCTGAACTGGCTTTCCAGCCTTTCCTACGAGTTACCAGCAACAGGTATGGATTACGTACACACAGAATCACTGAACATTTAAAGAGAGGAGTGATGTGGTCAGATGTATGCTTCTCAATAACAGGACAGTTCAGCACAGGAACTGGCAAACCATAACACATGGGCCAAACCTGGCCTGTTGCCTGTTTTTGTAAAGGTTCATTGGAATGCAGCCCCGTCCACTCCCTTGTGTGTTGTCTTTGGCTGTTTCACACTATAATGGCAGAGCTGCGTAGTTATGACAGACCATAGAGCCTGCAAAACCCAAAATATTGGGTGAGCCCGAAAGGTTTGTTTGGGTTTTTCCATAACATCTTATGGAAAGACCCACATGAACTTTTCGGCCAACCCAGTCTTAGCTAGCTGGCCCTTTACAGAGAAAGCTTACCAACTCCTGGATTAGAAGATCATAAAACTGATTAACAAAACCACAAGCCACACTGATCACGTAGGCTCACTGGGCAACTATTATATTAGGCCAAGAAATACCTGCACGAGGGCAGAAAAGTAGAAGAAACCCACGTAATCATCTAGGAACGTTGTAACATTTGTTCCTAGACTAAGTAAGCCAAGTTCACCCTAAGTTAGCTGCTGGGCATATTAATAAGTACAGCATCAAACAAAGTGCTTTGCTTTTTATTATCCTTGTGAGAGAAAACATTTTAACATCAAGTGGGTGCGTGACTTGTGCGGAATTTACCAGAAACCGGAGGGTGAGAAACCAGTGCTCAATTCTACATTTTGATTTGAACGTCAAATGTAATTAACGTTTGACGTCCTTCATTAATGAGATGTCTTAGAGATATCAGACGGCCCCCTCTGGGGACACGCGAGAGAGTTATCTTCCTTCAGGAAAGGAAGTGACAACATAAGGGCCTGGCTGTTCTGGCATTATTGCATTCAATCGTCAACTGTGGACTGCTTTCTTTCACATCCTTCAACAGCTTCTGGATTTCCACGGTAGGTTTGTCTATCTTCAACCTGAGTGTCCTTAGGGGGCCATTCTTCTGTTTTAAAGCCTCCAGGAGCACCATTACTCCACTCTGCCCCAAGATGTTCTGGCCCAGGTCCAGAGTTTCTAGGCTCTGGTTGCTAATAAGAGCAGAGGCGAGATCCTGGCAACTGAAAGGGGTGATGGAGCAGCCCCAGAGCCTGTTGGGAAAGTACAGAAACCCACTCATTTAAGCGAGCTCTTATGGACAATCTACCGTGTTGCCAGGCGTACTCTTACTTGCTGAGGACCTAGCAGCAAAGAAATGAAAATTATTTTCTTCATGGAGCTTATTTTAGTGACATCAGGACACGTTGTATTGAAGACGGGATATGACAGTGTCAGAACAAAATAAACAGGATTAGGATTAATAGGACAGAGAAGGATTAAGTAGATTTGCGATGGTCAGTGAATGCCACATTGCAAGGATGATAGGAGGGGGAAAACGTGAACCATTTTGAGTGAATGGTTTTGAGTGAACCATTATGATATTCGGGGGAAGGAAGCCAGTGTAGCTGAAATGCCAAGCTAGCAGGAAAGTAGAAAGAGTGGCTCATAACTATTTATAGGATCCCGGAGAATCTTGTAGGCTATTATAAAACCTTCAGATTTTATCCACAGTGATAAGAAGAGCTTTTGAGTCTTTTGAAAGACAAGTGCTATGGCCTGGCTTGCAAGTTGAAAGACACCTCGGGGGTGATGGGTTGAGAACCAACGCTGGGAAATCAAGAACTGAAACATGCAGACTACATTCAGAGATAATGCAATAAATCCAGATGACATACTGAGTGAAGTCAGTCAGACAGACAGAGACAGATATCTTTATATGATATCGCTTACATGTGGACTCTAAAGAAATGGTACAAATGAACCTATTTACAAAACAGAAATGGAGTCACAGATGTAGAAAATAAACTTGTGGTTACCAGAGGGGAAAGGTGTCGGGGAGGGATAAATTGGGAGATTGGGATTGACACATACACCCCACTATATATAAAACAGATAATTAATAAGAAACTACTGAATAGCACAGGGAACTCTATTCAATACTCTGTAATGGGGGCTTCCCTGGTGGCGCAGTGGTTGAGAATCTGCCTGCTAATGCAGGGGACACGGGTTCGAGCCCTGGTCTGGGAAGATCCCACATGCCACGGAGCAACTAGGCCCGTGAGCCACAACTACTGAGCCTGCGCATCTGGAGCCTGTGCTCCGCAACAAGAGGGGCCGCAATAGCGAGAGGCCCGCGCACCGCGATGAAGAGTGGCCCCCGCTTGCCACAACTAGAGAAAGCCCTCGCACAGAAATGAAGACCCAACACAGCAAAAATAAATAAATAAATTAATAAACTCCTACCCCCAACATCTTCTTTAAAAAAAAAAAAATTCTGTAATGACCTATATGGGAAGAGAATATAAAAACGAGTGGGTATATGTATATGTGTAACTGACTCACTTTGCTGTACACCTGAAACTAACACAACATTGTAAATCAACTCTAGTCCAATAAAAAATTTTAAAATCCATATGACAGCTGGTAACCCAGATGAAGCATTAGTGGTACAGGTGGTGGGGTGGTAGACGGTCATCTCGTAGGTATCTGGAAAGAGGCGCCTCAGGAGAGTCTGAATGGATGTGTGAAATGATGAAAGGCACAAAAGAGCAGGAGCCTGAGAGTCAGGGAACAGAATAGGATTGTGTTCTCTTAGACGCTACAGCTAGTTGAGTTATTTAAGCTAGGGATGCATTATGTTACCATGGCCTCCATTCCTTATCTCCTTTTCCCAGAGCTCCTTCTAGACTAAAAGATGTCTTTGCCGGTGGAGGACAGAGGGAGACACTCTTTGGGGTAGATACAGCTCATGCCAGCTTATATATACCCTAGTTAGCCAACTCAAGCCAGAAGGACCCCTCAGCCACATGCCCTTGACCGCTGCACCACCTGCACATCTAACTATATGCGGAGTCTCTAACCACCCTTGTGCTGCCCCAGGCACTATGGTAGCCACTGGAGATACAGAAAATAGATTCAATTTCTCTCTAAATAAAATTAACAAGTAAATGGATGAACAAAACATGGTATATCCATACAATGGGATATTACGTAGCCATATAAGGAATGACATGCTTACACCTGCTACGTGGATAAAACCTTGAAAATATTACGCTAGCTGAAAGAGGCCCGACACAAAAAGCCACCTAGGAAATATAGAGAATAAGTTAATCTTTAGAGCAGAAAACACCTTTGTGGTTGCCAGGAGTGGAAGGGAATGGAGAGTGACTGCTTCGTGGGAATAGAGTTCTCCACTGGGGATGGTGAGAAAGTTCTAGAACTGGACAGTGGCAGTGGTTACACAAGTACAGTCAGCGCCACTGAGCTGTTTACTGAGTGTACAGTGGTTCATTTACGCCGTGTGCATTTCCCCCTCCATAAAAATAAGTGTTTAAAAATGTATAGTTCTGGTGACTGGGCAGGACAATACTAGAGTCAATTTATTATTTGTTATAGAGAACAGATCATGCTGCAATAGGACAGTCAGAAGACCTCTGAACTATCAAAACTAGCTTGTTCTCCCCCAAAATAACTAAGGTGAGGAGTATTGGCAGACAGCCCTGCAAACTCCAGGGTCTGTATGCTGTAGTCAAAAAAAAAAAAAAAAGAAAAAGAAAAACCCACGAAATACAAATGAACTTATTTACAAAACAGAAATAGACTCAGACATAGGAAACAAATTTACGCTTACCAAAGGGGAAAGGTGGGGGAAGGGATAAATTACGAGTTGGGGATTAAAATATACATGGTACTATATATAATATAGGTAACACACAAGGATCTACTGTATAGCACAGGGAAGTATACTCAGCATCTTATAAAAACCTACAATGGAAAAGAATCCAAAAAAGAATATATATATAAAACTGAATCACTTTGCTGTACACCTGAAACACAAGATTGTAAATCAACTATATTCAATAAAAATTTTGTAAAAACACTAAGGACAAAGACCTTGCAGTGAGAGAAAGAACTGGGTGGGTTCTGGGAACTGAGGGGCTAGTTGAGTGATGTACACACCAAGGTGGGGAGAAAAGCATGAGATGAAGTTCGACAGACAGGAAGGGGGTCCCTCACAGACAATGGTCTGAGACTTGGTAGCAAATACGGATTCACATGCTTGTTATATAAAAACGTGTACAATGAGGGCTTCTCTGGTGGCGCAGTGGTTGAGAGTCCGCCTGCCGATGCAGGGGACGTGGGTTCGTGCCCCGGTCCGGGAGGATCCCACATGCCGCAGAGCGGCTGGGCCCGTGAGCCATGGCCGCTGACCCTGCACGTCCGGAGCCTGTGCTCCGCAACGGGCGAGGCCACGACTGTGAGAGGCCCGCGTACCACCAAAAAAAAAAAAAAAATGTGTACAATGAGGCTGATGAGTTTACAAAGTAATTCACCCAATGCATTAACTGTGCTGTTATCAGGATGGGTCATAGAGAAGACTTGTCCGTTCTGTAAGGGAAGAGTTAAATGTCCTAAGTCACAGCTAATTAATATCAGATGGGATCTGAACCAGCTTCTGATGTCAAAGCCCCTGTTCAATGCCTTCGCTATGGTGCTGGGCTCGTGTTCACTGATCCAGAGAGATGAGTTCCCATCTGTGGATACCTTGGATTTTCCTCTCCAACTTCTACTTCAGAGGAGCTCAGACTTGACTGAGTATTAGAACCAACCAGAATATCCTTAAAAATTCTGCTACCTGGGCTCCACTTCCTCCAAGATTGAGTTCATCTGGGGGAAGCGTGACCATCAAGAATTTTAAGTTCCCCAGGTACAGCCAAGACGCCAGGATAGTAAACAACACCACCGTATATCCTAGCGGGCTCTCTGCTCAAGGCTCGGGAAGTCTTTACATTTATACAACCCAGATTCTCTTCCCAGTAGGCTTCTGGTTGCAAAGCAGGTTGCGTCAATGAGATACCTTTGACAGACTTGGAAGAGAGAAGTGATTCAAAGCTCGCCATCCTGTTGGGGCCACTGCCTATCCTGAGGGTGGTATCCATCTACGGTTCCCCGGGTATTGAACTGGGGGAGGCCCACTGTGTCCTGATCACTGGACCCCACCAGACGCAGTGTGATCCTGAGGTCTACTTCACTGGAGGCTCTTCCCGCTTAAAACCACTCCCTCTGGCCCTCTGATCAACTTTGTAAACACCCAGTTACCTGTATTCAATTTCTCTCCTAAAACTGGACAAAGTGAGACTATCGCAGTTTGTATTCCAAAATCTCCGAAAGATTAAATATTTCCAAAACATCTTTAAAATGAAGAAAGCAACTTACCCTAGACATTTCAGGTTACAGTTTGGTTTCTTCAAAGCTTCACAGAGAAAGCACAATCCAGTGGCTATGGGGTTGAAACCCAGGTCCAAGTCTGTTAGGCTGGAGTCTCCTTGGAGAAGCTTTGAGATGTATTTACAGCCATGTCTGTTTATGTTGCAATGACACAACCTACAATTACAGTCATATGAAGAGAAGTCTATTATCCCTCTGTGACACACATCCTGTGAAATAGCTGTTACTTCCAGCATCACTTATATGCTACCTTGAGCCATATGCTTTCAGGTAGGCTACATAAAAACATAAAACACATGGAATGATGATTACATTATGTCTACCCTGCCTAGATGGTAGAGTGTTAAACTGGCCTCTGTCTGCCACCTTTTATTACGGAGAAACAGACACGCATCTCCTAAGATACAGGTTTTCCTAGCATGATAGCATATCACATAGGTGAAGGGCTCTGGATTCAGACAGACCTGAGACTGGATCTGAGGCCTCACTTATTTTCTGCACGGTTAGGTCATTGGGATTCCATTCTCCCTGTCTTATGTTTTATCTCAAGTCCTGTATTTAATTGTCCCAGCATAACTGTGGTACATCAAATGCACGACATTCATGATACGAGTGGCTATGTCTGTAATTTAAACATTGCAGACTCCTCCAAGCATAGACCCCTACAACGCCTCCTGACCACAGAGAAGGATGTTCCCATGGTACAGTTAGGCAGGTGGACCTGCAATCATCCCTAAAAAGCCTTGTGCCCCACGTACGGCATAACAGCGACAGAGGCTGTAGAGCCTGAAGTGACATGACAAACAGCAGGTGGATGTTAACTGGACCAAAAGACGCCATGCTTTGTATGATGTGACACCTGAAAACCATGAATCTAGGGCGCTTGGGGAGAGAAGTTAAAACAAAATCTAAAATTAAGTTTCGACAGCCTACAAACTGGAGGTTTGGTCAAACATTGCCTTTATGTATTTAAGGTAACGATCATTGATACCTCAGTTTATAGAGGGGGCTTCATACCCACTACACAGATGTGACCATAGGCAAACTAAGTGGTTAAACTTTGGTGTTCTAATTAGCTAATTGGCAAAATTGAAACAAAGGTAACTATTGCTTGTGGTTGTAAGGACTAAAAAGTCTCAAAATTTAGTAGAGTACCTGATACACAATAAGCGCTTATAAGCATCAGATGTTTGTTGTTGTTGAGATGCCTAAATCAACTCTGTAAAACAGAGCAGTCTATGTAGTGACATCATATGGAAAATTTTATATTCTTCTAATGAATACTGTCGAAGCAGTATTTCTATCTCTGCGACTATAAATTGAATACCTGGCTTCCTCTCCGGTCTCGAACCCTACTATATAACTCAATCCACTCCCATCTGCTGGAAGATGTCATGTGAATTTTCAGAATATACACAGAACATCGGACCTGAGAACCAGCTGCTTATCTCAAATTCTCAGAATAGGAAGAGGCTGGAAGGTCAACCTTACTCTTAAAAGACATGCAAACATTAACATCTGTTTCTAACTGTTCTTTCCCTAATTTCCACCAGAATCTTGCTGGTTTTATTCAAGTGGAATTATTAAGTACTCTTGTTTCTGTCCTACTTGAATCCAGGTGTGCGAATGTACATACAATATACACACATGCACACACACATACACACACACACACACACACACAAGCCAGCAGGGACCTACACCAAGGTCTGTAGTTGACATTCGGGGTAACTCAAGCCCTCACACAGAATTTTCACCCCGCCAACGCCAAGGTTGTTTTTGGCCAAGCACAGGTGGGTCAGCCTCTGGTTGACAATCAAAGCAGAAGACAGCTCCTCGCAACAGGCTTCTGTAAGGTGACAGTTTTCCAACCTGCAAAAGCACCACGTAAGTGGTAAGACATTTCCAAAGTCCAAACTTCCCAGCTGACAGCCCTTAATGCAAGTCCCCACCCTCTCTATCCTGTGCTGGTGATCAAAGCCTGAAGGACCAGAAATGAGACGAGGGCAAGCAAAAATGCATGCCTCATCTACCTGGGGCCAAAATGGGCACCAGGGGTCTCCATCTGTAAGAGGTCCCATAGGGTTTGCCCTGTAAGTCTGGTCTTCCCACTGCTCTTCTCTGTGTGGCCCCAGACCTAAAATGAAGATGTTTCATGGGAGGAGAGGAGAGACTTACGACAATTTCTGCAGGAAACACATTGGGTGTCTCAGAGTCGAACACAGCAACTTGACACCCTCATCCGGAAACTCACTGGCTGTGAGATCCAGGCATTTCAGGGACTGGTTGATTTTGAGGGCCGAGGAGAAATCAGCCCACCGCTGAGGGGTGTCAGAACAAGAACCCAACCTGCGGGATAAATGGGGGAAAGTCATTCTTCTGGGAGGACAAAGAGACCCTGTCAGCTAATTATGCTTGGAGACTGTATCCTTGATTCTCGTGTCATTCTACTCCAACATGCGTCAAACCCTGGCCTGAGCTATTAGAGAACTGATCTCCTTTGCTTCTTCAAGTATCTCTGTGGCCATTTGATCATCATCCAGCCTCATCTCTAAGAGGAAAATAAAAATCAGTAATACAATTCTGTGTGAAGTTTCACCAACATGGCCTATTTCTCAAACCCCACTTTTTATATCACTTTCCCTGACCTGAGTCTATCCCAATCCCACTTAAATTTAAATGTGATTCTATTGAAAAAAAAAATTTGATGCCTGGGGACTTCCCTGATGGTCCACTGGTTAAGACTTTGCCTTCCAATGCAGATGGTGCGGGTTCGATCCCTGGTCGGGGAGCTAAGATCCCACATGCCTCGGGGCCAAAAAACCAAAACATAAAACAGAAGCAATAGTGTAACAAATTCAATAAAGACTTTTAAAATGGTCCACATCAAAAAAAAAATCTTTTTTAAAAAAATTGATGCCTGAAACTCAAAAAGTTCCATTTCATAAGTTATTAGGGAATATGTTAATTAAAACAAGGAGATACAATTTGACACTTAGGCAGCCATGTCCCAAGTTTGAGTTTGGGTTGCAAGAACAAGAATAACTGCAAACTCCTTCTGTTGACGGAAATACGAATGTGGTACAGCTATTTTAGAGAACGCTGAGGCAATCCATTATACTGGGTTGGAAACTCAGCTGCTCTTGTAGACACAAATCAGAGTACAGGACTCCAGGACAAGCTTGTTTGAATAATGGCTCTGCCCCTAATGTTCAAAATATTCACCAGTTAGTTAAACTTTTTAATATTCTTTTTTCCCTCCATCTGTTCTTTGGGGAGAGAGGATACTGTGCGCCATGCAAATAAAGGATATAATCAATCCATATACTCTACCTATTAGAATGTACGTCATAAGCAAAACTGGAGTTCTTAAGATCAGTACCTTTCTTCCCTCAAAGCTTAACCCGTAACAAGGACACTATAAGTTTACGTAATTTCAATACAAGGTAGAATGTAAAGTGTCTCAAATCAATGAGCAAAAACCAGGAGATTCTGCACCAGCCACTTGTCACTCTGGAGCTTCGGTATATCCACTGAGAAACGTCACTTATCACAGCTTCAGAGTAAACATTTACTTTTATACTATGTCAACTAGTAAACATCTTTGCCACGAATTATGAAGTATAATTTCCTCAAGGATTTCAAAACGCATGTTTTCTATAAATTTGAGATTTTATAAAACACAACAACACTAAATTTAAGTCTGTAATCTGATTTTTTTATATCATGCTTCAAACGTGTACTTTCAATTGTTATTTCACTACCCACATTTCTCAAGACTCCTTTGCGTCAACTCTAATTGTTTGAATAAAAATCTAAAGAAACAAACAAACAAAAACACACTTCAGAGTAACAGATGCTTTTTCTAATTTAATGAAAGACAGCACCATCAGGAATCATCCGTAATGGTAAGAGCTGACAGCTGTGCCTGGTGCCTATGCAAAGCAGTCCACATCCCATGTTTCATTCAATCCTCAAAACCCCATATCATGGATGAGGGGACAGCTCAACATCATACAGGTCACAAAGGTCAAAGCAAGGTTCCCAAATCCAAAAACCTCTGTCACTAGCCAGTACCTCACGTTGCTACTCAACTAAGTTGGGGGGGGGAATGGCACCCTAACAACGGGTGATGATAATCAGAGCACTCGTTACGAGATCTCATTGAGGATAAGGGAATCTGCCAAACCAGTGAGCTACCAGGAACCAGAACGCTCGATGTTTCTACAGCATCACTGAGTGACCAATTAAGGCTGACGGCTACTCGGAATCACAACAGGTAGGTAACATGCAACCTGAGATGCCATGTCCCTAAGCTAGAAGATGACACAAAATTCTGAGTGTTTCCTTGCATTCAGGACTCATCATTCAATGCAGAAGGCTAGCTGGCTGGGGAAAGACTATAGGCTGACATGCCATCCATATTCTATGCGAGAATATGTTCCCCTGTTTAACGTGGTACCCAATCAGGGAGGCCACCCTCTTCTTTCTTGTTTACAGAGCTCACAGCATTCTTCCCATGCTGAGAACAGCAATGACAGGAGACCTACTTCAGATACTGCAGGTTACATCTTGGATGTTTCAGGATCTCACACAATAGCAGCAACAGCATCTCATCACCGTGGACACTGCCTTCCAGAACCAGATGTGTCAGAGTCTTCTTCCCAATGAAAGCCAGACAGAAGTCCCGATAAGCATCGGCAGGGGAGACGTTCTTAATCCTAGGGAAAATAAAAAGAAGGGATTCAGTCCATCTTGAGTGCTGTAGATGGTGGGTGCCGAGAACACACAGTGGGATGAGAAGTCACAAGTCAAGACAGGGGTGGCGAGCTGGCCTGGTACGCTGAACCGAAGGACGAGTCAACCGAGCGATAGCTGGATAGAGGAGGACAGACTACCAACAGATGTAGTATATGGTGATGGGAAGGAAGATGGAATTGGATGGCAAAGGGCTTGATACACCCTTGTCTTTGCTCACGCCGATCTTCAGAGAAAATATCCCCATCCTTATTTTTTGTATTGGGGTGACACATTTTGCTCCCCTACAAAATGTCTCTTTGACATGAATATTATTTCACGGTGAAAACAATCAAGGCTGAAAATGCTCAGGAAGAGACTTTGACCTTTCCCCTAACTTCCTGAATAATTTAGACAGAGGGACTGTTACAGGAATAGAGCTATCACCAGAGATCTCTGCAAAGAATATGGGCTAGGTGTGGCAGGGTCAACTCTTAGAGATCAGAGCGCACCCTGTGTCCCATTGTCTCTGCAAGTCCCAGCAAACATTTGTTTAGCAAACATTTGCTTTTCCATCCCCATGTGAATTGCCTTCCTCTCCTCTGAAGTCTCAAACAACTACCCCCAACATCCTCTATCATCTTTAGCTGAAGGTAGTATTTAATGTGAAGATTTCAGCCATTAGGGTAGTTACTCAATTTTTCTGGGTCTCTCCCATGTACACATGCTATTAAATGTTTGATTTTCTCCTGTTAATCTGTCTCATGTCAAATTCACTTTTACACCAGCCAGAATCTAGAAGTATAGAGAAAATTTTCTTCCTCTCAGACAACATTTTATCCTTTATTTCTTTCAACATTCAGTTCATATACAACTTTCCCTCCTCCTCAATGCCTGACTTTTTCCAGTAAGAATAAATCACTTCCTACTTTATCCCCATGTAGTCATTTGCATTTCCACAAAGCAGTTTTCATTTAGGCTACAGTTAAGTTGTGGTTTATAAGTTAGCAAATAAATTACAGACTCCTTAAAAGTAAGTACCATTAAGAGCTGTTGGGCTTCCCTGGTGGCGCAGTGGTTGAGAGTCCGCCTGCCAATGCAGGGGACACGGGTTCATGCCCCGGCCCGGGAAGATCTCACATGCCACGGAGCGGCTGGGCCCATGAGCCATGGCCGCTGAGCCTGCGTGTCCGGAGCCTGTGCTCTGCAACGGGAGAGGCCACAACAGTGAGAGGCCCGCGTAACGCAAAAAAAAAAAAAAAAAAAAGAGTTGTTTGGTGTTCACTTCAGTAGTACCTATACTAAAACTGGAATGATACAGAGAAGATTAGCATAACCCCGGTGCAAGGATGACAAGCAAATTTGTGAAGCATTCCATATTTTTCATAAAAACCAAACAGAGAACACAAGTATAATACAAAAGAAAATCAAACCACAAAAGGAAAGACAAAAAGAAAAAGGAAGGGACAAAGAAGAAATACAAAATCAATGGGAAAACAAGGTTTAAAATGGCAATAAATACAAATCTATTAATAATTACCTTAAGTGTCAAGGGACTAAATGTTCCAATCAAAAACACAGAGTGGGGGCTTCCCTGATGGCTCAGCAGTTAAGAATTCGCCTGCCAATACAGGGGAGACGGGTTCAAGCCCTGGTCTGGGAGCATCCCACATGCCATGGAGCAACTAAGCCCATGCACCACAACTACTAAGCCTGTGCTCTAGAGCCCGTGAGCCACAACTACTGAGCCCACATGCCACAATTACTGAAGCCCACACTCTGCAACAAGAGAAACCACCGCAATGAGAAGCCCGCACGCAGCAACAAAGACCCAACGCAGCCAAAAATAAATTAATTTTTTTAAAAAAGATAACTATCCTTTAAAAAAAAACACAGAGTGGCAGATTGGATGAAAACAAGAGCCTACAATACACTGCCTATGAGAGACCCACTTAAGGGCAAAGGACATACATAGATTCAAAGTGAGGGGATGGAAAAAGATGTTTCATGCAAACAGAAATGACAAGAAAGCAAGGGTAGCAGTACTCAGACAAAACAGACTTTAAAACAAAGGCTATAAAGAAAGATAAAGGACACTATATAATGATAAAAGGATCACTGCAAGAAAAAGCTATTATACTCATCAACATATATGTACCCAATATACGAGTGCCCAAATACATACAACAAATAATAACAGACATAAAGGGAGAAATTGACGGGAATACAATAACAGTAGGAGACTTTAACACCACAGTGACATCAATGGACAGATTTTCTAGACAGAGAATCAATAAAGCAACAGAGATCCTAAATGATACAATAGAAGAGTTAGACTTAATTGATATTTTCAGGACATTACATCCCCCTCCCCCAAAAAACAGAATACACATTCTTTTCAAGTACACATGGAACAGTCTCTAGGATTGACCACATACTAGGGCACAAAAGAAGCCAAGACATTTAAGAGTACAGAAATTATTTCAAGCATCTTTTCTGACCACAAAGGCATGAAAGTAGAAATCAAAAACAGAAAAAGAAACAAGAAAAAACAATTACATGGAGAATAAACAAGTTGCTACTAAAAAAACCAATTGGTCAATGATGAAATCAAAGAAGAAATTTTTAAATACCTGAGACAAATGACAATGAAAACAACCCTGCAAGGGCTTCCCTGGTGGCGCAGTGGTTGAGAGTCCGCCTGCTGGTGCAGGGGACACGGGTTCGTGCCCCAGTCCAGGA
This sequence comes from Delphinus delphis, assembly GCF_949987515.2. Lineage (NCBI taxonomy): Eukaryota > Metazoa > Chordata > Mammalia > Artiodactyla > Delphinidae > Delphinus > Delphinus delphis. The sequence continues at coordinate 3,519,391 of NC_082702.1, read as the reverse complement.
AGATCCCACATGCCGCGGAGCGGCTAGGCCCGTAAGCCATGGCTGCTGAGCCTGCACGTCCAGAGCCTGTGCTCCGCAACGGGAGAGGCCACAACAGTGAGAGGCCCGCGTACTGCAAAAAAAAAAAAAAACCTGCAAAGGCAGTTCTTAGAGGGAAGTTTATAGTGATACAGGCCTTCAAGAAACAAGCTAAATCTAAAATAAACAACCTAACCCACCATCTAAAAGAATTAGAAAAAAAGAACAAAACCTAACCTAAAATCAGCAGAAGGAAGGAAATAAAGATCAGAGAGGAAATAAATAAAATAGAGATTAAAAAATAGAAAAAAATCAATAAAACCAAGAGTTGGTTCTCTGAAGGAGTAAACAACATTGACAAACCTCTGGCCAGGCTTACCAAGAAGAAAAGAGAAGACCCAAATAAACAAAAGAAATGAAAGATGAGAAATCACAACTGATACTGCAGAAATACAAAACAACATAAGAGAATGCTAGGAACAATTATATGCCAACAAATTTGATAACCTAGAAGAAACAGACAAGTTTCTAGAAACATACAGCCCACCAAAACTGAATCAAAAAGAAATAGATAATTTGAACAAACTGATCACTAGAAGTGAAATAGAATCCGTAATTTTTAAAACTCCCTACAAACACAAGTCCATGACCAGATGGCTCCACAGGTGAATTCTACCGAACTAACGAAGAAGAACTTACATCGATCCTTCTCAAACTCTTCCAAAAGAATGAAGAGGAAGGAACACTCCCAAAGACATTCTATGAAGCCACAATCACCCTGATACCAAAACCAGACACAGACACCACCAAAAAAACGAAAATTACAGGCCAATATCTTTGATGAATAAGGATGCAAACATTCTCAAAATATTAGCAAACCAAATCCAACGACACATAAAAAAGGTCATACGCCACAACCAAGTTAAATTCATCCCAGGGTCACAAGGATCATTCAACATATGCAAAATCAATGTGATACACCACATCAACAAAAGAAAAGACAAAAAACACATAATCATCTCAATAGATGCAGAAAAAGCATTTGATAAAATTCAACACCCATTCATGATAAAAACTTACAAAAGTGGGTATAGAGGGAACATCTCAACATAATAAAAGCTATTTATAACAAACCCACAGTCAATATAATACTCAATGGTGAAAAGCTGAAACCCTTTCCACTAAAATCTGAAACAAGAATAGGATGCCCACTCTCACTTCTATTCAACATAGTATTGGGAGTCCTAGCCACAGAAATCAGACAAGAAAAAGAAATAAAATTAATCCAAATTGGAAGGGAAGAGGTAAAATTGTCACTACATGAGGATGACATACTATATATAAAAAAAACCCTAAAGACTCCACACAAAAACTACTAGAACTGATCAACAAATTCAGCAAGGTAGCATGATACAAGATTAACATACAGAAATCGGTTGCATTTTTTTACACTAACAATGAAATGTAAACAAATGTAAACAAACAATCCCTTTTTAAATCACATTTAAAAAGTAAAATACTTAGAAATAAACCTCACCAAGGAGGTGAAAGACATATATGCTGAGATCTACAAAACATTAATAAAGGAAACTGAAGACGATTCAAAGAAATGGAAAGATACCCCATGCTCTTGGATTTGAAGAATTAATATAGCTAAATTGGCCATACTACCCAAAGCAATCTACAGATTCAATGCGATCACTATCAAATTATCCATGACACTTTTCACAGAATTAGAACAAATAATCCTAAAATTTACGCAGAACCACAAAAGACCCAGAATTTCCAGAGCAATCCTGAGGAAAAAGAAAAATCAGGAGGCATAACCATCCCAGACTTCAGACAATACTACAAAGCTACAGTAATCAAAATAGCATGGTACGGGCACAAAAAAACAGACATATACACAAAAAAAGAAAACTACAGGCCAATATCACTGATGAACATAGATGCAAAAATCCTCAACAAAATACTAGCAAACAGAATCCAACAGCACATGAAAAGGATCATACACCATGATCAAGTGGGGTTTATTCCAGGAATGCAAGGAATCTTCAATATACGCAAATCAATCAACGTGATACACCATATTAACCAATTGAAGGAGAAAAACCATATGATCATCTCAATAGATGCAGAGAAAGCTTTCAACAAAATTCAACACCCATTTATGATAAAAACCCTGCAGAAAGTAGGCATAGAGGGAACTTTCCTCAACATAATAAAGGCCATGTATGACAAACCCACAGCCAACATCGCCCTCAATGGTGAAAAACTGAAACCATTTCCACTAAGATCAGGAACGACACAAGGTTGCCCACTCTCACCACTCTTATTCAACATAGTTTTGGAAGTTCTAGCCACAGCAATCAGAGAAGAAAAAGAAATAAAAGGAATCCAAATCGGAAAAGAAGTAAAGCTGTCACTGTTTGCAGATGACATGATACTATACATAGAGAATCCTAAAGATGCTACCAGAAAACTACTAGAGCTAATCAGTGAATTTGGTAAAGTAGCAGGATACAAAATTAATGCACAGAAATCTCTGGCATTCTTACACACTAATGATGAAAAATCTGAAAGTGAAATTAAGGAAACACTCCCATTTACCACTGCAACAAAAAGAATAAAATATCTAGGAATAAACCTACCTAAGGAGACAAAAGACCTGTATGCATAAAATTATAAGACACTGATGAAAGAAATTAAAGATGATACAAATAGATGGAGAGATATACCATGTTCTTGGATTGGAAGAATCAACATTGTGAAAATGGCTCTACTACCCAAAGCAATCTACAGATTCAATGCAATCCCTATCAAACTGCCACTGGCATTTTTTTATAGAACTAGAACAAAAAATTTCACAATTTGTATGGAAACGCAAAAGACCCCGAATAGCCAAAGCAATCTTGAGAACGAAAAATGGAGCTGGAGGAATCAGGCTCCCTGACTTCAGACTACACTACAAAGCTACAGTAATCAAGACAGTATCGTACTGGCACAAAAACAGACATATAGATCAATGGAACAGGACAGAAAGCCCAGAGATAAACCCATGCACATATGGTCACCTTATCTTTGATAAAGGAGGCAAGAATATACAGTGGAGAAAAGACATCCTCTTCAATAAGTTGTGCTGGGAAAACTGGATAGGTACATGTAAAAGTATGAAATTAGAACACTCCCTAACACCATACACAAAAATAAAATCAAAATGGATTTTTAAAAAAATGGATTAAAGGCCTAAATGTAAGGTCAGACACTATAAAACTCTTAGAGGAAAACATAGGCAGAACACTCTGTGACATAAATCACAGCAAGATCCTTTTTGACACACCTGCTAGAGAAATGGAAATAAAAGCGAAAATAAACAAATGGAACCTAATGAAACTTAAAAGCTTTTGCACAGCAAAGGAAACCATAAACAAGACCAAGACAACCCTCATAATGGGAGAAAATATTTGCAAATAAAGCAACTGACAAAGGATTAATCTCCAAAATTTACAAGCAGCTCATGCAGCTCAATAACAAAAGAACAAACAACCCAATCCAAAAATGGGCAGAAGACCTAAATAGATAGGAACAAACAGACATAAAGGATAGATAGAGAGGGAGGGAGATGCAAGAGGGAAGAGATATGGGAACATATGTATATGTATAACTGATTCACTTTGTTGTAAAGCAGAAACTAACACACCATTGTAAAGAAATTATACTCCAATAAAGATGTTAAAAAAAAAAACCAGACATATAGATCACTGGAACAGAATAGAAAGCCCAGAAATAAACCCATATAGCTACAGTCAATCTTAAACAAAGGAGGCAAGAATATACAATGGGAAAAGGTCTCTTCAGCAAATGGTGTTGGAAAAATTCGACAGCTGCATGCAAACCAATGAAGTTAGAACACACCCACACACCATATACAAAAAAACTCAAAATGGTTTAAAGACATGAACATAAGACATGACACCATAAAACTCCTAGAAGAGAACATAGGCAAAACATACTGACATAAATCATACCAACATTTTCTTTGGTCAGTCTCCCAAGGCAATAAAAATAAAAGCAAAAATAAGCAAATGAGACCTAATCAAACTTACAAGCTTTTGCACAGCAAAGGAAACCGTAAACAAAATGAAAAGACAACCTACAGAATGGGAGAAAATACTTGCAAACAATGCGACCAACAAGGGCTTAATTTCCAAAGTACACAACTCATACAACTCAATAAACAACAACAACAAAAACAACCCAATTGAAAAGTGGACAGAAAACCTAAATAGACATTTGTGCAAAGAAGACATACAGGGCTTCCCTGGTGGCCCAGTGGTTGAGAGTCCGCCTGCCAATGCAGGGGACACGAGTTCATGCCCCGGCCCGGGAAGATCTCACATGCCACGGAGCGGCTGGGCCCGTGAGCCATGGCCGCTGAGCCTGCGCATCCGGAGCCTGTGCTCCACAATGGGAGAGGCCACAACAATAAGAGGCCCACGTACCGCAAAAAAAAAAAAAAAAAAAAAAAAAAGACATACAGATGGCCAATACGCACATGAAAAGATGCTCATCATCGCTAATTATTAGAGAAATGCAAATCAAAGCTATAATGAGGTACCACTTCACACCGGTCAGAATGGCCTTCATTAAAAAGTCTACAAATAACAAATGCTGGAGGAGGTGTGGAGAAATGGGAACCCTCCTACACTGTTGGTGGGAATGTAACTTGGTGCAGTCACTATGGAAAACAGTATGGAAGGTCCTTAAAAAACTAAAAATAGAGTTACCACAGGATGCAGCAATCCCATTCCGGGGCATATATCCAGACAACACTATAGTTCAAAAAGATACATGCACCCCTATGTTCATAACAGCACTATTTACAATAGCAAAGACAGGGAAACAACCTAAATGTCCATCGACAGATGAATGGGTAAAGAACTTGCGGTATATATACAATGGAAAACTACTCAGCCATAAAAAAGAATGAAATAATGCTATTTGCAGTCACATAGATGGACCTAGAGATTATTATGCTAAGTGAAGTAAGCCATGCAGAGAAAGACCAATACCGTATGATGCCACTTATATGTGCAATCTAAAATATGACACAGACGAACATATTTACGAAACAGAAACAGACTTAGAGACATAGAGAACAGACTGGTGGTTGCCAAAGAGGAGGGGCGGTGGGAGAGGGAAGAACTGGGAGTTTGGGATTAGCAGATGCAAACTATTTATATATAGGATAAACAACAAGGTCCTACTGTATAGCAGAGGAAACCATATTCAATATCCTGTAATAAACCATAATGGAAAAGAATATGAAAAAGAATATATATGTATAACTGAATCACTTTGTTGTACACAAGAAATTAACACAATGCTGTAAATCAACTGTACAATAAATTTTTTTTTTAAAAGCGTTGTTTGTTTTTTATTTTCCTGTCATCTAGCATGACTGTAGGATTTTAACTGGGATTTGAATAAATCTTAAGCGGAACATAATTTTCTCTAATCAAACTCTGGGCTTCAAGAAACATTTCAGGGTTTAAAAAAGACTTTCCCAGCACCTAACTGTGCCACCTTCTTGAGAATAAGACTCTGTCAACCTCATGTTATACAATAATGAAGCTAGCTCCTAAGTTTTCCTGTGTAGATAGTAGGAAATAACTGGGGAAAGGACTTTTGTCAGGGCCTCTTTTTAAAGCATGCTTAATCCACCCTAATTTGAGGGGGGAAAAAAAATCAACATCTGGATTACTGCCTCTTCCTCTACAATCTTACTTCAGATCTTCGTTTTTGTTTTTAGAGCTTCTTAACCTGTTTTTTTTTTAATATAAATTTATTTATTTATTATTTATTTATTTATGGCTGTGTTGGGTCTTCACTGCTGCGCACAGGCTTTCTCTAGTTGCGGCGAGCGGGGCTACTCTTCATTGAGGTGTGCGGGCTTCTCACTGCGGTGGCTTCTCTTGCTGCAGAGCGTGGGCTCTAGGCCCGCGGGCTCAGTAGTTGTGGCGCACGGGCTTAGTTGCTCTGTGGCATGTGGGATCTTCCTGGACCAGGGATCGAACCCATGTCGCCTGCGTTGGCAGGAAGATTCTTAACCACTGCGGCACCAGGAAAGTCCTCTTAATCTGTTTTTATCTAGTACCTCCAAACCTGGCAATTCACCCACACACACACACACTATGAAATACTTTTCTCCATAAACAAGCATTTGGTCTTATAACCCTCAACGCTTCACTTTTAGATAATGAACATTCCCTGTGGCTCATTCAGAAGAAGTTCAAAATTAAATTTCAGCACAGAGAGAGCCAGAATAAGGGAGATGCTACTGTTCAAAGCTCCTGCCTAAAGGGTCCTAAACTCTTAGTGGAAAAAATTAAATGTACCTCCTAGTTTTTATCCTCTCACCTTATAAAACCAGAACAACGTAAACTTTTCAAAGTCATACAGAAGAAATTGCCACCTCTGCTGCCACCAACCTGTGTTAGATTTTTGTGGCCTTGTACACACAAGTCCTATGGCATTCTGAGATGAACCAGATACACGTCACCTGACATCAGCAGGTACAGTCAGCTGACGTTCGGCATAGCAATTTGTCCAAGGAAATAACACAACCTTTCCTGTGGCTTAATTAAGCCTTCTAAGGTATGTTGGTTTGGGGGAAGTTTCAATGTATCTGTGTAATTTTAAACATAACTTACAAAGTTTATCCCCTGAATATGTGCTGTGTTTTCCTTTTGTTTGTTTGTTTTTTCCTTTGGGGACTGGGGGACTAGACAGCTACATGTAAAAGAATGAAACCAGACCATTTCCTCGCACCATATACAAAAATAAACTCAAAATGGATTAGATTTAAATTTAAGATCTGAAACCATAAAACTCCAAGAAGAAAACACGCAGTACTCTTTGACGTTGCTCTTAGAAATATTTTTTTGCATCTGTATATTCAGACAAGGAAACCAAAACAGAAAACAAATGGGACTACAAACTGAAAAGCTTTTGCAAAGTGAAGGAAACCAACAAAACAAAAAGGCAATCTACTGAATAGGAGAAGATATTTGCAAAACAATATATCCAGTAAGGGGTTAATATCCCAAACAGAACTCATACAGATTAATATCAAAAAATAAACAATCCAATTAAAAATGGGTGGAGGGGGCTTCCCTGGTGGCGCAGTGGTTGAGAGTCCGCCTGCCGATGCAGGGGACGCGGGTTCGTGCCCCGGTCTGGGAAGATCCCACATGCCGCGGAGCGGCTGAGCCCGTGAGCCATGGCCGCTGAGCCTGCGCGTCCGGAGCCTGTGCTCCGCAACCGGAGAGGCCACAACAGTGAGAGGCCCGCGTACCGCAAAAAAAAAATAAAAATAAAAATAAATTAAAAATAAAAATGGGTGGAGGATCTAAACAGGCATTGTTCGGAAGGAAACATACAGATAGGCAACAGATAATCACATAAAAATTATGCTCAGCGTCACTAATTGGGGAAATGCCCATCAAAACCACAATGAGATATCACTTCACCTGACAGAATGGCTATCATCAAAAAGAACATGTGTTGGTTTAAAAGGATGTGCTAATAATCACCTGCCCAGGCGACCCACGTCTTAAGTTGCTTCTGCCACAACCTACTCTACTCAGACTAATTTCTCGATCCCATCCCACACATTAGTCATAAGTGCACCATTACTTCATCAACACATTCTTACTCACATATTTGAAACTTTCCTCTCTGGAATATTTCCCCAATTCCCACCCAGTTCTCCTAACATGCATGTGGCTATATTTTCTATAGGCTGAGTTTTGAATACGCCCCACAGCAGATGTATGATAAAGGGTTAGTATCCAAATTCCCGGCCAAATTTCATAAAAATGACTCCACATAATATGATTCTCCAACTAGACACATTTACGGCTAGCAACCATTTCATTTCTTTGCATTCTGAGCACCTGGCTGGTCAGAGCCTGGTTGGGCATTCCAATACTGCTCCCACATTTAAAACACCTGGGGATCACCACTGCAAGATCAGCTGCTACTTACACGACTTTCTGGAGATGACAGGTGGCATGGGTTATCTGCTCACAAAGAATCCTCACTGAGGACTGACTCAGAAAGCTTTCCCTCACATCCAGAAAGTTCAGGTTCTTGTTTGAACTGAACACAGAGCAGAGATCTGCCCAGAGGTGAAGAGAATGATGGTCGTGCTGTGACCTAGGAGAAAGGCATTGACAAGACCACCTATGAAAAGCACGTACAGGAAAAGCAACAAGAACGGGTAGGCTGCACAGCCAAGAAAAGCATCAGCAAGATAAACATGAACCTACTAAATGGGAGAAAATGTCTGCATACTGTATGTCTGATCACCACGGAAACAGAAATCAAAACCACAGTGAGATACCACCTCACACCTGTAAGAATGACCATCATCGGAAAGACAAGTAACGGACTTCCCGGGTGGCGCAGTGGTTAAGAATCCGCCTGCCAATGCAAGGGACATGGGTTCAAGCCCTGGTCCGGGAAGATCCCACGTGCCAGGGAGAAACTAAGCCCGTACGCCACAACAAGAGAAGCCACCGCAATGAGAAGCCCGCGCACTGCAACAGAGAGTAGCCCCCACTCGCCACAACCAGAGAAAGCCTGTGCGCAGCAACAAAGACCCAACGCAGCCAAAAAATAAATAAATAAGTAAATTTATTTTATTTTTTAAAAAAGTGGTGAGCTGATCAAAAGGTACAAACACCCAGTTATAAGATAACTAAATCCTGGGATGTAACGTACAGCATGGTGGCTATGTATTAAAACAAATGTTTTGAAAGAATTGGCAGGGAGGGAAGTTATATGAAATGTCTAGAGTGTCCTGAGCCCATCTGCCACACGGAAACTATAATACTACAGTATTGTTCTCCAGTATTACAGTATTATAAACTATAATATAAATATAATAAATAATAAAACTATATAATAAATAATATAATAAATATAATATAATAATATAATAAAATATATAATAATATAATAAAATATATAATAAAATATAATATATAATAAATATATATTATTATATTATAATTATTATAATATAATATATAATATAATAAATATAATATAATTTATAATATAATAAAAATAAATATATATAATAAATATAATATAATAAAACTATAATACTAAAACAAAGTAAGGTTCCAAAGCTCCCATTCCTAATCTGAACATCATGTTTCCCAACTTTAATGGTGAGTTGGCAGAAAGAAATTTCAGCCAGGCATCCCAGAGGATTCTGACCCTAAGCCATAGGGAGCAGTAGGGACTCTGTCCTCTTCCTGAAAGAGTGTGGGCTGAGGCTGAAGATGGGAGAACTCGTAGCATTAAAAAATATATATATTTTTAATGGGTTCTTACCTCTCAACCTGAGCATCTGATTTCAACGTGGTATCATTCTCCAGGAATATCCTCTTTCCTACCTGCAGTGAAATTTTCTGCAAGTTTTGACAATGTTTAAGGCAGAAAGAAGACTGCATCATTTCCAATGTACTTGTCAAGTGGATAGAGATCTCCGTGACGGCAGCCACTGCCTCCTCCACAAGCTCCTCCTCCTGAGATTCATAAAGACAACACAAAACCTCCTTCGCATCCATGGTTGAGAAGGGTTTCTTCCCCTGGGGCATTGATCTGCATTTCAGTAACTGCTGCTTGACCTCCATGGATACCAGACAGCCAAAAGTCGTCTCCAGCTCCGTGGCCCTTTCTTTGTTGGAGAGGCCAAATACGAAGTAGCCCACCTGGGTCAGGCTGGGGTTCTTCAGTCTTCCTTCCTTGGACAGCAGCTTCTGCACATCCCCAATGTGGCACCTGTGGCCACCCACGTCCTCCTTCTCCGTCTCCAAGACATAGAACATGGCGGCCAGGAACTGCTGGACGCTGAGGTGGATGAAAGAGTAGCAGGCCTCACAGTCTTTGCTCTTCCGGAGAATATTCTTGTCCAGGAAAGGACGGAGGGCAGACTCCTGTACCCCAAGTCTCCTGAGGTCTTCTCCATCAAACACAGATGTCTGTGTCCATATGCCCTCAGCGGCCAAGAGGCACACAGACTTCAACGGAGCTTGGAGACAGTCCCTGGGGCAGCTGCTGCGAGCTGCTGTGAACTGGCTGCAGAGAAAACGCAGGAACAGGGACGTGGTGGTCCGGCAGGTCGAGGCAGGGTCCTCCCCCCTCTCCATCTGCCGTTTCAGACACGTGCAGACAATCCAGCACACGGCAGGCGCTGAGCCCATGTGGAACAGAGCTGCGTTCTCCTTCATCAACTCGAACGCTCGCAGGGCTTGCGTCTCCTCTTCAAAGTGTTTCAGGAAATACGCCTTCCTGTCCAGCTCCAAGAACCCCTCGATCTCTATGAAGAGTGGTTGTTCAACCAAGAGCCGGAGCCCCCTCAGGGCCTCCGGTCGAGTGGTGATCACTAAAGTGGACCTGGGTAACATTTTTCTCTTCAGCAAACTCCCCAGGAGGACGGGCACTGGCTTCTGCTTCCTCCAGTCGCCGCATATGTCATGGATGAGCGCCCCCGAGGGGACTCTCAGCTCATCAAAGCCATCAATGACGAACAGGATTTTCCGTGCTTGGGTGAGGATCCCTGGAATGGCATCCTGCAAATCCGGCCCGTTCGCAGATATCAGCTCTGCAAAAGTGCACGTCCCCTTGTGGTTGAGGTCCTTGCAGCTGAGATAGAAGGCGGAATTGGATGTCTCTGCCTGGTCGTCCTGTGTCCAGTCCAGCATCAGCTGTTTGGCCACTGTGGTTTTCCCGACACCGGCAGGACCATGCAGCACCACTGTAAGTGGCATCGACTGTATGGACGTTTGGGGCTTCAAGTATGATATCAACTTTGGGCTTCTCTGGGTAATGTTGTGGAAACCACCATCATCTCCTGGCCAAAGTGTATTCTTCCAGATAGAAAATTTCTCCATCGTGTTTCTCTCTCTCCTCTTCACCTATATTGATCTGTAATGGGAGAGAATTGAGGTACCAGTGATTACACTTAGCTGGAAAATTCATACGGTAAAGGACCAGCGTCAGGGAGGAAGTAATGTTCCTCTACCCTTCTGGGTTCTTCCGGCTGGTCTAAGAATTAAACTGACATGAGATGGATTGACAAGAGAAAAAAACAAAATTTTAATAATATATACATGACCCAGGAACACAGAATTACTCACCAAAATGGCTGAATCCCTCACCTTAAATACCATCTCAGCTAAACAAAAGAAGGAAGATGTTGAAGGTAATGGTTTGGGATTTCAAAGGGGAGGAAGGAAATACACTTGGAAATGGAAAAGCAAATATTTGGTAGACAAAGGTTTGCTGGGCCAGCAGGAACCATGGGACCCAGAGTGCACTCTGGTCTCCAGATCCCGCTGAGTTTCCCCACCACCCTTAGCCCACATTTTTTGCAGACATCTCTGGTGACAGCTCTGTTCCGGGAATAGGGTCTCTATCTAAAGTCTTAAGGTGGTTAAGAGGAAGTCAAAGTTTCTTCCTGAGTAGTTTGGGCCTCGATCGTTTCAGCTTGAAATAATCTGCAGGCCAAAGAGACATTTTGGGGTGGTAAGTTTTGCTCCCCTACACCAGAAATGAGGAAGCAAGAAGAGGAAAATTACCACGCACACGACTGAACACCAAAGCTACGACTATAAGACAGTAGTTCCCTGGCGGTCCAGTGGCTAAGACTCCAATGCAGGGGGTGTGGGTTCGATCCCTGATAGGGGAACTCAGATCCTGCACGCTGCCATGGCCAAAGGAAAAAACAAAAAAAAAGGGGTAGTAGTTCTCCACCTGCGTTTTCTAACCCCCAAGTCTCCTTTTGCCTCTTCCAATGATACCTAGCAGGGCCCCGTGGGGCTCCTGGGCACCAAGCCTTTCTGTGTCCCCCCATTTCTTGATCACAGGAAATAGCCTTCATTCAGCCTCCATGACCTTCCCTGGGTTCCAAGAAGCAGGTTCAAGCAGTTGTTAATTAGGGGGAAGGAGGGGATGTGAGACCAGGGAGAAAGAGTCAAGGGAAACATTTGTGCAGCCTGGGGGCAAGGTCCTGGTTCCCCATCAAGGAATACATACAACAACATCTCTGAGCTGTTTTGCAGATACTGAAACCCCTCCAGGTGGGAGAAGTTAACAGTTAATGATGATATGCTGCCCAAAAGCAGGTACACCCCAGACCAGTTGTAACTTGAAGGTTGATGAAGCTGACTTCCACTTACCTCACTACCAACCAGTCAGAAGAAACGCCCATGAGCTGATCACGGCCTCTTTGAACCATTACTATAAAACTTCTCACTACCCTCTCCAAGGGGGTGGGGGGGCACAGTTTTGAGGGCATGAGCCCGCTGTGGCCCCCTTTGCCTGGCAAAGCAATAAAGCTATTCTTTTTTACTTCACTCAAAACTCTGTCTCCGAGATTTAATTCGGTATCGGGGTAGAGGCCAGGTTCAGCTGCACTAGCTTTGAGTTATCTATTCTTTGCACTGTGAACGCTTCGTTAAACCCACATGGGTGAAAGCTCGACCCACAGGGCTATCTGTGCTTCCTAGATTAGACATTATTGTAGATAAAGAGAACTTTAAGTATTGAGTCTACTTTATTTTTATTATGGTAAAATACACAACATTTTTAACCACTTTAACGTGTACGATTCAGTGGCATTGAAAACATGTTCAGAGCTATGCAACCCCATCACCACTATTTAGTTCAAAGACTTTCATCGCCCCAAACAGACACCCCATATGCATCAAGCATGCATTCCCCATTTCCCCCTTCCCCAGTCCGTGGCCATCAATCACCTGCATTCTGTCTTGGTGGATTTATCTATTGGGCACATTTCACATATGTGGAATTATAAAATGTGGCCTTCTGTGTCTGGCTTCCTTCACTTAGCATAATATGTGAGTTTCATAGAGACTCTACTATTAAGTCTGTATTGCCTTCTTGGCTCATCCATCTTAAACTGTGACGTCAAAAGTAAACCCCGGGCTTCCCTGGTGGCGCAGTGGTTGAGAGTCCGCCTGCCGATGCGGGGGACACGGGTTCGTGCCCCGGTCCGGGAAGATCCCACATGCCGTGGAGCGGCTGGGCCCGTGAGCCATGGCCGCTGAGCCTGCGCATCCGGAGCCTGTGCTCCGCAACGGGAGAGACCACAATGGTGAGAGGCCCACGTACCGGAAAAAAAAAAAAAAAAAGTAAACCCGAAGAATCCACATGCCATTAGAAGTGATTGAATGGCTCAGGTCTCTATGCTGGGGGGAAGAGTTACATACGTAAACACCAAATACCTAAGAATAAGTCTAGGATCATGCATCCCATCTCTCCCTTGAGAGCCACAAGTCTGTAATAAAAAAAAAAGTTGGGGTTAGGACTCCGCGTTTTCACTGCCAAGGGCCTGTGTTCAATCCCTGGTCAGGGAACTAAGATCCCACAAGCTGCGCCGTGTGGCGCACCCAAAAAAAAAAAGAAAGAAAGAAAAGAAATCATCAGTAAATGGAGAAATAACATTCATGAGTTGGCAGGCTCTGTATTACAGTATCCGTTCTTTCCAAATTGTTCTACAGCTTCCATCGTAGGGGAGCAAAACTTGGTGCCCCAAAACGTCTCTGGAGCACGTGCGTTATCTCAAGCTGAAAACAATGGAGGCCCAAAAGACTCAGGAAGAAACTATGACTTTCCCCCTAACTTCCTAAAAAACTTCAGACAGAGGGTCTCTTCTTGGAATAGAGCTGCCACCAGAGGTATATGCAAAGAACACGAGCTAAGTGTGGCAGGGGAAACTCAGCAGGGCCTGGAGATCAGAGGCCACTCTACGTTCCTGCCTGGCCCAGCAAACACTTGTTTACCAAACATTTGCTTTTCCGTCTTCAGGTGAATGGCCTTTCTCCCCTCTGAAGTCCCAAACCGCTACCCACAACATCCCCTTTTGTCTTGAGAAATGGAATATTTCCTGCCCTATGGGTAAACAAAGGATGTCACAGTCATCAGCGATTACAGCCACCAGCCACCAGTCAGCTGGTGAGCCCTGAGGGAACTCAGGAAGGAAACAAAGGATACCCGCCATCTAGCAGCCAGCAGACTGCAGCCACTCCCCACGGTGAGCCCTGAGGGAACTCAGGATGAGAAAACGGGGGATACTGACCTCAGCCGAGGTGCCTGTCAAAGGAATGGTTTCAGTGAGCCCAGACTCTTGCATCTTCCCATACATAGAAAAGTGCTAAGTGCCTTAACTCGAGATATCTGGTTTCCTTTTATTAACGGTAACCTTTTGCTCCTACCACCTGCCCTTTATTGCAAAACTCCTGTATATCCCAGCTCCCCCCTCACCTCCTCAGAGCAGTTCTCTCAGGGTTATTTGAGACCCTGACTCCCAGGCTTGAAGTCCTCAGCAAATCCCCCAAATATAACATAACTCTCAACTTTTAGGTGGTGAAAATATTTTTTTGGTCGACAGTCTTTAGCTGAAGTTGGTACTTAAGGTAAGGGTTTGGGCCGTTATGGCCAGTTATGCAGTCTCCCTGACTCTCTCCCATTCATACATATGGTGCTAAACAACTGGCAGATTTTTTTCTTGTTTATCAGTCCCAGGTCAATTCTTAGGCCAGCCAGAAGAACCTAGAAGGGTGGAGGAACAGTCTTCCTCCCTGACATATTAAAACAAGATAAAACTCAACGGAAAGAAATCAAAAGATGTGGAAAAGGCACTTCAAAAAGGAACGGCCAAATAGCCAATAAGCATATTGAGACCTTCAACCTCGTTAGACTTCAGAGAAATGCAAATTAAGAACCTGATGAACAGAAAAAACGACACCCCCATCAGAATGGTTAAAATTAAAGACGGGCACAAGCACTTCACACAATGAAGGACAACTCTTACAGGGTGGCACGAGTTAAACGGAGAAAACAGGAACTTCCCTGGTGGCCCAGTGGTTGAGAATCCACCTGCCAATGCAGGGGGCACGGGTTCGAGCCCTGGTCCGGGAAGACCCCACGTGCCGCGGAGCAACTGGGCCCGCGCACCACAACTACTGAGCCTGTGCTCTACAGCCCGCGAGCCACAACTACTGACCCTGCACTCTAGAGCCCAAGCTCTGCAACGAGAGAGAGAAGCCCGGGCACCACAACGAAGAGCGGACCCCGCTCGCCGCAACTAGAGAAAGCCCACGCGCAGCAACGAAGACCCAACGCAGCCAAAAATAAATAAGTAGGTAAATTTAAATTGAGAAAACACCACTGCCAAACTTGCGGGAGGTTTTCGCTACAGCTAACTAAGCACATGTGCTCTATGACACAGCAATTTTACCTCCAATTAGAAACCCCGCGATAATCAGTGCTTAGGTCTGCAAAAGATGCACGCACATCTGTTCACAGAACCCTTATTCTTCATGTCCCCAAACTGTAGTTGTAAAAGAAACCATACAACGAGAACTCTGAGTTGATTCAATGTATATGAAGTTTACAACAAGCAAAACGAACGTGTGGTGGTAGTAGTCAGAATAGAGGTTGCCTTTCCCAAACAGCTCAGAGAGAAGAGTAAACCTCCCCTGGAAAAGTTGTCTATTGACCTGGTAAGTGATTACATGGGAGTGTGACTATATACATGAACATACACTGATGTAATCGCTCATCAAGTATGATTAGCTAATTAAGTATGATAGTAAATATGTACAACCAGAGATTATATTTATACATATACAAATGCACACACGAAAAAATGTTTCAAAAACTCAAGAGGAAGTTAGCATAGCTTTTTAACTGAGAAGTGACAAGATAAAAGACAAAATATGCCTCCATAAGATGTTCACTTTATAAACATACCCCCTTTATCTGGATAATCTCCTCTACATTTTCTGTAATCCCTGTCTTTCTAAGGAGCCACTATGATAGTCAACATCTGAGTATTTACCATGCACAGGAACTATTATAAGCTCTTCTACAGATCATATTTTTTTCTTCCAACCATCTTACTGGGTAAATTCTATTATCTACGCTTCATATGAGGAATCTGAGGCTTAGGGAAGTGGTTCTCAAAGTATGGCCCGCAGACCACAGCATCATCTGGGAACTCATGAAAATGCTGATTCTTAAGCCCTATCCCCAGCCCTACAAAATCAAAAGCTCTGGAGGTAGGCCCAGAAAACCGTGTTTTAACAAAGCTTCCAGGTGATTATGATAAATGCTAGTTTTAGAATCACGGGCATAGGGAAACAAAGGCCCAAGTACTCACATTTGCTCAAGTTGAAGCCAAGATTATATCCAGGAGTTTAACTCAAGAACCTGTGCTCTCAACCACTGACACTTCCTCAATGGAACAAAAAGCAAATAAATAAACAAAAATCCTTACATCCTCGGGCATTAAATGGGCAACACTGGGGAAGACTCACAAGAAGAAAAACACTGTTAAGTAAGCACGTGGGGGAAATTACACCCAATTAGAAGATTTACTGTGAAAAATGTTTCAAATCACAACATATAAGAGCTCACAAGTGTTATATTTAATATAAAAATGCTCATGCTAAAATGCTAAGTCATGGGCTTCCCTGGTGGCGCAGTGTTTGAGAGTCCGCCTGCCGATGCAGGGGACACGGGTTCGTGCCCCGGTCCGGGAAGATCCCACGTGCCACGGAGCGGCTGGGCCCGTGAGCCATGGTCGCTGAGCCTGCGCGTCCAGAGCCTGTGCTCCGCAACGGGAGAGGCCACAACAGTGAGAGGCCCACGTACCGCAAAAAATAAAATAAAATAATTAACATAACTTAACATAAAATACAATAAAATAAAATAAAATGCTAAGTCAGAAGAGCACAATAACCAAAAAGCATCATCACACCTGTAACGTGCCGACTGAAGCAAGACAACCACCTCCTCAGACAGAAAAGTGCTGGAAGCATATACACCCCCAAAACCCAACGACTGTGTCTGAGTTTCCACGCCATGGATGATTTTATCCAGATATTTTCCCTTTTTTCAATGCTGCCTCTGGTGAACACGCATTTGGTTTGGGGAAGAAAAAATGTGAAAGGGAAATGAGTCACCCAGGTCACAGAAAGTCAAAGGGTAAACACGCCGCCTGTCATGTTTTCCAGTTGAGATGAGGAGGAAGAAGTTCCAGGAAGGTGGCGGGTGATGAGGTTAGAAGCCAGACTGAGTAGACGGGGACACACAGGAGTGATGGCGACTTGGAGCCACACAGAGCTCTTCTTAGAAACCTGACAGGGAGAGTGAAACCTACATTTCAGGTTTAAGAGCCCACAGGTGAAGGGAGGGGTGAAGGTCCTCGACAAGCATAGGGAGGGGGACACGAAAGCTGCTGGAATTTTGGATCAGACAGTGACGAGGAAAAGGGCTTGCGTCTGAAGACGGAGCACACAGCAGCACAGCGTGAATGAAGCGGACCATTAAAGTAGGCAGAAAGTCACCATCTCGTTCCAGCCTGGGCGCTGCTTACACGTCAATAATGTGGTTCTCACGTAACTGAAGGACGACCAGTTAGGATTGCAGGTAACACCACGAACCGCTCGTTGACTAAAGGAGGTAGCCCAGTACAGCAAAACCGCATTAGAGCCACGTGGGAAAACAAGGAAGGTACATGCCCAAGACTAAAGGGTGCACAGAGGTAGTTAGCTCTCTGGACCCCCCAGGAGACGGAGCATAATTCCTTGAAGGAGATATTGGGGGGAAACCCGAATGAAGTCAGAGAAGGAAACAAAAGAGGAATTTCTGGTTCCGTACGAATGGCTAAGGATGAACATGTACATGTGAGAACCCCCGGAGTGGAGAGTGACATAACCTCTGGCTTCCTACCCTAACCCTGCTCAAGTAACTGGATAAGTCATTTAATTTCCAGTTCCCACTGCTAAGCCTGTTTGGCCAAGAGCCACACCTGAAACCATGCGATGCCAGGAATATAGAGGCTCCTTCCCTGAGTGAAGATGCCTTGTAATGACAGCAGCAGAGACACTCCCGCTTAGGTCATTCTCTCTGCTCTTACCATCATGAAAGCGGATTTTTCCCACCCAGAATGAATGGGTGACGGGAAAAGGGGGGAGTCCTCGACTTGGGTATATTCATAGGCAGATAAAAGCAGGACCTGAGAGGTAGCCTTGAAAAATGAATAACAAAATGTGTTGATGGAGTCAAATAGACTACAGGTGAATAGCTTTACCCTTAGCGGAAAGCAATTCTTTGTTTTGGTGGGTTTTTTTTTTTTTTTTGGCCGTGCCACGGGGCACGTGGGATCTTAGCTCGCAAACCGGGGATGGAAGCCGTGCCCCCTGCAGTGGAAGCTCAGACCCCTAACCACTGGACACCAGGGAAGTCCCAAGCAGTGCTTTATTTGAAATAGGTATGAGCAACGTAAGGGTGAAGACCAGTGCTGAGAAACTTAGGACCTGAGCTGGAACAAGCCTGAAAGGCTCTGCTGTCACAGCAAAACAAATGCAAAGACACTTGCTGAAAAGGAAGCGATATGCTGCCGCCTGGAACTACAAAATTGCTCAGGACTCTGCATCTAATTAGCAGCAGTAGTTCCCCTTGATGCTCTGTCACCACAAGCATTTGGGGGGAAAAAAACACAAATTTATAAATTCATGACCACGTCGCTGTCCCCCACCCTTCATGACAGTGACACCTGGATCCGTCTTTTGAGATCAAGGAGTGATACCATCCCGAATTATAGATGCAAAACTGAGGCTCTGACACAGTAGTCCTCGGCTCGAAATTACAGTGGGAATGCAAAGATACCGCAGGTGGGCCGGAGGGATCTCTTTGGGGTGATGGAAACGTCCTGAAATTGGGTTAGAGTTACGGTTGCACAACTCTGTTGTAAGTCTGCTAAAAGTAACTGTACACTTAAAATGGGTGGATTTTGCAAGATGGAAATCATACCTTAAAGAAACACTTAAAAATAGCATTGGGGGCTTCCCTGGTGGCGCAGCGGTTGAGAGTCCGCCTGCCGATGCAGGGGACTCAGGTTCGTGCCCCAGTCCGGAAGGATCCCACATGCCGCGGAGCGGCTGGGCC
Source organism: Delphinus delphis (assembly GCF_949987515.2). Classification (NCBI taxonomy): domain Eukaryota; kingdom Metazoa; phylum Chordata; class Mammalia; order Artiodactyla; family Delphinidae; genus Delphinus; species Delphinus delphis. Next base: position 3,500,317 of record NC_082702.1, on the reverse strand, counting down.
CGTGAGCCATGGCCGCTGAGCCTGCGCGTCCGGAGCCTGTGCTCCGCAACGGGAGAGGCCACGACAGTGAGAGGCCCGCGTACGGCAAAAAAAAAAAAAAAAATGGCATTGGAAGAAAAAAGTTACACATGAGAGGCTTCCCTGGTGGCGCAGTGGTTGAGAGCCCGCCTGCCGAGGCAGGGGACACGGGTTCGTGCCCCGGTCCGGGAGGATCCCACATGCCGCGGAGCGGCTAGGCCCGTGAGCCATGGCCGCTGAGCCTGCGCGTCCGGAGCCTGTGCTCCGCGGCGGGAGAGGCCACAGCAGTGAGAGGCCCGCGTACCGCAAAAAAAAAAAAAAAAGTTACACATGAAATCACTGGCAGCTATCCCCCCCTCCACATCTCGTCTCCTCCTTATAAAGAGAGAACTCACCTTGAGGCCCGCAAAAACCTTCTCGAAGTCTCACGCCGCCATTCAAGCTCGCAACATTCCGTGCAAAGGCTCCACCAATAATTGCCACTGAGTTAAGAGATCAGACAGAGAAACAGGTACAAGAGTAGGTACTCACCTCCCTTCGGCTACGACTCAGTTGCAACCTGTGGGTTACCTCACGCAAAGCAAAGCCTCCACCAAGAGGAAGTCTTCTACCAGCCCGCACTCTGTGATTGGCCCGTGGGACCTGGCGGGAGGGCAGGACTTCCGGTCCAGGGTGCAATGGCTCTCCTTATAATGGTCAACCGGTGGTTCTCAATCTTTAAAGTGAGACTCACATTGAAATTACCCAGGTCCAATCCTTGGTCATCCTACTCGAATTGGTCTGGGGTGGGCTTTAAGAAGCCAGAAGCCTTCAAAAGCCCCCCAGGTGATTCTGCTACTGACCAGGGTTCTTGACCTTCCCCAATCAATAGAAATTGATCAGAGGCCAGACAAGAAATTCGTGCAAGGTTTTATTGGGGCACTTGCTGCAGCTGGGGGGAGAGAGAACAAACTTCGGGTTCCCTTGCTGGCCTGCTCCCCAAGGCAGGGGGAGGGAGGGTGAGCTCTCTCCTTATATGGGGAGAAGGTAGGGGTGTGTCCAGGGTGTCGGGCTGGAGGGGGGGCTTAGGTGGTTTGCCCACCCATGAGGTGGTGTTTTGTGCAGGGGGCATGCTCAGTACCCTGCTTTTGCTCCCAACCCCCAGCCCCCCCGCTTTTGCTCCGGGCTCTTCAAAATTGTCAGTTGCGTTTTCTGGTCTCTTTGTATCTCTTGTCCAGAATTTGCCCCACCTGTAGGTAGGCACGCAGTTATTTTTAGTCCCATGTAGTTTCTTTGTATTTTGTTGCTCGAGGAGTCCAGGTGCAAGCATTGCAGCAAAGGGTCCCAGGTCCCAGCCCGTCTCAATTCTTGTATTTTTTTTAATTTTTAAAAATTGCTGTTTACTATATTTTATTTATTTATTTTTAATTTTTGGCCACACCACGCAGCATGTGGGATCTTAGTTCCCCGACCAGGGATCGAATCCACACCCCCTGCATTGGAAGGCGGATTCTTAACCACTGTACCACCAGAGGATTCCCCAGCCTGTCTCAATTCTAATGTGCAATCTCTCTCCCAGACCAACTAGGTCAGGTTTTTCAACCTTGGCACCTAGCAATATTTTGAGATGGATGATTCTTTGTTATGGGGAGCTGCCCTGTGCATGGTAGGATGTTTAGCAACATCCCTGGTCTCCACCCACTAGATGCCAGTAGCACCATCCAGTTCTGACAACCAAAAATGTCTCCGAAGTTTGTCAAATGTCCGCTGGGGAACAAAAATCACCCCAGGTTGAGAACCACTGACACAGGTGCAATTAGCTGACTCCATCATACCAAGGGTATTGAAATGCACCCATATTCCATGTTAACTAAAATGTATCTATCACAATGGTCAAGTGCATTTTTTCTACAGTTGATGGTATTAGTTACTGTTGACATTTAAGTGTGCATCCATGTCACTTATTTTGTATCAATTCTTCTAGGTATTAATTTTAACTCATTGTGCCTCTTTGAGAGCCAATGTTTTTCAAGGAAAAAAAATTGAAAACCTGAGGACTCTCCAGGCTCTATGACTGGAAAATAGCCTGTGGCTAAATAACAATATTTAATATCTTGTAAGAACCTATAATGGAATATAATCAGAAAAAAATAACTGAATCACTATGCTGTACGCCTGAAACTAACAATATTTTAAATCAACTCTACTTCAATTTTTTTTTTTTTTTTTTTTTGCGGTACGCGGGCCTCTCACTGTTGTGGCCTCTCCCGTTGCGGAGCACAGGCTTCAGACGCACAGGCTCAGCGGCCATGGCTCACGGGCCCAGCCGCTCCGCGGCATGTGGGATCTTCCCAGACCGGGGCACGAACCCGTGTCCCCTGCAACGGCAGGCAGACTCTCAACCACTGCGCCACCAGGGAAGCCCCTACTTCAATTTTTTAAAACCATAAAATTTAGTGATGATAACATGTCACGTACATTCTAAGTCCATTGCATATATTATCTCATTCAATCCTCAAACAATGAGGCAGGTATTACTATTATCATAACTGTTTTGTACACCTGAGGCAGAGAGTGTGAAAGGCAGTCAAAATCTAGAGCACATACTCTATTTTTTTTGTTTTAATAAATTTATTTATTTTATTTATTTATTTTTGGCTGCGTTGGGTCTTTGCTGCTGCACACGGACTTTCTCTACTTGCCGCGAGTGGGGGCTACTCTTTGTTGAGGTGCGCGGGCTTCTTACTGCGGTGGCTTCTCTTGTTGCAGAGCACGGGCTCTAGGCATGTGGGCTTCCGTAGTTGCAGCACGTGGGCTCAGTAGTTGTGGCTCACGGGCTCTAGAGCACAGGCTCAGTAGTTGTAGAGCACAGGGCTTAGTTGCTCTGCAGCATATGGGATCCTCCCAGACCAGGGATCCAATCTGTGTCCCCTGTATTGGCAGGGAGATTCTCAACCACTGCGCCACCAGGGAAGCCCTAGAGCACATACTCTTAACCAGGGGTCAGCAAACTTTTTCTGCAGAGCCAGATAGTAAATACTTTCAATTTTGCAGGAAATATATTATCCGTAGCAACTACTCAATTCTGCCATTGCAGAAAGAAAGCAGCCACAGACAATATATAGTGAATGGGCTGACTGTGTTCCAATAAAACTTTATTGACAAAAACAAGTGGTGGGCCAGATTCAGCCACTGGCCACAGGTTGCTGGTCCTTGTTGTTGTCTGTTATTCTCAACTTTCTATTTTAAATTGGAGAAATAGAGGGAAAGGGTGAGGGAGAGAGATGGGGAGAGGAAAGGAGTTAAAGGAATAAAGAAGACAGAAATGAGAATTAACTAATGTCAAGGACATTCTCCAGGTCACAGTAGGTTCTCTACATAATTAAACATGTGAAATCTCCAGCACACATCTGTGAAAAGGACAATATTTCAACTATACTATTGAGAATTGAAGTTCAAAGACATTGCAGAGCTTGACAAGTCTCAGAACTACCAGGGTAGATAAACCCAGAGCAGAAAGATATTAAAACCTCTCTCCAATAAAATTCTTCTCTAACAGTAGAAGGATGTCATATCCTCCAATGCTGCACACCAGGATTCATCAGACATTAGGGGGATCTTGTAGCCTTGGCTGATATATAAGTGACAGATACAGCTGTGTGATTTTAATCCAATGTTTATTATAGTTATTCTCCGTGAGACATTTGGTCTGATACACCTGGGATAGCTAGAAATGGGAGTTACTGAGGGAGATTTTAAATTTCTGATTTTATTTCTTTGGTTTCCAGAAATATTTACATTTTGCTCTATTACATGAGTCTGCTTTTTTTCCGGCTTTATTGTGATATAATTGACAAAGAGAAATTTTATATATTTAAGGTGTACAGTGTGATATTTTGTTATACATTTACATTGTGAAATGACCACCGCCATCAAGCTAACACATCCATCACCTCACACAGTGTGTGTGTGTGTGTGTGTGTGTGTGTGTGTGTGTGTGTGTGTGTGTGTGTAAGAAGTGTTTTCTATTTTGCCCTGATTTGCTGAAACTGAAAGATCTTTGGCCAGAGACGTTCTGGATATTTTTACTCAAAACACAGGAGAAAAACCTTGATAACTGTTGTCAACTTTTCTTTCTGTCTCCCTTGAAAATAAATTAAACTGTGTAATATTATGTTTGCCCTTATCAGTCAGCCTAAGCCAGTGGGAACTGAAATCACATCCTGCTATGTGTCAACTTACTGTTTATAAAAAGCACCTGGCACTTTGATGCTTCTATACACACACGTACAACACAAGCCCTGAAGATACACTTCTCCTTCACTGTGTAAAAAGTCACATCTCATCCTCTTTTCAAAACTCACACTTAGGGCTTCCCTGGTGGCGCAGTGGTTGAGAGTCCGCCTGCCGATGCAGGGGACACGGGTTCGTGCCCCGGTCCGGGAAGATCCCACATGCCGCAGAGCGGCTGGGCCCGTGAGCCATGGCCACTGAGCCTGCGCGTCCGGAGCCTGTGCTCCGCAACGGGAGAGGCCACAGCAGTGAGAGGCCCGCGTACCGCAAAAAAAAAAAATACTGATTATGTAACTACTCCCATTCCTTTCTCCCCTCAACCCCTGTCAACCAACCACTCTGTTTTCTATCTCTGTGGATTTACATATTCTAGCCTTCAGCACAAACTTAGTTAGGACTTTGGACTTTTTTCCTAATATAAAGGCGAGCCACTGGCATGTTGGTTATAATTATTATTATATTCTAAGGGGAAAGAACAGAATGCCCCAAAGCCTGAAAGAACCAGGCACATCTCGAGAAACAAAAGGAGATTTTTCAGACTACAGCTTAAGATAGGGCTAGAGCAAGGGTTAGGTTTGGGGATAATCAGGAAAAAAAGCACAGAACTGATTCACTCTGCTGTACGCCAGAAACTAACACAACATTGTACATCAACTATACTCCAGTTAAAAAAAAAAGAAAAGAAAAAAAAGCACGGGGTGTGCACGGGGGAAACGTGGGAGAGTTTTGTGCAAAGGATAGAACAGGTCAGCTGTGAGAGGTGGGAATATTAGAAGTCGATCTGGAACTCGTATTAGGGAAGGTTGAAGAAAGAGTAAGTGTGATGGCCCAGGTGAGGTGCCACAAGGTCCACAATGAGCAAGATATCAGTGAGGAGACAATGGCATCCACTAGATTCCTTCCATCCCAAACAAAGAGAGTCCTGGGACATACAGCCAAATAGACACTGACTCAACTCCTTGATGGGGCCCCAAGAAGAACACCCCCCGCCCGCCGCCCTCCTTTTCCACAGCTGTAGGCTCTATCCTTTTACTCTCACACTCCACACCAAGTCCCCTCCCCGCTCCCATGACCTATCTCTTAGAGACAACCAAGCCTTGGGATTCTAATGATGGTGTCCTCAGTTATGATCATCTGGTTGACCCCCATCCTGACAACTGTGTGACTTCTGGGTCTGAGGGAGGGGTGGGAGTGGCCTGTGGACAGCTCTGACCCGGTGCGTCAGGGGTTTCTTTCGGCTGTGCCAATCTTCTGCCAGAAGCCCCACCAGGAGTATTAGAACCACGGCCCCAAGGCATATCCGGACCAGATTGCTCCTAGTGTAATACTGGAAGGCAAGACCTGGAGGAACAAGAGAGACAGGAGCAGATGATAAAAGCCCATCTCCACAGGGGGCCCAAGTTCCATCTCCAGTCAGGGAACTAAGATCCCACATGCCGTGGGGCAACTAAGCCCACGTGTCACGACTACAGAGCCCACGCGCCCTGGAGCCCGAGTGACACAACTAGAGAGAGAAACCCTGCACGCCACAACTAGAGAGAAGCCCTCGCACCACAATGAAAGAACCCGCCTGCCTCAACAAAGACCCCGCGTGCCGCAGCTAAGACCTGACGCCACAAAAAAAGAAAGAAAGAAAATAAATAAGTAAATAATCAATTTTTTAAAAAAGATCTGACATGCAGCACGGTGCAGCAAAACAAAACAGCCCTTCTCCAAGACCCACATGCATATTGGGTTTCTCACAGCCGTATCCCTCATCTGAGACTCTGTTACTCCCGGCTAGCTAGGATGCCAGTCTCCTTTCTGGAAGGCTCCTCTCCTCCTCACCAAGGGTTAGGATTAGATAAGCCCAATTGTCTAAGTATCACCTCTTCCATACACCCCCTCACAGGCCTCTGATACAGCCTCACCCCACACACAGACACTACCTGGTTATTTGGCTAATCGTGGATCAGGAGACGGTTGTAACGGGTGGGGAGAGAGATGAAATTTATCTTTCTCTCTCTGACCTTTGAGAAGGTCACCTTCACACCTGATCCCTGCCCAGTCCGGAGCTCCACACACTAACAGTCCCCCTCCACTTCATACTTGACACACCAGAACCCAAGATCACAGAGCTGCAGCTCCTGTGTAGGGAAAGCAGCCAGCTTTGGGTAAAGACATGGGACGGGGAAAGGAAGTTGGTCCAGAGAAGGACACTTGCTCACCTGTTGGAGGGTCTGACTCCTTTGGAAGGATGGTGATATTCCTAGAAGTTTCTGGGAAACAAAAAGGGTAAGTGTAAAGGGGTGGAACCATCTCTTCTCCTACCCCTGCTTCTACCGCTATCCTGAACACATGCACTTGGGAGCTGGAATTCCAGGGTTATAAGAAGAGCATGAACTGTAGAGTCAGGGTGTTCCAATTTGAACCCCAGACCCATCACTTATTAGATGCAGGGTCTCGGGCAAATGACTTCACATGTATGAGTCAGTTTTCCTATCTGTCCTGAGAGTGACTGGGAACCCAGAAAGGTTTTGAACAGAGGGTGAAGAGGAATCTCATCAGGGTCTTAGAAAGACCCTGCTGGCATCAGGAACCTAAAAAAAGCTAGAGCTGTGTGGACGCAGTGGAGATATCTAACCTGTCCTCTGGGGATCTGTCAAAGGTTTTCCATCTTGGGGGAAATGGAGACTTTTTTCTGGGGAAGCCAAGGGCAAAGAGAATGGCAACATAAAGGAAGCATATTTGCATTGGACTGGAGGAATAAGAAAAATGTACTGTGTCCAGGTAACTATGATCTATTTGGGGCTGAAGCATGGGCTCTGCCTGGAAGCAATGGGAACGAGATTACACACATGGATCAGAGCCAAGTCAGAAGAGCAATGTGTAGGGACGAGCAATGGCCTTCCCATGATAGCCTTGGTGCCGCCATCTTGGAAAGAGCCACATTACCCAGAACACTCTTCTGCCCCCAAGCTCACAGCCCATCTCCATCCCATCCTCATCTTCAAACCCAGGACTTTCCTGGGAAGAATCAGGTGGTTTGAGAAGCAGATTAAAAGCCTACAGCCTGACACAGACGTAGAGAACAAATGTATGGACGCCACGGTGGGAAGCGGGGGTGGGGTGCGATGAATTGGGAGAGGGGGATTGACATCTATACACTACTGATACTATGTATAAAATAGATCACTAATGAGAACCTACTGTAGAGCACAGGGAACTCTACTCAGTGCTCTGTGGTGACCTAAATGGGAAGGAAATCCAAAAAAGAGGGGATTATACGTATATGTATAGCTGATTCACTTTTCTGTACAGTAGAAACACAACATGGTAAAATTTTTAAAAATTTAAAAAAAAAAAAGCCTACAGCCGGAGCTGATGGAAGAGAGCCCCATCCTCCAACTCCTTTCTGCTGAGCAGTAGGCGCCTGGCTACTCACCAGTGGTGGCAACTTCGTTCACGAGCGAGTGGTTCAGTTTCTTGGAGGCTTCTGAGAATTCTAAGCAAGAAGATTATAAGGAACTGGGTAATGCCAGGTTTGCCCAGTAAGTCCCTTCTCAGATACCCAGTCTCCCTGGAACCCATTTCTCTAACACACACTGCCCAGACACAGAGGAAAGACAAACTCAAAAAGCCCAAAATATACTGCCTTCTACTTCTGAGTGGCTTAATAAGAAATGAGGTGTCAGGGGTCATTTCGAGATGTCACAGCCTAGCGTACTATTTCTTTCTTTCTTTTTTTTAAATTTATTTTATGTATTTATTTTTGGCTGCACTGGGTCTTTGTTGCTATGGGCGGGCTCTCTCTAGCTGCGGCGAGCGGGGACTACCCTTCGTTGCTGTGCGCGGGCTTCTCATTGCAGTGGCTTCTCTTGTTGTGCAGCACGAGCTCTAGAGTGCAGGCTCAGCAGTTGTGGCGCACAGGCTTAGTTGCTCCGCGGCATGCGAGATCTTCCCGGACCAGGGCTCGAACCCATGTTCCCTGCATTGGCAGGTGGATTCTTAACCACTGCGCCACCAGGGAAGACCTAGCGTACTATTTCTTAAGACACAGGCTGACATCCGATACCGCCGGAAGCAGCTGAGATGCCATGAAAATTGGGAAGACCATGGCTCACACGAAAGATAGTGCAGTGGTTCTCAAAGGAGCATCCCCAGACCAGCAGCATCAGCATCCCCTGGGAACCTGAAAATTATTGGACCCCACCCCAGACCCTCTGAATCAGAAACTCTACGGGTCTAGGAATCTGTCCTGTATAAGCTCTCTAGGTGATTCTCAAGCCCACTACAGTTTGAGAACCACTGATCAATGGAATCAGAGACTCAGAACTGGAGCCCAGGAATCTACAATTTTACAAGCCACCCTGCTTATTCTTCTACAGGTTAGACATCATAAACCATCCCCGAAAGGCTGGAGAGAGGTGGGGATGTGGCACAGGACAGTCATATCTATACATTTATTATACCTTCTTTACAAGCAGGAATAAGGAATTTTTAAAATAAAGCAAATCTGTGAAAGAGGCAAATGAAATAAACTGAGAAATCTAGACAAAGAGGAGAAAGAAAAGGGGGTCCATGTGCCTTATACCACGGAAACCAGGGTGAATCCTCCGGAACTTACCTGTCACAGAGGAAGGTGGTTCTGTAGGCAACCAGCTGGGGGTAAAAGAGGTCCCTGAGAAATCAGAAAAAGAAAAGAGAGAGAATTCTGTGCTCTGTTAGGTATGGAGCCTGAGCAAACCCAGTTTCCTCGCCTGGAAAATAAAAATAAAGACGCTTCCATCATTGGACTGTTGTGGGTGTTAAATAGCATTTGAAAGGCACACCTAGCACCTTCTGGGGCTGATTAATGACACTCCCTGCAGCTGCCTTCCCTGCTTTTCGAAGCTCAGTGCTTTCCTTTCTTCTGGATCTCTGTGACCTGCCGTCTTACTTATCTGCCTTCCCTGGGAACAAACCGGGCTCTTGCCTCCTGGGAAGCAGATGAGGAGACAGAAACTATGGGATACATCTGGGGAAGACAGGCATCCCATGTGGGGAGAAAAGGGAACTGCCTACGGAATAAAACACAGCCCCGCTTTCCCCTCCCACCACCCTTGCTGCTTGCTTCTGGGGTTTTTTTTTTTTTTACCTAGACAAGTCACAAGGCATTATTCATAGTATTAAAAGTTCTTTTTTTTACATCTTTATTGGAGTATAATTGCTTTACAATGGTGTGCTAGTTTCTGCTTTATAACAAAGTGAATCAGTTATACATATACATATGTTCCCATATCTCTTCCCTCTTGCGTCTCCCTCCCTCCCACCCTCCCTATCCCCTCTAGGTGGTCACAAAGCACAGAGCTGATCTCCCTGTGCTATGCGGCTGCTTCCCACTAGCTATCTATTTTACGTTTGGTAGTGTATATATGTCCATGTCACTCTCTCACTTTATCCCAGCTTACCCTTCCCCCTCCCATATCCTCAAGTCCATTCTCTAGTAGGTCTGTGTCTTTATTCCTGTCTTACCCCTAGGTTTTTCATGACATTTCTTTCCCTTAAATTCCATATATATGTGTTAGCATACGGTATTTGTCTTTCTCTTTCTGACTTATTTCACTCTGTATGACAGATTCTAGGTCCATCCACCTCATTACAAATACCTCAATTTCGTTTCTTTTTATGGCTGAGTAATATTCCATTGTATATATGTGCCACATTTTCTTTATCCATTCATCCGATGATGGACACTTAAGTTGTTTCCATCTCCTGGCTATTGTAAATATAGCTGCAATGAACATTTTTTTCTTGGGAATTCCCTGGCGGTCCAGAGGTTAGGACTCCATGCTTTCACTGCTGAGGGCATGGGTTCAATCCCTGGTTGGGGAACTAAGATCCCACAAGCTGCACAGCATGACCAAAAAATTTTAAAAAATAAAATTTAGGGCTTCCCTGGTGGCGCAGTGGTTAGGAGTCCGCCTGCCGATGCAGGGGACGCGGGTTCGTGTCCCGGTCCGGGAAGATCCCACATGCCATGGAGCGGCTGGGCCTGTGAGCCATGGCCGCTGAGCCTGCGCGTCTGGAGCCTGTGCTCCGCAACGGGAGAGGCCACAACAGTGAGAGGCCCGTGTACCACAAAAATAAATAAATAACTAAAATTTATTTTTCTTAGTGTGTATACCCAGAATAATGGCCTCCCAAATATGACAGTATCCTAATCCCCAGAACCGGTGACTATGGTACCTTCCATGGCAAAAGGGACTTTGCAGATATGATTCAGAATCTTGGGCTGATTCGCAGCAACATGGATGGATCTAGAGATTGTCATACTGAGCGAAGTAAGCAGGACAGAGAAAGACAAACATCACAAGATATCGCTCATATGTGGAATCTTAAAAAAAGGGTACAAATGAACTTATTTACAAAACAGAAATAGAGTCACAGACATAGAACACAAACTTATGGTTACTGGGGGAAAGCAGGGGAGGGACAAATTGGGAGACTGGGATCGATGCCTACACCCTACTATGTAGAAAACAGACAACTAATAAGGACCTACTGTATAGCACAGGGAACTCTGCTCAATACTCTGTAATGTATGGGAAAAGAATCTTAAAAAGAGTGGATATACGTATATGTATAGCTGAATCTCTTTGTCATACACCTGAAACTAACACAACATTGTTAATCAACTATACTCCAATATAAAATATAAAAAAAAATTTTAAATAAAAATAAGGGACCTCCCTGGTGGTCCAGTGGTTAAGACTTCACACTCCCAATGCAGGGGGCGCAGATTCGATCCCTGCTCGGAGAACTAAGATCCCACACGCTGCATGGCCCGGCCTAAAAATAAATTAATTAATTAATAAAATAAAGTAGGGAATTCCCTGGTGGTCCAGGGGTCCGTGCATCCACTGCAGGGGGCACAGGTTTGATCCCTGGTCGGGGAACTAAAGCTCCCGCATGCCACGCGGTGCGGCCAAAAAAAAAAAGGAAAAAGGAAGAAACAAAATTTTAAAAAATAAAAATAAAATAAATGAAAAGACTGCATATATGTATATGTATAACTGAATCACTTTGCCGTACACCTGAAACTAACACAACATTGTAAATCAACTATACTTCAATAAAAAAATTTTTAAAAAGAATCTTGGGCTGGGGAGATTACCCTGGACTACCTGGGTGGGGCCAATCACAAGGGTCCTTAAAAGCATAAGAGACAGGCAGGAAGGAGGAAAAGTCAGAGATAGATTAGAAGATGCTATGATGCTGACTTTGATGATGGAGCAATGGACCATGGAAGCCAAGAGATGTAGGCACCTCTAGAAGCTGGAAGAGGCACCAGAAACCTCCCCTTGAGCCTCCAGAAAGAAGGCTGGCTGACACCTTTGTTTTATCCCCGCAGGACCCCTTTTTTTTCTTTTTCCCCCCCCGCAGGACCCCTTTTTGACCTCTGACCTCCAGAACTGTAAGGTAATAAACTTGTGATATTTTAAACCAGTGAATCCATGGTGATTTGTTACAGCAGCACTCAGACACTCATACACCCTCCAAAGCCTCTGTCTTCTCCTGCCCTCCCACTTTCTTCATGCCTATTGCTCCCTCCCCTTGGAGCTTCCACCAGGGCCTGTGAAGGCTGGGGGAAAAGGTTTGGTCTGCACCCCTAACCTGTGACCACGAGCTCCAGGGGGTCGCTGGGGGCCGACCACAGGTATGGAGAGCTGCTGGAAAAGCTGTAGCACTGGTAGGTCCCACTGTGGGCAGCAGTCACCGTGGTGATGGGAAAATCAGCCTGGTACCACCTTTCAGGTGTCTTGTAGGGCCCAGTGTCCCCCTCCTTGTACAGAGCAAATTGGTCAAAACCATACTGGCTGTGACACCGTAGAGTTACGTCCGCTCCTGGGGCCACTGCCGTGCTGGGCTGGGCTGAGAGCGAGGGCTTGGTGAAAACTCCTGGGAGAGAAGAAAACTCTGGTATTAAAGATGGTGGCCCCTGTGGAAAACAGTATGGAGGTTCCTTAGAAAACTAAAAATAGAATTACTATATGATCCATCAATCCCACGCCTGGGCATATAGCAGGACAAAACTCTAATTCAAAAAGATACATGCACCCCTATGTTCATAGCAGCATTACTCACAATAGCCAAAGCATGGAAACAACCTAAATGTCCATCAACAGATGAATGGATAAAGAAGATGTGGTACATATATACAATGGAGTACTACTCAGCCATGAAAAGGGATGAAATAATGCCATTTGCAGCAACCTCGATGTAACTAGAGATTATCATACTAAGTGAAGTAAGTCAGAAAGAGAAAGACAAATACCATATGATATCACTTATATGTGGAATCTAAAATATGACACAAATGAACATATCTATGAAACAAAAACAGACTCACAGACATAGAGAACAGACTGGTGGTTGCCAAGGGGGAAGGGGCTAGGGGAGGGATGGAGTAGGAGGTTGGGGTGAGCAGATGTAAGCTTTTATATACAGAATGGATAAACAACAAGGTCCTACTGTATAGCACAGGGAACTATTCCATATCCTATGATAAACCATAATGGAAAAGAATATTTTAAAAAATAGAATATATATATATATCACCAAATCACTTTGCTGTACAGCAGAAATTAACACACCATTGTAAACCAACTATACTTCCATTAAAAAAATATTAAAACTGAAAATAAATAAATAAATAAAGATGGTGGCCAGTGTCTCAGCTGTGGGGATGGGAAGGTTCCCCCACCTCTTTACAGGCTAGGGAACTTTCCAGCTGTATCCAGCCTAGAGAAGCTACTCTTCCCACCACCAGCTCACAAAGTGGTTAAGGGAGCACGACAGGAGTGACATGACGGTAGCCAGGCTCAAATCCTGGTTTTGCAGCTTAGGGGCTGGACGAATCTCCCCCTATATCTGTGCCTCCGTGCTCTCTACTATAAAACGGGAATGACTGGATGAAACAATATGTGTTAAGCATTTAACAGAATACGGAGTGCATAGCAAGCACCCAAAATATAATGGTAGTAACAAACTAGCTTAACCTGATACTATACCGTAAGCTTGTATTACAGTATACGATAGTTATATTGTAAACGTATTAGAGTGCCAGATTCCAGGTGCTGTTCCGAGACCATGCCATTTATCAATTCACTGAACCCTCACAAAGACCTATGCATTCACTCCTATAAATATCCCCACTTTATACATGAAACTAAAGTCCACAATGCTGAATCACTTGTCCGAGGTCACAAGATAGCATAAGTGGTGGAGCTGAAATTTGCAATCACGGAGGTTGGCTCCAGGCTGTCTGCTCCTAGAGGCGAACCTATCCTACTATGTAAGTTGATATTATTATCATCATCATGGAGCGTCTCAAGCCACGCCTGGAAAGCCATACTCACAACAGCCAAAGTTGCCTGATAATTATGGCTCATTCTTTCATTCAACAATTTTTTCCTCTGAGCAACTATTATGTATTAGTCTCTAGAAATAAAAATCCCGTCAGGAAGAAAGAATAGCCAACAGCTAATAGATGAGTAGGGCTTCCCCGGTGGCGCAGTGGTTAAGAATCTGCCTGCCAATGCAGGAGACACGGGTTCCAGCCCTGGTGCGGGAAGATCCCACGTGCCACAGAGCAACTAAGCCTGAGCACCACAACTACTGAGCCTGTGCTCTAGAGCCCACGAGCCACAGCTACTGAGCCCACGTGCCACAACTACTGAAGCCTGCACGCCTAGAGCCCGGGCTCCGCAACAAGAGAACCCAGCGCACCGAGAAGCCCAGGCACCACAATGAAGAGTAGCCCCTGCTCGCGGCAACTCGAGAGCCCGTGCGCAGCAACGATAGACCCAACACCGCCAAAAATAAATAAATAAAAATAAGTTAAGAAAAAAATAGATAAGTAAATGTGTGGCATACCAGATAACGATGAGTGCCATTTTAAATCGAGATGGAATTTTAAGTAGGGTGGTGAGGGAAATAATGAGAAGATAGTATTTGATGGGGGACTTCCCTAGCGGTGCAGGGGTTGAGACTCTGCACTTCCAGTGCAAGGGCACAGGTTTGATCCCTGGTGGGGGAGCTCAGATCCCCCACGCTGCGTGGTGAGGCCAATAAATAAACAAATAAATAAGCTACCTTCTTTTAAAAGTAAAATTAAAAAAAGATAGTATTTGAGTCAGCCCCCAAGGCACACTGGTGGACCACTGTACCTCAAGTAGTCGGGAGTTAGGGTGAGGCAAGCTAGGCACTCTCTTCGGATGAAAAAAAAAAAAATAACCTTCAGTAATCAAGATAAATATTATTTTAATGCAAAATTTAAAATAAAAATGAATGCAAACACATTTACAGGAAACAAAATATCAAGATTTTAAACAAAGACAGAATCCACCTGTGCCCAGGGGAGCCATGTTGAAGTCTGAAACATGAACCTACCCTGCTGTATAACTTGCTATTATTATCATCACAGAGGCTCCCAATCCACGCCTGGCACACAGTACTCACAACAGTGAAAGCTGCCTGATAATTGGAGGCAAAAGGCTCAAAACGTTTTCATGGCTTTTTACGGTTCACTTTTTCCACGTTATGAACATAGCTGCAAAAAGACTGAAAAGTTTAAAAGTAGGTTACTAAAACTCACATTATTTTAAGTTTAAATATTTTATTTATACAAAAAATTAACAGAATTCATTTTCATTTTACTCTCCTGGCTTTGATGGAAGCAAACTCAATGTTTTTTGAAGCCACTTCAGAAAATAATCATTTAAAAATGCATTAGCTAGAAAAGGATATGCGGAGAACATTTTATTCCATCAAAAAATAAAAAGGCATAAACGTGGGACTTCCCTGGCGGTCCGGTGGTTAGGACTCCGTGCTCCCACTGCAGGGGGCATGGGCTGGCTCCCTAGTCAGGAAACTAAGCTCCCGCGTGCCGCACAGTGCAGCCAATAAAGAAACAAATTTATTTTTTCAATGCATAAATGTGGCTAGAGGGGTACGCATTTTTCCTCTTGTGTCAGGTCTGGATGTGGCTTGGAACGGCATTCCCGGAACTTGTCTTTACTTAAAATTGCGGTATTGTGTACATCGTGGATGTTTTTGCATTGATTTGGGTTTTGGTTTTTTTTTTGAAGATATTGCATTAACGTATTACTTATGTTGATTACTGAGTCTTTTGGCACCTAAATTTAGCACCTAAAGCCAATGCCTCGCTTGCCCCACCCTAAGCCCAACCCCTCTGGGACTCTGGATTGGGACTTTGGATTTACGGTCACCATAACCCCCACTGTCTGAGCCCAGAACTGAGGACCACGCAGCCCTGCGGCTACAAATCCAGCCGCACCCCACGCCCAGTTACCAGTAGCAACCAGCTCCAGCTGGTTGCTGGGGGGAGACCAGGTGGTCCCGCTCTGATAGGAGCAGCGGTAGCGTCCGACGAAGCGTTGTTCCATGGCCGAGATGGAGAGCTCCGCCTGGTCCAAATACTTCCGGGATATCAGTTCCTCCAGGCGGTACAAGTCCGCGCCTGGAGGGCCCTGACAGCTGATGGTCACCGGCTTCCCCAGGGGCACAAGGGAGCCGGGCCGGGCCTGGAGGGAGGGCTTGGGCAGCAGGCCTGGAAGGGAAGCAGAGTCTAGCAGAGATCAGCTTCCCACAGAGCCTCCTCCTGGGCTCTCCCACCCGCTTCTGCCCTCTCGCTGGCTGAATCCAGAAGAGGGATCTGGACTCACCTTTCTGAGCCTGTATCACCTGCCCCAGACACAGCCCTGAGGAAAGAAGCAAAGGGTCAGTCACCAGGACCTCAGCATGAATCCACACTTCCTGCGTGCTGGGCACCGGGATGAGAAACTTGCATGCATTGGCGTTCTTTTTTTCTTTTTTTAAAATTTTTATTTTATGTTGGGGGTATAGTTGATTAACAACGTGATAGTTTCAGGTGTTCGCTTTCTTTTGTCATAATTTTTTTTTCAAAGACACACATGCACGTAATTGAAGTGAAAGAAGCCAGCCAGAAAAGGCCATGATTGTATGATTCCATTTCTATGAAACATCCAGAATGGATCAATCCGTCCAGAGGCAGTAGATGGGGGAGGGGGGCGGCGGGTACCGGGAGGAGCGGGGATTGGGGAGTGATTGTAACGGGTATGAGGTTTCCTTTTGGAGTGGTGAAAAGGCCTTGGAACTAGAGAGACGTGTTGGTTGCACAACATTGTGCGTGGACTGCATGTCATCAATGGTAAATTTTATGTGAAGTGTATTATTTTACCACAATTTTTAAAAAGCTGAACAGGGATTCCTTGCCGCAACCCCCAGCTCCCTGCAGTACACTTCCCCATTCACACAGCTGGAAAGAGAAGGGAGCTGTGTGCTAGCAGGGGCTCTCACTTTTTTCCAGTTTCAC
This sequence comes from Delphinus delphis, assembly GCF_949987515.2. Lineage (NCBI taxonomy): Eukaryota > Metazoa > Chordata > Mammalia > Artiodactyla > Delphinidae > Delphinus > Delphinus delphis. The sequence goes on along the minus strand of NC_082702.1, from coordinate 3,483,648 downwards.
AGAGATGTAATTGACATGTAACATGGTGTACGCGTAACAGTGTTGATTTGAGACATTTTTCTGTAGCAGGATGGTTACCACCATAGTACTAGCTGACACCTCTAGCCGGACACATAGTTGCTATTTCTTTTTAGTGGTGAGAACACTGAAGATCTAGTCTCTTAGCAACTTTCAAGTATATATTACAGTATTATTAGCTATAATCACCATGCCATATATTAGATCCCGACGTGGTGTCTTGCATTAAATCATAAGTCAAGAGCTCTCAGGGTGCATTAATACTGGATTCCTCCCTATTTTATGCTTTCGGGTTAAATCAATATTCTCCCTATTTTGTGCTTTTGGGTTAAGTCATTATTATGACTGTGCAAATATTATTCACACCCGAGCATTATAATGTCCCTACATACTATTTTTCTATTTATTTTCCCTAGGATCAATAATGGTATGTTTTATTTCCATCCACATAGTGTTCCTTGAACGTATATCTAAAGCTTTTCACAATTTTCAATAGCCTTTCCATGTAACTTTACACATCTATCAAGCTGCATCATCTATACATTCCACTTTTATCCTTGGAGGTGCCTTCCCCCATTTTCTCTTCTAACTGAACTAATTCTTCTCTAGGTTGAAAAACTGCCCTTTTTCTCTCAAGCTAAGACTCTTTTTTTTTTTTAACCGTTTTGCTGAGTTAGTAGCACTAACAAGTTAAGTCTCCCTAGGGTTGCCAGATTTAGCAAATAAAAACATGGGACTCCCAGTGAAATTTGAATTTCAGGTAAACAACAAATAATATACAGCATATATTGCAGAGTAGGTCCCGTGAGGCCCACAACCAGGTAGATTCAAACACTAGCAGCATATTTTCGTGGTAAAGAATGTGGATTTGGTGCAAACATTCCTTAGTTTGTATTCGAGCCATAGCTGTGTGACCTTAAACAAGTTACTTCATCCTTCCGGGCCTCAGTTTTCTCACCTGTAAAATGGGAATAATCGTAGGCCCTACTTCATCAGGCTGTTATGGGGATTAAATGAGTAAGTGTCCATTTAAAACCATAGAATAATGTATCTGTAAGTGCTACATGAGTGTCTTTAAAGAACGAATAAGTGAATGAGAGGCAGTTTGTGTTCATAGTATACACTCTTATCCCCAGTAACACCAACTGTTTCCTTCCTTCTTAGCCGCTTGGAGCCTCTGTCCTTTTAGTGATAAAGTTCTTTTGAAGAAATAAGGAAATAATGCACACACGTGCCCAGAATAAAGCTTGATACGGAGAAGGCAGTAAAAACGCATCTGAGCCCACCCCCAGTCCTGTTAAGGGGGACTCTTACTAGAGCCTTAGTGAGGTTAATTGGCAAACAGAAATCTCATATATCTAAGGTTTACAGCATGATGACTTGTGAAATAATTACCGCAATCAAGCTAATTAACACATCCATCACCTCACGTAATTATCTTTTTTTTTGGTGAGAAATTTAAATGTACTCTCTTAGCAAATTTCAAGTATATGCTACAGTATTATTTGCTATGATTATCATTCTATAATTTGGATCTCCAGAAGTTCTTCATCTTATAGCTGGAAGTTTGTACCCTTTGACCAACATCTACCTCCCCATTTCCCCCACCCCCATGCCCCGGCCCCTGGCATCTACCAACCTACTCTCCGCTTCTGTGGGTTTTTGAGATTCCACGTATAAGTAAGATCCTGCAGTATTTGTTTTTCTCTATCTGGATTATATCACTCAGCATAGTACCCTCAAGGTCCGTCCACGTTGTCACAAATGGCAGAATTGTTTGCACCAGTACCATGAGGGATACTGACAAGCTAAATCTGTAATCTAGCCCTGATACCAAATCCACATTAAACAAAATTAAAAATTAAAACATAACAAGGACCAATTGTATAGCACAGGGAACTCTCCTCAATACTCCATACTGGCCTGTATGTGGAAAGAACCTTAAAAAAGGTGGATATATTTATATGTATAGCTGATTCACTTTGCTGTATGCCTGAAACTAACACAACATTGTAAATCAACTATACTCCAATAAAAATTAACAACAGGGCTTCCCTGGTGGCGCAGTGGTTGAGAGTCCGCCTGCCGATGCAGGGGACGCGGGTTCGTGGCCCGGTCCGGGAAGATCCCACATGGCGCGGAGCGGCTGGGCCCGTGAGCCATGGCCGCCGAGCCTGTGCGTCCGGAGCCTGTGCTCCGCAACAGGAGAGGCCGCGACGGTGAGAGGTCCGCGTACCGCAAAAAAAAAAAAAAATTAACAACAAAAAAAAGCGAAGAGCCAAGGAAATGTTTAAATACTGTGGAATAATATTCAGCTATTTAAAAGAATAAATTAAAAATTATACACGTCTACTGCTATGTGTCAAAAAGTAAGCTGCAGAATGTGTACCATATGTTCTTATTTTTATAAGAAAAAGCTATGTACGTATGTGTACACATTTGTACTAAAAAATTAAGATAAATGTAGAAGGATAAACAAGTATTGGCTACTGTTGGCGAGTTAAGGGGGGCTTAGAACAGAATTTATTGTTTTCTTATATGTTCTCTTACAACTTGTAAAAAGAAGCATAAACTTTTATAAAGAACCTAATAACAGTTTAATTAAAAAAACACACACACAACAAGGACCTACTCTATAGCACAGGGAACTATACTCAATATTTTGTAATAACCTATAAGAAAAAGAATCTGAATAAGAACATATATATGTATATATCTCAGTCACTGTGCTGTACACCTGAAACTAACACCACATTGTGAATCAACTATATTTTAATTAATTAATTAAAATTAAAACAGCATGGAGTAGTGGGAACGTTGCAGTCAACACTGGGAAACCTGTATTTATTTTTTAACTCAGCCATGAATAAACTAGAGTAATTCAGACAAACACCATCTCCCAGTTTTCCCACCCAACAAATAAATGCGGTGACCCTTGGTCACCTCCTGCCCTGAAAATTTCCTCTTGCCTCTTGTACTGATGCAATTTTTTAAAAAATTCTTTGTCTCATAGCCCACTGCCTATCCCTCAGCATTTTGCAGATTGACTCACCAAGACAGAAGAAAGCAGCCATGGTTGGGGACATGGTTCCTCGGCCGGTCCTGAGCTGTATAGCCCAGGAGGGAAGCCCTGGGTGCAGGCTGGAGCAGAGATACAGGATGCGATGGGAATGAAGAATGCTCTCCTCCCTTCCCCCATCGGCCTGGCTTTTCCTAATTGAGACTCATCAAGCTGGAGGCGTCGCCTCAGTAGAATGACTTGCACACAAGCTCCAAGGAGCCTGGCTTATCTCCCGTCACCAGCCCAGTGTCCCAGCAGGTCTGCCTAGCGAGGCATCGTCTGCGTTCTGATACTCCCAGAAGCTCCCTGGCATTCATTACGGACATGCAAGTCAAAACCACAATGAGATATCACTTCACACCCACGAGGATGGCTCTATCAAAAAGACAGGTATTAACAAATGTTGGTGAGGAAATGGAGAAGTTGGAGTCCTCATGCTTTGCTGGTAGGTGTATAAAATGGTGCCTCCGCTGTGGACAACATTTCCTCAAAACGTCAAGCAGTGAATGCTTCAGCAACTCCACTTCTGGGTATACACCCAAAAGAACTGACAGCAGGAACCTGAACAGATATTTGTATACCTGTGTTCACGGCAGCATTATTCACAATCGCCAAAACATGGGAACAACGCAAATGTCCATTGATGGAAGGATCAATAAACTGTGGTGTACACATACCACAGTGGAATATTGTTCAGCCTTTAAAAGGAACGAAATTCTGACACAGGCTACGACCTGGATGAACCTTTATTAGGCTAAGTGAAATAATCCAGACCCAAAAGACCACACATTATATGATCCCATTTATATGAAATACCCGGAACAGGCAAATTCATAGAGACAGAAAGGGCTCTGACGTTATCAGGGGCTGCGGGAAGGGAGAATGGGAAGTTATAGCACCATTTTAGACCTCTACCAGGGTAAAATGCATGGAAACTTTGGTGTTTTGAGCAAGGTGCTGACATGGAATACTAGCTGACGGATCTCTGTAATAGCGTGGTTTCAGGGAACTTCTCTTCTCTCTTCTCTTTTGTAGATATGTTGTTTTGAGGGCATGCCTGATGGTAAGAAATATTCATAGAGGAAAGGCAGCACGTTCAGCCTGCCCTAAAGTCTTGATGACATAAAGAGCTTGGCATTTTCATGTAAGCAGAAAATGACTGGTGTAGCTGGACTTAAGTGAGCAGAAAACTAAGACTGAAGCGATTATAAGGGTCAGATCAGGATGGCCCAACTTTCGCAGGTGATTCTTTTCCTTTTAATTATCTTTTATTTCTCTTAGTTGAAGGATAGTTAATTTACAATGTTGTATTAGTTTCACTTGTACACACAGCAATTGTTATACATACATACATATACACATGTATTCTTACATGTATAAATACATGTATGTATGTATATATATGTAGGTATGTATATTCCTTTTCATATTCTTTTCCCTTATAGGTTATTACAAGATATTGAGTATAGTTCCCTGTGCTGTACAGTAGATCCTACCTATTTTATATATAAATAGTGTGTATCTATTAACCCCAAACTCTTATCTCCCACCACCACCCGCTACTCCCTTTGGTAACCATGAGTTTTGTTTTCTCTGAGTCTATTTCTGTTTTGTTAATGAGTTCATTTGGACCAGGTGACTCTGCTGGAGTGGGGGAGGTCTGTCCTGTGTATTAACAGGGCTAGCACCATCCCTGGTCTCCATCCACTAGATGTCACTAGCGCTATGCCCCCTCCAGTTGTGACAACCAAAAACGTCTCCAGACACTGCCGTATGTCCCCTGGGGGGTGCAGAATCACCCCCAGTTGAGAACCGTTGGGTTACATCATTCAGGGACTTAGAGGGCAAGATAAATTTGGATGCACAAATATCCCTTTACAATACTCCTCACTTTTCAAGCATTCCCTCATTTGATCCTCATGCAAGCCTGAGAAACGGGTTCTGCTTTAGTCCCATTCTGGTGACAAAACTTGAGCTTAGAAGAAAATGTGCTTTTTTAGGTGAAGCTTGGGTGCTGGGAGCCAAATACATCATTTTCCTCTGGTTTAGCACATGTTCACATGGATCTAGGCAGAGTCTCTCCCTTGTTCACTTTACGTATGCCCTTTAGTTCTCATTTCTTTTCTCCATCTCCAAGGAACAACTCTACAATATCTCATGTGAATTAGTTCATTTCTGCAAAACGTGATTTCGTACCGTGCAAAATGTAAACTGTATTGTAAATTGTGCAATGCCGTGGAAGTCATTTGCCTTTCCATTGCCCAGAGATTTCACAGATCTGTAGAATATTGATTTGCTTCCAACACATTTATCCCTCCACTGTCCCAGTAACAGACAGCCACATCGTATCCAAATGTCTCCAAGATAAACAATTCTGAGCTAAATATCATTCTACGCGTGCCTCTGTGGACATATGTGAAATGTCATTGAAACATGCACCCAACAGCAAACGCCAGCTCTTAAGTGTATCTTTCATTTACTTACTGCCAAACTGAACTCTGCATTCGCCGCACCAGTTTCTTCCCCCCCAACGGTGCAAGAGGACCCCCATACCTCCCCAATACCCCCAACATGTGGGGCTACCCAGTTTGGGACTGACAGGTACACACTGCTATATTTAAAATGGATAACCAACAAGGACCTATGTACCGCACAGGGAACTCTGCTCAGTACTCTGTAACAACCTAAACAGGAAAAGAATTTGAAAAAGAATAGATGCATGTCTGTGTATAACCGAATCACTTTGCTGTACGCCTGAAACTAACACAACGTTGTTAATCAACTGTACTCCAATATAAAATAAAAAGTTTTTAAAAATGTGGGATTACCCAGCCTTCTAATCTTTGCCAGTCCGATGGTATATTAGCTTCCTAGGACTGCCATAACAAAGTATCACAAACTGAGTTGCTTAAACAATAGAAATTTATTGTGCCATGGTTCTGGAATGTAGAAGTCTGAGATCAAGATACTGGCAGATTTCCTTCTGAGAACTGCGGGGCAGAGGTCGGGGCAGAGTGGGGGGAACTTGGTGTGTGCCTCTCCCCTAGCTTCTAGCGACTTGCTGGCAATCTTTGGTGTCCCTTGTCTTATATTTTTTAATTTTTATCTTTTTATTAATTTTTAATGGAAGTATAGTTGATTGAAGATGTGTTAGTTTCTGGTGTACAGCAAAATGACTCTGTTATACATTCTTTTTTTTATATATTAATTTATTTTATTTATTTTTGGCTGTGTTGGGTCTTCGTTGCTGCGCGCAGGCTTTCTCTAGTTGCGGCGCATGTTTCTCACTGTGGTGGTTTTTGTTGCAGAGCACAGGCTCTAGGCGCACGGGCTTCAGTAGTTGTGGCTCTCAGGCTCTGGAGCGCAGGCTCAGTAGTTGTGGTGCACAGGCTTAGTTGCTCTGCGGCATGTGGGACCTTCCTGGACCAGGGATCGAACCTATGTCCCCTGCCCTGGCGGGTGGATTCTAAACTACTGTGCCACCAGGGAAGTGCCTCGTACATATATTCTTTTTCATGTTCTTTTCCATTATGGATTATTACAGGATATTGAAGAGAATAATTTTTAAATGTGTACACGATCATTCAGCTAGTGGGTGCAGAAGAGAATGTGAACCCTAATTAGCCCATCTATTCTAGACTCTGAGCTCTTACTACTATGCTCTCCCACCAAATGTCACTCCCCAACATCGTCCACATTATTTTTCTCCCTGGGTCTACTTCCATCAATCAACACACATTCTCAATTCCCGTCTATTTCTTCTACTCTCCACTCCAAACCACTTGGCTGTATTTCACTGACCCTACCATTAACTTTCTTCTCTACTTCCTCTCATCAAAACTTATTGAACTATTATTATTATTATTTATTTATTTATTTTGCAGTATGTGGGCCTCTCACCGCTGTGGACTCTCCCGTCGCGGAGCACAGGCTCCAGATGCACAGGCCCAGCAGCCATGGCTCACGGGCCCAGCCGCCCCGCGACATGTGGGATCCTCCCGGACCGGGGCACGAACCCGTGTCCCCTGCATCGGCAGGCGGACTCTCAACCACTGTGCCACCAGGGAAGCCCCCTTATTGAATTATTTTTAATACCAACTCCAATTCCTCTCCTGTCATTCACATCTCTTTTTGATTTTGTTCAATTTTTTTTAACATCTTTATTGGAGTATAATTGCTTTACAATGGTTAGTTTCTGCTTTACAACAAAGTGAATCAGCTATACATATATCCCCATATCTCCTCCCTCTTGTGTCTCCCTCCCTCCCACCCTCCCTATCCCACCCTTCTAGGTGATCACAAAGCACTGAGCTGATCTCCCTGTGCTATGTGGCTGCTTCCCTCTAGCTATCTATTTTACATTTGTTAGTGTATATATGTCCATGCCACTCTCTCACTTCGTCCCAGCTTACCCTTCCCCCTCCGCATGTCCTCAAGTCCATTCTCTACGTCTGCATCTTTATTCCTGTCCTGCCCCTGGGTTCTTCAGAACCTTTTTTTGTTGTTGTTAGATTCCATATGTATGTGTTAGCATACGGTATTTGTTTTTCTCTTTCTGACTTACTTCACTCTGTATGACAGACTCCAGGTCCATCCACCTCATTACAAATAACTCAATTTCATTGTTTTTTATGGCTGAGTAATATTCCATTGTATATATGTACCACATCTTCTTTATCCAGTCATCTGTCGATGGACACTTTGGTTGCTTCCACGTCCTGGCTATTGTAAATAGAGCTGCAATGAACATTGTGGTACATGACTCTTTGAATTATAGTTTTCTCAGGGTATATGCCCAGTAGTGGGATTGCTGGGTTGTATGGTAGTTCTATTTTTAGTTTTCTAAGGAACCTCCATACTGTTCTCTATAGTGGCTGTATCAATTTACATTCCCACCAACAGTGCAAGAGGGTTCCCTATTCTCCACACCCTCTCCACCATTTACTGTTTGTAGTTTTTTGAGTTTTTTTTGCAGTACGCGGGCCTCTCACTGTTGTGGCCTCTCCCGTTGTGGAGCACAGGCTCCGGACGCGCAGGTTCAGCGGCCATGGCTCACAGGCCCAGCCGCCCCGCGGCATGTGGGATCTTCACGGACCGGGGCACGAACCCGTGTCCCGTGCATTGGCAGGCGGACTCTCAACCACTGCGCCACCAGGGAAGCCCTGTTTGTAGATTTTTTGATGATGGCCATTCTGAACAGTGTGAGGTGATACCTCATTGTAGTTTTGATTTGCATTTCTCTAATGATTGGTGATGTTGAGCATCCTTTCATGTGTTTGTTGGCAATCTGTATATCTTCTTTGGAGAAATGTCTATTTAGTTCTTCTGTCCATTTTTGGATTGGGTTGTTTGTTTTTTTGATATTGAGCTGCATGAGCTGCTTGTAAATTTTGGAGATTAATCCTTTGTCAGTTGCTTCACTTGCAAATATTTTCTCCCACTCTGAGGGTTGTCTTTTTGTCTTGTTTACGTTTTCCTTTGCTGTGCAAAAGCTTTTAAGTTTGTGTTCTATTTATTTTAATTGCATAACTTAAGGGGGAAGTTCACCAAAACTAGGGAAAAACCGTAAATCCCCGACCTAAACACCCTCTGCATCATTCCCTCCCCCAAGAGTAACCCTTCTGTAGTTGAATTATTGCAATTTGGTTCCTTTACAAAGAACATTTCCTTGTTCATTTTTTGCTGCTCCGAAGGCTTCAGCTCTCAGAAACTCCTAGAACGTTAGACTGAAACGCCATTAGGAACTGCCTCCTTGCCCAATTTTTTTGTCATGTGGCATGCAGGATCTTAGTTCCCCGACCAGGGATCCAACACGTGCCCCCTGCAGTGGAAGTGCCAAGTCTTAACCACTGGACGCCAGGAAAGGCCCTCCTCCTTGCCCGATTTGACTTACTTCTTTTTATAAATTTATTTTATTTATTTATTTATTTTTGGCTGCGTTGGGTCTTTGTTTCTGCACACAAGCTTTCTCTAGTTGTGGCGAGTAGGGGGTCTACGCTTCCTTGCAGTGCGTGGGCTTCTCATTGCACAGGCTTCTCTTGTTGCGGAGCACAGGCTCTAGGCACGTGGGCTTCAGTAGTTATGGCACGTGGGCTCAGTAGTTGCAGCTCACAGGCTCTAGAGCGCAGGCTCAGTAGTTGTAGTGCACGGGTTTAGATGCTCCGTGGTATGTGGGCTCTTCCCTGACCAGGGCTCGAACCCAAGTCCCCTGCACTGGCAGGCGGATTCTTAACCACTGCGCCACCAGGGAAGCCCGACTCTTACTTCTTGGCTTCTCCTTGTATTTTGGTACCAGTGAGTTCTCCTTAAACATGCTTGGACAATTGTTCCTGCTCAGTGACCCAACTCATCCTTAATGCCTGCTCCCTCTTTGCTTTCTAAGGGCCAGATCATGTGATTTGCCTCTCTCAGTAGACCATGAGTTCCTTAAGACCAGAAGCTATGCCAAGTGAAGGGGAACTTGGAGTTTTTGTCCTATTTTTGCCATTGTTCTCTCTGACATTGATTTGAAATAAAAACCAATATGAAAAATAGAAGGAAAAAAAAAAAGACCAGAAGCTATATCTTACTAATATGTATATCGTCAGCACAGGTCCAAAGAAAGAGTCAACTTCTGTGAACATTTGTTAAATAAGCAAATGAGTGGGTAACTACACAAGGAACCAGGAATCCGTTGAGAGATATGTGATGCGTCCCAGAATTTCTTTATGGTTGACAAGGCTTCTCTATTCTTGAGCCTTTGCGGGGGCTCCAAGATGATGAGTGGCGTGGGTACATGAGTAGGACAACTCACGAAGCCCCATTTTCCTTAAGGGGCACTTGAACCCTGGAGTCCACACAGCCAGTTCTGGCTCTGCTCTCTGGACAAGGTGAAGGTGGCATACACACAGGGCTATTTTATGGAATCCTCAGTGGTACAGGACGGAAGTGAATCCCCGCTCCCCGTAAGGGGGTCCTGGCGTAGCTGAGCAGGAGACTCAGAAGACTCCGGTGGGCCTTCCTCTGTGTGGACCTGCCCGCATGAAGATACACAGTGAGGGGAGAACACCTGGGGGAGGGAGCAGGGGAAGGAGGAAAGACTCACATGCATGTCCATTTGTCTGTCCTCCTCAGGCAGGATATCCACTGAGACATCATCTGCAAGAAAAGAGGAGAGGACAGGCTTCCAGGAAGAGCCTTCAGATTATCCAGTCTTGCCATCTGTATTTCAGAGATGGATGACTGAAATCGGGGGAGGGCAGTGACATCACACCCAGTGAGGCTTGCCCCCAACCTTCTCGGCTTCTTCTAGGATGCCTTCTATCTTCCCCACCCTGGCTACCCCTACTTCTCACTCCTCTTACATTGATTTTCTTCCTGGAAGTCCATGTCCGGGCTGGAGCTAAGGGAAAGGAGATAGACGCATTCAGGTAGGTCTGAGAAATGAGACAGACACAGCATTCTCTATTGAGAGAGTCCAAATGTTCCTACCTGTTATCATTCACTTGGCCCTTGGTGTCATCCTCAGTGGCTCCTACAGAGAGTCAGTGATCAGAGTCCTGGTAGGGGACCCACAAAGCCCCTCCCCACACTCCTCCCAAGTTAACCCTTCCCCCTCCAGGACGTACTGTTTTTGGCTCGACACCAGCACAAGCAGAGGAGAAGGATAAGGAGGAAGAGGAAAGGTAGAATGCTGATGACTGAGGTCACAGTCACAGTGGGAAGGTAGTCATCTCCAGGAGGATTTAGGTAGACTTCAGGTAGATCTAGGAATTAGTAAACAGTGAAGATCTGTTATTGATCTCCTCTTGGATTAATTCATCCATTCAATAAATATTTATTGTGTGTCTTCCATATATGAGGCAAGTTATTGGATGTTTTGGAAACTGTAGTGAACCTACCCAATAACAGAGTCTAGACATGTGAACCAATACACAGAAGTTGCTACTCTTATTATATGATAAAACTATCTACCCTGCATTATAAGAGAGATTTCTTTGGGAGATGATCCCCGAAGGATAAGAAACACATAGATCTCCGAAGTGCAAGAAGAACTGCCTTCCAGGAAGAGGGAACAACATATGCAAACTCAGAGGTGAGAAGGAGTTTTGCGTGACCCACACACAGAAAGGACAAATGGTACATAATGTGAAAAATGGCTCTTGGTAAAGATAGAAACGTCAGGAGATATCAGCAAAGGTCCAAAACACTGGAAGCTGAGGAGAAGAGTCTGGATTTAAGTTTAAATGTAATAACGACCCACAAAGGGATTAACAAGCAGTGAGCTTGTAATTTTTTAAATTACTACATTTCTGGTGTGATAAATGGATTTAAGGGGCCAGGTGGAAAGTGGAGGGACAATTAGGGAACATGCTACAGGCAGCTACATGACAAATGATCATGTAATGACAATGTGGTGGTGATGAAAGAAAAAAGGGAATGGATTTGAGGATAGAAATGATGAGCTTTGAGATTTAGAGATGCAGCAGATGGGCACTGAGAGCAAAAGAGGGGCATCATATATCATTCTCGATGAATTGATCATTGGAGAGGATGCATGGCATCTATTGAGATGGGAAGACCAATACAAGGAGGAGGTTCTGAGATGTGTTGGGAGTTCTGCCGAGATTCTCATTAGGTGTCTGAGCAGATGTCAAAGATTCCATTGGATAAGAAATTCACGGGAGCATTTTTGACTGGAGTGAGTGATAAGTTTGATAGCCATCAGCAGATACTGGACAACTGAAGCAGATCATCTTTAATCTACCCATTTTAATCCAATGTTAGTCTTCCCTGTCAACTTAAGAACAAATATCATTGCTTGGCATGATAAAAACTCTCAGCAAAGTGGGCATAGAGGGAACATGTATACTTCAACATACAGACCATATAAGACAAACCTACAGCCAACATCATACTCAACAGTGAAAAGCCAAAAGCATTTCCTCTGAAGTCAGAAATAAAGACCCGGATGTCCATTCTCACCACCTTTATTCACATAGTATTGGAAGTCCTAGACACAGCAATCAGACAAGAAAAATAAGCAAAAGTCATTTGAATTGTAAAGGAGAAGTGAAGCTCCCTGTTTGCGGTTGACATGACACTATATATAAAAAAATATCCTAGATACCACCAAACTAATACTAGAGCTCATCAATGAACTTGGTAAAGTTGTAGGATATAAAATTAATATACAGAAATCTGCTGCATTTCTATACACTAACAACAAAACATCAGAAAGAGAAATTAAGGAAACAATCCCATTTACCATTACATCAAGAAGAATGAAATACCTAGGAATAAACCTACCTAAGGAGATAAAAGACCTGTACTCAGAAAACTATAAAACATTGATGAAAGAAATTGAAGATGACACAAAGAGAAAGATACATCATGTCTATGGATTGGAAAAATTAACACTGTTAAAATAGCCATACTACCTGAGGCAATCCACAGATTCAATGCAATCCCTATTAAAATGCCAATGGCATTTTTCACAGAAATAGAACAAATAATTTAAAAATTCTTATGAAAACACAAAAGACCTCAAATAGTCAAAACAATCTTGAGAAAGAAGAATAGAGCTGGATTTATCACACGCCCCACTTCAGTCTATACTACAAAGCTACAATAATCAAAACAGTACGGTACTGGCATAAAAACAGACATATAGATCAATGGAACAGGACAGAAAGCCCAGAAATAAACCCACTTAATCTGCAACAAAGAAGGCAAGAACATACAATGAAGAAAAGACAGTCTTTTCAATAAGTGATGCTGGGAAAACCAGGCAGCTACATGTAAAAGAATGAAGTTACAACATTCTCTAACACCATATACAAAAATAAACTCAAAATGGATTAAAGACCTACATGTAAGCTTGGAAACCATAAAATTCCAAGAATAAAATATAGGCAGAACACTCTTTGACATAAATTGTAGCAATATTTTTTTAATCTATCTCCCTAAAGCAAAGGGAAAAAAAGCAAAAATAAACAAATGGGACTTAATTAAACATAAAAGCTTTTGCACAGCAAAAGAAAACACTGACAAAATGAAAAGACAGGGATTTCCCTGGTGGTCCAGTGGTTAAGAATCTGCCTTCCAATGCAGGGGACTTGGGTTCAATCCCTGGTCGGGGAATTAAGATCCCGCATGCCGCGGGGCAAGTAAGCCCTCATATCGCAACTACTGAGTCCGCGCACCACAACTAGAGAGCCCGCATGCCACAACTACAGAGCCCATGCGCTCTGGAGCCTGTGCACCACAACTGCACAGTCCACGTGTTCTGAAGCCTACGCACCACAACTGGAGAGAAGTCTGCATGCCACATCGAAGAGCCTGTGGGCCACAACAAGAGATCCTACGTGCCGCAACTAAGACCCGATGCAGCCAAAAATAAATAAATAAATAAAGATTTTTAAAAAATGAAAACACAACCTACTGAATAGGAGAAAATATATGCAAATGATATGACCAACAAGGAGTTAGTACCCAAAATATGTAAACAGCTTATACAAAGCACCAGCAAAAAACCCCAAACAACCTGATTTAAAATGAGCAGAAGAACTGAATAGACATTTTTCCAAAGAAGACACACAGATGGCCAACAGGCACATGAAAAGATGCTCAATATCATTAATCATCAGAGAAATGCAAATTAAAACCACAACGAGGGACTTCCCTGGTGGCGCAGTGGTTAAGAATCCGCCTGCTAATGCAGGGGACACTGGTTCGAGCCCTGGTCCGGGAAGATCCTACATGCCACGGAGCAACTAAGTCTGTGCACCACAACTACAGAGCCTGCGCTCTAGAACCCGTGAGCCACAGCTACTGAAGCCCACGTGCCTAGAGCCTGTGCTCCGCAACAAGGGAAGCCACTGCAGTGAGAAGCCCACGCACAGCAACAAAGAGAAGCCCTCGCTTGCCGCAAGTAGAGAAAGCCCACACACAGCAATGAAGACCCAACGCAGCCAAAAATAAATTAATTAAAAAAAAAAACACACACACAATGAGACATTCTCTCACACCAGTCGGTATGGCTATCATCAAGAAGACCACAAATAACAAGTGTTGGCAAGGATGTGGAGAAAAGGGAACCCTCATACACTGCTGGTGGGAATGTAAACTGGAGCAGGCACTATGGAGAACAGTATGGAGACTTCTCAAAAAACTAAAAATAGAACTACCACTACTGGGTATACATTCGAAAAAAATGAAAACACAAATTCTAAAAGATACATGCACCCCAATGTTCACAGCAGTACTATTTACAATAGCCAAGACAGAATCAATCCTAATTGTCCATCAGTAAATGAATAGATAAAGAAGATGTGATATACAGGTATATACAATGGCATATTAATCATTAAAAAAAATCTTGCCGGGTTTCCCTGGTGGCGCAGTGGTTGAGAGTCTGCCTGCCGATGCAGGGGACATGGGTTCGTGCCCTGGTCCGCGAGGATCCCACATGCCGCGGAGCGGCCGGGCCCATGAGCCATGGCCGCTGAGCCTGCGCGTCCAGAGCCTGTGCTCTGCAACGGGAGAGGCCACAGCAGTGAGAGGCCCGCATACCGGAAAAAAAAAAAAAAAAATCTTGCCATTTGTGACAACATGGGTGGATCTAGAGGGTATTCTGCTACGTGAAATAAGTCAGAGAAAAGACAAATACTATACGCTCTCACTTATATGCGGAATCTAAAGAACAAAACAAACAAAACAAAACAAACAAAACGAAAATAGAGTCACAGAACCAGAGAGAAATAAACGGGTGGCTGCCAAAATAAGTGAAGGGGCTTAAGAAGTACAAACCTTAAGTCATCTAATAAATAAGTGACAGGGACGAAATATACAGCACAGGGACTGTGGTCAATAATAATGTGCCCTCGGCAATGGGAAAACCTCAATAAATGTTATCTAGCAATTGTTAACATTACACAATGACCCCTAATCTGAGCAAAATGTTGTTGTCTGAGCTTGACATGCATTGCATCTTAACTGATGCAACACCATTCTTCTTTTTTTTTTTTTTTTTGGCCATGCCCCCCGTGGCTTGTGGGATCTTAGTTCCCCAACCAGGGATTGAACCTGGGCCATGGCGGTGAAATTGCCAAGTCCTAACCACTGGACTCCCAGGGAACTCCCGTTATTTCATTTTAGAAAGAAGGAACTTGGGACCCAAATGCAGGAAACTGCTTGCAAAATGTCCCAGAACCAGTAAATGTTGAGGTCTTCATTTTAAATAACTTTTTTTTTTTTTTTTTAGTGGTACGCGGACCTCTCACTGCTGTGGCCTCTCCCGTTGCGGAGCACAGGCTCCAGATGCGCAGGCTCAGCGGCCATGGCTCACGGGCCCAGCCGCTCCGCGGCATGTGGGATCTTCCCGGACCGGGGCACGAACCCGCGTCCCCTGCATCGGCAGGCGGACTCTCAACCACTGCGCCACCAGGGAAGCCCGAGGTCTTCATTTTACTGCAAGTCTGCCTCCTGAGTAAGAGTACCTTCCTGTGAACAAACCTTCCATAGATGAGGGAGATGGAAGCAGTTGAGGTGATAGCAAATGGAAAGGACGCACAACACACCCAATGGGTGATGGTCCCATACCCACAGGGGGGTCTGGTGCCCGTACAAATGTCCCCAGTTCTCTGTGTCTGCGTTGTGAATGTCGACCTCAACTGTGTTCCCTTTCTGCATTATTTGAAAACCTGGGCATTCCCTTCTTGACTCATCTGTGCTGATGGGGAATAGCAGGGGATCAGGAAGCTTTCCAGAGAAGGGGAGAGGTTTTCCACCAGAGATTGGCATAATGGTGAAGAATTAAAACATTAAAAACAAATAACACGACGAGTGGATGAAGAGATGGTGCAGGTTAAAGGCTGGGATGCTTTCAAGGCTACTCAAGCTCATCCCTCAGTCCACTCGGCCCATTTCAGAGTTCTCTAGGCGGAAAAGGGAGAAAACACTCACCCGTTTGTGCCCGAACCCTTTGATCCCAGCAAGACACTGAAACAGAGAAAGACTTGGTAAGAGATGTCTCCCGATAATACAGTGAGTGATTCCCAAACACCTGAGCTCAGGGCATCACGTCTAGACCAAACTGAAGAAAAGTGGCCCTATGGGTGATCTCTCTATAAGTCACTGACCCCAGGACTTCATAAAGGAAGAGTCCCACAAGAGGAACCCAGGTTATAAACCTCTTATCTACATCCTCTTCCCTCACCAGCCTCCCACACAATTTCCCTTGCCCCACTCACCAAGTCCGAGAAGAAAAATGACCCCCAGGGACATGGCAGCGCCTAAGTCCACAGCTCCGCACCAGGCAGCACAGCCAACTGGGCAGCAGATCTTCGCAGCAGGACACGCCCGTGGAGGGGACAGCCTGGGGCTTTAAACCCCTTGCCGAGGAGTGACAACATCCCCTGCTCAACATAAAGGGGAACCGCTCCTTGTGCAAGACTAGGGCTTTGCCTCTCAGCCCTCCACCATATCACCCCGCTGGGCATGAGTTACTCTGTGGGTTTCCTGCTGTGATCTTACAGCCACAGAGACGTGGGAGATTTGTGCCACGCTCTCCACAATGATTTGTTTATCTACCATCGAAGAACTGAAGGCAGCTTTACCCACCCGAAAAAAATGAGGTGAAATGTAGTTCGAAAAGACGGAATCTAATATATGAAACTACTAGGGATGGTGTTGCAGACCTAAAGCGAACTAGAGAATGTGGTGGAGAGCAACGTGGGTCCAGGGAAGGTGCCTGGAAGACCAGTTCTTTTGTAGGATTTGGATTCTCTGTAGTAACAGTGGGTATGAAAAGGTTCAGCTAAGAGTAAATTTTTCCTGAATGGCTGCATTCCAAGGTTTATGTCCTGACCAAGAATCTCTGATGGGGGCATTAATATCAACTCACCAGAAATGAGTGTTTTAGTTTGCTTGGAATGATCAATGACCCTCCTTTAATCTGAGAAACATGTAAATCCCTGAGTATCTGATGTCTTATATAGGCCTCTTTTTTAAAAAATTAATTTATTTCTTTATTTTTGGCTGTGTTGGGTTGCTGCATGCAGGCTTTCTCTAGTTGCGGTGAGTGGGGGCTACTCTTCATTGCGGTGCGCGGGCTTCTCTTGTTGCGGAGCATGGGCTCTAGGTACACGGGCTTCAGTAGTTGTGGCACGCAGACTCAGCAGTTGTGGTGCACGGGCTTAGATGCTCCACGGCATGTGGGATCTTGCCGGACCGGGGCTCAAACCCATGTCCCCTGCCTTGGCAGGCGGATTCTTAACCACTGCGCCACCAGGGAAGTCCGGAACATCTTTTCTTACCCCTAGCATAGCAAGTAATTTTTCAAGCTTTATTGAGGTGTAATTGCTATGCAAATAAATTTTTACATATTTAATGTATACATCTTGATGGATTTAGACATATAGCAGGTAATTTTTTTGAATGAATCCTGGACATAATGTATGAAAATGTGAGTATCTTATGACCTTCTTCCTCCATAAAATATATCATTTTCATTTGTCAGGAAATTATAGTAGGAGCATATTCCTGTTATTACATGTAACACTGAAATGAATTGCTTTGAGCATTTAGATATATAGATTCTATCAAATATTTGAGAGTTGTTGATGACTTATGGTAAATGCCAGTTCCTCCTTATTTTCAGATGTGTACACAGGTGCACTGTCACTCTTTGCCCAGCCATACCCTGTGGTGACTTTAGGAGAAACTGTAATTCAGGATCTACGTATGGTCTTTTTACTCTGTCCAAGCAACATGGTGAAGGTGACTTCATGAACTGTATCAAGCAGAGCTATAATAGATTCCACATCTCCCCAGTGACAGCAGCCCACAGTGGGATCTGCAGGTGTATGGCTCGTACAAGACTTTCCCCTATAAATGGAAAAGCTCCAGTAAACCACTGAAGCTCATAGTCACAGGTAAGGAATCTACGGCTCGGACACCCTGTCCATCCCTGTGAACTCCCTGGGCCCCTAAACGGATTCGCTCAGGATATGGGAGAAGAAAAGGCAGCTCCCTGCAGAGGGATGTGTTATCCGCCTATGATCTTCCCAGTCCCTTTCCCAGACTGGGTCACCTCCATGTTGGTGTGTGATATAAAAGGGCAAGTGGAAGTCCAGATTCACTGCCTGTATCCAGTAAAAATTTCCTGAAGCCCTTAGGTGCCTGACCTGGGCCTGGGCAACCCTGGGGGCGCAGGGATGCCTTTGAGAAGATGGCAACACACAGGGGGATGCAGGCAGATTATTTTTCCACAAGTTTTTTTTTTTGGGGGGGGCTGCATTGGGTCTTGGTTGCTGCACACGGGCTTTCTCTAGTTGAGGCGAGCGGGGGCTACCCTTCATTGAGGTGCGTTGGCTTCTCATTGCGGTGACTTCTCTTGTTGCAGAGCACGGGCTCTAGGCGCTCGGGCTTCAGTAGTTGTGGCATGCGGGCTCAATAGTTGTGGCTGTAGAGCGCCGGCTCAGTAGTTGTGGCGCATGGGCTTAGTTACTCCGCGGCATGTGGGATCTTCCCGGACCAGGGCTCGAACCCGTGTCCCCTGCATTGTCAGGCGGATTCTTAACCCACTGTGCCATCAGGGAAGCCCCCCTGTAGGACCTTTTGAGTCACAGTAAGGACTCCTGGGTGAGAGGAACAGTAATGGAGACTGAATGAATCAGGGAGAAAAAGAGACACAGAGGAAACGAGGACAGAATTGGAGAGGCCTCAAGCTCCTGACAGGTGTAGCAAGACAGGAAGCATGCTTTCTGGGCGTTAGGAAGATGTGCTCAGGTTAAATCGGGAGGGAGCGGGGGGCGGCGCCCGCCCACTCACCACCTTGCCTCTCTTCCTTCCCAGGTGTGGACAGAAAACCCTCCCTCTCGACTCACTGAGGCTCCTCCTCCAAGAAGACCCCCTCTAAGAAGCTCAGTCTGCGGTATCACTCAGAGACCTGGTGTGACACACTCGTTCTTTCCAGGAATGGAAGAGTAGAATTTGCCCAGAACCTAAGCTCCAAGTACAGAGCTGGGGCTTTTGAGGCCGACTTTCCTGTGAATGCCATCTTCCTGATGCACCCGGGGACCTACGGATGCTACCACGGTCTACACAAGAACTTCCCCTACCTCTGGTCAGAACCCAGTGATGTCCTGATGCTCCCAGAGAGAGGTGAGGGGTCCCCACGCTTCCCACCTGCTCCCGGGACTCCCAGACTATGGCAGCAGCTAGCTAGAGGCAGTTCTTTTGCTTTCAGTTAATGAAAATTAAATAAAACTTAAAATTCACTTCCTCAGTTGCAATAGGCACGTGATGTGCCCTGCAGCCACTGAGTGCCTAACGGCTCCCATATGGGACAGCACAGCCCTAGAGAATCAGTAGTAAAACTCAAATGATAAAGGACATTTCCATCATTGTATGAGGGTCTGTGGGGCAGACCATTTTCAAATGTCAGCTTGTTGACCTGTGACCAAAGAGTCCCTGATGGGGATTGCAGACCCAGTGCTACTGGGGTTGAAAACACGGGGCAGAGATGGAGGGGATCTTAGCCCTGAAAGAGCAACAGTGAGGGACTTCCCTGGCTGTCCAGCGGTTAGGACTCCAAGCTTCCACTGCAGGGGACACAGGTTCCATCCCTGGTCAGGAAACTAAGATCCCACAAGTTTCAGCCAAAAAAAAGGTATTAAACCAAAAAACAAAAAACTTCATAAAACCCAAAACTAACCGAAAGCTGGCTTTTAAAAAATTAATTCCATTAATTAAAGCTTCCACCTTTAGGGACTTCCCTGGTGGTCCAGTGGTTAAGACTTCGCCTTCCAATGCAGGAGGTGCAGGGTCGATCCCTGGTCCAGGAGCTAAGATTCCCACATGCCTGACAGGAATGTGGCCTTCGCTGGTGGTGCAGTGGTTAAGAATCCACCTGCCAATGCAGGGTACACGGGTTCAAGCCCCGGTCTGGGAAGATCCCACATGCCGTGGAGCAACTAAGCCCATGTGCCACAACTACTGAGCCTGCAACTACTGAGCCTGCGAACTACTGAGCTCACGTGCCACAACCACTGAACCCCGCGCGCCTAGAGCCCATGCCCCGCAACAAGAGAAGCCACCACAATGAGAAGCCCGCGCACTGCAATGAAGAGTAGCCCCCGCTCACCACAACTAGAGAAAGCCCGCGCGCAGCAACGAAGACCCAACGCAGCCATAAATAAATAAATAAATAAGTTTATTTTAAAAAAGAAGCAACATTGTAACCGATTCAGTAAAGACTTTAAAAATGGTCCACATCAAAAAAAATCTTAAAAAAAAATTCCACCTTTAAAAAAAAAAGAAATAAAAGCAACAGTGAGTAATATTGTTGGGGCATCCCCTGCTCCAGGTGAAGTTAGTCTGAGGTGAGGGAAATCAGGGGCAGCCCCAGCTGTTGATCATAATTCTCATAATCCTTTTAGACCTTCACCTCCATACAGTATTGATAAGTTACTTGAAGAGCCCTGTAGTAGTTTCCTAGTGCTGTCCTACAAATTACCACAAAGTTGGTTGCTTGAAAGAACAGGAAATTGACATTATGCTAAGTGAAATAAGCCAGCCACAGAAAGATAAACACTGTATAATTCCACTTCTATGAGTGGTCAAAATCACAGAGACAGAAAATAGAATGGTGGGTGCCAGGGCCTGAGGGGATGGGGACAAAGGAATGAGGAAATATTTAATGGATACAGGGTTTCAGTTTTGCAAGATGCAAAGAGTTCTGGAGATAGATGGTGGTGAGGGTCGCGCAACAGTGTGCCTGTCTTTAATACCACTGACCTGTACGTTAAAAAGGATTAAGATGGTAGATGTATGTTATGTGTATTTTATCCCAATAAAAAATTGGAATATTTTAAATAAGTAAAAATTTTTAATTGTAAAAATGTACAATAAAAAAAACTATTCTCTCACAGTTCTGGAGGCCAAGTCCAAAATCAAGGGTCATCAGGGTTGGTTCCTTCTGGAGGCTTTGAAGGAAAATCCACTCCATGCCTCTATCCCCGCTGCTGGTGGACGCAATTCTTGGCCTCCCTTGGCTTATAGCTCCATCGCTGCAATCTCTGCCCTCCATTTTCTCCTTTTCTGCCTCTAATAAGCACGCTCATCACTGGATTTAGGACTCACCCTAATCCAGGACTGGAGGACTCAAGATCCTTCCCTTAATTACATCTTCAAGACCCTTATCTGTAATACCAAATAAGGTCACATTCTGAGGCTCTGGACAGACACATCTTGGGAGGGGAGAGGGGCACTGTTCAACCCACTACAAGTCATTATCCCCTAAAATGTTGCTTCATTACTTGGAAGAAAAAAATCAGTCCTAAGGAATTCCTTGGCCGTCCAGTGGTTAGGACTCTGTGCTCTCATGCTGAGGGCCCAGGTTCGATCCCTGGTCGGGGAACTAAGATCCCACAAGCCGTGCAGCGTGGCCCAAAAAAAAATCGTCCTAGAAGCAACCATTGCCTTCAGCTAGGGCCTGTGATCTGGCAAGAGAAGAGCAGAATAGTTATACTCCTATCCACCCACTGACCAACTGCTCTTATGCAGTTAACAACCTGAACAACGCCATGCCATGATTCTGGTACTCGGGAGTTCTCAGTTCAAACAGGGCTACCTGGCTGAGAATGATCAAACCGAGTGGATGAGAAAACAATTGTGATACTAGGCAGAGTAATTGTGCCCCAGAGATGTCCACACCCTCCTCCCCAGAACCTGGGAATCCGGTACCACAGAGAGGAATTATGGTTGATTTAAGGTTGCAAGTAAGTAGACCACCCTGGAGTAACCCAGCAGGCTGAGTGCATCACAGGGGTTTCTGAATGTAGAAGAAATAGTGTCAGAGTGATGTGATATAGGAATGACTCAACTCGTCATTGATAGATGTGAAGATGGAGGAAGAGGCCATGAGCAGACGAGGTCAGGCCGCCTCTGGACGCTGGGAAAGGCAAGAAAACAGATTCTTTCCCAGAACCTCCAGAGGGCAGCCCTGCCAACACCTTGATTTAAGCCCAGTGAGACCCATTTGGACTTCTGACCTCCAGAATCATAAGACATCAGTGTTGTTCTAAGCCACTACGTTTGTGGTAATTTGTTACCGCAGCTGTAGAAAACTATGATGACTTTCAAATCTGGGGCTTCTGTTTAGACTGTTAGGTATAAGGCACAAGGATATATTGTACAACATGGGGAATAGAGCCAACATTTTATAATAACTGTAAATGGAGTATCATCTTTTAAAATTGCGAATCACTATATTGTACACCTGTAACATATAATATCGTACATCAACTATACTTCAATTTTTAAAAACAATTTTTGGGAATTCCCTGGCCATCCAGTGGTTAGGACTCCACAATTTCACTGCCAAGAGCGTGGGTTCGATCCCTGGTTGGGGAACTAAGATCCTGCAAGCCGCGTGCCTCGGCCAAAAATAAATAAATCCGATTTTTTAAAAGTCTGGGGCTTCTGGGGACTTCCCTGGTGGTCCAGTGATTAAGACACCGTGCTTCCAATGCAGGGGGCGGGGTTCCATCCCTGGTCAGGGAACTAAGATCCCACATGCCCAGCAGTGAGGCCAAAAAAAAAAAAAGAGTCTGGGGTTTCTGATGTGAGACTGGGCAAGTTTCCACATCAGGAATTTCTCTGTCTCTGTCCCCAGATGCTGCCCCTGGGAACCACGATGCAGAGAACGTCGTCCGCTTCGCTCCGGCAATGTCTCTGGTGATCCTGGGGGTCTTCCTGGTTGATGCCTGGTTCAGCAGAAAGGATTTCAAGAGGAAGTCAAGAGCTCGTGAGCCTCAGCCGACCGCAGAGGAGCCCTCATAACTGTGAACCACACCCCAAGATTCTCCGCTGCACAATGCTTCATTCGAGTGCACAGCTCTGGCCACTGCTCGTGTTCCCTTTGGGGAGACCCTGGAGCGGAAGACGTCACGACAACGGTGGAGGCTGGCAAGGAGGAGTCATCAGCCCTTGGTTCAATCCACAACTTCTCTCCCCACGTCAGCTTCCCCGTGCTTCTCCACGCTCTCTGGCACTTGTGATCCTAGGCTCTTCCGAAATCTTCCATCCTCAGCTTCGGGCGTTCAAGACAAGTTTTCTCCTCTCTCTGACTCACCCCCCTCTGCTTTTTCTTCTTCTCAATTCCATTTCATCAGATCCACCAAATCTTCTCCGTCAACCTACACCTTCTCTTGCCACGCCGTCCAACCCCGGGAATATCCTCCTAGTGTGTCACCTCTAAGGAGATGACCCCACTCCTGAATTTCCAGCCCCAAAGGGCTCCTTGGAAGGACTCTCATTTTAAGCTCTCTCGGACACATGTTAATGATGGTTGGTCCTGGCCACATGGGGAAAATAGTGCCTACTCGTGAGGTACTGTGTTTATCTCCTGTCCCTCTCTCTACTATCTTGCTGCAGGTCTATGGTGTCCACGCCGGCTGGGGTCCAGGCACATAAGTCCCATCCACCCACATTTCACTATGCCCTCATTGAACACTTCTCCCATACAATGTGTTTTAAAATAACAGCAATAAAATAAAATAAAATAAAAATAACAGCAAGATAGTGTTGGTGCTTCCTAACAGCTGCAGAACGTTCCTTTTCTTGGATGCGCCATTATTTGCTTAAGATGAGCCGCACTGCTGGCTTTTACGTTGCTTCCAGCCTTGCTGTATTAAAGAAATGCAATTGACATGCGTTTACAAATGTCATCAACACATCATGTTTCCCACATGCATGTATATTCATAGGCTACATTTTGAGGGAGGAATTGCTGAGTCTGCATCTGTAAATTGAACAGATACCAACAAGGAGATTCTGCCCTGAGGAAGTCCTTGATGGTGTGTGTAAGCGGGGGAGATAAATGGAAAAACTATCCCCAAGCCTGGTCACAGCTTTGGCTTCACTCCACGTTACGGGCTGGAGTGTGAAGGGCAAAACCCCCCAAAGATGCTATCTTTCACTGAAAATCTTAAGCTCCATGATGTATTTAGTTTAAGGCCACTCATTAAATTCTGAAGTTTTTCTCCTGCATATACCTTTTTTTTAAAACTGGATTCTTTTGCCTAGTGCAAGGATTTGCCCTCCTTAAATACAGAAAAGGCATTCCATAAGTATATTTCCAGGTGGCAATTCCACGTAGCATAATGTTTTCAAGGTTTATCTATGTTATGGCATGCGTCAGTGCTTCATTCCTTCTTTTTATTTTTTATTTTTTTTGCGCTACGCGGGCCTCTCACTGTTGTGGCCTCTCCCGTTGAAGAGCACAGGCTCCAGACGCGCAGGCTCAGTGGCCATGGCTCACGGGCCCAGCTGCTCCGCAGCATGTGGGATCTTCCCAGACCGGGGCACGAACCCGTGTCCCCTGCATCGGCAGGTGGACTCTCAACCACTGTGCCACCAGGGAAGCCCTCATTCCTTTTTTATGACTGAATAATATTCCATTGTATGGATAGACCACCATTCATCTGGTGATGGGCACTTGGGTTGCTTCCACTTTTTGGCTGTTGTGAATAATGTTTTTCCGAACTCGGGTGGAAAACAATCTGGCAGTTCCTCAAGTTGTTACCACATGACAGCAATTCTGCTCTTAGTTGTATATCAACTGAATTTTTGGATTCTCATTTTTGGAGGTGGGGGGGGGTGGCTTCTTTTGGTGGAAGTGTTTGATAATTCCTATTTGTGCCCATGCATTTCTATGTAGAGAGCTGGTGGCTTTGGGGTGATTTGCACATTTCTTGTTCAATGTATTCCTAAATATATATTTAACACTTGTGATTGCTACCATAAAGTTTTTAGTACAAGGGTGCCCTCTGCTGTCAGGGTAGTGAAGTACAGCTTTTTACTAGATGACTAGCAAATAGGGGGAGTTTTAAGTCCTTGATTTTTTTTTTTCCTTTTTTTCTTACAAAATCCTAATTTTTCTTTCTCTCTCCTTTTTCCCTTCACCATGCGGTATACAAAAGGTACCTCTCCCCTTTAATTTCAATTTTCTTTTCTCAAAGGAGGGTCACGTTTCCAAGACCGTAGTAGTCAGTGCCCTGATGTGTCTGAACGCTTTTTTACTATTTTCACACCTTTCTCTTTCTGGTGGTGGTTTTCACACAACTACTATGTATAAAATAAATAAGGTAAAATTATATATTGTACAACACAGGGAATGTAGCCAATATTTTATAATAACTATAAATGGAGTATAACCTTTAAAAATTATGAATCACAGGACTTCCGTGGTGGCGCAATGGTTAAGAATCCACCCGCCAATGCAGGGGACACAGGTTAGGAGCCCTGGTCCGGGAAAATCCCACATGCCACGGAGCAACTAAGCCCATGCGCCACAACTCCTGTACTCTAGAGCCAGTGAGTCACAACTACTGAGCCCACATGCCACAACTACTGAAGCCCACGCGCCTAGAGCCCGAGCTCCGCAACAAGAGAAGTCACCGCAATGAGAAGCCCAGGCACCACAAGGAAGAGTAGTCCCTGCTTGCCGCAACTAGAGAAAGCACGCACGCAGCGACAAAGACCCAATGCAGCCAAAAAATACATAATTTTTTTAAAAAAATTGTGAATCACTGTGTTGTACGCCTGAAACTCATATAATATTGTAAATCAGCTATACTTTAATTTTAAGTCCAAAGGACTTTTACCTGAACCGTCTGAGACTAAGTTGCAGACCTGATGCCCCACCATCTAAATCCTGATGGGTTTTCCTGCAAAGACGTTCTCGTACGTAACCACAGTGCAATCAACGAAATCAGGACATTAATATAAGGCTGCACCGTCTTTAGAGGTTATGTGGGAGACACGTTCTCATGCAGTTGCCACAGTCTCCAGCTACCCAGAAAGCCTGAAATATTAAATAAAACCTTCATTATAGATGAGTGACCCTCTGCCCATGGATTCTCCACAGCTGGTCTCATATTTCATCCCCAGTCTAACTCCCCCGAAATGCACTCCCAGGTATGGTCCCCAGGTTCATCTCAGCCAGACCCTGCAATGCACCAGCGTGTGAGCTGGGATTCGCCACAGGTGATGAGGCGGACCTCGAGATGATGAACATCATCTTGTGAGGCACCTGCTTGAGGAAGGACCACGACCGTCCCTCAAGGGGTGCTGGTCTCCAGCAACGGGGGTGTTCTCAGGGAAACTGAGCAGCTCAAGATCTTCAGGTTCGTCCACACCAATGACCCAATCCCAGGTCTCAGGTGGGTTCCAAGAATGCTTACTTCATTTCCTTGGAAGCTCTGCCACTGTGATAAGAAGACCCCTTGCCGGATTTTCAGCAGCGCCTGCCCTGCAGCTTCAGGAGGACCTCTGGATTTCGTGACATGTCTTCCATAGGAGATAGGCTGCCCTGAGTCAGTCACCTGTACTGTTTCCATTACGACCTGTTTCCCAGCACCTTGCCTGTCAGCTGCACTCCACCCCAATGAAGCCCAGGTGAGAATAAGCGAGGCCCCCGTGTGCTGGAGACTAGCTCCACCTGACCCCACCCTCGGCTCGCTCACAGACCCACAAACATACCCAGATCCGCCTCCATCCGTGGTTCTCGACCGAAGGCGAGTTTCCCTCCTCGGGGACGTGTGGCAATGTCTGCAGACAGTTCTGGGGGTCTCACCCGGCCGGTGGGGGCTACTGGCATCTGGTGGGTAGAGACCAGGACTGCTGCTCGACATCTTACAGCGCACAGGACAGACCCCTGCCCCACAGCAAAGAATTATCCGGCCCCAAGTGTTAGCAGCGCTGGTGTTGGGAAACCCTGCTTGAAGTCCGTTACCTTCTGCCTTTCCCTGGGGGGCTTTTGTGGGTTCTAAGATGAGCGCATGACCTCAGCCCAATTTGACAAATAAAAGAGAAATGCTTCTCTCCCCGTCACTGGGCAAAAAACAAGAAAACAAGTGGCCCAGATTGGCTCTGACAGTCATCTCGTGACCCACCCCCCAAAGAGACTGCACTAGTTTCTTCCTCCGGCTGCTGTAACAAACACCATCACCTTGGTGACTCAGAACACATAAATGTATTCTCTCACACTTCCAGAGGCCGGAAGTCCAAAGTCAAGGTGGCGGGGCTGGGCGGGGTGGGGAACACACCCTCCAGCAGCTCTGGGGGAGATTCTGTTCCTTGCCCTTTGCAGCTGCTGGGGGGTCCAGCCATTCCTCGATTTGAGGCTCCATCATCCGTCTCTGCCCTCAATCCCCTCATTGCTTCTTCCTCTGATCTGTCTTCTAAGGACACTTGTTGGATTTAGGGTCCACCCAGATAATCTAGGACAATCTCACCTCGAGATCCCCAATTACATCGGCAAAGCAACTTTTTCCAAATTGGCTCCCGTTCACACGTATTTGGAGTTAGGACTTGGACGTATCTTTTAGGGGGAGGCACCCCACCATTCAACCTGTTACAAACACCCAGCCTTGGAATGACGTTGCACTGGTAACTGTCAGACCGTCATCTTGCAGTAGGAATCTTGATGATGTCACTGAACTCAAAGCCTGCCACACCCCTGGGCTTCTACTTCTGTGAAATAGTGTTCCTTCCTGCTTTTGCCTGGGGTGAAAGTCAGCTCGGCTTACATCCTCTGAGTATGTCCTGTCATCAGCAGCCCAAGGCATCCTGACAGAATTCCCAAGCCCCAGAGTGAGGTGTGAGGATTTGACCCTGACTTGGTTTCCCTTTGTGAAGAACCCACCCCCTGAAGCGTTGCATTCCCGGGTCTGTTTATTACTTTGCGCCATCTCCTCTCTGGGCTTCTGTGGCTCTGGGCTTTGTTTTGCATTGTTCTGAGATTGGTTTCTATGATCTTTCATCAGTCTGAAGGTCGTAGCTAGGTTTGTGAATCACCTCAAAGCCTTCAGAGAAGTAGACGGCGATTAGGTTGATGTGTGAGTTAACATTTGTGATCCTTGGGGCTTCCGTTTCAGAAAGGAAGCAGATATTGGTTGTGAAGGTTTGTGGTTAGCATTAGCCCTGAGGTGTGTTGCTCACACCTACATAATAGACAAATCGCCCTGTGATTAGCTGTTCTCCTGGGCATTCAGACCTCTAACGCTCCCCCCAAAAAGAAAGTGGGTTCTAGAATCAGACTTTGAATTCCAGCTCCTCTTCTTGCTAACACACTCCCAAGTGTTTTTCTTCTTTTTTAGCGGGTAGGGAGTTTGTGATTTTAAAAATCTGTTCTTCCCAGTCGATTTGCTTGCAAGCCACACTAGTGAAGCTGACTCCTTTTTTTTTTTTTTTTTTTTTTTTAAATTTCTTTTGGCCTCGCCATGTGGCATGTGGGATCTTAGTTCCCTGACCAGGGATCGAACCCATGCCCCCCGCAGTGGAAGCGCAGAGTCCTAACCCCTGGACTGCCAGGGAAGTCCCTGAAGCTTATTCCTCTTTATTTGAGCAGAAGGGAACGCATGGGAAGTACACTGGGGGTGCTAAGGAAGCAGATTTTGAAAGGGACAGAGCGGTAGGCAGAAAAGAGGGTCCTCCCAAACGTGTCCACATCCTAGTCCCCAGAACCCTGTTACTTTACAAGGCAAAGGGGGGATTAAGGTGGATGATGGGATTAAAGTTGCTAATCAGCTGACTTTAAAGGAGGAAGATGATCCTGGATTATCCGGATGGGCCAAGTGATATCACAAGAGTCCTTAAGAACAGGAGATGGAGGCAGAAGCGGGAGAAACAGAGAGACGGCAGCGTGAGAAGGACCTGGCCTGCCATTGTCTGCTCTGCAGATGAAGGGGCCACAGGCCAAGAAGTGCAGGCGCCTCCAGAAGCTGGAAAAACGTAAGGAAACAGGTTCTCCCTGGGAGCCTCCAGAAGGAACCATACCTGTTCACTCTTTTTTTTTTTTTACTTTTATTTGAGTATAGTTGATTTACAATGTTGTGTTGGTTTCAGGTGTAGAGCAAAGCGATTCAGTTATACATACACACGTATTCATTCTTTGTCAGATTTTCTCATACAGGTTATCACAGAATACTGAGTAGAGTCCCCTGTGCCACACCGCAGGTCCTGGTTGGTTAGCTATCTTATATAGTAGTGTGTGTATGTCAATCCCAACCTCCTGATTTATCCCTCCCCATCACACACACGTTTCCCCTCTGGGAACCGTAAGTCTGTTTTCTGATATCTGTAAGTCTGTTTCTGTTCTGTAAATAAGTTCGTTTGTATCATTTTTTAATTAGATTCCACATATGATGATATCATATATCTGTCTTTCTCTCAGAACTGTTCGCTCCTTGCGTTCAGCCCAGAGAGGCCCACTTCGGGTCCCTCCAAGGGCCGCCCACAGCATGGCAGCTGGTGAGTGGGGATGGGAGGGAAGGTCGTGATCCCAGGCATCCTGTTTCCTCAGTGGTTCCTCCCCACCATGCTGTCCCCGGCGTGACGCGGCGATAACAAGGCCAGGTCTGAGTCGGTCTGTTCCTGGAGGGCATGCCCAGCGCCTTGCCAGGGTCTGGCACACAGAAGGTCCTCAGTAAACGTCCAACGGCAAGGAATATGCAGCGGCCATTCTCCAAGCCCAGCGATAACTCACGGCCATCCAACGAGGTAGTCAGGTTATTCTGCACAGTTTACAGCTGGAGAAACCAAGGCTCAGAGAGGAGACTGGAGGTGTGCAAGGTCCAACGGGGGACCATGAACTCAAGCATCAGCCAGACAACTTGCCCATGGCCATCCAGTCCCCCACACGGCCCACACCAGAGGGAGCTGATGCCGCACCCCAAAATTCCTGGTTTGGATTCCCAAGGGAGGCATCTGATGGCCCAGCTCACCTGTTGGCAGCAGGGCACACCGTACCAGCCAGCCCCTGGGTCAAGTGCTCACCAGCTGTCCAATCCACTGTGGCCAGAAAAGGGGCAATACTGCCACCTAGAGGACGCTGCAGGCATGGCAGCCAGCATTCTTTGGCCAAGACTGCTACCTAGAGGGTGCAGTGGTCATGGCAGCCAGCATTCCTTGGCCAATACTGCCACCTAGAGGGTGCTTCGGGCATGGCCGCCAGCTTTGGTTGGTTGCTGTTCCACCTTGGTGACTGCCTCCCTGGTGGCTTTCATACCTGCTCCAAGAAGTTATTTGGGGAGGCGCTGTCCCCTCTCAGAGGATCCATAGGACATCTCCAAGCCCACAAGGCGGGCACTTTCAGCCCAAAGCCTCCCGGCTACCTCCTCATCCTCAGCTTCCGGGGCCGGAGCCTTCTCTTTAAGTCCCTCAAAGTACTTTCCAGAAACGCCCTCCAACTCCTCCGCCACAGCCAGGTAGGTGCTGGGCTGGGCCGCCAGCTGGGGGCTCTTGACCAGCAGCCAGAAGATGGGCCCTGCATCGGCCCACAGAGAGTTCAGTCCACACATTCAGAGAGGAAGATACAGAAAGCCCAGCACCACCCCAGGTGGCTCAGGGCCCACGAAGGCCATAAGTTTCCCTGGAGTCCCACAGAGCTCTCCTCCAGGCCTTTACCCCTCTGTTTCCCAACACCAGGAGCTCCCTTCACTGGCACTGCCCAGACAAATAATTCCAGATGCAGGGACCAGCTTGAAAGCTGCCTCCTCCAGGAAGCCCCCTGGCTTTTCCCAGGCAAACAGAAGGTCCCCCTCCTCTATGTCAGCCCCAAGTCCTCATCCCACCTGATCTTTCTTTAAAGTAGCTTCTGTGTATTGAGTGTCTCCAGTGCCAGCTTCAGCTTAAGGTCGCTGATACCTAGCCCCCACCAACTAAATGTTTTTCAGGATTATAAACACTAGTTATAAAGCTCTAATTATTTATTCGGCCAGGAATTGTGCTGGCTCTTTTAGGGAGGTCTCATCTAATCCTCCCCACTGAGGCAGGTACTATTATGACCCTCATTTTGCAGATAAGGAAAGGGAGTTTCGGAGAGAAGTCACTTTGCTGGGTGGCCCAGCTAGTTTGGGATGAAACTGGAGTTAGCCCAAGCATGGCCGGACTCCAGGAAGTCAGCTCCATGACCTCCACCTCTGAAACAGTCTCATCAAACAGGCTCTGGCCTGTTTCCCGGGGCTATTCTGAGGCTGGCAGGCTGGGCAGACATATGAAAGTGACTCAGTACCAGGGAAGATACAGGGCAGGGGGCTGAGCAAAGCCCCCGAGATAGTCTGAGTGTGATGTTAATTTTATGTGTGAACTTGACAGGGCTAAGGGATGTCCAGAGAGCAGGTAACACATTATTTCTGGGGTGTCTGTGAGGGTGTGAAGAGATTAGCATTTGAATCAACAGACTATGTAAAATCCACCCTCACCAATGTGGGTGGGCACCATGCAGTTTGTTGGGGGTGAAAACAGAACAAAAAGGTGGAGAAAGGACGAATTCTCTCTCTCTCCTTGAGCAGGGACATCCATTTCCTCCTGGCCTCAGACACTGGCCCTCCTGGCCTTCAACTTGGACTGGGACTTAGGCCATCGGTTCCCCTGGTCCTCAGGCCTTTGGGTTTGGACTGCAACTACACCGTCAGCCTTCCTGGGCCTCTGGCATACAGATCAGATCCTGGGACTTCTCAGGCCCCACAGATGCATGAGCCAATCCCCCCTAATAAATCTCTCTAAATATCTATGTACATCCTATTGGTTCTCTTTCTCAGGAAGACCCTAATACACTGAGGGAGGGTCCTGAGCCCCAAGCTAGGAGGACAGGGGTTCAGTTAAGGGACCCCAAACTGGGAGGGGACTTACCGAGCGTGAAGCTGGAGAAGGCGGAGCTGTGCATGCCCGTGTGTCTGCCCAGCTCTGTCCTGGCCACGCCAGGGTGCAAGGCATTGACAGTCACACCCGTGCCTGGGGAGAGAAGGAAAAAGTGAGGCAGGCAGACGTCAGGTTCACCCCAACCATCCCAGGGGGCTCCCCCTGAATCCATGTCGCCCTCTTGCTCTGAAACCTCCACATCCCCAGTTTCACTTGCAAGGCAGCTCTGTCTCATGGCTGCCCAGGGCAGAGCCTCTGAACCTGAGTGTGTAAAAATCACTTGCAGGGCTTGAGAAGCCCAGACCGCCAGGCTCCACCCCACAGAGTCTGAAGCAGTGGGTCAGGGTGGGGTCTGAGACGCTGCAATTATGACAAACACCCAGGTGAGCTGACACTGCTGGTCTACTGCCTCTTTGAGAAGCAAAGGCAAAGGGCAGACTTTTCAACTGCAGCACTATGGACACTGAGGTCAGATGATTCTTTATCCTGTGCCTTGTAGGAAGCTGAGCAGCATCGCTGGCCTCTGCCGACCAGATGCCAGGAACATCACCCAACCTGCCCCTGCTCCGCAAACTGACAGCAAAAATGTCTCCAGGTATTGCCGAAGCTTCACTGGTCTAGAGCACCAAAGGCTCAGGTGCCTGTCCGGGATGAGCAGAGAAGGATGCTGTGATTGGTTAGTGATGTCTGCTTCAGGCACCAGCGGGGAGCGTGGTGGTGAGCGTGTCATATGTTTGCCTACTCGGTCCTGGAGTCAATGCTTGACCTCCCGTCCACCCAGAGTCACAGCAGGACTGTTTCAGGCTCGGAGCTAAAGGAAAGGGTAGACCAGCGAGGCTCGCCACACACACACCTTGCAGCCGCCGGCTCAGCTCCTTGGTGAAGAGGACAACGGCCAGCTTGCTCTGGCAGTAGGCTGCCTTGGTGTCATACTTCCTCTTCTCCCAGTTCAAGTCCTCGAAGTCTATGTGCCCAGCAACGTGGGCCAAGGACGAGAGGTTGATGATGCGCGAAGGAGCAGAGGCTTTCAGCTTGTCCAGCAGCAAGTTCGTCAAAAGGAAGTGACCTGGATGATGGAAAACGAAAAGATAACTTTCACTGAGTTCTTGTCCAGTGCATAGGACCATACTGAGAACATCACCTTATTTCATCCTCCCATAACCCATTTTTCTCAACAGGGTCCAACTTTGCGCCTCCCACCAGCAGGCATCTGGCACCACCTAGAGACAATTTTGATCATCACAATTGTGGACAGTAGAGGGAGTGCTACTGCCACCTAGTGGGTGGAGGCCAGGGATGCTGCTAAAAATCCTACAATGTGGGAGTTCCCTGGTGGCCAAATGGTTAGGATTCTGGGTTTTCACTGCTGCAGCCAGGGTTCAATCGCTGGTCAGTGAACTGAGATCCCACAAGCCGTGTGGCATGTCAAAAAAAAAAAAAAAAACCTACAATGTACAAGACATTCCCAATAACAAATTGTCACAAAGCCCTGTGATAACCCTCTATGAGGTCAGCTAGAGAAGAGATGCCTTCTGTCTCCCAAAATCCTTTCTCCATTTCTTCTTCAGTGATAGAATTTTGGGTTATGCATGAGACTGCCCAGTGAAAGACTACACTTCCCAGACTCCTTTGCAGCTCCCTCAGGTCACATGACTGAGTCCCAGCCCAAAGGGGGTGAAGGGTAGTCACATGTGTTATGGGTGAACTGTGTCACCCTCCCCAACCCCCCTAAAAAAATATGCCCTACCCTCCAGTACCTCAGCATGTGACCTTATTTGGAGAGAGGGTCTTTAGAGAGGTGATCAAGGTAAAATGAGGCCATTAGGGTGGGCCTTAATCCTATATGATTGGTGTCCACCCAACGTCCATCACCCTAACGGACTGCAGATGCATTCAGGGTGACAAAAGATAAACTGACACAATGAGAGAAGGACAGACAGAGACTGGGGGACAGACAGACAAAGAGACGAATGGCCAAGAGGCTGATGGAAGGTCCGAAGGACTGAGGGTCCAGCGATGAACAGGCGATTCCCTGAGCTGCCAGGTGACCCTGCTCATGGCCGCCTGGCCACATGCAGAGAGGAAGACCCCACCCGGAGCCTGTGTCTGGCCCACGGGGGCTCCTGCTCACGTCCCAGGCCGACGCCACACAGCCTGTAGCCTCACCCAGGTAGTTAACGCCAAGCTGCATCTCAAAGCCGTCCTCGGTGGTCCAGTGGGGGCACCGCATCACAGCTGCATTATTGATCAGGATGTGCACTCGCTCCTCCTCTGGAAGGCAGGGGTGAGGACAAATATGTGACTCAGTTTCCCCTTCTGTAATAGGGGTGATAATACAACCTGCTGGGTAGAACAGCTTCGTTATTATCTATTCGACAAGTATTTTCTGCAACCTAAGTGTCCATCGACAGAGGAATGAATAAAGAAGATGTGGTACCTATATACAATGGAATATTACTCAGCCATAAAAAAGAATGAAATAATGCCATTTGCAGCTATGTGCATGGACCTAGAGGATTATCATACAAAGTGAAGTCAGTCAGAAAGAAAAAGACAAACACCATATGATATCACATGTGGAATCTAAAAAAATGATACGAATGACCTTATTTACAAAGCAGAAATAGACTCACAGGCATAGAAAACAAACTTATGGTTACCAAAGGAGAAGCGGGGGAGGGATACATTAGGAGCTGGGGATTAAAATATACACATCACTATATATAAAATAGATAACCAACAAGGACCTACCTATTGTATAGCACAGGGAACTATATTCAATATCTTGTACTAACCTATAATGGAAAAGAATCTAAAAAAGAATGTGTGTGTGTGTGTGTGAGCATATGTGTATGTAACTGAATCACTTTGCTGTACACCTGAAACTACAAAAACACTGTAAATCAACTATATTTCAATAAAAATTTAAAAAATACACACCCAGGAATACCCTGGCAGTCCAGGGGTTAGGACTCCACGCTTCTGCTGCAGGGGGCACAGGTTCCATCCCTGGTCAGGGAACTAAGATCCCACATGCCACGCAGTGGCCAAAAAAAGACCAAAAAACACAAGCTAGCCACAAGCATAGAAGGGAAAAGTTCTGCCTGTAATGATCTCCAAGATAGAACCGGGGAGAAAAAACAAGGGGCAGCACCAGGTATGTAACAGGCTCCGCTTTGTACAAAAAAGCCAAGGGGAAGTGTTTCCCCGTTTGCTTTATAAATGCATAAATGGTCCCCAGAAGGACACACAAGAGGTAGAGCACTGAACACATCTGAGGACGGCATGCTGGGAGCTAATGGCAGGCGTGGCGGGAAGATGTTTTGCTGTATCCCCATTTGCACTTTCTGAACGTTTAACCCTGCAAATGTTATTCCTGTTTGAAAAAAAATAAATTCTTAAGTGGTTCTGAGACCATGTGGTGGGGAGCAAAAGGAGTGAGTCAGGCATCAACGTGACGGAAGTGCAGAGAAATGCCAGCCTGATCCCTGGATTTGCAAAAAGAAACACCCAGGAAAGAATGTGGGAGCTCCAGACGCTCTGCACTAACTCTTAGTTACCTATTGTCACAGCCACGTCCCCCAGCGGCCCGGGCGCTCCTCGGAAGCAGAGCCTGAATCTGACTTACATCTGTGTCACCTGCGTCACCCAAGAGTCAGAGAGCCTCCGGAAATGTTGGCTGAATCAGTGTTTGTGCCCTTCTCCACCTAACTCTTCCTCCCTCCTTGGCCTCTGCTTCTTGTAGGATCCAAGCACACATAGGACTTAGTTTTCCTAGACAGCAGTCAGTTAACTTCTTCTGTAAAGGACCAGGTAGTGTATACTTCTGGCTTTGCAGGCAATATGGTCTGTCTCTACTAAACCCTGCCCTCCCAGGACTAAAGCAGCCACAGATAATACATAAACCAGTGGGCATGGCTGCATGCCAATAAAACTTTATGGAAACTAAAATCTGAATTCTGGGAACTCCCTGGCTGTCCAGTGGTTAGGGCTCTGCGCTTTCACTGCCAAGGGCGCCAGTTCCATCCCTGGTCCAGGAACTGAGATCCCACAAGCTGGGGCTTCCCTGGTGGCGCAGTGGTTAAGAATCCGCCTACCAATGCAGGGGATGCGGGTTCGAGCCCTGGTCCGGGAAGATTCCACATGCCGCAGCGCAACTAAGTCTGTGTGCTACAGCTACTGAGCCTGTACTCTAGAGCCTACGCTCTAAAGCCCACGAGCCACAACTACTGAGCCCACACACCACAACTACTGAAGCCCGTGTGCCTAGAGCCCGTGCTCCACAACAAGAGAAGCCACCGCAATGAGAAGCCCGAGCACTGCAACAAAGAGAAGCCCCCGCTTGCCACAACTAGAGAAAGCCTGCGCGCAGCAACAAAGACCCAACACAGCCAAAAATAATAATAATAATTAATTAAATAAAAAAAAAAAAAGAAATCCCAGGACTTCCCTGGTGGTGCAGTGGTTGGGCATCCGCCTGCCAATGCAGGGGACACAGGTTCGATTCCTGGTCCGGGAAGATCCCACATACTGTGGAGCAACTAAGCCCGTGCGCCACAACTACTGAGCCTGCACCCTAGAGCCCACAAGCCACAACTACTGAGCCCACGTGCCACAACTACTGAGCCCGCATGCCACAACTACTGAGCCCGCACGCCTCGAGCCCATGTTCCACAACAAGAGAAGCCACCACGATGAGAAGCCAGCGCACCACAATGAAGATTAGCCCCCGCTTGCCACGACTAGAGAAAGCCTACGTGCAGCAACAAAGATCCAATGCAGCAAAAAATAAATAAATAAATTTATTTAAAAAAAAAAAAAATCCCACAATGTGGCACAGCCAAAATAAAATAAAATCTGAATTCCATACAATGGTCACACGTCATGAAATCTTATTCTTTTCATTTTCTTTCCCCCATGTAAAAATGAAAAATATGTAAATGTGAAAATGTCAGAAGAGAAAAAAATGTAAAATCTTTACCCAAAGGCTGAACGAAAACAGGTGGCAACCAATACCTGGCTCTAAGACCTGCCTGGTATAATTCCCTCCTCACAGCCTGGCCGCCCAAGTCCTCGCCCCGCAAGGCCAGTGTCATCCCTCTTACCTTCACTGATCTTCGCTGCAAACTCTCGGATGGACTTAAGGGAGGCCAAGTCCAGGTGCCGGGCGTTGACGCGGTGATTAAGGGTCTCCCCTCGAATCTCCTTGGCTGCTGCCTCACACTTCTCCAAGTCTCGACAGGCCAGAATGATGGTACCTCCTGGAAGAGCCAGACCAAAAAAAAACAACTTTTTAATGAAATTTTTAAAAAAACTTCCACTCCTGAAGCAACCTAAACGTCCATCAGCAGAGGAATGGATAAAGAAGATGTGGGACATATATACAATGGAATACTACTCGGCCATAAAAAAGAACAAAATAATGCCACCTGCAGCAACATGGATGGACCTAGAGATTGTCATACTGAGGGAAGTAAGTCAGACGGAGAAAGACAAATATCAGGTGATATCACTTATATGTGGAATCTAAATAAAGGGTACAAATGAAGTAAGGTACAAAACAGAAGTCACGTATGTAGAAAACAAACTTATGGTTACCAGGGGATGGGGGGATAAATTGGGAGACTGGGATTGACATATACACACTATTATACATAAAATAGGTAACTAATAAGAACCTGCTGTATAGCACAGGGTGCTCTACTCAATACTCTGTAATGACCTATATGGGAAAAGAATCTAAAAAAAAAAAAAAGAGTGGATATATGTATACGTATAACTGATTCACTTTGCTGTACACCTAAACAACATTGTAAATCAACTATACTCCAATAAAAAATTTTTAGAAATTAAAAAAAAAAGATCCACTCCTAAGTATAGATACCCAAGATAAATGAAAACATCAGTCCACACAAAAATGTGAACTCACATGTGCACAGCAGCACTGTGCAGAACAGCCAGAGGTGGAAACAACCCAAATGCCCATCAAGGGATACATGAATATTGGTGGGAGGGATAAATTGGGAGCTTGGGACTGACATGTGCACACTACTATACATAAAATAAACCACCAATAAGGACCTACTGTACAGCACAGGGAACTCTGCTCAACATTCTGTAACAACCTAAATGAGAACAGAACTTGAAAAAGAACAGATACATGTATATGTACAACTGAATCACTTTGCTGTACAGCTGAAACTAACACAACATCGTAAATCAACTATAGTCCAATATAAAATTTAAAAAAAAATGTTTTAAGGGATGAATGAATAAGTGACATGTGGTTTGTCCATCAGTGGAATATTAGCCATGAAAAGGAAGGAAATTCCAACCTCACAAACGTGATACTCAGTGAAAGCCAGACACAAAAGGACACAGAGTGCATGATTCATTTATCTGAAATGTCCAGAAGAGGCAAATCCACAGAAGGAAGATTAGTGGTTTCCTAGCTTTGGCGGGGAAGGGAAATTAGGGGATGATGGCTTAGAGAAGCCAGGTTTCGTTTTGGGGTGATGAAAAATGTTCTAAAATGGAGACCAGTGACGGGTGTACAATTCTGTGAATATACTAAAAATCATGGAAGTGTACACTTTAAATGTGTGAACTAAATCTTAATACAGCCTTTAAAAAGAAAACTTTTGGGGGACTTCCCTGGCAGTCTGGCGGGTTAAGGCTCCGTGCTCCCACTGTAGGGGGCACAGGTTCCATCCCTGGTCGGGGAACTAAGTTCCCGCATGCCGGGGCGGCACAGCCAAAATTTAAAAAAAAAAAAAGGAAAAAATTTGATTTTTTTAAACTTTTATTTTCAAATTAGAAAAGTGAGAAGAAACAGGGTTTGAGAGGAGGACGGGCAGCAAGGATGCCGAACCGCGTGGGTCCACAGGGCTCATCCTCCACAGCTGGGCCAGCTGCCTCCTACACATCTGGCCCCCCCATCACACAGTCCAGAATGGACTCATCAAGTCCTGGATCTGTCTGTCCTCCCAGTGGCAGCCTGGCTCTCAAGGGACCACAGTGGGTGTGTTGGCCCAATTTCCCTTCTCACTTTTCTTTTTCTTTAAATAAATTAGCTGTCTTATTTTTTGTTTTCATTTTTTTCATTTCTTTTTTTTTAATTTGTCTATTTATTTATGTTTGGCTGCGTTGGGTCTTTGTTGCTGCGCATGAGCTTTTTCTAACTGCGGCAAGCAGGGGCTACTCTTTGTTGCGGTGCGCGGGCTTCTCATTGTGGTGGCCTCTCTTGTTGCGGAGCACGGGCACTAGGCGCGTGGGCTTCAGCAGTTGTGGTGCGCAGGCTCAGTAGTTGTGGCGCACGGGCTTAGTGGCTCCGCGGCACATGGGATCTTCCCGGACCAGGACTCGAACCCACGTCCCCTGCGTTGGCAGGCGGATTCTTAACCACTGCGTCGCCAGGGAAGTCCCTCCATTCTCGCTTTTTCCTAAAAGGAGCGCCTGTCCCTCCCTTGGGGAAACCCCATGTGGTGTGGGGGGCAGGGGGGCTGCCCTCATGGCCCCCCACCACTCTCACCTCAGGGGTGAACAGGCAGCTCAGGCCTGGTCAGTCCATCAGGGACCCATTCACTGGTCACCTCGACTCGACCAGCCCAAGGAGAGTTTCCAGTCTCCCCAGCCCTCACCCCTGCCCTGCCCTGGCCTCCCCGTCCCAGCCAAGGTAGCTTTGGTCTTCCAGCTGTTCAAACAAAACCTTAACTCCTCCCTTTCTCGTACCTGAACCCACAGGAAACCCCACTGATTCCAAGTTCAAAAGACATCTGCACGTGCTGAGAAGGGCACTTCCCCGTAAGCCCAGTCTGACCATGAGAGAAACGTCAAACAGACCCAAATCGAAGCATGTTCTTTCTACAAAATGCCTGACCAGTAAGCTTGGGAGAGCCTGACCCCCAACCTCTGACCTAGGCCCCGACCCAGCCATTAGGACTGAGTCCAACTACAGTAGGAAAGAGCACAGCCGATGCAAAGAGAAAAACCCAAACCAGTAACTGCTGAGCGCCCACGGCCTCCTCTGAGACCCTGAACCTGCCCTTCCCTCTTCCAGAGACACAAGGCTTTCGGGCTTAAGCCGGCGTGAGTTTGCTTCTGCCACTTGCAACCAAAAGAATCAGATGCCTTAACATCCCCCGGGAAATCAAACCATCCACCGCCAGATCTCGCGCCCGAGCCCCAGGCAGAGAAGCAGGTGCCCACTGGGACTTCACCTCTTCTGGCCAGCTCCAAGGCCGTCTGTTTCCCGATGCCCGTGTTGGCGCCGGTCACAATGACGGTCTTCCCGGGAATGGTGGTCTTGCTGGGACAAGCCCCGCCGGCGACAAAGTCCCTGGAGATAAAAAACGGCAGGTCAGTTCGGTCTGTCTGTCCTCTCTCACCACAGGTGTCCCTGACTGTTGTGATCTCAGGGAAATGACCTCTCTGAGCTTGTGTTCCCCCAACGGAAAGATGGAAGCGACATCGCATAACTCCATGGGACCGGTGTCGTGGTACAGGTAAAGGACTCAGCATGGTCTGGTGCGGGGAGCGTGCACAGCGAGACAATCGTCATTTTAGAAAGACCCCCTGTGGCTGCTCTAACAGACCACCACAAGCTCACTGGGTTAAAACCATGCAACGGGGCTTCCCTGGTGGCGCAGTGGTTGAGAGTCCGCCTGCCGATGCAGGGGACGCGGGTTCGTGCCCCGGTCCGGGAAGATCCCACATGCCGCGGAGCGGCTGGGCCCGTGAGCCATGGCCGCTGAGCCTGAGCATCCGGGAGCCTGTGCTCCGCAACGGGAGAGGCCACAGCAGTGAGAGGCCCGCGTACCGCAAAAAAAACATGCAATGGTATTTCCTACAGTCTGCAGGTCAGAGTCCGAAATGGGTCTCAGTGGGCTAAAATCGAGGTGTCGGCAGAGCTGTGTGCCTTCTGGAGGCTCCAGGGAGAACTGAGAATCGTCCCCATACCTTTTCCAGTTTCTAGGGGCCGCCTGCATCCCTTGGCTCGTGGCCCCTTCCTTCACCTTCAAAGTCAGTGGCACAGCATCTTCAAGCCCGACTCTGATGCTTCTGCCTCCCTCTTATAAGGACCATTGTGATGATGCTGGGCCACCTGGATAACCCAGATCACCTCCCATCTCAAGGCCCTTAACACAGTGACATCTGAAAAGTCCCTTTTGACGAGTTCTGGGAATTAGGACATGCACATCGTTGGGGGCCCTTATTGTGCTACTATGCCCACATTCCAGAGGCTAAATACTGGAAACAACCAAATGTCACCAACAGGGAACTGGCCAAATAAACAATATTATCTCCACACAAAAGAAGGGCAACGTACAACACGGTAGCCACCAGCTACCAGAGGCTATTATTTTTCTTTTTTTTTAATTAATTAATTTATTTTTTTATATTTATTTTTGGCTGCATTGGGTCTTCGTTGCTGCGCAAGGGCTTTCTCTAGTTGCGGTGCGCGGGCTGCTCATTGCAGTGGCTTCTCTTGTTGCAGAGCATGGGCTCTAGGCACCCGGGCTTCAGTAGTTGTGGCACACAGGCTCAGTAGTTGTGGCTTGTGGGCCCTGGAGCACAGGCTCAGTAGTTGTGGTGCACTGGCTTAGTTGCTCCGCGGCATGTGGGATCTTCCCGGACCAGGGCTCAAACCCGTGTCTCCTGCATTGGCAGGCAGATTCTTAACCACTGCGCCACCAGGAAAGTCCCCTGAGGCTAATTTTTTAATTTAATCAAAAATAAAGAGTCTAAACTAACACAACATAGTAAAGCAACCATATTCCAATAAAATTGTTTTTAAAAATAAAAAGTAAAAAAAAACAATAGTCATACTTTCCCCCCTAGGGCATTCAGTTTTCTTTTATTCTTCCCATGCTGGCCCTTTTTTATTTTTAAGCTTTTTCAGAACTGAAAGGCATCAGCATGAATAAAAATAACAGCAGCCGAGGGACTTCTCCAATGGCGCAGTGGTTAAGAATTCGCCTGCCAGTGCAGGGGACGTGGGTTCAAGCCCTCGTCGGGGAAGACCCCACATGCCGCGGAGCAACTAAGCCCGTGCGCCACAGCTACTGAGCCTGTGTTCTAGAGCCCGCGAGCCACAACCACTGAGCCCGCGTGCCACAACTTCTGAAGCCTGCACGCCTAGAGCCCGTGCTCCACAACAAGAGAAATCACCGCAATGAGAAGCCCGCGCACCGCAACGAAGAGTAGCCCCCGCTCGCCGCAACTAGAGAAAGTGCACGCGCAGCAACGAAGACCCAAGCAGCCAAAAATAAATAAATAAATAAAAAGTAGTCGCACGGTGTGGCTCATAATGGACAGGGCAAATGTAAAACATTTCGATGATCACAGGAAGTTCTACTGACCGGTGCTCCTATAGAATATTTGGTAGCTGTTTTTTGGTTTGGGGGGATTTTTATATTGAAGTATATAGTTGATATACAATATTATGTAAGGTGCAGGTGTACAATATAGCGATTTACAATTTTTAAAGGTTATATTCCATTTATAACCTATTCCATTTATAACATAAAATATTTGCTATGTTCCACGGGTTGTGCAATATATCCTTGTAGCTTATTTTATACCTAATAGTTTTTACTTCTTAGTCCCGTTTTGTCTTGTTTTTATTAAACGAATCAGCCTAGGAAAGAGAAGAAAGAACTACAGTACGTCTATATACCACGCAATACGATCTTTTCACTTACTGACTTGGACAATTCTAATTTGTTTCTCTAATTTCGGACAACGGGAGCTTAGGTGGTACACACTTTCCTTGCATCTGAGCCACGACTTGACATATGGGAAGTGCTCAATAAGTGTCCGCTGAATGAATGAATTAATCCATTAGAAGTCCAGAAGCAACTAAACCAAAATGTTTACCAGGGCCCGGATCCGCCCCTTTCTCTGGGTGACCTTGGGCCGTGACCTGCCCTCTCGGGGACCAGGCTTGCCCCCGCATTCTCTGGGAGCACTGCTGGACGGGTGAGCTGGAGGACTCCTGGGTGGGCCAAGGGTTGGCAATCTCCACTCGGCTTTCCCTCCCTCGTCCTTGCCCACCGGCCAACCGTTACCGCGCCTGCGGGACCCGCACGTACTTACTTGAGCAGCACGGCGCCACCCACCGCTGTACCCAGCGCGGACAGCGGCAGAATGTAGCGATTCATTACGGGCCGGAGCCGGTGGGAGTGGGGGGAGGGGTCCCACTGCAGCCGCCCGCAGACCCGCGCCCGGGGTCAGTCCTAGGAGCGCGCTGCCTGGGATGCACGTGGGGAAGTGCAGACCAGGCTGGAACCCTCGGCTTCCGGAAACGGGCGGGGCGGAACTTCCGGGGGAGGGACCTATAGGGAGGGGCCGTGAGCGCAGCTGCAGCTGGGCATGGTAGTTTCCGGAGCCGGGGGCGAGGCCGTGGTCTCGGGGGCGGGGCCTACACGCAGTTCCAATAATGTCACACTCGTACAGCTGCTGGAGGGACCCCACGATCCCAATCCAGAAGCTGCTGCTTCCGGACTTTGGTCCTCTGTGTGTTTCAAATGTACAAGCATGTTTCCTCTTCTAAAAATATGTTCCTTACAAAGTACTATGTATAAAATAAGCTACAAGGATATACTGTACAGCACAGGGACTATAGCCAATATTTTATAAAAACTGTAAACGGAATATAATCTATAAAAATTTTGAATCACTATGTGGTACACCTGAAACTAATATAATATTGTAAATCAACTATACTGCAATAGAAATAAATAAGGAACATAAATATATGTGTTCCTCGTAGACTTTCTGGGACAATTTGATAATTTCAATGCTCAGAATCCAAGACCTACTAGCCTGGGAGGTTCCCAGACTCCTGAGTCCTGAGGCAGGAGGACATGGGGGCATACACTCGGTCTGAAGGAGGAGGGGCTGGGGGCCTGGACCCCTGGGTCTGAGGGAGGAGAGGCTGGGGGTCTGGACCCCTGGGTCTGATGGGGGAAGGGCTAGGGACCGGGACTCCTGGGCCTGAGGAGAGGCTCACCCTAATTCAAAACGACCTCATCTTAATTAATTACATCTGCAAATACCCTATTTCCGAATAATGTCACATT
Source organism: Delphinus delphis (assembly GCF_949987515.2). Classification (NCBI taxonomy): domain Eukaryota; kingdom Metazoa; phylum Chordata; class Mammalia; order Artiodactyla; family Delphinidae; genus Delphinus; species Delphinus delphis. The sequence goes on along the minus strand of NC_082702.1, from coordinate 3,439,794 downwards.
CTGTGGTCTACTGCAGGTTAGGATTTCAACATATGAATTTGTGGGGGGAGAGGGGCAAGGCAATTCAACCCATCCCACTTATAATACCCAAAAGTTGGAAGCAACCCAATTTTGTAATTGATATGTCCATCGACAGCTAAAGGAATAAGTTATTTATAATAACTTCATATAATGTACTCAATAAAAAGGACTTCCCTGATGGTCTAGTGGTTAAGACTCCAAGCTCCCAATGCAGGGGTCATGGGTTCAAACCCTGGTCGGCAAAGATCCCACATGCCCTGTGGTGCGGGCCCCTTCCCCCCCCCCCCCCACAAAGAAGGAATGAACTACTGGTATTTACACAATATGTATGATTCCAGTTACATGACAATCTAGGAAAAACAAAACTATAGTGAGAGAATGAAGATCAGTGGTTACCAAGGGCAGAGGGGTTGGGGGAAGTGATTACTGCAAAGGGAACTTTCGGGGGGGGTTGGAAAGAATCTCTAAACCACACTGGTGTTTATATACGTGATGACATATTTGTCAAATCTCATCAGCATGTTCACTTAAAAATAGTGAATTTTAGGGCTTCCCTGGTGGCGCAGTGGTTGAGAGTCCGCCTGCCGATGCAGGGGACACGGGTTTGTGCCCCGGTCCGGGAGGATCCCGCGTGTCGCGGAGCGGCTGGGCCTGTGAGCCATGGCCCCTGAGCCTGCGCGTCCGGATCCTGTGCTCCGCAATGGGAGAGGCCACAACAGTGGGAGGCCCGCGTATCGCAAAAAAAAAAAAAGTGAATTTTATTGCATGTAAATTATAGTGCAATAAAGCTGAAAAAAAACACTGAAAAGATTTGCATAATTTTGTTTTGGAAATTATTTGACTCCAAGTAACTCATCTGATTTATGATTGGATCAGGTTTGACAACAATCCACAGGCATACTTCAGAATGCTTATGAAATGACAAATATCGGACCCATAAATTGTCACATGTCCCAAGAGGTTTTTTTGGTTTTTGGTTTTTGGATTTTTAGCAAGACAAAACATGTTTATTTAGTTAAAACTGGTGAGTGGGGGCAGGACACGGCAGAAGTGTACAGAGCTGGAGATGAGAGGGTCAGGGGTCAGCACAGCACTCAGGATGGAGGATCCAGAAGTCTTGGAGGTGGGCAGTTCTTTGGAAACTTATCACCCACTTTCCTTGGAGCTACATGAGGCTCAAGAGCCCCAGGGGGGCTCCAGAGTCCTGACCAGGAAGGGAAGCCTTGTCCCAACAAGTCTAGGGAGGCCCTGCCCCCAGCAACAGCAAGAACTCTTGGGGACAGCAAGCTCCAGGTTTGTCTCTAAGATGGGGATGTCCAGGGTAGAGAAAATCTAGAAACTCTGAAGCTCCATCATCCACAGATGAGGAACACCAGTAGCTGAGCCCAAGTGGGTTATCAAATGGATTAACCACATACACACACAGACTTTGCAAACTAAAAAGCAAAAACAAGAGATAAAAACAACCCCAACGCTGTCATGAATCACCATCTCATAGAGAACCAACAAGTGGCTACCAGTGGGGGGACGGGAGCAATATAGGGGTGGGCGAGTGGGAGGTACAAACTGCTGGGTGTTAGATGGCTACAGGGAAGTATTTATTGTACAACATGGGGAATATAGCCAATATTTTGTAATAACTGTAAATGCAGTGGAGCCTTTAAAAATTGTATTTAAAAAATTGTATAAGGGGCTTCCCTGGTGGCGCAGTGGTTGAGAGCCCGCCTGCCGATGCAGGGCACACGGGTTCGTGCTCCGGTCTGGGAAGATCCCACATGCCGCGGAGCGGCTGGGCCCGTGAGCCACGGCCGCTGAGCCTGCACGTCCGGAGCCTGTGCTCCGCAACGGGAGAGGCCAAAACAGTGAGAGGCCCGCATACCGCAAAAAAAATAAAATAAAAATAAATAAAAAGTACGGACGCTGACTCTCTCAACCTCGAATAAAGCATCCCCCTCGGAGCCTTTTTCTTCTCTTTTATAAACTGGTCTCCTAATACCTACCTCTAGGGCAGGAGTTAACAAATATTTTCTGCAAAGGACCAGATAGCAAATAATTTCAGCTTTTGGGGTCATCTGGTCCCTGTTGCAACTACTCTGCCATTACAGCAGGAAAGCAGCCGCAGACAGTATACAAACAAATGAGCAGAGCTGTGTTCCAATAAAACTGTATTTACAAAAACAAGTGGAGGGACACAGTTTGCTGGCCCCTGTCACAAAGTTTGGACGGATGACAGAAAGTAATTCATGACAAAGATCTAACCCACAGTAAATGCCAGAGCATTGACGGCTGTAATGTTGTTACTATAAACAGAACAATGCATCCAAATTCCTTCCTCTGAGGACCTCCTGCGTGATTCCCATATGCACCCAAGGTGTTTAGAATATCTCTTCCGGCTACCAGGTAAGCTATGCATCCCTTTATCATTGTTGAAGTTGTTTATAAATTCCTGATAAACGTTGGGTGCTGTTCCAGGTACTGAGAGGACTCTTCCCCCAGCAGAGGGCTTATCATACCCAAGTCATTCTCTCTCTCTCTCTCTCTCTCCATGCATTTTCAGAACCTTTAACTGACATGTAAGAAACACGTTTCTCTACCTTGAAGCTACCATGCTGGACAGACCACATAGAGAAGAGGTCAGATGGTGGAGGAGCCCTAATTGGTCCATGCTCCAGCTGTTTGAGCCTTTCCATCCAAGACACTGCCCCAGCTTCCAATCCACCCCCGTTGTCACCATGTAGAGTAGAGATGTATCACCTCCACCAAGCCCTGTGCAGATGGCAGGTTCATGAGCAAACTAAATGTGGCCGTTGTCTGAAGCCACTAGGTCTTGGAATGATCTGTCACATGACCTTAGTAACTGGAAAAATTGATTGTTTCGTACAGGTGCTGAGTGCAGTGCTTTCATGCTCCATAACTGGGAGGAAGGGAAGGCAAAAGGGAGGAGGGGCAGAGTGTGGACAGGAGGGAAGGGTGGTGAGAAGGAAGGACGACAGGAAAGGAAAGACTTAGTGAGTTTGCCTGGAGTAAAGCAGGCACCATACAAATAGCTGACCTCTCCGCTAGGATGGGGTGACGGGGACTCTGAGAGTTTGTGAGAGGCAGAGGGCCCCACTGTAAGGAGGCTGGGCAAGTTTCCTGCAGGATGTGGTGTTGATCACAGTGATACAAACAGAAAGGATTTCCTCAGGCCAGAAAGGATGCTGCAGACTGTGGGATCAGCTTAAGGAAAAGGTAGCACACAGGTACGTGCGGATATTGTGGGAGTGTAAAGTGTGGATGGGGTGGAAGGAATGAGGCTGGAGTGGTTGGAAGGTGGAGCCAGATTATGGCTCAAATGCCAGGCTGAGAAACTTGGCTTTAATTCAGAGGATACTGGAGGCCCATGAAAGAGTAATGAGCCATGGAAGGTCATGAGCAGATCTATGTTTTAGGAATTTTGTTTCCAGGTGAGATGTAGAATACGGACTGGAGAGGGACATAAGGGATGTAGGAAGAGCAGCATTCAGGACCCATTAGGGAAAGTTGACTAGTTGTTCCCCAAACATACATTCTTCCTTTCTTGCTCATAATACTAGAGCCACTGGTTCATAGCTGGGCACGTGAGCACATAGAACAAAGAATCATTTCCCAGCCTCCTCTGCACCTAGCTGTGGCCATGTGTCTAAGTTCTGACTTAGACGAGATGTGAGCAAAAAGGACATGTGTACTCAAAATGAAAAGACACGTGCCCTCTTTCTTCCTTTCTTCTGGCTGCAAGGCAGATCTGATGGCAGGACCTGAGGCAGCCATTTTGGACCACGAGGTGGAAACCTTATTTTGCCAGAGTAATGAGATGGAAAGAGCCTGGGTCCCTGATGATTATGGAGCTGCCAAACGGGCCCTGGATCAACTGCAGTAAATAAACTTCAACCCGATTTAAGCCACTAATAGTCCAGGTCTTTCTGTTACAGCAGCAATCCCATCTCAGAAAATAGGAACTCCAGTCTTCCCATTGCCTAGAGCAAAACATGGAGTCATGCTTATCTCCTCTTTTTCTCTCAATGCCTGCCAGCTCTTCCTTGAAAATATATCCAATATATTTTGACCATGTCTTTGACATTGATAATGCTGGTCATAATGCTGAGACATTATGACCATGTCTCAGCATGTCCATTGCTACCATCTCTCACTGGATTAATATGAAAGCCTCCTAGCTGGTCTCCCTGCTTCCCCCTGTTCTCCACACAGAAATTAGGCAATCCTTTTGAAACTTAACTCAATTGCCACTGGGGAACCATCTTGGTCATCCTCGATTCAGGCAGGAAGCATCCGTAGATGCCAAAACTAATGAGTTAAAAGTTTCATGACACACAGGATATTTACATAGTCTCAAAGTAGCTCTCCACAAGATACTTATTAATTACAAAGGAAAAAATGTACGGAAACCCGGCAGAGGTTTTCTCTGTATGCTTTTGCAACTTTTCTACAAGTCTGAAATTATTTCAACACTGGACCAATACAACATAGACATGCGGCTGATTCAGTTTGTTATAAAGCAGAAAATAACACACCACTGTAGAGCAATTATACTCCAATAAATATGTTAAAAAGAAAATAGATGAACCTCAAAAACACTATGAGGTCACATATTGTATGATTCCATTTATAGGCAACGTCCAGAACAGGCAAATCCACAGAGACAGAAAGCGAATGGTGGTTTTCAGGGGCTGTGGGGAGGAAGGAATAGGGAGTGACTTCTAATGGGTATGGACTTTATTTGGGGAGGGTGAAAATGTTTGGGAATTAGATGGATATGATGGTTGCATAACATTGTCAGTGTACTAAATGCTATTCAGTTCAATTTAAGATAGTTAATTTCAGGGACTTCCCTGGCAGTCCAGTGGTTAAGACTTCGCCTTCCAATGCAGTGGCTGCGGGTTCGATCCCTGATCGCGGAGCTAGGATCCCACATGCCTTGCGGCCAAAAAAACAAAACATAAAACAGAAGAAATATTGTAACTAATTCAATAAAGACTTAAAAAATGGTCCACGTCAAAAAATTAAAAAAAAAAAAAGATGGTTAATTTCAGGTCAATTTTTTAAAAAAATTTGATCAAAACACTTCTATAGTACCATCAATTTCTGATCCTTACAGTGACCCTGGGAACCCACAATCCACCCCCATCACCTTTCTGACTTCATGTCCTACCCCTCTGCCCTCAACACTCTGCTCCATAAACAGTAGCCTTGCTGTGTGAGCATTCACCTCAGGACCTTTGCACTGGCCCTTGCTTCAACCCAGGATCCAGACTCACGTCTGTCTGGAGCCCTTTCCCCATCACTGCCTCCTGGAGGCAGTCCCCCAACACGGAAGCCAAATGCCTCCAGCTTCAGGAGACACATCTGCCCTAGATCCCGCCCAGAGAATAAACAGCTCACCACCAGCCTCCCTCCTCTGGCCAGGCCAGTTTTTAGACTCACCCTCCTGGTGCTACTCCCCGCCCGCTCTCCAGGGCCAGCCAGTCTCAGAGGAATTTCAAGGAACAACCTTTCCTAACCCCTCAGGTCCCAGGAAGAACTCCTCCGAGCTTCTACGCTGCCGGAGCGACCTCCGTTTATGGCACGTTTCAGGCAACCCATGTTTAAGTCACCTCCCCACCCAGACAGGGAGCTTCTTGAGACTCAGGCTTGGGGCAAGTGCATTTGAGTTGAAGTTTGGCTACCCTATCCTTTGCAATTGTCATGGTCAACACCAATATCATGACCATCCTCATAGCTGTCTCCAGTCTCATCTCCTCTGGCCAGCCACACCCCCACCTGCCCAGCCTCCCCAAGGTGTTCCCTCAGCCTAAAACCCTCTCTGCATTCCTGGCTCCACCTTGAAATTCAGGTCAAGGCTCCCATGACACCTCGTCAGAGAGGTCATCCCTGACTACCTCACCAGAAGTGGCCACACCTGCCTGTCCCTCAGTGACTCCATTTCTTCACATTTATTTCCTCCACAGAGACTACCACAATCTGAAAGTCTTACTCATGTGTGTGTCCCTACCTGTTTATCTTCTGTCTTCCCACCACACCCGCTAGAATGACAACAACACAAGGGCAGGGGTTTTGTCTGCCTAGCACTTAGAACGTGCTTGGTACACAGTAGGTGCTTGAGTATTTGCTACTACATGACTTTGGGACTTTGCATACGCCACTCCCCAAGCTTAGAATATCATTCCTTGCCGCATCTTCCTTGGCGAACTCCTATTCATCCTTCAGAACCCCATCCAGTTATCACTTAACCTGGGTGGTCTTCTTTGACTGCCTCACATACCCACCACAAAGTTGGAATAAGTGTCTCCTCTGGGGACACTCAATGCCCTGTTGCCACCTCCAGCAGTGCACATGTCACTGTGAATTGCTACTGTGGGTGCCAGCAGGGTCTATTTCCCCAATCGACCTGACTTCTTGAGGGCAAAGGATGAGGCACAATTAGGTCTCAGGGACCATTTATTGAATGAATGAATGAATGGACAAATATGTAAGTAACTATATCTCCCTGAGACCCAGCTCCCATCTTATTTATATGCCCTGCCAGACCTGTGAATTCGACCTCCCTCCTTGTCCTAGGAATTCATCAGCAAATCCTACAGTTGGGGGACAGGTGTGGGGGGCATGCCTTGGGCGAGGAGGATGAGGGAAGAGATGGGGTGGTTTCAGATATGACATACAGAGGATCCTGGCTTAACAAGCAGCAGTGAGAATTCTGTTTGGTTCCCGGGATCTCCCAACAGAGAGAATAAACAATCCAGTTCCCCAATAACAAAGCTATCCCAGTTCAGGGACAGAGGCAGATTCAGACCCACAGAGTCCTAAAGTTCACTCAGTAAAAGGCGCTCTACCGTCGGTGTTTTGGTGCCGGGTTCCCCGCCCCCCGGTGAGCACCTCCACCCAGGGCTTACTGAGGCAGACAGTGCAGGGGTGTGAGCCTCCACTGGTATTTGGGAACCACGTGCTACGGTTTGGAGAGAGGGAGGCGCCTCCTTTGTGGCAGGGAAGAAGGAAGGAGGCCCTGGGCTCTGAACGAGGGCAGGGCGGAGGCTGGGTTTTGGTCTCACCTGCTGCTCCGGAGCGCAAAGAAGCTGCTGTGGGTGGGGCCTGGGGGCGCCTGCGCTCCACCGCCCTCCTCCCTCAGACCCAGGGACCAGGTCCCCAGCCCCTCCCCACTCAGACCCAGGGACCAGGTCACCAGCCCCTCCTCCCTCAGACCCAGGGGTCCAGACCCCCAGCCCTTCCCCCTCAGACCCAAGGTTCCGGGCCCCCAACCCCGCCCCCCTCAGACCCAGGGGTCCGGACCCCCAGCCCCTCCTCCCTCAGACCCAGGAGTCCAGGCCCCCGACTCCCACTGAATGCCTTTACAAGGACACTTCTCTCCACCTGCACGCGAAGAAAGGGCCTGGTCTCAGCCAGATCTGCATTTGTCATGGCCCGGAGCCACTGAGACTTGGCCAGATGGCCCTCCCCTCCGTCGCTCAGGCAGCTCCTGGCCTGGAACACTCCTCCCTCATCCTCCAGGCCACCTGGGGCTGCCAAACTTGCCCTTCAGGTTTAGCTCTGGCCACCCCACCCCTCCTCCTTCAGGAAGCCTGCCCTGACCCTCTGAGGAGCCGCCTCCAGGCTTCCGAGGCACCCTTAGCATCTGCCATTATAGGACCTGTGGAAAGAAAGACATCATCGATGTGGTTGCTAACACTTCTTCCCTAGGATTTTCTCTTCGTTGCGTACTGTACTAAGACCTCTCTGTAACCTCCTTTAATCTTCCCAGTGCTGTTATCCCCATTTTACAGATGGGGGACTGGGGCACAGAGAGGTTAAGTAATTTGCCCAGGGTCACACAGCTAGATAGGGGCCTGGACCATGAGGTGGTAGCACAGAGTAACAACCAAGATGCAGTGTCTGAACTGTATGGCCTGGGTTCAACCATCTCTACCACTTATTAGCTGTGTGATTATAGACACGTTACTTAACTTTAATATGTCTTGGTTTCTTCATGTATAAAATGGGGATCATTGAACCCATTTCTTAGGACGTTGTGAGGTTTATACACACACACACACACACACACACACACACACACACAAGGTGCTCAGAAGAGGATATGAGCACACAATAAGTATTACCAAAATTATTAAGTGGCAAAGCCAGGACTCGAACCCACACCCACCTGGGCTCTTTATGATCACACCACACAATAGGATTATCTCTCTTTCTGTCTGTTCTTTCTTCCCCATCAATCCAGGACAAGGATGTGCCTTCTCTGGTTTCCAGCCTCTCGTAGTAGAGACTGTGGGGTCAACATGTGTTCAGTGAAGCAAAAATGCACACAAGTGCACCAAATGCAAAAACTCAGTAATTCAACAAATGTCACTCCAGCACTTACTACGTGCAAGCCCCTATTCTATATGCTGCAGGTACATTGGGGAACTGAACACACAATAGTCTTTGTTGTCCTGAAGCCTTACATTCTAATGGGGAGGACATAAAACAGACAAAATAAACAGGTAATACAGTGAGTTACAGGGTGATAAATCATCTGGAGAGAAACTAAATGTTGGGGGAGGGGGAAGAGACCCTGAAGGAGGGACGGGTCAGAGGTGCTGCCGTGTTAAACAAGGTTGCCAGCCAGGCCTCCCGAGGCGCTGCCATTCAAGCGAAGACCTGAAGAAGATGAGGCAGCAAGCCTCTTCTCATCGATGGATATGAGAAGAGCTTTCCCGGCAGCGGGTACAGCAAGTGCAAAGGCCCTGAGGCAGAATGGCATCTGGGTACTCAAGGAGCAAAGGAAGAGATGAGGTAGGGTACCATCACTTAAGGCCTTGTAGAAGGTCTTCTCTTTTATCCAGAGAAATGGGGAGCCACCGAAGCCTTTTGAGAGTGGAGTGACGTAAGCTGATTCAGGTTTCTATGGGGGTCCATGCATTGAGACCGGACTGGGGAGGAAGACGGCAGGGAGACCACTCACTGCATGTGTAACTCTGAGCAAGTCTCTGAGCCCTTGTGAGCCTCAGTTTCCTCATCTGCCAAATGGAGACACCCCAACACTCACTCCACTGGGTTCGGGGAAGAAGCGGTGTGTATAACTCAGTTAGCGAGGTCCATGGCACAGGGGAAGTTCTCGAAAGGAGATTTTCATGCCTGGGGAGCCTGTTCATTTTTGTGATGCCCTTGGAGCAGTGTTGGGCATTGAGTCTTAGCTGTCATCGTTATCGGGAATTACTGAGGGACATTTCCAAAGGAGGAGGGAAGGGGAGGGCTGGGGGCCGAGGGCACCGGTGGAGATAGGAACGCCAGAGAGGAGGTGTGCACAGAGCAGGGATGGACACCAGCCCTGGAGATGGAAAGGTGGCTCCGGGTTCAAAGCCCACCCTTCCACATTGACCATGAACAAGCGGCAGTCAACTTAGCAGAGATACCAGGAGAATCGCAGAGATACCAGGAGAATTCGAAGCGGGTATTTCCGCGCGTGAAGGAGTTTGACATCGAATTACTGTAGTTTCTCCTGTTGTGATGGAGACAATAAGCTTTCTGGCTCCCCTGAGGACATCCCAGCCGGCGCCCTGGGTCTGTCAGCCAGCCCCGCCCAGGGGCCACGCCAGCAGGCTGTACCAGGTGAGTGCTCAGGTATGTGGAGGAGGGAGGGCCCTGGGAGTGAGCAGGAAGGAGAGGCCCCTGTAGGGAAGGGAGAGAAGAGCTCAGAGCCTCCTGTCTGACACAGCTTGAGCAGCAGGTGAGGAGGGGGCCCAGGGAAGACAGCTGGGTCCTAGCGAGGAGGGACGGGAGGTGGGGACTCCTGGGTCTGGGGGAGGGGAGCAGGGGGCCCAGACTCCTGGGTCCAGACACAGGAAAGGCTGGGGGAACTAAAGTCTAGTTCTGAAGAGCTGGGGGCTGGAGATCGGACCCGAACACCTAAGGGAAGACTATGGGGTCGTAGGGGCTGAGGAATTGGATGAATGTTCTCTGAGGAGACTTGGTGTCCAAACCCTTTAGTTCCAAGGGACAAGGAGCTCTGAGTTCTGGACTCCTGGGCCCCTGAGAAGGTAAAAGGCTAGAAGACAGGGAGACAGGATCCCTGGGTAGAGGAAGGAAAATGGGGTACACACAGGTTAGGGAGCTGAATGCATGGAGCCCTGAGGAACTGGGGGTGCGGCAGTGTACTAGGTGTGAGGGGGGAGGGCCTGCAGGTCTAGATTCCTGGTCTGAGGAACGACGGCCTGAGGGCCTGGACATCTGGGTCTGAGGGAGGAGGGGCTGGGGGCCCGGATTCCTGGTCTGAGCGGGGAGGTGCTGGGGCAGGAACCATAGGTCCTGCGATCAGGTCCGGCCTCACCTCTTTGCTGCCTCCCAGGGCTCCAGGTGGCAGGAGCTCCCCATTCTCGGCACCATGAGCTCCACCACTGGGTAAGTACCCCCGCCCACCGGGTCCCCCGGCCGCCCCGCCCTTCCCCCCGACCCTTTCATCCACACCCGCAGCCCGGACACTCTGAGGACCACCTGAGCTGCCTCCCTCCTGCTGCCAAGCAGACAGACCTGGGTCCAAATCCAGGCGCTAACTTTCAGCAGTGGTGTGGCCCTGGCCAAAGGACATCACCTCTTCAAGCCTCAGTCCCTCCTCCGTGAAACAGGGACAATTCCGATAGGCTAATGCGCATACGGCACCTAGCAGAGCATCTGACCAACAGCAGGTGTTCAACTCATGAGAGCTGCTAGGTCATCGCTGTTACCTTTTTCCTTTTTCTTTTTTTGGCTGCGCTGCGTGGCATCTGGGATCTTAGTTCCCCAACCAGGGATGGAACCTGGGCCCACGGCACTGAAAGCACCGAGTCCTAACCACTGGACCTCCAGGGAATTCCCAGTTGTTATATCTTATTATTAAATATTGACCCTTTGCTAAAAGCTCAGGACTGTTCATAATGAAGGGTCAAGTCTCCTGGAGTAAGCAGGGAGAAGGATAAAGAGAGAAGTGTGGGAATAGCTGCATGGGAGATGGAAGGGAGTGAGTTCTCCAGCCCAGAGGTAAACAAATTGTGGGGAGATTTGACTGACAAGGGCAGGAAGAGGAGCAGAGGTTTGACTAAAAGAGTTTCTCATCCTTCATCTCTCATCTCCGACCCCAACCAAGCTCTGAGCTGTTATTTCTGTGGAAATGGGGACTCGAGAATTCTCAGAGAAAGATCTGGCTGAAAAGAACCTGGCCCGTGGGGGTAGGAGGGGAAGAAGATAACTTTCCATCTACTCCCAATACTAATGCTATTGTAAAAAATCCCATTTATTGGGAGTTCCCTGGTGGTCTAGTGGTTAGGATTTGGCGCTTTCAGTGCCATGGCCCAGGTTCAATCCCTGGTCGGGGAACTGAGATCCTGCAAGCCACGCAGCACAGCGCAGCCACAAAAAAAGAAGAAAAAAATCCCATTTATTGAGCAACTACTGTGTGTTAAGCCTTTTGCATCATCTTAATAATGATAATAACAGTTACTAAGGCTGCACAACATTCCAACTGCATCATCTCATTGAATTCGCCCAACAGACCTACCAGACACCATAGGGTAACTAACCCCTGTCTTATGGAAAGGGAAACTGAAGCAGGAGAGATCGTCTCCCACCCGGGGTCTCATGACAAAGCAGTAGCTGACAGGGGATTTGAACCCAGGTCTGGGTGACAGTAGAGACCACACTCGCCACCACGAGCCAGTACCACTGCCATACTTGTCTCGTTAAAGTCCAGCTCTGGCCCTGCCCTCCCCTGCTCAAAACCCTCCATGGCTCCCCACCGCCCTCACAAGCTCTGCTGGGCACTCAAAACTCCCATGATCTGCCCCCAATTCCCATGGCCCCTCTCACCCCTCTTTTCCTTCACTAGTCCAGAAGCTTCTCCCAAACGGAGTGCCAAGTCTATCTATGGTGAGTTGAGGGGCAAGGAAGCCCCGGGCCAAGAGAAACTAGGTCTGAGGGAGGAGGTAACTGAGGACCCGAACTCCTGGATCTGATGGGGGAAGGGTTTGGGGGTCTGGACTCCTTTTCTGAGGGAGGAGGGGCTGGGGGTCTGGACTCCTGGGTCTGGAGGGGAGGGGGCTGGGGGGCTGGACTCCTGAGTCTGAGGGGGAAGGGGCTGGGAGCTGGGTCTCCTGCAGCCATTCTCCTTCTCCCCCCACAGAACAGAGGAAGCGTTACTCCACCGAGGTTATGGCCGATGTTTCCCAATATCCAGTCAATGTGAGTCTGGGGTCTGTGTTGCCACGGGGAGTCTTGCAGGAGGCAAGGCAGGCCTGAGGAGATGGGGGAGTTGAAAGCAGTTGGACCTCCAAGCCGTAAGAACTTGGGAAACTCAGTTAGCTCATCTGCAAAGTGGACTTCTTCTGCCTTGCCTCAGATGTGGGTATCCAGTGGAGGAACTCAATTCCACTTGAATCTGCCAACTTTTCCTCTGGACCAGCTCCTGTGCTGGATAGCTGGACCACAGGGACAAATCAGATGCAATCCTGGATGAGTAGGGGTCAGACAAGGTCCAGAGGTACCAGCAAAATTGCCAGGTGCTCTAACGGAGGTAGAGCTGCTTAGAAGGAACTAGATATAATCCAGACCATTCTCTGCCTTCAAGGGGTCTAGCTGGAGAGCTAGACCCAGGGAAGACACACAAAGGGCACTGGGAGGAGGTGGAGCAGGTGATCAGAGAAGGCTTCCCAGAGGAGGTGTGCGTAGTCGCAGGCTATAAGGCTGATGCCAGGGGCTTCTCAGCCCACCTGGCTTCATCCCGGGACTCACTGCTTTCTCCAGCACCTGGTGACCTTCTGCCTGGGTGAGGAGGATGGCGTGCACACAGTGGAGGACGCCTCGCGGAAGCTGGCCCTCATGGACAGCCAAGGCCGCGTCTGGGCCCAGGACATGCTGCTGCGCGTGTCTCCCACACACGTCGCGCTGCTGGACCCAGTCTCCAAGGTGCCACGGGGCACACGGGTGGAAGGAGCAGCTTGGACTGAGCCCACCAAGGCATGGAGAGCCCTAGGGACCTCAGGGATCTGAGTGTGAATCTTGATTCCTGCACGTTCTTCCTCTAGGAACTTTGGCAAGGGACCCCCGCCCCCTTTTTGAACCTCATTAGCCTCATCTATTAAACAGGGGTTAACTATCCTTGGCCCCTCAACTTGGGGTGGAGGTTGCCCTGCGCAGTGCCTGTACGTGCTGGCACTGCTGGCACCACTTAGGAGTATCCTTGGCTCAGGGTCTCAGTTTACCCGCTGTCCCACCCTCCACCCCACAGGAGGAGCTGGAGTCTTACCCGCTGAGCGCCATCGTGCGTTGCGACACGGTGATACCGCCGGGCCAGAGCTGCTCACTGCTGCTGCTCGTGTGCCAGGAGCCCGAGCGCACGCAGCCCGACGTGCACTTCTTCCAGGGCCTGCGTCTGGGGGTGAGCGAGCGGGGGTCGGGGCCACAGACTGAGACCCTGCGGATTCCGGGCGGAGTCCGGAGCCGGACCTCCAACGGGGCGGGGCCTCTAAGACGGGGGCCACGGTGTACGGCAAAGGCGGGGTCAGGGCCAGCGGAGGGGGCGTGACCTGTAAAGGAATTCTGGGAGGGAGGGGGATTTGAGAACAGATTGAACGTAGGGTCGAGAAGGAACGAGAGGGCCGAATGGAGACGGAGGCTAAGAGCTAAGAGCTCGGACAGAACGTGGACAGAACATGGAAGTGAGGGTCTGGGGGAGCAGCCAGAACTAGGATGGGAGTGAGTGTGGTCAGGGGCGAAGCGCCAGCTGGACGGGGCCTTCGTGGTTGGGGGAGGGGCCTAAGGCAGGGACAGTTTAAGAGCCAGGGTGTGAGTTCAGGGCGTGGACGTGCGTGGGCGCAGTGCGTGAGCTATGGCTGGACGTGGTCTGGGGCCGAGCTGAGGAACCGATTCGGAGAGCCGCCTGGGCGGGCAGTGGGTGGGTTGCGGTCGTGGCCTGACGGCGTGATTGACAGGCGGAGCTGATCCGAGAGGACATCCAGGGAGCTCTGCACAACTATCGCTCGGGCCGCGGGGAGCGCAGGGCGGCGGCGCTCAGGTAAGGGGGTCGGGCTGGAAGCTGGGGAGAAGAGACGACGGGGAGGTCTCTGGGGAGCCAGCTCCCCTCTTTGGGCCTTAGTTTCCCCAACCGAGAAATCGGTGGATACCACTAGCCTAGAGCAGAACGAGTTTTAAATGGAGTCAAACAAACCCTGTACCAAGTGTACTCCCCTCCCCTCGGTTTCTCCTCCCTCTGCCTCAGTTTCCCTCCGGAGAGGTGCTCTCCCATCCCCCATATATCGGATTTCTCCCTACCACTGAGAGCCTAGGTTTGACCCCTTTGGGCCACAGTGTTTCAGATTGAAGCCCCGAATTTCTCCCCTCCCCGGACCCCTCGGTGTGCCCAGCCTTAGTTTCCCCTTCTTCCCCCGCAGGGCTACTCGAAAGGAGCTGCAGTGCCACCCCTCGCCCGCCGCCGAGACCCCGCCCCTGCAGCACCGCCCGACGGTCCGCGCCGCGATCAACACGGTGGAGCCGGCCACGGGCCGCGGGCGACCCCAGGCGGACCCCATCCCAGAGACTGCAGAGATGCGGAGGCCGGGCCGGGCGGAGGTCTGCAGCAGCGCTGACCCGACCTCTCGGGACCTGGGCCCCTGCGGCCCAGACCTGGCCAGTCTGCAGGCGGAGCGGGAAGTGGTGAGTGAGGCGGGTCTAGGGCCGGGGCGGGACTGGCTGCAGGTGTGAATCTTCTGTCAGGGGGTGGGGCTTGGTTCTGGGGACTTGGTCAGACTTCTGGGGGGGTGGCTGGAAGGGACAGAGTGGGGGCAGAGTCAAGCATCAGAGGGCGTGGCCCGGCCTAAATGTGCCTAAGCGCTCTTGGTTTGAGAGGGCTTGGACAGGGGTGATGAGGGTCCAAGATTCAGGGGTCCCACGTATCCCCCTGCTCTGCCCCCCAGGACATCCTGAACCACGTGTTCGACGACGTGGAGACCTTCGTATCAAGGCTGCAGAAGTCTGCCGAGGCGACCCGAGTGCTGGAGCACCGAGAGCGCAGCCGCAGGACCCGGCACCGGGAGGCCGGGGGTGAGGAGGCGCCACCGAGTGGCAATCCTGAACACCCTCTTCCTGGCCACTCCCAGATATCCACCCTCTCCCTTGGGTCTCCCCTTGCACCCCCTGCCAGTTTGACTCCCTATCGCGATCTCACTGGGTCTCTGCCTCTCTCTTCGACCCTGCCTGACGCTGTCTGCATGTGCCCCATCACCGCGCCTGCCTCTCTACCCACAGAGGGCCTCCTGACGCTGCGGGCCAAGCCGCCCTCAGAGGCCGAGTTCATTGATGTGCTTCAGAAAATCAAGTACGCCTTCAGCTTGCTGGTGAGGACGCGTTCATCCCGGGGCGTCAGGGGGCGAGGGGAATAACAAACCTGACCTGTCCGCGCACTAATACCAGCACCTCCCCGGCTCCACAGGCCCGGCTGCGCAGCAACATCGCCAACCCCTCCTCCCCAGAACTGCTGCACTTCCTGTTCGGACCTCTGCAAATGGTGAGACACCCCCGGCCTGAGGGCTGCCTGCAGCAGGAGGGTTCCACTTCAAGGTCTGATAGCTTGCCCACTCTTGCGCCGCTGCCAGATTGTGGACGCCTCGGGCGGCCCCCAGTTCGCGAGCTGCGTGCGGCGGCCGCATCTGACTTCCGAGGCTGTGGCGCTGCTGTGGGACAACGTCACCCAACTTGAAAACACGCTCTGGACCTCGTTGGGGGACTCTTGGACCCGCCCGGGGTAAGAGGCGGGGGTGGGAGGCTGGAGGAGCGGCAATTTAGGGGCGGGGCTGGGAGGCTGGGGTCGTGGTGATTGGAGAGACAGGCCTGAAAGGCAGGAGGCGTGGTGATCCAGGGGCGGAGCGGGGCGGGGGTGGGTGGGTGCTGGCTGGGAGCGTGGTGATTGGAGGGACAGGGCTGGGAAGCAGGAGGCGTGGTAATTTAGGGGTGGGGTTGGGAGGAAGTGGCGGGACTGTTGGAAAGATGGGGCTAGGAGGGTAGGTTAGTTGTGGGGCTTAGCTAGAGGGTGTCGCCAAAGAAATTGAAGTTCAGGTGGGACTAGGTCAAATGCCACGATCCGATGAGGAAAGGCGAGCAGCTTTGCGTGGCGTATGAAACTGTCTGCTGAGCCTCAGACAGCAGCTACCCCCTTTGGTGGTGTGGCAGTGCCGGTGGTTCTCTCCTAGGCAGGCCTGTCAACTCCAGGCTCTGGTAGTAATTTGTACCCAGGACCTGTCCTCTTAGCCACTCACCTTTCCCCAAGGAGTGTGTTGTTTTCTCTGTTTAAAAAAGTTGCAAAAATAAATCTTAAAGTTAGGTAGTTAGGTTTTTCATAGCATGATTTAAAAAAAAAAAAACTCAAACCGGAATAAAAGGCAGGACTTAGGGGAATGGAGTGAGGCTATGCCGAAGAGGCGGGCTTAGGAAACGTTTGGTCTGTGGCTTAGGAAACGTTTGGAAAGGGGGAGCAGTCTTTGCGCTTGGAGGCTGAGAGCTTCAAGGGAGTAGGTGCAGAGCTAGCTGCTGGACTTAGGGGAAAGGGACGGGATGTGTGTAGCTAGAAACACGGTTTGGAATCAGAGGCCAGGGCGGAGCATGAATGGAATCAGGGTATTTACAAATATAGTTGATGTCGTGGATGCAGCTTAGAGGCAAGGGCAGGGCTTGGCAAAAGGGGGCAGGATTAGACTTGTTGGAATAGAACGAGGCTTAAGGGGAGGGGGAGAACTTCATGAAGTTACTGACAGGGAGGTCATACCAGGATCCCTGAGGATCCCTTGCCCCTCCTTGGCTGCAGGATAGAGCTACCCTCAGAGGAGGGACCCCCATACAGACCTGAGTTCTACAGCGGCTGGGAGCCCACAGCCACGGACCCACAGGGCCGCGCCTGGGAAGACCCGGTAGAGAAACAGCTACAGCACGAGCGGCGCCGCCGGCAGGTGAGGCTAAGGCTTAAGCTGCCCCAGATGACACAGGGGGGGCCGTGACTGGGAATTCTGGGGCGCAGGCCGGGCCCCACCTGATCTACTGCTCTCATCTCCTGCAGCAAAGCACTCCTCAGGTCGCTGTCAATGGGTAAGTGTCAATGGGTGAGTCGGGTCAGGTGGGGTCCAGGAGGGGTGCGTCCTGGGGGGTCCCAGCGCTGACTCCGCTTCCCCTTTTTTCTTTTTCCTTTTGTCTTCCCGGCTCTTCGAAGGTGGGTGAGGTGGCGATGAGGCAGGGGCCTGGGCTGGGACGGGGGGAGGATCAACGAGGGAGGGAGTGGGGCCCAGACTTCTGGGTTCTAGGGAGGAGGGAACTGGAGGCCCAGATTCCAGGGTCTAAGGGAGGAGGGTGCTGGGAGTGGGTAAAGTCTGAGAGGGACCTCTAGATCCCCAAAGGTCTGGAAGAAGGCAGTTTGGTTTCCCAGGGCCTGGGAAGCTCCCTGCCTGGGTCCCTATAAGGACAGAGTCCTGGGTGTTGGAGAGAAGAGGCTGGGGAATTAGATATTGGGTTTTGAAGAAGAGCTCAAGTCTGGTGCTTGGGACCTTGGAGACCCAGGGAAGTAGGCTTGGGACTTAAAGGGCCAAGGGGCAAGTTTCTGGGAAAGTTAGGAAGTGGTAGTATCTCTGGGCTCCTGAGAGAGGTAAAGGCTGGGAGGCTGGACCCTTGCTTTCCCAAGGCTCTAGAGCAATTGTCTCAGTCCCTGCTGGGTGTCACACTGGGACCTTTTAAGCATTAAAAGGTCGAGGAAATTAAAGCTTGAGATCTGGACTCCTAGGTCTCTGGAGGAGGAAAGAACTGGGGGTGCAAATTCATAGTTCCAACAAGCAATGGTGGTGCAGACTCTTGGGTCCCGGGGGAAGAAGGGCCTAGAGGAGCTAGGATTCCTTGGGCAAGTCGGGGGGCAGATGGGAGGGAAGCTGCGTGGGATGAGAAGACAACAAAGCCGCAGGTCTGGAGGAGCAGAAGGGGGTCTGGGTGAGGGCTTGGGCAGAGAGTCTCAGCAGAGACGGCGGCGTGCTGGGAGCTGCCGCCGGCCCCACACAGGGGGTGCCTCGGCCCTGAAGACTCCCCTCTCCCTTGCACAGGTAGGCCTGATCCGGGCTGAGGTGCCTTTTACTGGGTTGTCAGAGCTAAAAGTCTGCTCCCCTCCCCCCAGCTGCCTGGTCTAGCGGACCCCCCTCTCGGTGCGCTTCTGAACCTTGAGCTTGACACCCACAGCTTTTAACTCACCTTTTTTTTGCGCTTCAAGTTCTTTGCGGAGGGCAGGAGGGGAATGGAAATAATAATAATCCCTCCCTGAAAGAGGGAGAAGTCTGTGAGTTTGTACAGGCTAGCAGTCAGGAGCTCAGGGTCATGGGAGCACGCAGGTTCACATCCAGCTGCGTGCGAGTAGAATGGAATTACTCAGCACATGAGCTCTGGGGCCAGCCTGCCCGGGTCCCAGCCTGACTACACCTCTTTCTTGCTCTGTGACCTTTACATCACCGTGTCACTTGATATCACTGTTCCTTTCCTGTAAAATGGAGATAATAATTGGGTCTCTGGAGGGAGGAAGGAACTAGGGGGTCCAAACTCATGGTTCTACCAAGTGTTGTCTCTAGCATCAAATCAGCTAATACATGTAGCAGACTTTGAACAGTGTCTGGCATGTAATAAGTGCTATATAAGTGCTAACTATTGTTTTTATTATGTTTATGAGTTATCATTATGCATGAGTCAAGTACACAGTAGATGCTCAATAAACAGCAGCTGTTTCTAGCTGTGTAATCTGGGGAGAGTCATTCTATTTCTCTGAGCCTGAATGTTCTCATCTATAAAATGGAGCTGATGCTAGTACTCATATCATGTGCCTACTGCATGGTGCCAGGCACATAAGGAGCACAGTATATTCAAACCGGTATTACAATTTCAAACCTCTGTTAACAGTATTAACCGGCCTCCCCTGCCTCGACCCCTGCTTGGCGTTAACCCCAGCTCACACCAACACCCTACAGTCCAGAGCAGTGGAGCTGGCTACCTCCTTACCCCGCAACCCTTTCCCCTTCTCCTCAGTCACCAAGACCAGGAACCAGAAGCTGAGCCCCAGGGGCTGGAGCCGGCGGGAAAGTGGGTCCTATGTAATTATGACTTCCAGGCGCGCAATAGCAGCGAGCTGTCTGTCAAGCAGTGGGACATATTGGAGGTCAGAGGAGTGGGGGACGGGGTGTGGGGCTGGGGGGTTGGAGTCCACCCAGCCCTAGCTACAGACACAGCCTCTGAACCCTTCCCTCTTCCAGGTCCTGGATGACCAGCGCAAGTGGTGGAAGGTTCGGGACCAGAGGGGGCAGGAGGGATATGTACCCTATAATATCCTGACACCCCACCCGGGGCCGCGGGGGGGCCGCAGCCTGGTGAGCCAGGGCAGACTCCTGGATCTTGAGGGAAGAGGGGCTGGGCTCAGATCCTGGGTCCTGGGAACAAGAGGCGTGAGGGATAAGGGGTCAAAGTCACTGGCAGAGGAAGTGGCTGAGGATTCGGAAATTCACCTCCAGGCTAAGGGGACTGGGACGCAGTCCTCTTTCCGATCCAGGTGCTCTCCTCTTTTTCCCCTCTCCAGGAGAACAGCACTCCCTCTCCCCCTCCACCACCAATGTCGGCCCCGGCTCCGGCTCCCCCTCCACCACCAGCGCCGGCCGTGGCTCCGGCTCCCCACCCCCCACCAGCGTCCGCCCTGGCTCCGGCTCCCCCTCCCCCGTCAGCCTCGGCCCCGGCTCCTACCCCCCCGCCCCCTCCCGCACCAGTGCCGACCCTGGCTCCAGCTCCCGGTGCCCGACCAGCGCGGACCCAGGCTCCGGCTCCGTCTCGGTCTCCCAGGGACAGCTGCGAGAGCCTCAACAACTTGGACTCCGGCAATAAGGGTGAGTGGTGGGGGCACCCCTTCGAAGGAGCGGTCCTTGTCCTCGCTTTCCAGGCAGAGAAACCGAGGCTCAGAAAGAGTAAACAGAGTCCCGACCCATCACGAGGACGCTGGAGGTCCCCGACCCTCTGAGCCCAGGGCCCTTCGCCCTGAGTCCGCCCTCCCTCCCGGTTTCCCGCCTGCAGAGAAATTCTCCCAGATGCTCAGTATCAACGAGGAGCTGCAGGCACGCCTGGCCCAGGGCCTCACGGGCCCCAGCCGCGCAGCCCCGGGGCCCCGCGCCCCGGAGCCCCGCGCCCCGGAGCCGCAGCTCAGCCCGCGCTCCAACGCTTCGGAGGTCCGCGCCTGGCTGCAGGGCAAGGGCTTTAGTTCAGGGTGAGTGTGGCAGGTGCCGGCTAGGGGACCCTGAGATACCGGCGCTAGGGGCGGAGCGCTCCGATTGGCCCAGAGGGGGCATGGCAGACCACGGGAGACCGGGATTGGTCCAAAACGGGGGTCTGTCTGATAGCAACTGTGACTGTCGGGCTGCGATTGCCATGTTTTTCCAGGCTCCGATTGGAGTCTCTAGGGAAGCACCGCCTCCCTTGGAAGGCAGCCCCCCCCCCCCCCACGGCGCGCTATGATTGGTGGATGGGGATTCAGGAGCCATCAGCAGCGGCCGCCCCCCGGCTTGAGAGCTAGAATGCTGCTCAGATTGGACAAAGGGCTAAGCGGGCGTAAAGTGGTTGGTGGGGCTGAGGAGGCTTGAGCCGTGATTGGCCAACAGGCCTGACTGTGCCCTGGATGCCCCTGCTCAGGACCGTGGCCGCGCTAGGCGCACTGAGCGGCGCGCAGCTATTCTCGCTGCAGAAAGATAAGTTTCGGGCGCTGAGCCCCGAGGAGGGGGCGCGCGTGTACAGCCAGATCACAGTGCAGCGCTCGCTGCTGGAGGTGAGGCGGGCGCTCGTCCCCGAGCCCGGACTGGGGAGGGGGCTGAGGTCTCTGCCTGCAAGGTCCTGATTTTCCACCCCCACCCCCACTCCAGGACAAAGAGAAAGTGTCAGAGCTGGAGGCGGTAATGAAGAAGCAAAAGAAGAGGATGGAAGACGAGGTGGAAACGGAAGTCATTTGATCCTTCCCCGCCCCTCCACTAAGTTTCCAGGAAGCAGCCCCGCGGGAGAACGGACTCTGCAGACTGCCCCCACCAACGGAAGTAGATCCCTCCAGGGATCGCCGACCTGTTCCAGCCTTGGTCTTACCCCGTCCGGTTAGATAAATCGGCCCGTCCTTAATGGAGTCTCCTGAGAAGTGCTCTCTTATTGGCCGAGAACGGGCACTGAGACAATTTAGGGCAAGTGCTTGCGCTCGGGAGCCCTGTGTATTGTGATAATGCTACCCAGTCTATAAACAGCCTCCTCTTAGCAGGCGATGTCAACTGCTGTCCCTTTTCTACCCGGGTACCAGGGGCCAGGAACCTGCCCCTCACCCCAGCAACAGCCTCACAGGAAAGGAATCTAGCAGATGTCTCCACTCTCTTTAGTTTCTTTCTCTGAATCCTCCCAACTCAGGCTTCCTCCTGACCTCCCAGCCTCCAGTCTGTCCTCTAGTTCACTCCAGAGGGATCTTCTGAACACCCGAGGCCCCAGTCCACCCCTTGCTCAAAATCCTTTTCTGGCTCGCCGTCGCCGTCTTAGCCCCATAGCCTGGCATTCGAGGCCCTGAGTGGTTTGGTCCCTATATCTCCAACCTCGTCCTCACCTCCTCATCCCCAGTGCATTCTGGTCCTACCCTTCTCCACACACTCCCCAAACCCCTTCAACCACTGGAGTTTTAACAATGGCTGGTTTCTGCTGGCTGGAACGATTCTCTGCCTGTTGAAATCCTATTCAGCTGTCCTGACCCAGCTCAAATACCCTCTTTGGAAAAGCCTGCCCTCATCCCCTAGGTTAGTCTCCCAGCATCCACTTTTACACCTTGTTCTCCACCTCCAGCCAGGGGTCCAGCTACGGAGAAGTGGCTGCCTCCTGAATGTGTCACAGGCTTCCTGGCCACTCTTCATCCTGTGAGAAGACGGCCTAACAGGAACTTCCTACCTCCTCAGCAACAGCTCCTTTTCCCTCTGGCCAGCCAGCCACTTTTTCCCGTCATCTGGGTGGCTGGCGAGGCTGGTTTGGGACTGGTTTTCTCTGGATCCCAACCTGGTTCAGCTTGGACGCTTCTGCTTCCCCAGAATGCCCCCTGACAAGCTCCCCTCCCCACCCCAACCAATTCCTGCTGGCCTCTCCCACGGAGCTCAGTCAGCTTCCAGCCGAGCCACCAGATGGCGCCCTCCAAAACCAGATCGGAAGGGACCAGAGGCACAGCCCTAGGCAGGCAGGAGCTGGTCCTCAGCCCCTATTTGCCGCCCTCACGCCTCTGCTTCCTTCGGGAACCAGACACATCATCTCTCCAAGATCCCTTCCCATCTCAACCCCACCCTCTCCCCTGCTCACACACCTCCGCAGGCTCCCCATGTCCCACCAGATAAAATCCGCGATGCGGCTCGGCAGCTGAGGGCCTGTAGCCTGCCTAGCATACAAGCTTCTCGAGCACAGTGCTCTGCTTCCCTCTTCCTGTCTCCACGCCTCAGTTCATGCTGTTCGTTTCACCCGGAATACTCTCAGCCCTAGCAGGTGTCTAATCGTCTTTCAGCCTCTTGCCTGCTGCCCCAGCCCCTGTTTCTAACCAAAGAACCACAGAAGCAAGCAGTTCCCCAAAACAAAAGTTTTCCCCTGGGACTTCCCTGGGGGTCCAGCGGTCAGGACGCTGCGCTTCCACTGCAGGGGGCACAAATTCAACCCCTGGTCGGGGAGCTTAGCTCCCGCAGGCCACGCAGCACAGCCAAAAAAAAAAAAAAGTCCTTACCAGGGCCACACTCCTACAAGGCCAGCCCTTACTTCTCCAACCTCATCCCCTGCTACTTTCCTACATTTCAGGCACGTTTTTATCCCTTTGCCCACGCTGTTCTCATCCGGAAGACTCCTCAAATACCCACATGGCTCGTTCCCAGACGCCTTCAAGTACCTGCCAGTGCCAGCTTTCCAGTAAGGTCTATTCTGACCACCCTGTGCAAAGTGTCGCAGCCTGACATTCGGTGTTGCAATCAGACACGCCCCAGTTTTGGACCAATCCCGGACCCCCGTGGTCTGCCACGCCCCCTCTGGGCCAATCAGAGTGTTCCGCCAGGCACGCACTCCTGCACACGCGCACACCAGCCTCCCTAACCCCTGCCGCCCCCTCTGCTTTCTCTCCGCAGCACTACCACTGGCAACGCATTTATTTTGTCACTGGGTGCCTCATGCCTCTCCTCCTGAAATGTATCGGATCTTTACCTGTCTCATGCACTACTGTACCACCAACACGTAGGACAGGGCCAGGCAAGGAGAACAGGACCATGAACGGGCGAGTGAATGAATGAATGCCCCAACTTGGAGGACAGCTCCTACTTGGCTCCAGCCAAGTGCTGCCGTGCAGGACTGAACAGCTCGCACTGTCAGAGTCCTGTTTATTCAGAAAAGTCAAATCCCCGGACTTTTATACGTGAACCACCCCAAGTTTTAAATGTTGGCAACTGACTCAAATTTGTTTCAAAAGCAGTGATGGCAAGACCCAAGCTCCCCAGCCCCTACCCCTCGCCCGGCTGACCCTTCCGGCTCTGTGCCAAGCCGACTTGTGGCCACGTGGGCCCTGGACTGGGACCTCTGTTCCAACTGACCGCTCTTCCTGGAGCCCTGTCCCACCCCGTGACGGGCAGGCACAGCCCCAGCACGGGAATGGGAAGCAGCGCCCCACCTCCAGCCAAGGACGCAGCCACTGAGTGGCAACTTCACGACTTTTATTTGTGGTGCCTGTGCTTTATCTCGAAAATACCTTCTCCCCCTGCCCCAGACAGTGGGCCGCGAGGGGGCAGCAAAAAATAGAAGACATCCCTCCCTATTGCACACGGACCCTATACACAGGCCCACCTGGCCGAGGCCAGAGGGACTATTGGCACATTCTCGGATCCCTGTTCACGAGTGGGAGGGGTGATGAGGGTGGCATCACACGTGAGGGGGGACCTCTGGGCGGCCACTCTGGTCCTGGCGCTTCTTGGTCCTCGGTTCCTTCCTGGTCCCGCCTCCAGCCCCAGTCCCCCCTCAGCGACGTCCCCCTACCTGGCTCGGCCTCCGCCTCCATCCTGGCCTCGGATGGCCCCCCTTGGCTCCTGGGGACTCTGTACTCCCCTCCCAGTCTGGAGGTCCCGAGGGGAGGTTATGGCTTCTCAGAGACTCCCCGGGAGCCCTGTCACTCGTGTTCACGCAAAGGAAGGGGTGCATGTGGCAGAAGCAGCTGTATAAATATGGGTGCGGGGGAAGGGCCTCCTCCAGAGTCACTTGGAGAGTTTGCTGATGACGCGAATCAGGGCTGCGTTCTCATCCTTGAGTCGCTGGTTGTCAGCCCGGAGGTCGGACAGGGCCTGCGAGGTGGGACGCGTCAGCCAGGTGGCCCTGGGCAGGCTGCACCCACTGCCCACCCTCGCTCTGCCCTCAGCTCCCCATTAGCATTCACCTTCAGCTCCTCCTCCAGCTCCGCTGCCTTCCGCTCCAGGGCCCTGCGCTCCTGGAATAAACGGGAAGGTGAGGACGAGGGACCGGGGGTCGGGGAGGGCCGGAGGTCAAGTATGGCTGAGAGAGGCGGGGAATGGGCAGAGGGGCACGTTAGAAGGTCAGTGTGGCCCTCTTCATCCAGACCCGCCTGAGCTTGTAAGGCTGGGGACACAGCTGGCCCCGCTCCAGCCACCCTTACTCACGAATCTCTCCAGCTCCAGAAGGGCGGGCCTCTCTGCAAATCGCTCCTGCCTCTGGTGAGGACACAAAAAGAGCAGGGCTCTGAGAAACGTCCAAACCGCAATGGCCAGAAGGGGGAAACCAGCAGTGAGAGGGGGAAAGGCAGACTCCTGGCTGGCCCAGACCTCCCCACCTACTGCTCAGGACCACAAGCCCAGCCCCTCTTGGACCAGGCTCCGCCTCCGAGATCTTAGCTCTGCCCCTCATTCGCCCCCTCATTGCCCACGCTCCTCCTCCCAAGGGTCCTAGTACCCCCACCACTCAGGCCCCTCCCCTCGACGCTCTGGCCCTACCTCCCAGGGATCCGGAGCCAGCACTGGCACGCCGGCCAATTCCCACCACCTCCAGGGCCGCGGCGTCCTCACCTGCGTGGCACGCTCCAGCTCCACCTTGAGCTGCGCCAGCTGCAGTGTGGTCTCGGTCAGGGCCTCGCGAAGTCGTTCGTTCTCACTGCGCAGCTCTGCATACAGCTGGGGGCCCCAGGAGGAGGGACACGGGGGTCAGGCTTGCCGGCTGAGATGCCGCATGTTTGCAGGGAAAGGGGGTGACTGTGGCTCAGGTGGGGCCGGAAAAGAGCAGGATGCCCGGATCGGTCAGGTAGAGCCACTAAGTAGGGGGCAGGAGGGCAGGTATATACAAGCCAGCAAGTGGGGGTTAATGGCACGATCGTGGGGTGGGATCGCGAACCTTCCTGAAGCCTCCATCAGGCTCTTCTGATTCTGGCTCTGGTTCTGGGTTGAGGTCCTGCTGCCTGCGGGAAGAGGGGCCGCCCTCGGGAGTGCTGGGGTGAGGGCAAGGAGGGCGTCATGGGGCGCGCCCACGGCCCCACAGACAGCCCAAACCCTTCCTGCCCACCCTGTACCTGGATCCTGGGCTGCGGTCTGCAGGCGCCGGCTCCGCCTCCTCCCCCTGTGGGCGGAGGTGGGGTTCAGCTTGGCTCCACCCCCAACCCACCTCCAAGGCCGGCCCACAGCCCCAGCTCGGCCCGCCTGGGCCCCGCCCCGCACCTCGGCAGGTCCCCGCCACTCCTTGCTGACTCTGCGGTGCTCCTCGGCGGCCTGTGGTCGTTGCCCTTGGCCGTCAGGCGCCTCTGCTGGGGGAGGGGCAGGAGTCAGCCCAGTGATCTGTGGAGGGGTCCCCTCTGCAGGGTCAGGGTCTCTGGGCCCAACCCCCAGGAAAACAGTAAGACTGTAGCAGGAGGGAGCCGGTGGGCCCAGGTTGACCACCTCCCAGAGACCAGACCTCACCTCTCTGGGCAGGGCCATCAGAGTTCTCGACCCCGGGGACTCGGGGTCGCCGGGAAGGGTCCTGTGGGAGAGGGGCACGGGGGTCAGAGGACGAGGGCATCTTGTACCACCCCCTGCCCGGGCACCTGAACCCTCTCACCAGGCTTTGCAGGCACGACTTCTCTGGCTCTGGGGCCTTTCCTGCAGCCTTCTCTGCTTCTTTAAGGTCTGTCAGAGTCACACCCTGGCACGGAGAAGGGGGCAGTCAGGGGGTCCAGGACTCAGGGCCCAGCCCCTTCAGGACAGTCTAGGCCCCCAGGCCCTCCTCCCGCGGACCCAGGGGTCCAGGCCCCCATCCCACACCTGCGTGGACCTCCGAGACTGGCGCATGAGGCGAGAGCGAGCTTTCCGCTGAGATTCAGACTCCTCGTCCCGTACAGGCATCTGGTAGGACCTGAGCGAAGGGCCCCGACCTCAGAGAGGGTTCCTTTGGACCCTGTCCCATCCCATGGTTGACACTCTCTGGGGGAGTCAAGTTCGGCCAGAGGACCTCAGCGCCAACCCTGGGACTCCTGGGTAAGGCAGCTGTCTCCCAGCTGGGGAGACAGCTGCTTCCTGCCCCCAGGCCTCTTCACCTCACCTCCGGCGGTCGCGGGAGTCCGCTGGGGGCGCTGCAGAGGCTACGGGGACATTTGGCTTCACTGGGGATTCGGGCTCCGGAATCCTGGAGGCATGAGTGGAGTTACCCAAGGGAGGAGGAGGCCTGGAGATCTCAGACCTGTGTGAACGCATTCAATCAGCAAATGTTACTCAAGCTTGCGTTACATGGCAGGTACCACACATACAGCAAGAAGCACAAGAAAAAGAAACAAATCATCTCTGCCCCGATGAGTCAAATCTGAGCAGAAAAGATGCAAGCAAAAGAGAGGATAACCACAGAAAGCTCAGGACACCACATGGTACGTCAGAAGAATGAAGCACCCTGGAGAAGAAAAGACAGAGCAAGGACAGGAGACCGGAGGTGTGCGTGTCCGGAGGCTGGGGCAGTGAGTGCAGTGGGGCTGGTGGGCCTCCCTGAGAAGCTGACATTCAAACAAACCTGAGAGAGGGAGGAAGGAAGCCCTGTGGGGGTGAGTGGGGAGCCACAGTGAAGGGCCCGCGCAGGAGCGAGCCCGCGTCAGAAAGGAGGGCGGAGGGCTGGAGAGGGGGGTGGGGGCCGCCGGAGGCCGGATCACGGTGGCCTTGGAGTTTTACTGTGAGCTTTTACTTGATGCACCAAAAGGGAAACTGAAGCCAAGAGTGGGAGGCAGGGACCAGACCCCAGAGAGCAAAGGCTGACAAGACAGGGGCCCAGACCTGCCCCACTCCCGGCGGGACCCGGGCCGTCAGACTCACGGGGCAGAGGACTCCGGCACCTTCCGGGAGGGGGTGGGGGTAATTCTGGCAAGACGGGGCTCCCTGGCCTGCGGGGAGAGGAGAGGAGGGGGCTATTCTCCTTGACTAGGCAGGGTCTGGTCCCCTGCCCCTCACCCTGCTCACCTGAGTGTAGGTCCCTTCCAGCCGCGAGGAGGAGGCGGAGCGCTGCAGCCCAGCCCCCGAGGCACCCTCGGCGCCCCGCCTCTCCGCAGGGCCTAGGGCCCCAGAGCTCCCCGTCTTCTGGAGGCCAAAGCGCGTGGAGAAGGGGGCCTCGTCGGGGGTCTGGAGAAGGGAAGGGTATCAGTTACAGGGAGAGGGTCCTACTTCTCAAGAACTTCAAGTGTTACCCCCAAAAGGACCACCACAAACTACAACTGGGGGGTGGGGAGGACAGGCACAGTCAGGAAAAGGCAGTCAGTTGTCCCAGAGGATTCTGGGAACTGTAGTCTTCACCACACCTGCCCTGACAGGAGGTTCACAGGCTTTACGGCTACGCCCCCCACAACCTCCCGGGCCAGCACGGCCTCCGGGAACCCAGACTCACCATGGGGCTCCTGGGGCTAGAGGGTGGCGGGGAGGAGACCCCGTTGAGCGTTCTGGATTCTGCAGGAGGTGGCTCTACAGCGTGGGAAGCAGGAGAGGTCTCTGAGCACCAGCCCTTCCTCCCGCAGCCCCCTCCTCTCCAGATTCAGGACCCCAGCCCCCCAGCCCCTCACCTGAGGGGCCTTCTTCTCCCTCATCCTCGTCCCGGATTGGGGGCCCCCCTGCCCCACCAGGCCGGCGCTCCTTGGACAAGTCCTGGAGGGAGATCTTCTCACGGCTGCTCAGACGACATACAGAGCTCCTGGTGGGAAGGGGAGGGCGTTGGGGTCCAAGCCCTGGGGAACCTCCAGCCCACCCACCCTCCAGGCGCTTCTCCCCTACCTTCGGTGTTTGCTGCTGGAGGGCCCCTGGGGCTCCTGGCCCCTGCTCTGGGAAGCTTCCTTTTGGTTCCGAAGCTGAAAGGGGGAAGGGGGCCACTGGGGAGGGGCAGAACACGCAGACCCTCCTGGGTCCCACATACAACTGTGCCGGGGTGGAGGTGGTACAGGGGGGAATGAGATGATCTGTGCACTCGCTGAGTTTTCCTAGACATGGCGCCCTGGGTCTCAAATGAGTCGTCCAGTACTCAGGGGCCCCCAGGCTTCCTGGCCTCTACCTCCCAGGGGCGAGCTACCCAATCTTCTCCCCAACCCCTCAGCACACCGGACACGGGCTGCCAGGCCTGGCCTCCTCCCTTAAGGCTCGCTGTCAGGCCCAGCCCCCAAATGGCATCTCAGGGCGCAGTTCCCCGACTGCTGTGTCTTCACACCTCGGAGCCTGCACAGCAGTTCCCCCGCCCCTCCTAGCAAACCCCTTGTGCTGCAGGTCTCCCTTCCCAGACACCCCCAGGCCTCGTCTGTGCCCCCACCTCTCAGAGACCCTGCTTCACCCACTAAACGCCCTCCCAGAGCCCCCAGCCTCCTCACCTGGCATTCAAGGCCCTTCAGGGTCTGCCCCTCTCCAAATTCCGGGTACCATACGACTCCCCACCCCTGAGCCTCTGCACGTACTGCTCCCTCAACAGTGTGTGAGCCCTGGTCCCCAGGAAGCTGCCCAAGTCCGCCAAGCCGGAAACAGGACCGTCTCCCTCCGTGTTGCCACAGCCAAGCTGTAAACACGGGGTCTGGTCCTGTCTACCTGCCACTCGCCAGAAGCTCCAGGCAGAGGGCCTGGCCCCAGAAGGCCTCAGGAGATGTTTCTTGCCACCTAAGAGTGCTTACTGTGTGCCAGGCAGGGTTCTGAATGCTTTTGTTTAGTTACATACATACCACTCATAGCATAATACGTACTCCACGTAACAGAACATGTAACTCATAAAGTGCGCCGTGCTATCCCCATTTTACAGATGAGGTAACCGAGGCCCAAAGAGGTTAAGTGACTGGCCTGAGCTCACACAGCACATCCATGGCAGAGCTGGGATTCAGACCCCGAGTCCGCACCGTTCACCCCTTCATTCTGCGTTTTTCCAGCAACAAGGCCTGGCCCAGTGCTGGCGGGGGGGCGTCCCAGGGGTGACGAGGCCCAGCCCAAGCCTGGATAGATGACTGCCATCTGCATCCCAAGGTCCCCCGGGGCCCAAGGCCCCGCCTCCCCCTAGTGCCCAGCTGTGCCCCTCCTCCTGGCTCCCCACTGGGCCCAGGTCACCGGCCAGGGAAGGGCAGGTCCCCAGGGACGTGGAGGCCCTCCCTCCTGGCTGTAGACAGACACTCACGTCCTCCTGCTTCCGGGCCAGCTCCTCCAGCAGGCTCAGCACCTCCTCATCCGCTAGATCACAGGGACGCTGCCCCTGGGTGGGGAGGGGAAAAGGCAGGTGAGGAGTTGGTGGACGGGCCCTCCCAGCCCCCACCGGTCCCCGGGCCCCGGACCGGCCCTCACCGCGTGCGTCAGCGAGTCCATGCCCCCGCCGTGCTCCGCCAGCAGGCGGCAGGCGTCCTCCACGCCCCAGTGGGCTGCGGCGTGCAGGGGCGTCCAGCCGTCCCCATCCCGCAGCTCCGGGTCGTAGCCGGCCTGAAGCAGCAGCCTGGGGGCCAGGGAGGCTCAGGTCAAGGACCAGGACAGGGACTCGGGGCCAAGAGCTAAGGTCGGCCAGCTGTGCTGTGGTGGCAGTACCAGCTGTGACAGTACCGAAACCGGTCCTGGGCCAGGGGGTGAAGCGTCATGGCCCCAAGGCGCCCTCTCCCGGAAGTGACCCTCTCTGCCACCGCTTTGACTCCTCCCCTGGCCTAGCAGGTGGCCTCTGGAACCCTGCTTCTTGTACCTGCAATGCTCAACTCTTCTGAGCGTCACCCCTGGTTGTGAGACAGCTCCAGGGGAGGTGAGGGCAGGGGTTCCCCAGCACCCAAGCCTAGAGAAAGGATGAGACCCCAGAAGGGGCGGCCTGGGGGCAGCACTCTTCCAGGACCCCTCTGGCTCAGAGCAGCGGTTCTCAACCAGGACCACATAGCCGCCTGGGGACGTCTGGCCGTGTCTGGAGATGTTTCTGGATGTCACAACGTAGGGGTGGGCGCCAGAAGCATCAGTGCGTCGGCGCCAGGGATGCTGCTAAACAACCCACAGCACAGAGGATGGGCCCACAGCCAGGAACGATCTGGTCCAAATGCCACCAGTGCCGAGACAGAACCCCTGGCTTAGACGGTTCTTTCCCGTGAGATAATCACCACCTTAGACCACACGATCTGGTCCAGGGCAATTCTGCAAACTCAGCGTAGGGTAGACACGCGGGCTTTTAGAGAACTGCATTTAGGTTCCGTGTCAGTGAGAAAGAGCTGAAGCAAGGTGGGAAAGGCGGAGAGACGAGGTACCTTGTAAAGAGCCTTTAAACAAAAGCGCCTCTGCAGGCCCCCAGCTCATCTGCTCCAGCCGTGCGGGCGTCCGCTCCTGCCCCAAGCACGCGCCCACCTTGGGCTCCGCTGTTCTCTCTGCCCAGTGAACGTTCTCGAGGCATCAGTGCCTTTCACGCGGCCACCCTCTCGGTAGTCACAACCTCCTCCCCGAATCTCGAAGGGGACCTCCCCACCACACTCGCTCTCCCCCACTGCCCTGTTTATATCCCTCTGGACCAGTGGTTCTCAACTGGGGACGACGCTGACCCCCAAGGGACGCTGGGCAACGCCCAGAGATGTGCCTGGTTGTCGTGACTGCGGTGGGGTGTGGCTCCTGGCACCTAGTGGGTGGAGGTCAGTGTCCCACCCCCATGAACAGGACAGGCCCCCAGGGTTATCCAGCCCCACGTCACCAGGGTGGAGGCTGAGGACCCCTCCCTGAGCACTCAGGGCCATGTGATGTGACCGGCTTCCTCAGTCACTTCTCTGTCTGTCTCCTCGACAAGGCTGCGAACTGCACATGGGCCCAGATCTGTCTCGTTTGCTGCTATATCCCCGGTACCTAAAAGATGGTCTGGCATACAGCAGGTGCTCAGTAAGTGTTGAGTGAACAGCATCAAAGAAATGTACACCTCTACCCTGCCACTCATCTTTAACGAGGAGAATGTCAGCTACATTCTTCCAAAAATGCAGTCCATAGATAGACCTGGTTGTAAACCCATACTAAGGGGCAGAAATGAAATTACAGTCAGTGAGTATCTCTAAGGCCAAAGCGTTTCAGTTCTGTGGCAGAGAATGAGGCTGTCCATGCATATCCACTCTCCTTCCACCTTTAATCATGGTACCCAGGGACCTCCCCGGTGGTCCAGTGGTTAAGACACTGTGCTCCCAATGCAGGGGGCCCAGGTTGGGTTCAATCCCTGGTCAGGGAACTGGATCCTGTGTGCTGCATCTAAGACCTGGGGCAGCCAAATAAATAAATAAATAGGCGGGGAGCCACTGCAGAGCCCTGAATGAAGATGAGGCCCCCTGCCCTGGGAAGACGCTTCTAAAAAAAAAAACATGGCGCCCAGCTTTCAGGGGTTGCCTGCTGAGGCAGAATCTCCCAGTCTCCCTCACAGCTAGGAGCGGCCAGCCGAGAAGGGTCTGGCAAATGGGACGTCAGTATTCAGTGTGTACGCCGCTTCTGGACTGTCCTTTTAAAAGACATGGACATTTGCTCCTTTTGCCCCCTGCTTTTTCCTGCTGGCTGGGACACAGATTCAAGGGCAGGAGCTGAAGCAGCCACCTGAGGCTCAGGGGTGGAAGCCACGGGTAGAAGAGGGCACAGCTTCCAGGGCTGGGCACAGCACCGGGCCTGACCGTCCCACCCTCCTTGCCACAGGGACCAGCCCTGGGATGAGCAGGTGTGCCAGGCAGCCCAGTGAGTATCAGACCCAGGACTTTCGCTGGAACTACGGAGGACGAGGCACTCTACCTCTGAATGAGGGGAAGCAGCCAGGACACGAGGCTGGAGCTGTTAGGCGTCATCTTAAGCTCCTCGCTGAAAAGCTTCCTTTTTTTTTTTCTTCCCCAGCCCCACCGTGCAGCTTTCGGAATCTCAGTTTCCCGACCAGGTACTGAACCTGGGCCACAGCAATGAAAGCCCAGCATCCTAACCACTAGGCCACCAGGGAATTCCCCTGGAAGACCTTTCTAAAAATTCATTAACACAGAGGTGAGCAGAGATGGAGAGATTCATCTGGACTCCGTTTATATACTAAATATAAAGTAGAACATCACATGAGAGAGAGGGAAAAAATAAAGAGAGAACAGGGGAGTCTGATGATAAGAAGTAGAACCAACTACTGACAGGAAGGGGTGAGGCACTCAGAAATGGACAAGACCAAGGTGAGGATGAGAAGCAGAGAGTACACGCTGCAACAATTTAAAATATAGATGCACCGAATAACCTGGCCTTGAAATATGCAGCACAAAAACTGACACAACTACAAGGAGAAACAGCAAAAATCCACAACCATCGTGAGACGTTTTACTGCACTTCTCACAGCAACTGAGAGAATAAGCAGATGGGGGAAAAAAATCACTACGGATACAGAAGATTTAAATAGCATGAGTACAAAGTGGACCTAATGACCTATACAGGACGCTGTACTTAACACCACAATTCTTTTCCAGCTTACAGACTGGGTTATGAGGCATTCCAGCTTACACAGACTGGGGCATGAAGCAAACCTCAATGAATTCCAGAAATCTGGAATCACAGAGAACCTGTTCTCTGACCACAGTGCAAGTGAGCCAGGAAGTGAGTACAGGCAGACCTCGGAGATATTGAGGATTTGGTTCCAGACCACCGAAACAAAGCAAATGTTGAAATAAAGCGAGCCACATTGATTTTTTGGTTTGCCAGTGCATATAAGAGTTAAGTCTGTTATGTGTACAGCATTATGTCTTTAAAAAAATGTACATACATTAAAAAACACTTTATTGCTAAAAAACGTTCGCCTTCATCTGACAACGTAGGGTTGCCACAAATCTTCAATTTGTAAAAAAAAAAAACAAAAAAGCACTACTGGCGAAGCACAATAAAATGAGGTATACGTGTAATTCAACTACGACTAGAAAATCCCATGTATTTGGAAATTAATGACATACTTCTAAATGATCCCTGGGTCAAGGAAGACTACAGGTTGGAAAATGTTTTAAACTGAAGGACAGGGAGAAGCCTGCACATCAAGACTTATGGATGCAGCTAAGGCTGTATCTAGAGGGAAATGCATGGCCTTAGGTACATGAATTAGAAAAGGGAGGGAATGGACAAAATCCACAAGAAGGTGTAAGACAGTGAGAAGCAACAGGCTGGCCCAGCGCAAGGGGCAGGGGAAGAGGGAGGGTCTACACCGGCCCAGCTCACCTCATCACTTCGATGTAGCCCTTGGCGGCGGCCACGTGCAGGGCAGAGGCCCCCGTGCGGGGGTGCCGGGCCTCTGGCATGGCGCCCCCGTTCAGCCAGCACCTTGTGTCGTGAAGCAGCAACTCCTCCTCGGCCCGTTTGGCTGCTTCCACATCCACACCTGGGAGGACGAGAAGGGGGGATAGGTGGGACTCCCACCCTGAGACCCAGGAAGCACAGAGTGGCACCTGGCCTGGTCCCTCTGCTCTGAGCCTCCTCTGGGAGGACTAGCTCTGAACTAGCTCTGTTACTTCCCAACCATGCTCCGTGAAGCCCTGGGGTCCACTAAGGGTCTCTGAGTCACTGCTGGGGGCTGGGAGGATGGAGGGCGCAGGAATCTTACATCTTACACTTCCTATCACTACAGATACAGTCCTTAGCCCAGCATCTTTGTGTGTTTTGTCACCGTTATCACTCATGAGTAGGATAAACCAGGCAAAAAGCCACTAAACAGTGCCCGTACCTTGGGGCAGCGGCACCTTCCCACCAGCTGCTGTTCCCTGCTGTCACCTGCACAATCTGTGCGAGGCCAGCATGCTTCCTCACTCGCCAATTTCACTGTAGTCAACTGGTCTCATGGAAAACTGTACTGCATTTATGGATGCAAAAGGCACGTTATGACTTTAAACATAAGTTGACTGTGGATCAAAACGGGCAGCCTTGTTGAGGCTGGAATATTACCTTTAGACTGTCACGGAGAATCTGTACTTTGCACGTTATGAACTATTGAGACGGGAGCCAAAAACAGTCTCTTCTAAGGAATGTGTACTCTCTCTCCTGGGAAGTGTATTACTGGCTGTTAGTTTTTCGATTGTGAAATTTCTCACTCACCCAAGCGCTGCACAGAGTTGAGCCGCCCTGCTCAGCAGCCGTCAGCAACGTGCAGCTACGGAGCCCCTGAACTGTGGCTACTTCCCACTGAGACGCCTTGTAAACGTAAAATACACTGGATTTCGAAGCACAGGAAAAAAGTGTGCGGCAGCTCACGCGTAGTTTTTCATATTGATTACATATTGAAATGATAATGTCTCGGACGTACTGGATTAAATCACTATATTACTATAATTAACTTCAACTGTTTTTGTTTTTCCACGCACCTACTTGGAAATTCTCAGTTACGCCTGTGGCTGACTCTGGCTTTCCACTGGACAGCACTGGCGACGACGCGGTGTACGGTCGCCTGGCTTACGGCAGTGCAAGGCGACAGAGGCAGTGACAGGGTGCCCCTCCCCGCGGCCCCAGAGGTAACCACCTTCATCAATCTGCTTTCCTGAACGGGAAACTGGTTACACCCTTACTGCAGGTTGGAAATGCTGCCCCGGGTCTACCCGGAGGATCCCAGAAACGCAATCCCCGCCGGGACCGAATCTGTCCGGGTCCAGCTGCGCACTGGCGCCACCCGGTGGCACCTGGGCACTCGGACTAAACGCCAATGGATTACCTTAGGGTCCCCTGGCTGGCGGGGACTCCCAGGGGCAGCTATTCCAGGAATGTCTGGCTGGCTAGGGCCCATCCCGCAGGCCCAGGCTGGGGTGGAGGCCAGGAGAGTGCCAGGCACTCAGGGACCCCCCCCCCCCTCTCTCCTCTCCGACCTCCTTAAAGGGAATCACCTACATTCAGTCCTATTATAGATGCAGGCGCCTTGCTGCGGGCAGGGAAGGGCAGAGTTTGCCAATCTTTTATTCAGCAACCACAGTTAGTATCCTGCGTGTTCAAACGCATCCTTCTGCAGCTTTGCTCTTTGCCGAGATTTGCCCATGTTTATTAACAGAGCTCCTCATGGGGGTTGGCAAACTACAGCCTGCACGTGCGGGCCACCAGTTTGGTTAACATAAAATTTACCAATTTCACTATTTTATTTATTTATGTATGTATTTATTTTATTTAATTTTGCTGTGTTGGGTCTTCGTTTCTGTGCGAGGGCTTTCTCTAGCTGCGGCAAGTGGGGGCCACTCTTCATCGTGGTACGCGGGCCTCTCACTATCGCAGCCTCTCTTGTTGCGGAGCACAGGCTCCAGACGCGCAGGCTCAGTAGTTGTGGCTCATGGGCCTAGTTGCTCCGCGGCATGTGGGATCTTCCCGGGCCAGGGCTCGAACCCGTGTCCCCTGCATCGGCAGGCAGATTCTCAACCGCTGCGCCACCAGGGAAGCCCAGTTTCACTATTTTCAAGCGTACGACTCAGTGGCTTTTAGGACTTTCACAACGTGCAACCACTGACCCTATCTGTACCTCAACTTTCTCATCACCCCAAATGGAAACCTCGTACCCCATTAAGCAGTCCCTCCCCAGCCCCTGGCAACCACCAATCCACTTCCTGTCACTGCGGACTTGCCTCTTCTGGACGGCCGCCTGTGTTTGTAAGTAAAGTTTTATTGGAACACAGCCACACCCACTCATTTACATATCCTCCCTGGCTGTTTTCCCCACCACAGCAGCAGGGTAGAGTGGTTGCAACCTGACAGCATGTCCCGCAAAGCCTAAAATATTTACTGCCTACGGACTTCCCCAGTGGTCCAGTGGTTAAGACTCTGAGCTTCCATGGCAGGGGGCCTGGGTTCGATCCCTGGTTGGGGAAGTTCCACATGCCATGTAGTGTGGCTAAAAAAAAAAAAAAAAATTTACTGCCTAAAGCGTTTGCCGACCACTGCTTGGATCACTCATTTATAGATTACTGACTGATCCGTTCGCCCTTGGGTGTCGGCCACATCCTCTCAACACTGAAGCCTCCATCGGGTGGCCTAGGAGTGCTGGAACACTAGGAATGTGGATCTCCAGCTGTAATCCATGCTGTCCAGCTGGTTCCCACAGTGGCTGGAATCACCCGCACTCCTGCCGGCCAGAGATAAGAGTGCTCCGCCTTGCCATCACTGGAACTGACTGTCAAAGCTGCCCGTCTCTGAGAGTAACTGCCCCACGTCCACTGTCCTGATGTTAGGATTCCAAGTGATTGCTTCAAATGCTTCAGAAACACTTTACGTGTCCTCCCTGCCCAGTTCCAAGTCCCTGTGGGTCCGACCATGGCCCTTCTGAGCAAGCGGCCAGAGAGTCCTGTGCTTGGACTGTGTCCCTGTGGCCCGGGCCGTGGGAAGAGCATCTGCAGTGGAGCTGTTGCTTGGACCTGCAGGCATCCAGTCTCCCGCCTCCGTGAAGACTTCTGCCTTTTCCTGACCCCTGCTTTCAGCCGATGTGGCTGAGCCCACAGCCCGGCTCCATGGGTGACCACTTCACCAGGCCTGACCATCCTCCGTGCCACCGTGAATGGCTCAGGGGCAAGCTTGTGACCAAGGTGGCCCTAAGAGTGTCAGGCAGAGGACTGTGGATGGGACTACGGAGGAGTTGCGTTCTAGCTCTGCTGGGGCATCAGCCTGCACTGCTAGCAGCCATGCTCAGAATCAATACCTCACGGAGAGAAGCTGTCTAAGAATGAAGTCAACACAGAGTTCAGCAGTGATGGAGGGATTCTTTTGACTCTGTGCACCTCGATCAAACCACGCCTCAAGTCCATAAAACTCCTAGACCGCAGTTACCTAAGCCCATAAACTGTCTTCTTTTTTATTTTATTTTATTTCTTTTTTTCTTTTTTTCTTTTTGCGGTACGCGGGCCTCTCACTGTTGCGGCCTCTCCCGTTGCGGAGCACAGGCTCCGGACGCACAGGCTCAGCGGCCATGGCTCACGGGCCCAGCCACTCCACGGCATGTGGGATCTTCCCGGACCGGGGCACGAACCTGTGTCCCCTGCATCGGCAGGCGGACTCTCAACCACTGCGCCACCAGGGAAGCCCTTCTTTTTTAAACTGTGGTAAAATACAGAGACTCTGACGACCACGCTTCGCTGAGGCTTCCGTGTGAAGGCGAGCATCGCGGAGCTGTGGGGCAGGAGCCACCCGACTCCGGAGGCGGAGGCTGCAGTGCTGTTGGCCGGTGCCTCCCACCCCCAGCAGTGCAGCAGAGCGTCCTCCCAGTAGGACCACAGGCCTTTGTGCCTGGTCGGCCCTACAAGCCAACATCCCCCAACCTTCGCCCCGCAAAAGGGGAACATGGGCTGCTGTGAGAAGGTGTTGTGAGCTCTAGGCACTTCCTGCAGAAACACACAGGATGTCCGAGAGACCACCCACCCCCTGGCGGCCTCCACGCATTGCCCTGCAGACTACTTTTTTTTTTTAATTTTTAAATTTTATTTAATTTATTTTTTATACAGCAGGTTCTTATTAGTTATCTATTTTATACATATTAGTGTATTATGTGTCCAGCCCCATCTCAGACTACTTTTTAACTACAAAGGGAGGAAGATGCCTCCACGGTAGAGTCACCTGGGCAACCCCCCGAACGAGGTTCAAGGTTAACATCACCAGTAACGGGGCAGAGA
Source organism: Delphinus delphis (assembly GCF_949987515.2). Lineage (NCBI taxonomy): Eukaryota > Metazoa > Chordata > Mammalia > Artiodactyla > Delphinidae > Delphinus > Delphinus delphis. Next base: position 3,401,633 of record NC_082702.1, on the reverse strand, counting down.
GACAGAGCCTGTCTCCCGGAGGGACTCGCTAAGAAGTTCCTGCCAAAACTGCAGAACTGAAGAAACAGCCAGGTCCAAGCTGAGGGACCTGTGTGTGAAACAAGGGAGGGTGAGGAGGGCGAAGGCTGATCCAGGTGGAGGGAGCTGGATGTGACATGAGAACCAGGTGCAGGGAGAGACCCAGGGAGGTCCACCCCTAGAGGAGAGGGAGGGAACACGGGCAATCATGCCAAAAAGTGAAAGATCCCTGAGTCCATACTTTACGATTCCACGTATACAAAACGTCCAGAACAGGCAAAGCTAGAGACACAAAGCCAATGAGAGGGATGCAGGGCTGGGGATGACAGCTCTGGGGTGTGGGATTTCTCTTGGAGTGATCAAAATCATCTAAAATCGATGTGGGGACTTCCCTGGTGGCGCAGTGGTTAAGAATCTGCCTGCCAATGCAGGGGACATGGGTTCGGGCCCTGGTCCGGGAAGATCCCACATCCACATGCCGCGGAACAACTAAGCCCGAGCGCCACAACTACTGAGCCTGCACTCTAGAGCCCACGTGCCACAACTACCGAGCCCGCGTGCTACAACTGCTGAAGCCCGCGCAGCCAAAACTAAATAAATAACATTTTAAAAAATAATAAAAATTTAAAAAATAAAATAAAATCGATGTGGTGTTGGATGCACAACACTTAGTGTGAATACACTAAAAACAAACACCAGATCGCACACTTCCAAAGGGTGAACTGTACACACTGTGAATTGTATCTCCATGAAGCTGCTGAAAAGCCCTGGTAGATCTCAGTGAAGGTCGTGTGGGCACTCATCGGACTGCTATCAAAACCTGCCTCTGAGTTTGAAGTTTTTTGAGATAAAAAGGTGGAGAAGGGGAGGGAGAAAACCCCGGTTCTGTCTTTCCTTTGCTTCCCACTCCCCTCCACCTGAACCAAAGCAGGGCTCCTGGACCTCAGCTGCCCACCTCGGCTCGCCCACCAGCACCTCCTACCCTGCGTGGCTCTCACGACCACCGACACACAGCTGCCCAAGGGCGGGCCCTTGCCCCTCCCGCCCAGAGCCAAGCCGGCCGTCTGGGCGTCACCTCGGACGCCCCGGCATCTACTTTTCACCAGCCTGCCCGCACCTCCTGTGCAGCCCTCCAGACCTGCCAGGCCCACTGGCCCTGCGCTCACTCACACCTTCCCACCCACTGAGCCCTGACCACCCGCGAGGTACTGCTGCTGCCACCCTCGCTCTGCGGATGAGACAGTCACCTCCACAGCTGGGCTGTGACCCAGGGCTCCGGCGGGAGACTGGGTGAAGCGGTGAAGCTGCTGGCCATCCCCCACCTGACCTGCCCCGTGTCCTCCGCCCCCAGCTCAGCCACGCACACGGCACACCAACTGGCCCCAGACGGCTATTTGTAGCGGGGCAGGGGGAAGGTGAGAACCTGCTAGAAGTAATACACACTCCCCCTAGAAAAATGAGCATGGCCAGACAGAGCTTTGAGGGGTCCTGGGCCCCATATTAAGGACACTGGGCTCAGTGATCCTGAGCACGGGACAGACCAGGTCCCCAGAAGCCTGTGCATTCCCCTACCCACACCCCAGCAGAATTCCTATCACCTGCAATCACGCAACGAACCCCTGGACAAGCCTCTACCTCAACTTCCACAGTCACTCGAGGATAAGGTGACACTGCAGGCCAACAGCGGTTTGCGCTCTTATTCTGTGCCCAGCACTTCCTCCAATTACTCTGGAAACCCTGGGGGTAGGTACTCACACCCCGCTTCCCATGTAGGGACTGAGGCCCAGAGAGTCAGGGTCCTCGGGAACGGAGGGCCCGCCCCGCAGCAGCCCCCGAGGCCCACCTCGGCGGGCAATCTCCACCTTCAGCAGCCCCTCCATGGCGTCAGACTCGGCCAGGTCCAGGGGCAGGTCCCCATCACTGTTCACCGCGGCGATGTTGGCCCCGTGGCTCAGTAGGTACCTGGGGGCAGGGCGAGGTCAGAGCGGAAGGGTCCGGCCCGTTCTCATCAGGCCCCGCCCACCCTCCCCGCCTCACCTGGCGATGTCCAGGTAACCACAGGAGGCGGCCACGTGCAGGGGTGTCCAGCCCTCATTATCTGCCTGGTTCACCGTGGCACCCTGCTCCACCAGGAAGCGCACCACCTCCAGGTTCTCGTCGATGCAGGCCTGGGGGGAGGGACAGGCTGTCACCTTCACCTGGTCCAGACCCTGCATGCCCTGCCGGCAGGACCCCTGGCAGGGACCGCTAGGCAGATGCAGGGCCAAGCGGCCCTGACAATCAAGGAGAAGACCCAGATGGCTCTGGAAAACACCAACCCTGTCCCCGGAGGCCCCTCCAGCCATCCAGCTGTTTAAAACCCCCCGGCTTCCCAGTGGTTAGGTCAGCCAGGCATCTGGGGCTTACTGGAGACCATGAGAGGAGGAACTGGACAGAGAAGAGAGGGGGGCTTCACACCCAGGTGTAGGAATCCTGAACGGTGCTTGTTAGATGAGACACACCCACAGTCACTACCGAAGGATGGGGCTTCCAGTGATGAACCAAAGGGAGGAGGCCCAGCCCCTCCTCCCTCAGACCCAGGGGTCCAGGGCCCCAGCCCCTCCCTCAGATCCAACAGATACTCTACAAGAACTGACCATGGCCCTGCCTTGTACCTGGAGGGGAGACTGCTGGACCCCTGGGGCCCAAGGCTGTGCAGAGCTGGTAAAGTCACCAGGTCCCTGGAAACCTGGGACAGAGTGAGGGTCCCGGGCAGGCCTCCTCCACTGGGAGACATGACTGAGTTAGCGTGTGCCCGGGACCTGGGGCCCGAGGAGAGGCAGCTCCCCTGCACCGAGGGTCTCCTAGGCACAGGGCACTGCACCAAGGGGCTTGCACGGGCATCTTCCCCAATCCTACGGCTGTCAGGGTCCTGTTTGATGGAGGAAGAATCAAAGCTCCAGGAGACAAGCACTCACACCAAGTGGGGGCCAGAGAAGGGATTCAGCCCCGGGCGCGTGTGGACACTGGGTGGGCGCTGGGACCTGAGCAAGGGCTAAGGGACAGGAGTGGACCTGGACTCCCAGGTCCTCAGGGTAGGTTAACCTCCAGCTCCCTCACCTCTCCAAAACCATCCATCTGGAGAAGGGGGAGGGAGCTACAAGGGCCAAGAGCATGAAGTCATGGAAACTCAGGCTGTGAAAGGGGGGCCACACGTGCCCTGGGAACGGGATGAACTCTGGGCTCCGTTTATTTCCATTTGGTTGTCATGGTGATGGGGGAGGGGGGCAAGGAGGGAGATGGGCCTTTCCCTTTCAAGGACCTGGCCGGGCACAGGCATCCATGTGAAAGATGCCTGCGGCCTGGGCACCAGGGATCCAAGAATCCAGGCCCCCAGCCCCCCCTCCCTCAGACTCAGGGGTCCAGACTCCCCACCCCTCCCTGTTGAGAACTAAGAATCCTGGCTCACAGTCATTCCTATTCCAGACCCCGGACCCCTGGCCACTAATTACAAGGTAATTTTAGGGAGGGGGCAGAATATACCAGCCTCGTCTAGCAGTTGACAAACCAGCCTGAGGTTGGGGCTGAGGCTCGAGAACGCCTAGAGACCCGACCAGAGCAGGGAGCTGATGCCTGGGGACCTGCTCCATGCAGAACAGAAACCACAGCCGCAGGACTCACCCAGATAACGTGGGCAACTGCTCCGGTTTGCCTGTCTGGGGGTTTCCTGGGACCTGGGACTTTCAGTGCTAAAACCAGGCCAGCCTTCGGCAAAGCAACACGGGTTGGTCAGCAGACGCCCAGGCCTGACCCAAACCCCGCACCCCTGCCTGCTGGCTGTGTGACCCTAGGCGGGGACTTCCCCTCTCTGAACCTCAGATGCCCTAATCCTTCATGCCTCCTGCAAAGTCCTGGCAAGGGAGTTTACCGAGTGCTCGCCTGTAGCGGGAGTGGGAGAGGGATCCCACCTAACAGGCCAGGCCGGGGTGGTCTTCTGCAGGGTCTGGGCCAAGGGAGAGGGCGGGGAATGGGGCTTGGCCTGCAACACAGGGCCAAGAACCCCTTCGGGAAGGTCGAGGGGAGCCGGGGCAGGGACGATGGCGGAGGAAGGGGGACAATGAAACCTGAGGCCCCTTTCCTGGGCGTGCCAAGCTCTGAGACCCTCCTCTAGATGGAGGAAAATGTCCCAGAAAGCACTAGGGCCTCTGCAGGGCACAGGCCTGGGGGTAGGGAAAGGGAAAGGGGGGAGGGGTAGTGCTTGGACCAGGGGCTGCAACTCCCCAACTGGATGCCCACAGCCGCTTCCTGAAGGGTGTTTTTCCTCCTTTGCCAGAGCCCTGCCAGGGAGGGGCTGACTACTGGCCCCATTAACAGATAAGAAACCTGAGGCACAGAGAGAGAAGACACTAATTCGAGATCACAAAGTCGAGCAGCTGAGATCAGAACTCAGGACAACTCTGCTTTGCTGAGCCTCTCCTCTTCCTGGGAACCTGAGAAGTGGGCCTCTTCCTGCCTCCACCCCACTCCTCTGCCCCCTTCCAAGGTTTCCTTCCCAGGGTCCTCTCTGGGCCCCAAAGTAACCAAACCCTAGCGGTTCCGGCACAGAAGAGGGCTGGGGACTGGACCAATTCGAGGAGACTAGGAGGCAGACAGCCTCAGGGACAGAGGGAGGGGACAGAGCTCTTCTGTGGCTTGTGCCTGGTGGTCCCACTGGAGGGGGGGTAGGGAGTGATAAAAGCACACAGAACTAGAGAGAACTCTAGTTGTGGGACATTTGGGGGGCCCTGGTTCAGAGGAACCCTGGAGACAGCAATCAGAGTGTTTTGGAACGGCATGGGGGCCCCAGGGTGGACAGAGAGGAGAAACAGGGTGCTAGACCCCTTGGGAAGGTGATATGATGAGGGGCTGGGAGAAATGGCACATGCTACGGGAGAAAGAACCTGCCCAAATCCACAGGAGGGGATCCAGGCAGCGAAAGCAAGGTGACCAAAGGACAGAGAGGTGTCCCGAAGCCAGGAAGAGGTGGGTGCTTTGAGAGTTCCCAGAAAAAAAGGGTGATGATGCAGGTCTGGCCAAGGCAAGAGGAGAGGCAGAGAGGAGGTGCCTGGAGAAGAAGAAACATCTCCGAGAGAAGGCCTACAGTGGGAGACAAGAGGTGGCACAGCCCGCAGAAGGAGAATGAAGAGGCCATGAGGGTGAAGGGGGGCGGGGAGACAGCATGAGGTGACCCAGACCCGGGGAGCATCCCCTTCAAGAATACAGAGCTGGAATTCCCTGGGGGTCCAGTGGTTAGGACTCCACGCTTCCACTGCAGGGGGCATGGGTTCGATTCCTGGTCAGGGAACTGAGATCCCACGTGCTGCGAGCCACGGCCAAAAAAACAATACAGAGCCTTGAAGGCAGGGGCTCAGGAAAAAGCATCCTTAGACAGCAACAGATGGCACAGACCAAGGATGAAAGAAGTGGCGTGGAAGGCCCTGGGCCTAGCCAAAGAGGTGGCCCAGCCCAGAGACCAAGGGGGGAAGCAGCACAGGCCCAAGAAAGAGGAGGAGGATGCTCCAGGAAAGTGATACCTGCCTGGAAGGGGGAAACTGTGGGCAGCGGTAGAGCTGTAAGTGTCACCGACTCAGGAAAGAGGTCCAGCATTAGATGACAAAGTAGAGGTGGAACCAGTGGAGGTGGCACAGGCGAGACTAGTAAAGAGAGCTCAAGGTCGGGAAAGAGCAGCGCGAAGTGACGAGACTAGGAGGGACTGGACTGAGGCCGTCAACAATGGCTCGGGTCCAGGGAGAGGGCGGCGCAGGGTGGCAAAGACCAGGGTCAGTTCAAGTGTCTCAGGGTCGGAAGAAGGGAGCTCGAGGTGGGTGGGCGGAAAAGAGGGCCAGCACGGGATGGCAGGGACCGGAGCAGCAACAACGGCGCAGACCAGGACTAGCAACGGTGACTTCGGACAGGGGAGGGAGGGTGCTCGAGGTGGCGCAGACCCAGGGCGATTCAGGTCCCCGGGACGGCCCCGGGCGGGGGCGCTGACCTGGTGCAGGGCGCTGATGCCGTCGGCGTTGGTGGAGTCCAGCACTGCGCGGGCGGGCGGCGGGGCAGCAGGGTCGAGCTCGGCGCCCGGGCCGGGGTCGGCCGCGCGTAGCATCAGGCGCGCCTCGTCCAGATCGCCGCCCGCGCAGGCCGCCAGGAACTCGGCGGCGCGCTCGAAGCGCACGGTGCGGGCGCGCCGCTCCCCGGGGCCCGGTTCGGCGCCCGCCCGCGCCCCCCACTGCCGCAGCTGCTCCCGCCGCCGCTCGCGGGCCGCTGCCGCCGCCGCCCCGGAGCCCGCCCCCGGGCCATCCTCGCCCGACATCGCACCGCCAGCCCGTGAGCGAACGAGCGAGCGAGCGAGCGCCGAGCTCCGAGCCCTGAGCTGCCGCCGCCCGCCCACGAGCCGCCGGGATCTACCGCCCGCCCAGCACCGTCCCGCGCCGCCCCGCGCCGCCCAAGTATCCACTGGCCCCCGCCCGGCGCGTGACGTCACCCCGCCGTCCCGGGGCGCTCTGGGAAATGGAGTCCTCAGCCGGGAGAGGCGAATGGCAACCGCCTCACGGAAGGCTGCGGGGAGCTCTGGGAAATGGAGTCCATAAGCGGAACTTGCTCTTGGCAACGCTCCGGCCTCGATCGGCCCCGAGGCACACTGGGAAGTTCGCAGCTCCGAGGTGTCGAAAGGAAACATGATTGAGAGGATTCTCCTGCGAGTGCTGGGAAATGGAGTCTAAAGGTTACAGGTGTGCCCCCCAGGGCATGCTGCGAAATGTAGTTCACAGCATCAAAAGGACGAAGAACTGTCCCCTGGGGACCTAGTAGGAAATGGACTTGACAGCCCGGGAGTCCTAGAAGGACTAAAAGTCCTAAAAGTCTGCTCGCTTCATCTAGAAATAAGCCCCAGGAGGACAGGAATTTTTGTCTTCCGTGTGCACTACTTGCTCCCAGTGCCAAGACCTGAGCCTAATAAAACGCGATCGGAAATAGTATTTTGGATGAATGAATGAATGGATTACCTAGGTCGTGGGAAACGTCAGGACACTACGGGAAATTTAGTCCGCAACCCTTAGACCAAGACAATCCCTGGGTGACCTCCCGGGGCATGCTGGGAAGTAAAGATTGCGGTACAAAGGTCACGGCGATCGGCCGCTGGGCACGCTGGGAAACGTAGTCCTCGGGGCCACGCCCCTAAAGGCACAGTTGGTCCTAGGCAGAGTCCCAAAGCACCCCAAGTCCCTGATAGAACCCCTGGGTCACATCGGGAAAGGAACCGAAGAGACGGGGTCCACAATGACAGCTCCCCCAGAGCCTTCACTGGTCCTCCCCGCTACTGACTGTCTCCTTGGGACGTGGAGCACGCTGGGAAATGTAGTCCGGGCTCTACATCCTCGCAAGCCATGCTGGGATTTGTAGTCCAGGGCGAGGAGATCGAACAGATGTGGAGAGTGAATTGCCTCATACATAGCACCATAAAGCATGAAATAATCCTTATGTTAAGCACTCTGCACTTAAATCCTCATTGGGAAAGAGGCAGGCACTTTTAGACCGGAACAAAGACCCATAAAAAGCGCAAACGTTTCAGCATAACGGCGCTGAAATCCAAACAGAAGCAAGATTCTTTTTTCCCAAGGGATGTCAGAGCAGCCCTACCCACTCTGAAGTCCCTGGGCTTGTGCAAAAATAATAATAATTATAATTATAATAAACTACAAATCCCGTGAGGCCTGGAGACCGTCGGGATGGACACAAAGGGGATAGCAGTCCCGGAGCCAGAAATCATATTGTGACCCATCTGTGACCTCACAGACGACGCAGAACAGAAAGGCGGGTGGCATCCCGGTTCCCAATGGCAGGTTTTTTTTGTTTGTTTGTTTTTGTTGTTTTTTCCGATGGCAGTTTTTTTTTTTTTTTTTAGGTTTATCCACTTTTGGCTTTCTGTTTTTGTTTTGTTTTGTTTTCAAGAGCCACAGTGCCTTTATTTAAGCATTTTTAAAAATTGAAGTACAGTTAATTTACAATGTTGTGTTAGTTTCAGGTGTACAGCAAAGTGACTCAGTTATTTTATATATATATATATTATTATTATTATTAAGATTCTTTTCTCCTATAGGTTATTACAATTGTTTTTTAGGCTACGCCCTGCAGCTTGTGGGATCTTAGTTCTCCAACCAGGGATCGAACCCAGGCCCCCGGCAGTGAAATCCTAACCACTGAACCACCCTATTACAAATTATTGAGTATAGTTCTCTGTGCTCTACAGTAGGTCCTTGTTGGTTATCTGTCTTATATATAGCAGTGTGATCAGTGGGTTTGTTTTTTTTTTTTAGTCTATTGACGAGGTTGTGCAACCATCACTACTGTCTAATTCCAGAACACTCCCATCACCCCCAAAAAGAAACACCATTCCTTTTAGCCATAACCCCTCATTCCTTCCTTCCCCTGAGGCCCTGGAGACCACCACGACTGTACTCCCTGCCTCCACGGATTTGCCTTCTAGAAATTTCCTATCAGTGGCATCACACAGTGCGTGGCCTTTTGTGTCTGGCTTCTTTAGTTATGATTTGGACACTCATCTACATTGTAGCCTGTGTCAGAGCCTCATTCGTTTTTATGGCTGAAGGATATTCCCTTGTATCCTTTCACCAGTGGACGGACGTTTGGGTTGTTTCCACCTCTTGGCTATCATGAGTAATGCTGCCAGGATTCCTGTACAAGTTTTTGTGAGGACAGAGATTTTCAGTTCTATTGGGGCAGAATTGCTGGGTCCTATGGTAACTCTACGTTTAACTTTTTGAGGGACCGCTGGAATATTTTCCAAAGCGGCAGCCCCATTTTACATTCCTGCCGGCTGTGTGTGAGGGTTCAACCTTACACATCACCGTCATGATTGTTGAAGATTCTAATAATAACAATCAAAGAACAGCAGGTGCTGCAGGGGGAGCATTTATTTCAAGCCACAGATGGGACACACACTCCAAGGGCTCCCGGGTGCCTGGAGGGGGGTAGGGGGCAGTGCCCAGATCCTCACTTCCAGCGGCCTCCAACGCGGCCCTTCCCGGCCCCCTTCCGGCTGTAGGAGAAGGAGGGGTGTCAGAAAGGAAGGCCTCCCTGACCAACCTCTGAGATGGGTCCCTGTCCTCAATTCAGGGAGTCCATCCCCGCAAATCCCCGCCCTCCCAGCCAGAGGAAGAGGCCGGCAAGTGCCTTCTCATTGGGTTCACTGCCCGGTGGCGTGATTAGTGGTCACAGGCCCACAGGCGGGCAGGAGTTGATGTCAGCGGGTGAGCTCAGGATGTTCATATGGGCACTGATAAATATTTATGGGTACAGGGATGGGGGAAGGAAAGGGTGAGTGACTGAGAGAGGGTCGGGGAGGCTGGGGTGAAAGAGACAGAAAGATGGAAAGTGAGATGGAGAGAGAAGATGAACAGAAGGCAGAGGGGAGGGAGGGAGGGAAGGAGACACAGGGGAGACAGAACAAGAAACAGAGGAAAAGCCGGGCTTCTCAACCTCAGCACCAGCGACATTCCGGGGCCGGATCATTCTGCGGTGAGGGCTGTCCTGTGCGTTGTAGGACGTGGAACAGCAGCCCTGGGCTCCACCCACCAGGTGCCAGTAGCATCCCCCTCCCCAAACAGGTTCGAGACATCCCCTGATGTCCCCGGGGTCGGAGGCAAGGTCACCCCCGCCCCGAGAACCAGTGATTTCGAGGGACATAGAAACAGGGATCGAGACCCCAGAAGAGAGCTGGAGGGTGGAGAGGAAAGGACACATTATGAGACCGTCCCAGAGAAAGAGGGATAAAGACAGAGCCCCCAAGAAGGGGTGGAGAACTGAAACTCAGAGGAAGGGACAGCCAGAGGAAAGGAAAGAGAGGCCCCAGGGGTCAGATGGAGGGTGTGGGGCTCAGGGCCGGGTTCACACTTACAACTTCTGGGCGTGGCTGATGCGATTGTAGAGAACATTGATCTGCAGAGACAGGAGGGAGATTCGGGCACTGCCGGAGGGACAGGCCCGCTCACCGCCTACCCAGCCCCAGCCCAGCCCCCCACCCGGCCATCCCCAGCCCAGCCTGGCCTCCAGCAGAGATGGGTCTCACCTCATATTTCTGCTGCTTCATCTTCTCCATCAGGTCAAACTTCTCGGACTCCAACTGGTGGATCCAGTCCGACAGTTCCTGGGCCTTCTCCCTGGCAGGGCAGAAGGGCTGTCATGGAAGGGAGCCAGGCCAGGCCACGAGCCCAGAGAGGTTGAGGGAATTGTTCAAAGCCACACAGCGAGTCTCTGAGTTCGACATTATTGGTGCTATTTTGTTAATATTTGAGGCCACGGTATTCAAAGTGAATTGCAGCAAGGGGTTTTAAAATCTCTGCCCACTTCTCCATATCCAGAACAGAGAGCTCACCTTTCTCTAAGGGAGAATGAGCATGGTTAAGGGCCTAGGCCCTGGAGTCAGAAAGCCTTGGTTCAAATACCAGCTATGGACTACCGATGTCTTCTATGTGAGAAAACAAACCTCTATAGTTTAGGCTGCTATAGTCAGATCTCAGTTATTAGAGGCCAAACGTATTCCGAACTGTTAAAAATCTACTGCCTTGAACTGTTATAGAATGAGAGAATAGGTAGAAAATACCTGGCACGTGCTAAACACTCGACAAAGCTAGTTGTTACCATTCTTTTTATTCTTACTAGCAGTCTTTGTTGTCTTTTGCCAGCTAATGGTCTTCAAAGGCTGTCTCTTCCATGGTGTGTTTTCCTTTAAAATTTTAGAGACCATCATATGCCCTCTATCTAATAAATAAAACTGAAATAACTTGAGATCCTCAAAAAATATTAGTAGATCCACATTATGAGTGGACGTGTGGTGAGGGAAGGAAAGAGGAGGAAGAAGGAACTTTCGCGACATGTTCCTTAGTGCAAGGCCCTGTGATAACGTGACTGGGGAAGGACGGCACATCGCCAGTGCTGGGCTGGAGCCAAATCCGCGCATCCTTGCCCGACTCCGACTCCGAGTGCACAGTTCTCACGCTGGTAGTTTGACATCAGCATGGTGGGAGTATTTACACCGTGGAAATGAGCAAATGCTAAGATGTGGACTTTTAGGCCCTGGAGATCCACTTGGTAAACATTTACCATCACACCACTTTGTGAAAGAGTGATGAAGAGCACAGACTACCGCACCAGACTGCCTGGGTTCAAATCCCCACTCTCCCACTTGCAAGGTGTGCAACCCTGGGAAGTTTACTTAACCTCTCTGTGCCTAGGGTTGCTCTTTCTGTTTTTGTTTTTTAATGTTCCAGTTGCTTGAGGGTGTCTACCTCATAGGGTTGTATGCTGTCATACTGACCCTTCACTGCTCTGTGATGTAGATTTCATCATCATTGCCTCATTTTACCAGTGAGGTAAGCAAGGCTCACAGAAGGTAAACCCCGTGCCTCAGATCACCCAGCTGTAAGTGGTGAAGCCGGCACTGAGCCACTGGCAAGTGGTTTCAGATGCTGAGCTCCAAACCCCATCACTGTGCTGCCTATGAGGTGGTGGATGTTTCTGACTTTAAACTCTGTGCCTGGGCCAGATAATGTCAAGACGCAGGCGAGGGCCCTGAAGGGAAGACCCTCCCTGGCCTCCCCTCAGGTGGCTTTACCACGTGATGCAGGCTGTGCAGACAGTGAGCTGTGAAGGACAAGATAGAGCCCCACCCAGAAGAGATGTGGCTGGAAAACTGTTGCCAGTGCATCTGGCTTTAATTCACGTAAAAGATGGGGCCCATTCAGAGCTCCCAGGGGCCATCAAAACACCATCATCTTCTAAATTTAGGTCAGATCTGTTGTCTGGCTTCCGTATTATCACCCAGACTCTACAGGTCTCGGCACCCACAAAACGTGGGGCCTATATCAGTGAAACATTCCACAGGGGAGTCTACAGGGGCCCAGAGAGGGAGAGACACTTGCCCAAAGGCACACAGCACCAGGGCTTCCGCCCACTCGGATCTGGGTCAGGCGTCCCCTTATCTGCCTGTCTCATACCCAGGACCCTCCCACCTACCGGAGCTGTTCTTCTCCCATGTGGTCGATGTTCAGAGGCTTTTTACGCTCCGACAAGATGCGCAGTTTCATCTCACGCCCTGTCTGGCGCTTACCCCGCTTCTGTTCTGCCTGACGGTTGAAAAGGACATGGTGAACTAGGGGATGGGTCCACCGGATGGCTCCACACATCAGCACCCAGGGTCCAGGCCCCGAGCCCTCCTCACTCAGACCCAGGGGTCCGGGCCCCCAGCCCCTCCCCCCTCAGACCCAGGGGTCCAGGCCCCCAGCCCCTCCTCCCTCAGACCCAGGAGTCCAGCCCCCAGCCCCTCCCCCCTCAGACCCAGGGGTCCAGCCCCCAGACCCCTCCTCCCTCAGACCCAGGAGTCCAGTCCCCAGCCCCTCCCCCCTCAGACCCAGGGGTCCAGGCCCCCAGCCCCTCCTCCCTCAGACCCAGAAGTCCAGCCCCCAGCCCCTCCCCCCTCAGACCCAGGGGTCCAGCCCCCAGACCCCTCCTCCCTCAGACCCAGGAGTCCAGTCCCCAGCCCCTCCTCCCTCAGACCCAGGGGTCCGGGCCCCCAACGCCTCGCCCCATTCAGACCCAGGGGTCCGGGCCACCAGCCCCTCCCCCCCGCAGACCCAGGAGTCCTGCCCCTATTTCCTCCCAGTTCAGACTCAGGGGTCCGGGCCCCAGCCCACTCCTCCCTCAGCCCAGAACCCCAGCCCCTCTCCCCAGAGACCCAGGGGTCCAGGCCTCAGTGCTTCCCCCGTCCGACCCAGGGGTCCGGGCCCCCAGCCCCTCCTCCCACATCTTTGGGAGACCAGTCCTTTGCGTACCACACTACCCGTTCCCTGTTCAGGCCCTAGCAGGCTGAACTCACCTTGACCAGGTAACCCCCAAAATGGGCCCCCATGTTGGACAGAACCTTCTTCTTTTTGGCGTCATCCTCAGCTCGCTTCTTGGCCTCTTCCTCTTCCTTCCGCATCTTCTCCTCCTGTGGGAAGAAAGGGGTTAATTCCTGGGCCTCCCTCCAGCACCCTGGACTGAGAGGGGAGGGGGTCTGAGATGGGCACGTGGGAGGGGGCCCTCTTCTGCACTGAGTGAAGCAGGGATCAATCAGACCCAAGCATAAAACAAGGTCAATATCAGAACAGGCAAGGATGCTGACGGTCCCCTCCTCACCTTTCCAGGCCCGGCTGTGTGACCACCTGCAAGTCCTTCCTCCTCTTTGAGACTTTATATACCACCCCCAAGGAAAATATTAAACTAGTGGAGGGACGTGCTTGCTTTTTTCTGCATGCTCCAGCCTGAAATGGCCAATGGTGATCTTTGCTGTGTGACCTCAGTGCAGGCACGTACCCTCTCTGGGACTTACTCTTCCTTAGTCTCATGAGAGGAGAATGACTGTCCTCAGAGGGTCATGGAAGGTAACTTGTGATGGGAGTCGGGGGGCTTGGGGCAGTAAAGAGGCTCTTGGCCTTGGGCCTGAGGAAGAGGTTCTAGAATGCCTTCACTAAGGCATTACCACATCCAGAAAGTCTGCACTGCATGTTCCAGAATTAGTGGCTTGTCCAGACCAAAGCCCCATCCCCACTGGAGAGGCAGGTGAGATGGGCATGATGGTATTTCACTTGCCCAGGATTCCCCACCTGAATTAATTTCCTCTCGCTGCTGTAATTTGCAAACAGAGTGGCTTAAAACAATGAAAGTTTATCAGCTTATAGTTCTGCAGGTCAAAAGTCTGAAATGGGTCTCATGAGCTAAGTCAAGGTATGGACAGGGTTGGGTCCTTCTGGAGGCATTAGGGGAGATTCACTCCCTTTGCTCTTCCAGCTTCTAGGGGCCGCCTGCATCCCTTGGCTCAGGGCCACTTCCCCCATCTTCAAAGGTCCTCCCTTGTTTACGGATCCTTGTGATAACACTGGGCTCACCCAGGAAATCCAGGAGAATCTCCTGATCTCAAGATCTTTAACTTAATCATACCTACAAAGTCCCTTTTGCCAGGCAGGTTCCCATATTCATAGTCTCTGGGAACTAGGATGTGGACATCTTTGGGAGACCAGTCCTTTGCGTACCACACCACCCATTTCCTGTTCTTTAAAAGTGGTTTCAGGGGGCTTCCCTGGTGGCACAGTGGTTAAGAATCCACCTGCCAATGCAGGGGACACAGGTTCGAGCCCTGGTCTGGGAAGATCCCACATGTCATGGAGCAACTAAGCCCGTGCGCCACAACTACTGAGCCTGTGCTCTGGAGCCCGCGAGCCACAGCTACTGAGCCTGCATGCCACAACTAGTGAAGCCCACATGTCTAGAGCCCGTGCTCTGAAACAAGAGAAGCCACCGCAATGAGAAGCCCGCGCACCGCAACGAAGAGTAGCCCCCGCTCGCTGCAACTAGAGAAATCCCGCGCCAGCAGCAACGAAGACCCAACGCAGCTAAAAATAAATAAATAAACAAATAAATAAATAAATAAAGTGGTTTGAGGGACTTTGCTGGTGGTCCAGTGGTTAGGACTCTGTGAGGGGGCATGGGTTCAATCCCTGGTCGGGGAACTAAGATCCCACGTGCCGCGCAGCATGGCAAAACAACAAAAACAAAAAAAAGTGGTTTGAGTGAGCCACTCCTGATGCCAAGTCAGGTCATGTTTTCAAGGGTTAAACCAATGGGAGCATTCTAGCCACTCTCTCCCAACTAGCCAGTGATTCACTCCACAGTGGACAGGTGAACAATTTGAAAACATCCCAGGATTTGTGCAGGAGACAGAGAAAAGAGGAGTTTAAGCCAGAGCTGCTGGTGGCCGTTTGCCACCCCTGCCTGGGAACCATCTGGTTTGCCTGGGATTGATGGGATGCAGGATTTTCAGGGCTCAGACCAGGAAGGTGCCAGGCAAACCAGGATGAGTTGCTCACCCTCCTGGACACACTGTCCACAGAAATATTGGCCAAGATGGGAAGATAAAAGCTGGGTCTTTGTGATATTATTTGAGTCCCTTGATCCAGCCATGCCTGAAGCAAGCAATGCCCTAGACCTTTTAGTTACATGAGCCAATAAAGTTCTCTTTCTGCTAAGTTCAGTTTGGGTTGGAGTTTCTGTCCCTTCCAACAGAAAGACCCTTGAATAATACAGCATGAGGACTGTTATGGGATCACAGAGAATGTCATGAGTGGAAAATTGCAGTGTCCAGCTGAGAAAGTAACATTTGGGCTCTGGGAGGAGGGGAAACACCCACCACCAGCTTAGCCTGACGCTCGCGCTCCTTCTCGGTTCTGAAGCGCTGTTGCTCAGCTCTCTCCGCCCGGCGCCGCTCCTGGGGGAGAGAGAAGAATGAGGGGGTGCAGGGACAACCACGCACCCCCTTTATCACTTCCCAGGGTAGGTCAAGAGTGGTGATGGACATCAACTTGGGTACTTTCCCAAAAGTTTCAGCCTTGGGTCTGTAGTGGACGGGAACGTATCTCCCAAGGCCCAAAGGATGTAAGGAGGGAGAAGAATTTGGGGAACCCCACCTCCCTTGACTCACAATACGCTCTTTTAGCGCCACGAGCTCCTCTTCCTCTTTCTTCCGCTGTTCAAAATGCACATCAATGAGCGTCTGCAGCTCCAGCAGATCTTTTTCCATGCGCTTCCGGTGGATGTCCTAGGGGACAGAGGGTGGGAGCACGGTCATTCCCCAGGTGGTGCCCCAAGAGGGTGCCAACCTCTCAGCACTTCTGAGAAGCATCAGGAGGGGGAGCCCTTTGCAGCAAGAATTGGTGCGGTTGGGCTTCCCTGGTGGCGCAATGGTTAAGGATCCGCCTGCCAATGCAGGGCACACATGTTTGAGCCCTAGTCTGGGAAGATACCACATGCCACAGAGCAACTAAGCCCGTGCGCCACAACTACTGAGCCTGCACTCTGGAGCCCGCGAGCCACAACTCCTGAAGCCCGTGCGCCTAGAGCCCGTGCGCCGCAACAAGAGAAGCCACTGCAATGAGAAGCCTGCGCACCGCAACGAAGAGTAGCCCCCGCTCGCTCTGCAACGAGAGAAAGCCCGCGCGGAGCAACGGAGACCCAACGCAGGCAAAAATAAATTAAAAAAAAAAAAAAAAGAATTGGTGGGGTTGACAGCTGGGACAGACGTCTGCCATGCACTGTGTTTCCAGCAGATGGCAGCAAAGCATCGTATTCTGACACTAAACTAAGGGGCTGCCAAGACACAATTCCAAAAGAAGCGGGTAGGAAACAAACAAAAAACAGTGGTTAGGGAGAGGCACCTCTTCCTAATTTGCACCCTATAGGCTAGCAGCCCCTCCTGGGATGGGATGTCTGTTACTTACATCGAAGTCCACACGTTCCCCCTCTGGGATCTTTGGGGGGATCAGCGGAGGTACCACGGGCCGGCTGAGTGGACAGAAGAGAAGAAACACTGAGTAGTCTGACCTCCCTGCTGAATGTAAAATATTTTACTAATAACGTTTTATATGGATTGATGTTGAAATTCTGAGATTTTGGCTATGACAGGTTGAGTAAAATACGCTATTGGGATTGATTTGACCTGTTTGGGTTTACTTCTTAAAAGGCTGCTAGTAAAAAAAAAAGTGTTTCTTATTACATATGTGGCTTGCATTGTATTTGTATTGGGTGGTGCTCCTTTGGGGGACTGCCCTGGGCACTCCCACTTCTTGGAATTTTCTCTTCCTTTGGTTTCTTTCTTTCTTTCTTACTTTCTTTTTTAAGCTGGAGAATTTATTTTTATTCTTGCAGTTTTATACTAGGAAGTCAACATTTTTTAATAATTCATTGTTCACAATTGATTTATAAGAAACTTGAATCCTTAAATTGTACATCAGTATCCTGTGACTCCAAACCTTATTTATCACTCTCCTTCCAGTCTGAAGAAAATGATCATGTAATTTATTAACTTGCACAGACAGCACAGTCCCACTGACATAACATTTGGTTTGAAGTCCTACACTCATATGAAAATTAAGAAGAGCCAGTATCAAACTGGCCTGAAACCTGATTGTGTTCCTGGCTCAAGATACCTGTAGTAAATTTATAAGTCCACACTAAGACACAAAAATAAACTAGGGTGTGTATATCGTATAAAAAAACTTTTCACAGTAGAGTAAAAATAACATTAAAATGTTACAGAATTTCAATCATATTACAGTGTTTTAATCAATTAGCTTTCAAATTGCCTGATTAATTGAATTAAATGCAAATAACTTGTACGGGATTTTTTTTTATGTTTGCCCAGCATTTCAAAATGGTTATGGAATATAACTTTTTTTTTTTTTTTTTTCCGGTACGCGGGCCTCTCACTGCCGTGGCCTCTCCCATTGCGGAGCACAGGCTCCGGACGCGCAGGCTCAGCGGCCATGGCTCACGAGCCCAGCCACTCCGCGGCATGTGGGATCTTCCCGGACCGGGGCACGAACCCGTGTCCCCTGCATCGGCAGGCAGACTCTCAACCACTGTGCCACCAGGGAAACCCGGAATATAACTTTTAAAATGTCAAAATACGCTCTACATATTGCACTTTTCTGCTAGGCTGGGCTAGTATCCTCCATGGCAAGATACCAAAACTATTGAATAAAATACACTTTAAAATCAATAGCTATTTTATTAATTTCCTTGAAATTATCATCATCATTACCAAAACCTTCCAGGATTTTGTAAGATTTGATTTCTTAAATACAGCTTTAAAGTTTAACTTAAGGAATGAAAAAATCCCTCATATATTTGACTCTTTATTTCCTTTTTTGGTCATTCAATGATCAAAGAGAATTTTAAACAAATTATGCTTCATCTTTCCTGGCTTAATAAAAAGCAACAATTTCTATTAACCAAATTAAGAGAGCTTTGCCCTTTGATTCATTCGTGGGACACTCTTGTGATTAATGTCATTCACTCCTGTGACTTCGATTATCATCAATAACCGAGGATTCACCAACTCTGTCTCCAGCCCAGACTCTCTCCCAAACCCCAGACTCCAGTAAACAGATGCTTCCTGAACATTTCCTGCCTTTGCACACACCCTGCCCCAACTGAGCTCATCAACCTGTGGGTCTCTCAGTCTGTGGCCCCTTTCTACCCTATGCCCTCTGCTCCAGCTTAGGCCTTTTCCCCTTGAAAACTCACCACATCCTACAGTTCCCTGGCCATGTCATGTGCCTTTGTGCCCCCGGGCCTTTGCACACTCTGTTTGCTCTGCCCTACAATGCCCTTCCCCTGATATACTCCACCCCTGAGACCTTCCCTCCTCCAACAAGCTTTCCCTGACACTGGAAGCACACCTGTGCTTTCATGTGCCCCTGTGCTCTCAGCCAGATCTGATCCTCGGCCCCCTCTGCTCAGAACCCTTCCATGGCTCCCCGGTGTCCCAGAGAATTTCTGCATCTCATGCTCAATTGCTGCCTCCTTGCATCTCCAAGCTTTGTCCCCAGTGTCACACCCTCCAGGGTGAGCTCTCACAGTCTTCCCTGGTCTGCCTAGTTTGGATCTTTCTCATCAGAATGACCTGTGTCTGCATCTGTTCCCTGAAACACTGGCCAAGATCCAGCTACTGGACCTCGCACACACCACTCCGCTGCGTCATCTACAATCTCCCCTCCACTTCCTTCAGCTAGCAAACTCTCCCGCCCTCAGGACTCGGCGTCACCTCCCCTGGGAAGCCTTCCTTGATATTCTAGGGCACAGATAGGGTCCTCTTCTGCACTACCGTTGCTGTATCTGGGTCTGTTACACCAACAGGACAGCAAGAGTCTGACTCTTGCCAAACACAGTGGGAAGTTCACCAGAAATGTTTGTGGAAAGGAGGAGTCACTGTCCTTTTCTATGTTTCCATTTCCCCACTCTCCTTCTCTGCCTTTCTTGCAGCCTATCTCTGGAGGTGGGTGATATATTTAAGAGGACATGATTGGGAGCCCCACCCCCCAGGATCTCACCTTGGTTTGGGGCGCTCCTCTTCTGGTGGAGGGATACAAAAAGATAATTAGCAAGAGTTCGTGGGGTGGGCATGACACATCCAAAGGAGGGGCCCGCCTCCAAGCCTTGGTCCCCACAAGCCCAGTTCCCTTCTCCTGCAGCTCTGGGGGAAGGGTATGGGGGGGGAAGAGGATAAGGGAAATCGGGGTGGCCATAAAGGAGGGAGAGGGTCACATGCATCAGATATACATTCAGAACTGGTGTGGGGATCCCCCTCCCATTTCTCTGGGAACCCAGGTGTCCAAACCGCCAGACCATAAGGAGAAAAAACAAACAAACCCTCAGACCCTCGTTCTACATACCCAGAGCTCCTGCCCTCCATCAAGATCTAGCAGTGCAGGGAGGCCCCAAGCCCCCTCTTCACTCGGTGACCCGGGAGTTGTGTCCCCAGCCCCCTCCCCCTTGGGGACAGAGGAATACAGACTCCCACTGCTAGTCCCTTCTACAACCCACGCCCCAACCTTTGAATGTATATGAAGGAGACAAGTAACAGACAGGCGAAGATGAGGGGGGAGGCGTGCCTCTCCGCAAACATCCAACCCTTCTATAAGTATTCCTCCAGACTGGGGAAGAAGGCTTGGGTGTTGGTCCCTTTAAGAAGGAAGGGAACGGGTTAAAGCCATTGCGAGGCTGTTTCCCTTCTTGGCCACTGGAGAGCGCGAGAGCTCTCCGGGGCTTAAAGGACCGGGCCTGGGACGGGTTACGGGGACGGGTTACGGGAGCGGGGAGGGAGTCATCGTGGAGGTCTGGGCCCTGAGGACCCCCGAAATCGGCCTCAGGAAGCGAAGCAGCCGCGGTTACCTCGGTCAGCCAACGGCTCCGGCTCCTCGGGGGCTGGGGAGGGGGCGGGAGGAGAAGCTAGGTTTGGGGAGCCGGGGGAGGGGAGCAGCCATGCCCGGATGCGGGAAGGGGAGAGAGGGGAGAGAGGGGAGAGGCTGTTAAAGGAGCTGAGGCCGAGACCATCGAGATCCCCGCCCCCGCCCAGCCTGCACCCGGGGACTAGCGTCCCCACCGCACCAGCCCCCCGGTGCCGCGTCCCGCTCCAGACCTGCGGAGTCCAGGGCCTCACCTTCCTCCTCCTCCTCAGCAGCCTCCTCTTCTGGAAGGGGTGGGGGAGACAAGAGGAGGCGTGAGGAGCCCGGGGTGGGGGGGACGGCAGGGGCTTCAGATGGGGGGAAGAGTGCGTGAGTGCTCAGAGACCCGCGTTCAGGTTCGAGTCTCATCTAGATGGGGGGACCCCTCTGGGCCTCAGCTGCAAGTGGGCCCACTGAGCTTTTCCCACGGGCTGTGCGGACCAGGAGGGTGGGCGTAGGGCAGGGTGGGCTAAGATGCGCCAAGGTGTCCCCACCTCCCCTCCCCCCCAAGGCCATCCCACTCTCCACTCACCTTCAGGCTGCTCCCTGAGGACCCGGGAGGGAAGGAAAGAGGGAGGGGGAGAGTTAGGCGCCTTGGAGGTGGGAGGTGTCTCCACCGCTCCAGGGCCCCAGCCCGCCTGCCAGCATCACTCACTCCTCATATTCCTGCTCTTCGGCGTCCGACATCCTGGTGTCCTGCTGCAACCTATGAAAAGCAGAGAACAGGCGGAGTGGGGTGGGGTCCAGAGGAGGAGGGGCTGGGGGCCTGGATCCTGGGTCTGAGGCGGGAGGGGCTGGGGGCCTGGATCCTGGGTCTGAGGAAGGAGGGGCGGGGCGTCTGGACCCCTGGGTCTGAGGGAGGAGGGGCCGGGGGCCTGGAGTCCTGGGTCTGAGCGGGGAGGGGCCGGGGGCCTGTACCCCTGGGTCTGAGGGAGGAGGGGCTGAGGGCCTGGAGTCCTGGGTCTGAGGGAGGAGGGGCTGGGGGCCTGGATCCTGGGTCTGAGGGGGGAGGCGCCAGGGGCCTGGACCCCTGGGTCTGAGGGGGGAGGGGCTGGGGGTCTGGACCCCTGGGTCTGAGGGGGGAGGGGCTGGGGGCCTGGATCCTGGGTCTGAGGGAGGAGGGGCTGGATCCTGGGTCTGAGGAAGGAGGGGCTGGGGGTCTGGATCCTGGGTCTGAGGGGGGAGGCGCCAGGGGCCTGGACCCCTGGGTCTGAGGGGGGAGGGGCTGGGGGTCTGGACCCCTGGGTCTGAGGGGGCAGGGGCTGGGGGTCTGGACCCCTGGGTCTGAGGGAGGAGAGGCTGGGGACCTCCAACTAAAGACTCCTAAACCGAGGGTGAAGGCAGCGCATTGGGAGATACGGTCCGGGCAGAGCCCCAAGGCTGCAGCCCCCGCCCCCTGACCACAGCTGTCGCCTTTTGTCTTATGACAAGTCCGTAGGAACCTGATCTGAGTAGGCATTAGGAGGAGGTATTTGGGAAGGGACAGTGGTCCGAAGACAATAGCTGCCCCACCCCCAGGGTCTATTTTGGGGGATGTCGTAGAGGGTGACACCGAGGACATCTCTTGAGAAGTACTCGTGGAGGGGGGGTTCTAGGAGCATTCATCATACCCGCTGCCCTCTCCCACCCCAGGTCCCCTCCCCTTTGGCTGGTCATCTGCCCACCTGTCGCCTCCTTTCACCTTCACCCACTGCCATGGAGGGGACAGGACACATAAGAGCAGCTTCTGTCCCCAGACCTCATCTTGACCCCTAAATACTAAGACTCCCCAATCTCTGAGATCCCCGAGGCACCCAGGTTGAGAGGCCCCACAAAATCCCCATACCCACAGACCCCAATTTATGAATTCTGAAAAACGGTAACTCCTCATCTCTCCAGATTCTGAGACTCCAACTGTCGAGACTCCCGATTACGCGCGCCCTAAAATCTTGACCCCCTAGGTCTTGACATCCCCTAAATTCTGAAACCTCGGGACTGTGAGACCCCAAAATCTGGATGCATAAACTCAGGGGACTGATTCATGAAACCCCCAAATATGACATTACAAATTCTAATACCTCCCATCATGAGACATGAGATTCCGCGACCTCAATTCCTAAATCGTCAGATTCTGAGACACTGCCCCCCAGTTCTGACACCCAGACTGTCTGTCATCCAAGCCCAGGGACTCCCAGTTTCTGAGATTCCCTCAGACTCAGACCTCCGAGGTCCTTATATTCTGGGACCCCCAAACCCTGCACTCCCAGCTTCTGTAACCCCCAAGTCCTGATACGTTCCCTTCCATCCCCAGTTCCTCTGGGACCCTTACCTGAGGCTGCGTCTGCAGAGGTGTGAGCGGTGGGGTAGTCTTGCTGGGCAGGCTGAAGCACCCCCCGTTTATAGTGGGAGGCTCAGCCCCGCCCCAGGGGGAGAGGGAGGGGTAGAGAATTCCTTTCCTCACACTCAGAGGCTGCCCTGCCCCCACTCTGGCTCCACTTTCGGGATAGAGGCACCCCCTGGCTGTTCCAAGGCCTCTCCTCCATCCCAAAAGCATTGTCCAGGAACCCCGGGCTGGGTCAGGCCACCCTCGGGCTCCACATCTCCCAGATCACACGGCACACTATGCTCCGAAGCCCCTTGGAGGACGCTTATTGATGAAAAGGTTACAAGGGACCCCTTCTCGCTCCATGACGGGGTCCCTTTCTCTGTGTCTCTCTGGGCCTCCACTTCCCATACCCCATTTCCCTGTCTCTATCTCTCCTTGGTCTCTGTGACTCTTCGTCTGTGTTTCTCTGTGTGTGTCTGTCTCAGCTTCTCCGTCTCCCCACCTCTGTCTCTGTCCATCTCTCTGTCCCCCCTCCCCACCCCCATCCCTTTGTCTGCCACCAGGATTCCACCCTGGTGACAACAGGCGCTAAAGCAGGGAAACAGGTGTGTGAGGGGGAGGAGGAGGGGAGGGGGAGGGGGTGTGTCAGGCCCACAGGACCTCACACTCCCCACCTCCGTCGGACACTGATCTTTTTTGGTAGCCCCTCTCCCTTCCCAGCCAATCCACAACCTTGAACTCTAGAGGCTTCCTCACCCCTCCGTGCCAGTGTCTGTCTCTCTCCGCATTTCATTCTATGCATTTCTCAGGGGTTGGCTTTGGGGCTCTCTCTCCATCTCTGTCTCTGAGTTCTTCACTCTGCCCGTCTCTGTGCCGCCAGTTTTTCTCTCTGCATTTCCGCGGGTGTCTCTGCGTATCTGCCTCTCTTGATGTCTGGCTATTGGTCTGTGTCTCCAGGTGTCCCTGTGCTTCTCTGTGACTCGGTTTCTGTGTCTTTAGCTCTGTGTCTGTTTTTATCTTTCTAGTTCTTGTGTGTGTGTGTGTGTGGTGTGGGGGGGTGTCTCTTTGTATCTGCAGTTCTCCCTCTGTGGGTCCTTATTTCTGTCTCTTCCAGGGCGAGGTCATCTCTGTCTCTCTGTGTATATCTGTCTGTTTCCCCTTTCTGTGCACTTCTTCCCATGAATCTCCGCCTGTTTTTCCTCTCCCTTTGGGTCTGGCTCTTTCTCCCGGGGTCACTGACAGTCTGTCCGTGTCTCTGTGTGTCTGCCTTTGGGCCCTGGTCTCGGCACCTCTGTGCAGCTCCACGTGGAGACCCAGCTCTGCTCCTGATGTGCGCTGTGGCTTTGGGGGAGCCTGGCCCTCAGTTCTCCCGCCTCTCTCACACCTAAGCGCCCCTGGTAATAGACACACAGCCACTCCCAGCTCAGAGAGAAGCTTTATTCCTCGGGGCCATCCTCAGGGCCAGGGCCAGGGCTGTGCACAGGCCGGCTCAGCCCTCAAACTTTTTCTTGCGGCCTTCCATTCCACTGAGCGCATCGATGTTCTTGCGCCAGTCTCCTACCTCCCGGTTTTCCTGGAGGAATGGGTCAGAGGTTAGGGTGTCTTCCTGGTCTACAGGCTCTCAGATATCCTCCACTTGCCCTCCCGCCTGCTGGGCCACTCTATTCTGGACGCCCATCACACAGTCTGGTTCTGGAACACTTCTTGTCCCCTCAGAAGATCCCTTCCAATTTGCCCCACTTCCTGTCTCCCTGCTGTACTTCCTGTCTCCCTCTTGGACTTCCTGTGTCCTTCCTGCACTTCCTGTCTCCCCTCTGCATTTCCTGTGTCCCTCCTGCACTTCCTGTCTCCCCTCTGCATTTCCTGTGTCCCTCCTGCACTTCCTGTCTCCCCTCTGCATTTCCTGTGTCCCTCCTGCACTTCCTGTCTTCCTCCTGCGCTTCCCGTTTCCCTCTTGGACTTCCTATCTCCCTCCTGCACTCCTTTTCTCTCACAAACATCCTGCAGACATCATGCACTTCCTGACTCCTTGCCATTTCCATTCTCCCTAATGCACTTCCTGTTTTCCACTTCTACATTCTGTCTTCCTCTTGCATTTCCTGTGCCCCTCCTGTACTTCCTGTGGAAGACCCTTACCAGATACTTCTCCCCACAACTCCAACTGCCACCTGCCCTCAGGCTAGTCCCTAGAATTGCTCACACACACACCCCTTCTCCCCTAAGCACCCCCTTTCCTGGACCTGTAGCCACACTCACCTTCTCCGTGTCCTCCTTCTTCACCTGCTTGAGGTGGGCCCGCAGGTCTAAGGACTCCTTAGCCCTGGTCCCCAGCAGTGCCTGCATCATGGCATCTGCAGAGATCCGCACTCTACGCAGAGTGGGCCGCTTAAACTTGCCCCGAAGGTCAAAGATCTTCTGGGTCAGATCTGCGATCTGGTAGCAGCCATAAAGAGAGGTGGAGACCCCTCCTTCCACTTCCTCCTTGCCTCACTCTTCCACCCTGCACTTCCCTCCTATCCCGATCCAGGTTCTACCTAGCTTAGGCTCCTACCACCTTCGAGACAAAATCCAAGCTCCCCATCCTGAAATTGGAACCTGATCTGCCCCACCCTCATCTCTGAAAACTACTGACACATCCCAGTCCAGCTACATGCATCTCACAGTTCCCTGGCCCACACCTGAACTCACTTACCAACACTTGAGGCTCCAGCCACACATTTTCACAAACATATTTTCCGCTTTCCCACCTCTTGGGTTTTGCATGTGCTGTTCCCTCTGCCTAGAACAGCATTCCCTGACCGTATTGTACTCATCCTTCTGCCCCCTCCCTGCCAGGCTCACAGAGTTGTCCTGGGTCTCCTGGTGTCTAAGCAGCTGCAAGGGTCCAGGCTGAGACCAGAGCCCCAGGCATCACCTCCCATCCTGAAGCGACCCAGACGGCCCAGTGTCTCCCACCTCTGTGATGTTCTTAGTGACTTTCACCTCCACGTCGTATCTCTCCTCATCCACCTTGTCCACGCGGGCGTGGAGCTGTCGGCACAAGTCCTGGTGGAGGAATGTAGTGTGCGTGGTGGGGGGAAGGCTGGGGTTCTGGACTCCTGGGGTCTGAGGGAGGAGGAGCTGGGGACCTGGACATCTGGTCCTGGAGGAGTAGATTGAAGCCAGACCCTGGGGGACTGCGAACAAAGCAGAACTCCAGAGCCAGGTGTTCTGAGAATCTGGACTGGAGTGGGTTGGAGGAACCGACCTCTGGGTTTTGAGATTGTAGGCAGCTGCAGGCCACATTTCTGAACTCCTGAGGGTAAGAATTGGGAAAGTGTACCCGAAGGTCCTGAGCAGAAAGGGGGCATAGTAACTGTACCCCTGAGTCCTAAGGGATGCAAGACCGGACAGTAGGAAACTCAGATGCCGGGCTAGGCAGGAGTCCCTGATTGGAGCCGGTACCTGCAGATCCGCGAAGCCCAGCCCGGCCAGCTCCAGAGGCTGGCACCGCGTGCTCAGAACACGCCCCTTCTCTCCTCGCCGCTCCTCTGCTTCACGCTCCAGCTCCTGTTTCGCAATCTGCAGCATCAGGGTCTGGGGAGGGCACGACGGGTATGGCAGCACAGGTATGGGGATGAGGACAGAGCGGGATAGCCACCCCCGCCGGGCCCCGTCCTCTAATCCCAGGCCTGCTTCCAGAGACCTGAACCCCCCAAGGTTGATGTCCATCATTCCAAGGCCCCGCCCCTCCCTTTCAGGGCCTCCCGCCCACCTGCTCTTCCGAAGCCCCACCCAACTTCCAAGCCCCGCCCCCTGAAGACACCTAGGCGCTCTCCCCAGGCGCATCGCACCTTCAGCTGCAGTTTTCTCGAGGCGGAGATCTTAGACTTTTTCTGCCGGGGTGACACAGGGCAAGGAAGGATGAGCGAGGAGGATCCGAAGGAGGACGCCGGGAGGAGCTTCAGAACCCGCCCCCTCAAGCCGGGTCCAGATTTAGTCCCGCCTCCAACTCCAGCCTTCAGTCTACGGGAAGCCACGCCCCTCATTCCCATCCACCAATGTGCTGTCTCTGGCTACGCACCTCCCCCCACCATCTCTAAGCAATCTCAGTTCCCACGGGCAGCGGGACTCCGCCCATAGGCAAGCTCTCACCAAACAGAGCCCAGCCCTCTGATAAACTCCGCCCCTGAAGCGCCTCATCCGCTTGGGCTCCGCCCTCGACCAAAGTCCGGTAAAGGCCCTGGCTCCGCCTCTCCTCCCCCAGCCGCGGGTAACCTAAGAATCCGAATCCAGATCCCGCGAAGTCCCGCCCGGCTCCGCCCACCGCGCTGGCCCCGCCCTCACCTTGGCGTGCGGCTCCGTGGCGTAGGCGCGGTAGTTGGCTGAGGAGCGGCGTCGTACAGGGGGTGGCGCGGGAGGCGGGTCCTCCGCCTGGGATTTGGGGAACGGAGCTGAGTTATCACAGGGACCCCCCCCCTCCCCAGCCCCTCTCCATGCAGTCTTCCAGGGCTGCAGCCTCTCGCCCCAGAGCCCTCCCGGCAGCGCCCTCCCCGGCCAGGCGGGTCCAGCCCACGCCGACTCTCACCGCATCGCCGCTCCTGGAGGGAGAGAAACCAGGAAAAGGGGATTAATGGTAGGCCTGGGTCCTGTCCACGCCGTGTCCTAAGGGACCCCAGAGGCCCCTCTGACCGACAGGTCCGGCCCGCCAGCTGCCGCTTCTCGGCTCCTCTGGGTCGGATTCCCAGACTCTTACCTCATTCCGATGCCCAGGAGTCCTGTCCCTACCTCCCTTCTCAGGCCTGGAATCCAACCTCGCAGCTCTCGCCCCTCACAGGAACCCAAGGGATCACCCCCCTATCCGCCACTGCCTCGGTTCTCAGGAGTCCCGGTTACCAATTACTCACCGGTCCGCCATGCTGAGTCTCAAGCCAGGGGTTGCGGAAGGCAGAGCAGGGGACAAGGGGCTCTTGGAGGGTCAGTGAGGGGGCGTCCGGAGTGACCTTGAAGGCCCCTGGGGCTTCTGTCTCGTCCGGTCTGCTCAAGCCTCACTGAGGACACTGAGATAAAGGGCGAGGACAGAGACTAAATATATTGCTGCCCCCTCCCCTCCCTGCCCAGGATTCGAGATAACGGGGCGCGTGAGGGCTGGGGCGGGCCATGCTCCAGCTGGATCACCTCTCCACCTTGGCGGCCTGGGAATCCAGCCCCTCCCTCCTCCCACCTAGGAGTCCAGACCCCCAACCTCTCCATCCTCAGACCCCGATGGGTGTCCAGGCCCCCAAAACCCTCCTCCTTCTGACACAGGAGTCCAGGCCCCCAGCCCCTCTTCCCTCTGACACAAGAGTTCGGACCCCCAACGTCCTCCTCCTTCAGACCCAGGAGTCTAGGCCCCGCCCCCTCACTAAATTGTAATTCTCCTTGAGGGCTAGAACTTTTTTTTACCATGTTATGGTCAGTTTCAGTGCCCCAAACCTGTTAGCCAATCCATAAATTTTGCTGATTTATTTGAGAATCCAGGTGTGGGGTGCCCAGGCTCTCAGCAGGCAGCACGGAGAAATTCACCCCTAGCCCTCTTGGGAACCCAGAAATCTGGTCTCGAGTCTCTTCTCTTGAACACTCCTGCCCCTCCCCTCTCCCAGCCCTTGGAGACAGACTGAGGGCAGGAAAGACACACGGACACACGGAGAAGAGGATCTGGCTCTCTTTACTTGGACCACCCTAGTGTTGACCAGCCTGTGAGAGGAGACACCCCAGCCCCTAGTTAGGAATGGGATGCCTGGGGATGAGGGGACCACGCAGAGGGCCTGAGCCCCAGGGCCGGATCTCCAGGCTGGTTTTAGAGTCTTGGGAGTGGAATGTAGAACTCAAGAGAACAATCTAGAATTCTAGGAATAAAATATAGAATCCCAGGAATGGAATCTGAAATTCTAGCGACACCTCTGGCGCTGAGAATGCTGGGAGTGTAATTGAGTATTCTAGAGGCGCGTTCTGATTCTAGGGCCCGACTTTAGAAGTTAGGGATTGGGGAGTTGGTCTCCGGAGGTACAGTCAGACTCTCTGGTTTGGGGGTCTGACTCCCTGTGGGTGGAACCAAAGCCTCCAACAGTGAAGCCTGAGACTCTGAAGGCTGTTTGAGGGGTTCAGAGGGTGGGATCCCGCCTTCAAGGGGCTGGGTCAGGTCCTCGGGGGGAGGGTTGGTTGCCTCAAGGGGCGGGACCAGGACTTCAGGGGGCGGAGTCCCAGATCCCACAGCTGGGTCCTTGTGGCTGGGAGCAGAGTCTCCGGCCTTGTAGAAGCGCGCGAAGGTCTGCGAGCTCCTGGCCCCCGGCTGTGGGGCGAATCCAGCCGCCTGTGCTAGCTCCCCGACCCGGGTGGAGAACCCCTGCAGCTGCTCCTGCCGCAGGTCCACTAGGAACCTGGAACCAGGAAGCAGCGTGTTAGGGGACCTGGCTTTCCACCCCCAGCCTGGAAGTTCCCCGCCCTGCTCTCCGCTGGCTCACTGGGCTAATTCTACAATGAGGCGTCCTCCGGGGGCCACGCAGGCACCGAGCTCAGGGCTGAGAAGATGGACCATCCTGCAGAGAGAAAAAGGGGAGGGCTGAGGCTCAGACTTTTAGGTCCTGAGGGAAGAGGCGGGCTGGGGACCTAGACACTGATTAAGGAGGGTCTGGAGACTTGGATTCCTGGGTCTGAGGGAGGAGGGGTTGGGGGAGGAAAATCTGGGAACCTCCCAGGCACTCTTACCCACAAGCCACGTAGAGAAGCTGGAACCGTCCCTTGTAGCAGCTCTTGTGGTGGAGGGTCTGGGCAGAACCGAGGGACAGGAAGTGGACAGTGAAGGATTCCGGGACAGGGGCTGCTGGGGAAGGGAAGACTGGCAGGGTTAGGCAAACAGACAAAACTTGGAGATGACTCGCCTTGTCCGTCTTCAAGCCCTTTCTCATCCTTCCTCTTAGGCAGATTCCTGGAAAATTCTGGGAGGATTGGCCTGGCACACAGAGACCCATTTTACAGACCAGGCAACTGAGATTCAAGAGAAGAAAAGAGAGTGGTTGGCCCATGGCCACACAAGACATCCATTCACCCGGGAGGGCCAAGTTAGGGGATGGGTGGAAGGAGGCACGACCAGATTTGGGGGGGAGGGCTCTCCAGCGTTAAGCTGGGACCCAGCTTAACCTTGTTAAAATGTTCTCAGCCTCTTGGACTTCTGCAGGTAGGATGAGAATTCTACTACTGGAATTCAGAATGCTAAGGATGGTGTCAGGATTTAGCAAAGGGAGAGAAGCTCAAAGAGAAGAGAGAAAAATAGACCGGATGTCGGGAAGGGGAGGTCACCTGTCCAGGCATTAGATACCATACCAGTTCATGCTTGGACTTGAAACACCAGGAGCCTGAAGCTCGGGACGGGGGTCCGGGTCCCATTCTCTCCCAGACATGATCACCCGAGCCCCAATTCCATCTCAAGGAAGAAGGCTGAGTCCGTCGCTTACCAGGCTCCGGGCTTCCATCCGCGTCGCCTTGCACCTGCGCCGGGTCTCCCTGGGTGGCTCTCGGGCGCCCCCAGGCGGCCATCGCTCGGAACAGCTCCGTCACGTTGTGCTGCGTGATCTCGCCCGCGGTCTTTGGGGGAGAAAGGGCGTGGCGGGATGCGGGGCTAGGACCGCGGGGCCGGAATGGCAGGGGAGAGGCTTAGAGTACGCCATCCCCACACTCCCCCACACCCAGAGCTAGCATCTGATGGGCAAGCTTACACTTCCATACTGGCCCTAGGAAGTAGAGAGGGGGCGCATAGGGGGCGGGGCCTCGCGAACTCGCCTCCAGCCCCAGCACCTCCAGCCTCAAACCTTGATAGGCTGACCGTTGCTGGTCTTCAGGAGGGTCTCGTCGTCCGCTTCGATGCCGAAGGCCACGAAGGGCCCTGTGACGATGTCCCCCCAGTACCCGCGCGCTGCTACACGCTCCCCGCGCTGGGAAATCAGGGAGAGAGGAGACGGGTGAGGTCGATGTTGGGGACTCCGACTCCTGGGCCCCCGAAAACAAGCAGCAGCCAGGGCAGGGAGTGGACTCGCACGTGGCTCAGGAGGCGACCGGACGCCAGGGTCCTGTTGGGCACGTGATAAGCGCTGGAGTCTCTGAGTTCAAAGGCGACTCCTGTGTCCCTCCAGCGCCGGAACTCACTGGTGTGGATGACTCGGGCCTGGAGTGGGGGGATGCAAGAAAAGAGGCCTCAGTGAATCTGGTATATGGATCCCAGGATCTCCTCCCAAAGACCCAGCACTGAGGGCCTCTGGCACCCTTTTCCTTCAGACCCAGGATTCGGGGCCCCCAACCGCTGCTTCCTCAAGCCGCAGCCCCTCCTCCTACACACCCAGGACTGGAGACCCCAGGCCCCTCCTCCCAGCCCTCACCCCGCGATCATGCAGCTTCATGTGCAGGTCCCAGTCGCTGACACCGCGCCGGGCGTCGTACCGGGAGCCCAGGTAGTGGCGCAGCCTCGAGTCCCACAGGCGGCTCATGGGGAAAGCCTCGGGCCCCTTCTCCCCTCCGGCCCAGAAACGAAACACGGCCTCCAGGGCGTCGCGCTCGCGGAACTGCACGACCAGGCCCGCGTGGAGAGAGAACGAGAGAGAGGCGGCTGCAGGGACCGCGGCTTCTCTTACCTGATCCTCCCTTCCCTCCCAGGGCGTGGGAACGATTCTCTTTTTTCTCAGATGAAGAAACTGAGGCTCCAAGAGTAGAAGCCACCCCCAGGGCCATATCCCACTGTGGGAGCCGGGGAGCCCTCAGCTCTATCCATCAACGCAAACCCTTTTGGACTGCTTATCCCCATTCTTCCCACCGCCACCCGGATCCACGCCGGTGACGGTCGCGGGCCGGGCGGCGGCACCTTGAGGGCGCCCAGGCTGAGCCAGGGCAGCTGCTCCGCCAGGCGATCGGGCTCCGGGACGAGGCGAGCCAGGCGGCCGGCCTGGGTGCGCACGAAGGCGGCCACAGAGGGGCGCAGCAGCGCGTTCCCCCACACCTCCAGGAAGGTCTCGCTCCTCTCTGCGGGGAGGGGGGAGAAAATTAGAGGAGGGGGCAGAGGAGTGAGCCCAGAAATGAGACCCGTGCGGATGACGCATACCCACTTTATAGTGATCTTCTTATTCCATAGTCGTGTAATCAGCACAACGGACCCAGGCAAACTCCCTACCCACCCGAATAGCTAGAACACGAAGAATAACTTACACCCCACCTAGGTCTCCTCGCCTATTCCTTCCCACCCCCTGCAGGTAACCCCAATCCTGAATTTCATGTTTGTTTCCCTTGCCTTAAAAATGGAAAAGTTTTATATAGATATAGATGGAGATGAAGATTTATGTGTGTTAAAGTGTTGAATATTTTCATTTTAGTTAAGAATCTTATAAAAGGGACTTCCCTGGTGGCGCAGTGGATAAGACTCCGGAGCTCCCAATGCAGGCGGCCCGGGTTCGATCCCTGGTCAGGGAACTAGATCCTACATGCATGCTGCAACTAAGAGTTCGCCTGCCGCAACTAAGGTCACACAGCAAACAGAGTCAGAATTTGAATACAGCCTGCCTGAGTCTACACTCTGCTCTAGGCACTAAACTGAAGTTTTTGTTACTGGGAAATAATCATTTCCCACCCAAATCCTCCTTCTCCCCCTCCTCCTTATAATCCCACTTCCAAGGCCGCTTCCTCCACGCAGATTCCCTGGGGTGCACACCTCTAACTAAGGGAGACTCAGGACTCAGGCTTTGGGCAGGACTGAGCTCAGCTCAGCCAAACCCTCCCCACATCTGGGGGACTCACTACCTCTCAGGAAGCCCTTTGATCTCTTTTGGGCTTCTCCCTCGCTAAGAGGTTTTGAATGCTTACACTGTGTCATGCACAGTTCTGAGAGTTTTATGTGGCTTTTCTCCTGGAATTCCCTAAATGATTCTAGGAAGTATTATCTTTTATCCCCATTTCAAAGGTGGGAAAAGCTGAGGCTCTAAGGCTACCAAACAAGTGAGCAAGTGATGAAATACGGAACAATGTCCAAAATGTTTAACCGCACCCTTGAAATGCCAGAATTCCTGCAGGGAGGGGGAAGGAGCTGGGGGCCAGATTGCCGGGTATTTGCTGACCTTGCAACCCCATCTTCTCAGGATCCTCCAGGGCTAGGCTGAAAATCAGCATGTGTCGGGCTACAGCTTCCATATTATTCTCCAGCACATAAAACTGGAAGGATGGACAGGGAAAAATGATTGTGAGACCTGTGTTCCTGGCCCCTAGGAGACCCTGGAGCGAGAAACCTCAGCCCCCTCCTTCCACAGGACCCAGGAGACCTGTACACCAGCCCCACTCCTTTAAACACAGGAGTGTGGGCACTCAGAACCCTCCTCCCCATCACTACTCAGGAGACTTGATCCTTAGGCTCTTCCTCTCGCTTCAACCCAGGAGTCCCGAACACCAGCCCCTTCCCTCCTCAGGACCTAGGAGTCTGGGTCCCCAGCTCCCTCCTCCCTCAAGGACTCAGGAATCTGTGCTCTTATCTTCATCCTCCTCCTTCCAGGACCCCATAATCCCAGCTTACACGGAACCTCCTTCGAGGCCAGAGAGCCGCCCGGGTCAGGGTCCGTAGCAGGTGTCGCCCATCCACGGAGCCCAACAGCAGCACATTTAGCTCGGGGGTCCCGTGCTCTGTATCGGCCTGTGAGTCTGGGTCCACAGGAGGACCTGACAAGACGACAGCGGGCTGGGGTTGGTGGCCTGGAGAACGCCCCCTGCAGCCACCCCCCAGCACGATGAACTACAACTCCCAGCAGGACTTGCACCCCTGGCCTTGTTTTTTTGGTTTTTTTTGCGGTACGCGGGCTTCTCACTGTTGTGGCCTCTCCCGTTGCGGAGCACAGGCTCCGGACGCGCAGGCTCAGCGGCCATGGCTCACGGGACCAGCCGCTCCGCGGCATGTGGGATCCTCCCGGACCGGGGCACGAAGCCGTGTGCCCTGCATCGGCAGGCGGACTCTCAACCACTGCGCCACGAGGAAAGCCCTGGCCTTGGTTTTAAAAGGAGCTGTGCCTCTAAGCATTCTGGGACTCGTAGTTCGCAGAGGTATCTAGGCTGTCCACTGGAGGGCGCCCCCCGCCCTTGGACCCTCAGAGAACGTTAGCGCCAGAACGTTAGTGTCTGCCAGGCTGTGAAAGTAGCCGCTGTGTCGGATGATTTGTAGTCCTGTGTGGGCGACTCACTCTCAGCCTGCAGGTCAACCGCCGGGGACAGGCCCCACCAGGACACAGAGCCGAAGCCAGTGCCCGAGCCCGCTGGTGTGGTCATCTCCCTGCGGGACAAACAACCCGGGAATCCCCAAATATCGTGTCTGCATTGCACACCCATTCCCCTCTCACCTCCGCTGACTTCTCGCCCCTTTCACAGCCCCCTCACCTTTATCCTTCTAAATAACCCGAGACGTCCCCTCCCTCCCCTCTCGGTGCGGCGCTGGGATCCGAAGGCCCCTACACAACTGCTGCCCATAGTCCCCGCCCTTTTCAATCAGTCGGCCAATAGGAGTGTGCGGGCTGGCACCACCGCCATAAACTGACCAATGAGAGCGAGGGAGACCTGCCCGTTGCAAACTTTTAGCCAATGGGAGCGCTAAGGGTTTGTGGGAGCGGTGGGCGAGAGGACGCGGTTGTCATGACGACGGCGCTGAAGGGGAAGGGGCGGGGCCGGAAGAGGCTGGGGCGGAGCTGGGGGCGATCCAAATTTCTGGAAGCTGGAGGCCTGGGCCGATTCAAATTTAGAACGGAACAGAATCTTGATCAACCCAAATTAAACTGAGGTGGCTTAGACCATAAACTATAGACCTCTGTGGCCCCATTTCCCCTCACACCCTGGCTCTATCACACAGGGCTTCTCTCCAGGTGAGAAAAACACAGCGAAGTACTGAGGCCAGCTAGCACTGGCTCCGGTTGCTACATTTTCAGGAATTTTATGACCTGGTTTTACACACAATCATTACTAAAAATTAAACTTTTTACTAAAAATTAAATTCCAATAAAATACATTAAAATAAAAGTAATCATACTCAAAACTCATCACTTCCTACTTTATTATATTTTACAATTATTGATGGTCTTAAGGTTATTTACAGCTATTGTACCTGTAAGAAGGAAATGCTATTTTCATGCGATAGTTTAAAAAATGAAGTTGGCAAACTAGGACCATGGGCTGTCTATTTTTGTAAATAAAGTTTTATTAGAACAAGGGCCAGGATTAGGATAAGGCAGAGAGGTCCAAGTGAAGGGTCAGATCCTGTCTTTAAATTTTTAAAAAAAATTGCATTAAAATACTTTCTATCTTGATTACCGGGTGTGTTGGTTTTGGTGAGTTTGTTTTTGTTTTGGCTTTGCCTTAAATTTTGGGACCCTTGTTCTACTCTGGGAAATACTATAGGATGGTGTGGTAGTAGGCATCTCTTCTCAACTCTATATTCAGACTTCACATCGGTGGCTTGAAATCAGCCACAGTGACAGTATTTACACCATGGAAGGGGGCAAGCTACACAACAGGGCTTCAGAGAGATGGTAACAGCACACCTCAGGAACCACACCAAGTTCTCTGTTGTCTCCAGGTCTATATGGCTTGTGTTGTTGTTTATTTATTATTTATTTATTTATTTACTTGGCTGAGCCAGGTCTTAGTTGTGGCACGCAGGATCGTTTTTTTTTTTTTTTTTAGTTGCAGCACATGGCATCTTTTAGTTGCGGCATGTGAGATCTAGTTCCCTGACCAGGGATCGAACCTGGGCACCCTGCCTTGGGAGCATTGGGAGTGTGGAGTCTTAGCTACTGAACCACCAGGGAAGTCCCTTTATGGCTTGTGTTGCTCCTTCTAACATCCTCCCCTTCTCCCCCTGGAAAACTCCAAATCCTTCTAACCTTAGCCAGGGATCTTCCTGATTTCTGCTCCTGCTTTTTCAGCAGATGGCCACTGTAGTCTACCCTGTGACTCCCAGTACTTTATATCTGGGGTTGAGGACGCTTGAGAATGTGGCTTTTGGTGCCAGCCATGGCTGGGTTTACACCTTGTCCTGTCACTTGCTGGCTGAGAGAACTCGGCCAGGTGACTTAACCTGTCTGTGAGTTCCACAAGGGCAGGGACTCCAGCGAGACACATCTCCAGATCATCCCCAGCACCCAGCCCAGGGCACAGCACCCAAGGAGCCTCGGTTCTCTGTCCCCTCTCCTCACCCTGCTACATGAACTTAGCCAAGTCAGTCACCCTCTCTGCCTCAGTGTCATGTTCTGTAAAATGGGAAAGGTAACATGCAACTAGCAGGAGTGTGGTGGGTTGAAAGAAGGTCCACCTGCCTGCTGAGGACAGTTCTGGTTAGTGGGAAGGAAATGAAGGCTGAGTTTTCAGCAACCCTCCAGGAGTGGGCCAGCCAACCTGGGCCCCTCCTGAGTCAGCCTTCAGCCCACTAGAGCCCCAGATCCTGACTTTCTCCAGTGAGGCTTAATGTCTTTTATCTTCATCACCGCCACTCTCCACAACGTTTCCTCCACGGAGGAGCCAGAGTAATCTGAAATGTGAACCAAGCCATGCCACTTCCCTCTAAAACCCTACTGAGGTTTCTCACTGCAGGTAGATACAATCCCAGTTCCTTAGCTTCACCTCCTAGTTCCTGTGTGATCTGGCTCTTGGCTGTGTCTCTTACGTCATGTCCCCACCTCCACCCCCATACATCCACCCTGATGCTCCTCTCCAGCCACACTGGCCTCCTGGCTCTTTTGAGAATACATCAAGCCTGTTCTTGCCCCCAGGGCCTTTGCAAGGAACTTGGGGTTCCTTCTGTATGGAATTCTCTTCCCCCTCATCTTTGTGTGTGTGTGTTAAAATACACACAATACGAAGCTTACAATTAATGATGTTTAGTACATTCACAGTATTGTGCAACCATCACCACTATCTAGTTCCAGAAATTGCTCATCATGCCATAAGGAGACCCCATACTCATTAATCAGTCCCTCCTCATTTATCCCTCTCCCTAGTCCCTGAAAACCACTAGTCTACTTTTTTCTTCTCTGTGGATTTGCCTATTCTAGATACTTCATATAGTTGGAATCATACAATATGTGGCCTTTTATGTCTGGTTAAAATCGTGTTTTCAAGGTTCATCTATGCTATAGCATGAATCAGTTACTTCATTCCTTTTTGTGACTGGATCATATTCCATCGTATTTCCCCTTCATCTTTGGAAGCCTCATGCCTTCTGGTCATTCATATCACAGCCTAAACACTACTTCTTCAGAGAAGCTGTCCCTGACAACCCTTTTTAAATGATCTGAGCCCTTACTGGTTTCCTTCCCAGTTTGGTCGCCACTTGTAATGGTTTTATACTTCTCATTTGTCTGCTTACTTGTGGAGACATAGACCCAGGGATCCTAGTGTCATCATCTAACTCAGAACAGATTCAACCCCAGGATTTAGAGAAGGACTTCCTGGATGTATGATCCCGAGCAGGTCATGTTAATTCCCTGAAGCACAGTTTCCTCATTTGTCAACTGGGAATAATAATCGTGTCTATTTAATGAGGTTGCTGTGAGGATTATTATCAAAAGTAGTAGCAGTAATAGTAATAACATATACATAGTACTGTCGTTATAAAGATGCCCCCCACTCACTCACACATGAGAAATTATTGCATTCCTTTGGAGGAACTTTTTAAATTTCATGGACCTCACAACCTAGGTAACTGATCAGATTTCCCTTTTCCCATTGGCTACCAGGAAGCTCAGGGGTAAGTTCTGCCCCTTTCCTTAGCACATGGCAGTACTTGTTGGCTCATTTTCCACTTTACCTGATGCTCAGAGAGCTCTCTTGCCAAATGTCATGGACCTTTGTCCGTCACATGAAATCCTGTCTGGGATGAGACGGGGGAGAAGCCAATAACATGATCAACTTTCCTAGACACAGACTGAGAGAAAGAATTTGTTGCAAAAAGAATGAGGTGTAGCTGGAACTACTGTGTCTCCCTGAGGAAATCTTGCCCTTTCTCTCATTCTCTGGGGATTTTATTCCTAGACGCTGCATATCTACTTTGTTTCCTTGATGACAATAAGTTGCTTGGAAGTAAAGTCTGGATTTGCATCTATTTGGGGGTCCCGAGCTCCCAACAGAAGCTGGCATACAGAGGGCCTCAGGGAATATAGAAAGGATGGATGATGCAAGGAAGAAAGAAAGGGAGGGAGGGAAATATGGGTACGAAAATCTATGTAAATCATGGGTGAGGGAGCAGATAAATTCATGAATAACTAAGTGAATTCTCATTGACTCCTCACAGCAAATGTACAGTAGGTGTTAGTATTATCATGATTTTTTTCAGGTGAGGAAGCTGAAGCTTGGAGGGGTGAGTGAATGAATAAGTGATGGAGTGAATGGGAGAGTGAGTGGGTGAAAGGATGGATGGATGAGTGGGTGGGTGAGTTTCCATGTGTGTTTCCAGGATAGGCAGCCCTATCCCTGCCCTTGTGTGGTCCCACCCCTGGAGGGTCCCTCCTGGGTTCCCAGTCTTCACCCCTACCCACCTCCATCAAGGAGCACCGGTCCAGGCCAGCAAAGTTGCTGAGTATTTATTTGGTCCCAGGAGAGGTGCAGGAATCAGACCGGGGACAGGAGTGGGTGATACTGTGCAGGAAAAGGGATACTGGGAGCCAAGGGGATAGTAGGCTGGGATCACTGATTGTCAAAGCAGAGGGCGAGACCCTGGGATGGCGGGAGACCAGACTGCTCCCCTCCTCCCCCAGGGGTCCCTGGGGCTTTGGGGCATGTACCATATTGGGGGAGTTGGCAGGTCATCATGATTGGCATAATGGGGATGGGGAGAAGGCAGGAATGGGTAGAGTGGGGGGGGGTGTTAGCGTTCAGAGAAGGCTTAAAGGTGGGCATGGACGTGGCTTTGGACAGGAGTCTGGGGTCAGGGGCTTGAGGGTGGGGATCAGGGTGCTGGCGGTGGCCTCACTCGGTCAGGGGGCCGCAGCGAGTGCCACTGGGCGATGGGCCGCCGGGGGTTGGCCAGCATGTCTGCCCAGTGCCGCAGCCCAGCGCCCCCGGCCGCTGCCCCTACGGCCACCCTCCCGATGGCCTCGTTCTTGCCCAGCTTGTCATAGTCCAGCACAGTCAGCTCCACCTGAACCTTCTGAGGTGGGCAGGGGAGGAAGAAGAGACAGAGAGTGGGGTAAGGAGGTAATGTGA
Organism: Delphinus delphis; assembly: GCF_949987515.2. NCBI lineage: Eukaryota > Metazoa > Chordata > Mammalia > Artiodactyla > Delphinidae > Delphinus > Delphinus delphis. The sequence continues at coordinate 3,363,233 of NC_082702.1, read as the reverse complement.
GGGACTCAGATTTCATTGCTAAGGAGACCCTCTCCCTCACAACCCTCATTCTGAGGGGTCTTCCTAGGCCCCTGGGCTAAGGCTTCATCTGGAGCTTGGACCAGGAGAGGGGGCGGAGATAAACTCTCAGGACCCCGTTGCTCAGGGGTTGTTAGGAGGCCCCTTAGGGTCAGCCTCCTAAGGGGGGCAAATCTTCAAGACTTTGAAATGGGTGGAGGGGCCGGGCCTTAGGGTTGTGGGGAAGTCTCTTTTTCTCAGTAACCAGAGCTCCTGAGGGCAAGGGGCACCCTGGTCTTGCTTGGGGGTGGGGCTTCCTGGTCCTCATGGGAGAAACTGAGATTGAGAACACAATCAGACCTCCAAGACCTGGCTTCTCAGGGTTGCTAAGGAGTCTCCCTTCCCTTAGCAACGGGGGTTTCTAAGGGCCTGGGACTCCGGGGTAAGGGCTGCTCTGGCAGGGGCTATGGGCAGGTCTGAGCTCACCTGGACCTGGTCACAGGGCACCTCGAAGCTGAAGGCCTCGTTGTAATAGGGGTTCAGAGTATTCTTCTTGATGGTCGTTTTCTTCTTCCGCACCTTTTTGCCACCCTGCAGCAGGTGGACCTTGACATACGGATCTGGGGAGAGGGAGGAGGGATCTTATAACCCCACCACTCTGGTGAGTCCAAAGGGATCAGATTGAGGGGAATGCATGAGACTCTTCTTTGGAACAACACAGAGACAGCCCATGGACCCCTCAGGTCTCCCTTTCTCTGTGCCCAAATAGAATCTAAATCCTCCATGACAGCCGGGATCCCCCTCTCCCCTATGAGACCCTCGGGGCCCAGACACTGCCAGAACCTTAGCCAGAGAACCTCCCCCGACCATCATCACCATTTGCTTGCTTCCCACACACCTGACAGCCCTGCTACATCCATCTTCTTCAGGTTTTTAGCCTCCAGGACGATGACGGTGAGCTTCCCGGCCGTGGGGACATAGCGGAGGGAGAAGCAAATGTCACCTAGTTTCTCCTGCTAAAAGATGGAGAGGAACTCATCACCGGAACAGGGGCTCCGCATCCAACCCCTCTGCAATTTTTCTTCCCTCCCCCTCGTGTTGAAATGGTATGGTCCAGAGTTAAGACCCGGGTGGTACAATCCGAGGGGGACTGCCGAGGGGAGGCGTTGATCCACCAGGATAGACCTGGGAGCTACTCTTCTGCAGCAGGTGGAAGTGCTGGAGCCCAGAGGATCGCGGAGGCCTGTGATCTGATTGGCCCGGGGTTGAGGTGGGCGTGGCCAGATGTGGGGGCGTGGCCACGCGTGCTCACCTCCTCCCGAGGAGCCGCCTGCAGCTCCCGCCAGGTCAGCACTGGCCGCCCCAAGTCCACGGAGCTCATGGGGACCCGCACCTCCCCAATGGAGTCGTTGCGGGAGAAGCGGTCGAAGTCGTATACTGCCATGACCAGTACCCTGCCCCCCAGCTCCACGTAGGGGACCTGGGGGAAGGGGGACGCAAAGAAAGCACACGGTGAGAGTAGGAAGTGGGACACAGCACATCCAGGTGGAAGGCGATGAGTGGGGGCAGCGAGGGTCCCAAGGAACAGTTAGGGGGGTGCCTATGGACCCCAAATGGGACAGCCCAAGGACCAACGAAGCAGTCCAGGGGCCAGTAGTGCCCCCCAAAGGGACAACGCAGGGTCCAGTGGAATAGTCCCCAGAGCGGGTAGCTGCCACCAGTAAAAGCCGAAGATATCGGTCCCAAGTGTTTCAGAGACTGGGGACAGGCTGCCGGGCATAAAGCACTGAGGCCACGAGCTCACCTTGAAGGCAAAGTTCTCCCCAAAGTGTGGGTTCAGCGTCTGCCGATGCACCCTGGTCTCGTGCCGCCTCCGTTTGTCTGGCAGCAGGTAAACCCGCACGTAGGGGTCAGAGGAGCCACCTAGGTCCAAGGCTGCCAATCCCTCAGCTTGCACGATGCCCACCAGCAGCTGTACAGTGATAAGGGGACCCTAGTCTTAGCTTCCCTTCCAGAGCTTCCTCCAAGAAGGGGCTAGAACCCCTGGGACCCTCCCCTCCAAAGCATCTCCCCTCCTCCACACTCACCTGGCCACTCTGGAAATCATAATCCAGTGAGTACTGTAGTCGTCCTAGTTCATGCTTCTCTGCCACCTGCTGCCCTGGCCCAGATGGTGTCGGCTCCAGCTCCTCCACTTCTGGCTGCACCTTAGAGAGCCAGGGGCAAGGGCAGGTGAACTCTTCCCCTGATAGTGATATCCACCCAGGCGCAGAAGCCAAAGGAGACTCACAGATCCCCTCCAGCTATACCTGAACACTTGCAAGCTAAGCAGAGTCGGTGTTTGATTAGTGATGTCTGCCACAGGTGGGACTAGCCATGGCAAAACAGTATGGTACGTTTGTCAGTGTTTTATTAGTGATGCCTGCTACCGGTGGGGCATAGACGTGATGACACACATGCAGTGTGCTTGTCACGACTAGACTAGAAAAACAAGCACTGACAGTGTCTCATTGCCTGCAGGATGGATGCAGATTTTAGTTCACACATTAATGGATGTATTGGGATGATTGTCCAAATTGCCACATTGATCAGTGATCTTGGACAGAAAATATGGAGGAAAAACGGCATATTTAGTGTGTATTTGCCATTCTAAACTAGAACAACAAAGTCAGAAAACTTCTTAACCTAAGCCACCGATTTTCAAAATGCAATGTGAATCAGAATTCCCCTGAGTAGTGTGGCAAAATGCCTTCGCTTCAGAGATTCTGATTCAGTAGGTCTGGCACAAGATCCAGAATTTGCATTTCAACAAGTACCTGAACTGATTTTGATGCTGATGGTCTTTGGAGTCACTGGCTTAGGGGAGAGGGATGAAGGGCCCTAAAGGACACCCCTTAAGGGTAATAATTTTAACAGCTATTTGTTGAAAAGGGAGGTAAGGAAATACTAGTTATGGTCCACAAACTTGAGGCTCAGAGACAAACAGTGAATTTCCCAAGGTCACAGAGCCGGTTGCTCTGGGTTGGAAACCTAGGACTCTGGCTCCCAGGAGAGCCTCATTCCACTCTGCATTCAGAGGCCCAGTGCTCAGATACTTGCACCTGTAGCTTTCCACGCCAACGACGTCTTCCAACTCGCGTTTGCTTCAACCTCTCAAGGCTGCCATACAGCCTCCTCCCTTGTCTCCTTGCCCCAGACCTGTCCTCCACAAGGGTTCCAAGGGATTCATCCTAAAGCCCATGTGACCTTGTGCCTCTCCCACTCAAAACTTCTGTGGCTCCCAATCACCTTCATTACATGGGTACTGCTGAGCTCTCCAGAAACCTCACCCTAGAGCACAGGATATCTGTATGCTATACCCCAGCTATTGTGAAGAATGACTCTTTGTTCTCCAAATATCCCTCAGAATCAGGATTCCAGGCCTCAACACATGCTCCTCCTTTGAGGTAGAATGTCCTCTCTGCTCTCAGTTAATTCTGAGTTCCTCTGGGTCTCAACACAGAAGTCACCTCCTCCAGGAAGCCTTCTCAGACCGCCTAGGCTGTCAGGTGGTTTCTCTGTGCTCCCATATGCCCTGTACTGCCTCTAATGTGGCACATACCACCCTGTATTTTGAATGTCTATATGAGCATCTGACTTCCCCACCAGGCTGGAGGTTCTTGTGAATGTCTGGTCTATCTCCAGGTCCCCAGGTCCAGGTTAGGGCTAGACACACAAGGGAGATGAGCAAACACAGTGGGTGTAAGAGGGAAGGAGCAGGGACTGAGGCTGCTGGGCCATTGAGAGGAGTAAGGGTGAAGGAAGGAGCAGGGCTGAGGGGCTGGGCCAGGCCACACCTTGTCTATGTAACTCCGGCCCAGCTCCTTCACTTCCTGAAGGTGGACCTGGGCTTGAGCCTGGCTCTTCTTGCCCATCCGCCTCCGACAACGCTTCCGGTAGAGACAGAAACAGCAGCTGAAGACGAGGAGGCCTGAGACCAGCACGATGGTGGCCAGAGCCCAGGGGGGCACTGCAGAGGACATGGAAACAGCAAACATTGAGGCCCTGAGAGACAAGCAGGCTGATTCATTCTGTATGACACGTGTCAGCTGAAATCCTGGCCTTGTTTTCCCTCCAGCCATTTCCATTCCATTTTATTCCCATGTTTTCCTTCCAACTGGTCTCACATATAAAACTATTTGAAGACCTAAGGCAGGCTGACACCATGTAGATTTTCTTGCCTATTAGGATTAGTTCCACCTCCTCTTCTACTCCCATTCTAATCTTTTTGCTCAACCGCTGTGTTTTAGAAGGCTTAACCCTTCTCTGGGCCTCAGTCTCCCTCTTTAAAAGAAGGGAGAGGTGGACCTTCCAATTCACCAATCCACAGTTCCATTCCATTCCACACCCCTTGATTTGGTTCCTGATTTTCTCACAAACCTGTTCCTTTTTCATTTCATTTAGATTCCAATCCAGGATGCCGACTATAATCTCACCCGTATTTTCCAGCCCGCCAGCCTGAATTCACCCGTTCGAACCCCGCCCCTGGGAATCCTAGCCTGGCTTTCCCTCCGCTCCACCCCGGGTTTCGCTCACCAGGGCCGTGGCTGATGCGACTCGAGTCAGGAGGCGTGTCGGTCGCTGGAGGCCCCGGTGTTGGGGGCTCCGGGAACATGGCGGCGGGGTCTTACTGTTCTTTCTGCGGAGGCACCCAAATGCTCTAGTCCCCCCACACCCACCCCGTGCATCCGTCGAGCCATCCGAACAACAAAGAACTCCAACTCCCATCGGCACCCTGGGCCGTATGGTCCCGTATGGGAACCTGCCAACCGCCGCGAGGCATGCTGGGGGTTGTTGTTTCAGCCTTCCTGCGACGGAGGGCGAGGGCTGGGGGTGGATTCCAGGACCAAGTCTCATCCCAAGGGACGCCCCCTCCCTCCAAGGCCTCCAGGAATCCAATCCCGCTGACTTCTGTCCCTTCCTTGCCCTTCCCCGGGGCCTGAACCGGAAGTGGGCGAGGGCGGGCGTGGGAACCAGCGCACCGGGTTGCCCAGAGCAACGGCTGGCTCCACGAGGGCGGGGTGAAGGTAGCGCTGGTTGCCCCGGCAACGGCCTGTTGCCAGGACAACGGGCGGGGCTGACGCACAGAAGCCGAGTCCCAGAGGCGCAAGCCGGTTCGGTTCCCCGTCCCACCTGGGACCTCAGACCCGGATACCCCTGACAAGCGAAGATGGGGAGGACGCGGCCTTGCCCGTGCGTCTGTCCACGCGCCCAAGGCTGGCTCCTCCCTCCACATCTGGCCCTGGGAGTGAAGACTCAGGCTGCCCTCCCTCTCCCACTCTTGCGGGGAATGTGAGGGGCGGGCGGCTGCCCTGCTGCCTTGGCTGGGCCACCACATCCTTTTCAGCCTGTTTGTCTCTTCCGCGCACCCTGAGCTCTGTCTTCACACCTGTCCTCGTGACCGCCTCGGCCTCCATTCCTCTCTCGACCCCACATCGAGGTCCGTCTCCCCGTCGGCTTCTCGCCGCTCCTCCGTCTGGGTTGTCTGGCCTCTGCCTGTTGTCTGATCTCAGTCTACCGGGGTCTCGCACCCTCTTCCACTGCCTGCTCCTCCCTTCCCTCTGGCTCTTTGTCTCCACACCTGTCTCTAAATCCCATTCTCCCTATTTCAGGCTCCAGCCCTCCCACTCCATCTGCTGGTCTCTCCCAGTGTCCCCGCCACCACACACACACACACACACACACGCGCGCACATACACACACCATCTCTCTAGGGATGGAAATGAGGATGGGGCTTAGGGAGGGGGTTCCAGTGGCTCCTACCTGCTCGGTGGCTAGACAGGACCCTCCCGAGAGATACCGAGGCGCCGGCCCCGCCCGGACCCCGCCCCGGCACGCGTGTGGCTGGCGCTGTCCTGGGTGCTGATCGCGGAGCGCTGTGGGGCGGGGGCTCAGCCGAACGGAGCCGGCCCGGGGTGTGTATGTGCCCGTGTGCGTGTGTGTAAGCGTGTATATGTGTGTGAGAGAAAGCCTGAGAGTGTGTATGTGTGTGTGCGCGTGCGTGTTCGGAAGGTGGAGAACCCCGCCCCGGCCCTCGTCCCGCCCCAGCCTGGAACCACCAGGGCGCCCACGGATATTTATCCTGGTCCCAAGGATTTTCTGCCTTCTAGTGCAGCCACCGGGCATACAGACCCCTTCTCCCCACCCCAGACCCCGGGACTGTCCATAGAACCAGGCTCCAGGATATCGGGTTCTAGGACCCAGAAGACCCTCTCCGGAGACCCAGCTATTCAGATATCCAGACAGGAGACTAAGCGTGAAATTCTCCAGCAAATCCGATACAGACTTCACTCCACCCTCTAAGTTCCCCTAAGGCCGTGCCCAGAAGGCAAGCCCCCGTGCTCCCAGCTCCAGGGAAGCGAGTCCACACTGCCCAGACCCTAGACCTACAGCCTTCTTGGAGAGACTCAACTGTCCAAACCTACATTTTTCAGGTGCAAATTGTGAGTCCCTCTAGTTTCCTCCCTAGGACATTGGCCTCAGTACCTAAACGTCAGGAACCCACCTCAATATTATTTCCAGACCCAGAAATCCAATGGGGCAAGTGTCTCTGGGGAGCATAGTGATTTAATAAATTATGGGATAAAAGAAAAAATATGTACAGGCAGTGGGGTGCAGGGAAACCTCAGATCCTCGAAGGTTGATGATTCAGTTTCTGGAGTAAAATACGGGCAGGATCCTGCCTGGCCTGCCCTCGCGCCTTGGGTGGCCACAATTCTGGACCCTTGTTACTTCCTTTCTTCCTCAGAAATCAGCTTGTTTCCTTGAGACCCTGCAGCCTCTTCCTCCCTCAAAAAGCAACAAGGAAATCCTAGATCCCATCCCTCTCCTTCTTCAAGGAACTGGAAATCCAGGATCTGGGCTCCCACCTGACCTCTCTCCCCCTCCGGAAAGCAGGAATTTAGGCTGCCAGCCCCCTCTTCCTGCAGGGCCCAGGGGTATGGGATCCCAGCCCTCTGCTGTCCCAGGGGTCCAGGCATCTGGGGTGAAGTAGGGATGCAGAATTTGAGTCTAGATGGGCTGCGGTCTCAGCCCTCCCGCAGCTTAGGCCTCTGTAGGAGCTACATTCTCGAAAAGCAGGTTCTCATAGGTGGGCCCCTTCTCAGCGGGCACTGGGGATGACTGTTGCAGAAACCTAAGGATGCACTGGTGCAGGAACACATACTGGGCCTGGGGACAGAGCACGGGCAGGTGAGGGTGCGCTACTGAGCCTCGGCCTGCTTTCCTCTGGGGCCCCACCCCACCCCACCCGCGCTGTGCCCGAGGATCCCCATCACCTCAGTCTGCACCGTATGTGGCCGGCTTTCTCACATCTCCATCATGTAGCTGAAGGGCCCCATGAGACCCTCACTCTCCAACTGCCGCAGCAGGACATCCAGGGCAATGAGGGTGCCCGAGTGGCCCACGCCAGCGCTAGGCGGGGACAAGAAGGGTCAGACCACGGGAGGGGGAGTCTCAGCTGACTGGAGGGATCTGTGTTTGGAGCACCCAGGGGTCAGGGTATTCAGTGAGACTATTCTGGAGGCTACAGTGTTAAGTGGGGGTTACTTCATTAAGTAGGAAGTAATAACAAATGACTATGCTCTGTGTTCTATCTACCTGCTAGGCCCTGTTCCAGGTGCCTTACGTGCTTTTTTCACTCCTCCCACTCCTAAGAGGTAGGAACCATTAGTTGAGCGTGCCCATTTTACATACGGGGCAATGGAGGCTGAGTGAGGTGAAGTCGATTGTCCCAGGCCACTCAGCTAGTAAATGACAGAGCTAGGGTTCATACACGGGAAGATGAGCTCCCAAGCTTGTCATTAAAAAAAAATTTTAGGGCTTCCCTGGTGACGCAGTGGTTGAGAGTCCGCCTACCGATGCAGGGGACATGGGTTCGTGCCCCAGTCCAGGAAGATCCCACATGCCGTGGAGCGGCTGGGCCCGTGAGCCATGGCCGCTGAGCCTGCGCGGCCGAAGGCTGTGCTCTGCAGCGGAAAAGGCCACGGCAGTGAGAGGCCTGCGTATCGCAAAAAAAAAAAAAAAAAAAAAAAAAAAATTTTAAACATGAAAATGACCGTTTTATTTTATTTTTCATTAAAAAAATTTTTTTTTTGGCTGCGCTGTGAAGCTTGTGGGATCTGGGCCCTCGACAGTGAAAGTGCTGTGTCCTAGCCACTGGACCACCAGGGAAGCCCCCAAGGAGCTGTTTTAAATGTTTCTTAAAACCTTTGGCTGCCTCTCCCTCCTGCTCTTCACCCCTCTTCCCTCCTTCTCCCCATGCATACCTCCTCCTTTACCTCTTGTTCTTTCTTTCCCATCTCTTCACCTTTATCATCATTCTTGACCTGCATCACCGCCCCTTCACCTTCTGCCCTCCCCATCTCCTCCACCTCCTCTAGAAGTTCCTAAGGACCCAGAGAACCCTGGTTTCTGAGCCCCAAGGGGGCGGTTTCCTCACAGACAGAGGGCTCTGGCTGGTCCTCATGGGCAGTGTACAATGGGGGGGCCTCCCCTCACGGTCTGGTCCAGCCACTGCCAGAGCATCTTCCAGAAGGCCAGCAAGGGGTCTGGGGAGTGGGGGACGCCATGGTCTGGCCAGGTCACATAGTGGAACTGACGCACAGATAGTCTTCTGCTCTTGCATCTAGACGGAGGGGAGTTGGGGGGAGCTCAGGACCCGGGGGCTGGTTTCTGACCGGTGGGGACATCCCTGGGGCACATTGTGGTCCCTTGCGGGAGTGGCGGAAGCTTAGACTTCATGGGGAGCTCTGGGGAGGGGACTGCCTGGAATATCACGGGGGTGGAGGAACTGAGGGTCAAGGTGGGGCTGAAGGGGTGGGATGGGGGCTTACATGCCAGAGCTTCAGATTTCGTACTGTCCAGTTCTCCATCACCTCCTCACCCACCAGGGTCACATGCGTGCAGGGCTGGGCGTCTAGAGGCCAGTAATGCTCACACTTCACCTGGGGGAAGACTGGGGCGGGTCAGAGTACAGGAGGCCCCAGAGCACCTTCCCTGGTGCCCCTCCGCAGGGTGGCTCTTGTATTCAGTGCCGGGGAATCCCCCCCTGCTCTGGTGACAAGGCAGGACCCACAGGCAGCCAGGTGTAGATTCATCCCAGCCGGGAGGACTCTTCTTTCACAAGGTCCTTGAGATCAGCTTCACCCTGTAAGTGGACAAATGGGTGGACTGGCGGAGACAGGAAGGTTGGGGCTGTGGTGGAGGGACTCAGTGAGGTCTAAGTCAAGGTCTACCCTGGGATCAGTGTCTGGGGCAGGGTCACGGGCTGGAGAGCTCAGGGGTCAGCACCCAGGACCCAGGTGTCCTCTCACCTGGGCAGACTCCACGCAGTTGGTCAGCATGAGCAGTGTGGGGCTCCGCTGCCCCTACACCAGGCGCCAGAAGTCGCCCACAGTGTGGGGAAGGGGGCCCTGGACTGCAATGAATTCCCGGAGGCTCCAGAGACCCTGGTTGAGGAAAACAGGTAGGTCACATCCCGCCTCATCTGGCCCTTGTCTTCCGAGGCTCATTCAGCATCCTCCTGGCTCCCAACCGCAGCCTTACAGGGATGCAGCTGGCGTTGATGTACTCAGAGCCCGGCTCCCCAGGGAGGGGCGTCAGGGGCACATGGGACCAGTCATCTAGGGGAAGAGGCCGGCATTAGCAATGCAGGGGGCAGGGTGGGAGACCCGGGGATAGAGGTCACGCCGACACGTCACGCTGCACACAGACAAGGGGAGCTGGGAGAGGGTCTGAGGGACCTCGGGCGGGAGGGGCCGGCCTGGGGTTTCTCAGCTCACAGGGGCAAGAGCTTTGTCCCTCAAGGGTAATAAGGGGCAAGGGTCAGGCCTGGGATGTTGACAAAGTCACGGCTGAGAACAAAGTCAGCAGAGGCTCGTGACTCACAGGGCAGCACGTTTCTGTAACGGTTCTTGGCGCTGTTCTCCGGAGCTGAGGCCACCGTCTGGGACTGGCTGTGGTCCTCCAGGGCCGGCTGCTCGGGGCGAAGTGAGGGGAGGGTGCACGGATGCTGGATTTTCTCTGCCCTCCCCCAGGGATACCCGCGTTGCTCCCTCCGCCTTCCTAAGTGCCACCCCACTCACCCCTTGCACCCTGGAATTCTGTAGCACCTACAGAAATAGGACAAGTAGGACTTCCCTGGTGGCGCAGTGGTTAAGAATCTGCCTGCCAATGCAGCGGACACGGATTCGAGCCCTGGTTTGGGAAGATCCCATGTGCCGTGGAGCAACTAAGCCCATGAGCCATAACTAGAAAAGGCCTGCGCACAGCAGCGAAGACCGAACGCAGCCAAAAATAAATAAATAAATAAATTTATTTTTAAAAAAAGAAAGAAACAAATAGGACGAGTGTGTGCACCATGCCCGGGGGGGCATTTTGGAGGAAGGGCAGGAGGATGGGGACTGGAGAGGTAGGTGAGAGAGGAGGGGTCAGGGGAAAACCAAGGTGTTGCTTTAGGATTAACCCATCCAACCAACACTACAGTAAGAGTTCAGTGAGTCAAGAAGGTGGATAATCATGGCTGAGAATTTCTGTATGAGCCAACCAAGTATGTATCCCTGCTTCTGTTCAATCCCAAAGGGGTGGAAAGGTCTCCGTGGACACGTGGGGCTCAGCTCGGCTCCCTCTGTTCTCACCCGACCTGGTACTCCTCAGCAAAGCCACAGCCGCTGTCCTCGTGTTTCCTGACGTGGTCGGCAAAGTCTTCAGCCAGGACGTCCCCTGGGAAGCTGTGGGGGAAGAGGGGCACATCACCTCCTTTAACCTTGTGCGCTTGGGGTAAAAGAAAAGGATTTTGTGTTTTGTTTTCTTTTTTTTACCTCCCCAGGACTTATTTATCTTATAACTGGAAGTTTGTACCTTTGATCACCTTCACCCATTTCACCCTCTGCCTCTGGTAACCACCAGTCTGTTCTGTGTATCTACGAGTTCGAGGTTTTTTTAATCTTTAAATTTTGGCCACGCCGCACAGTTTGTGGGATCTTAGTTCCCCGACCAGGGATCGAATCCGGGACCCTGGAAGTGAAAGCACTGAATCCTAACCACTGGACCCCCAGGGAATTCTCTCGAGTTTTTTTTTTAAGAGTCCACACACAGGAAGTCCGCGGCATACGAAACTTCAAGTTGTGAACTTTCAAAGACGCGAATGTGCGTTCGCATGTCCAATCACACAAGGCGTGAGTGACATTGCAGCTTGCCCTCTGTCTCCTATGGCCGAGGATCCTTCAGCTCTGCCATCTCCCACCTCCTCTCCCTCCTCCAGTCAGTAACTCTTCTTTCCTGTTCACTCAGTGCCAGCCCCTGTATGCCAGCTCTTACACTGCACTACTGTACTTTTCAAGGTACTGTTCTGTAAGATTAAAAATGTTTTATTTTTTGTGTTTGCTTGTTTTAATGTATTATTTGTGTGAAAAGTATCATAAACCTATTACAGTACAGTACTATATAGCCAATTGTGTTAGTTGGGTACCTAGGCTAACTTTGTTGGACTTCTGAACACAGTCTTGGAACGGAACTCATTTGTGTGTAAGGGACTTACTGTATAAGTGTTGTCTCATACAGCATTTGTCTTTCTCTGTCTGACTTATCTCACTTAGCATAATGCCCTCAAGGTCCATCCATGGTGCCACAAATGGCATTACTTCATCCTTTTTTACGGCTGGATAATATTCCATTCTATATGTATATTACACCTTAAAAAAATTAATTAATTTATTTCGGCTGTGTTGGGTCTTTTGTCGCTGTGCGTGGGCTTTCTCTAGCTGCAGTGAGCGGAGGCTACTCTTCATTGCGGTGCGAGGGCTCCTCATTGCAATGGCTTCTCTTGTTGCGGAGCACAGGCTCTAGGCACACGGGCTTCAGTAGTTGTGGCGCACGGGCTTAGTTGCTCCATGGTATGTGGGATCTTCCTGGACCAGGGCTCAAACCCGTGTCCCCTGCATTGGCAGGTGGATTCTTAACCACTGCGCCACCAGGGAAGCCCTATATTACACCTTCTTTATTCAGTCATCCATTGATAGACACTTAGGTTGTTTCCATATCTTGGCTATTGTGGGTAATGCTACTATGAACATGGGAATGCAGATATCTTTTCAAGTTAGTGATGTTGTTTCTGATTCATCAATTCCATTTGTAGGTACACATCCAAAAGAATTGAAAGCAAGGTCTCAGATATTTGTACACCCATGTTCATAGCAGCATTATTCACAGTAGCTAAAAAGAGGAAGCAAACCAAGTGTCCATTGATAGATGAATGGATAAAGAAGATTTGGTCTAACCATACAATGGAATATTATTCTTCCTAAGGAAGGAAAGAAATTCTGACACATACAACAACATGGATGAACCTGGAGGGCATTATGCTGAGTGAAATGAGCCAGTCACAAGAGGACAAATAAAAGGACAAATACGGGCTTCCCTGGTGGCGCCGTGGTTGAGAGTCCACCTGCCGATGCAGGAGACACGGGTTCGTGCCCCGGTCCGGGAAGATCCCACATGCCGCGGAGTGGCTGGGCCCGTGAGCCATGGCCGCTGAGCCTGCGCGTCCGGAGCCTGTGCTCCGCAACGGGAGAGGCCACAACAGTGAGAGGCCCGCGTACCGCAAAAACAAACAAACAAACAAACAAAAAGGACAAATACGATTCCACCTATATGAGGCAGTCATCAAATTCATACAACCAGAAAGTAGAAGGGTGGTTTCCAGGGGCTGGGAGATGGGGGAAATGGGGAGTTAGTGTTTGATGTGTACAGAGTTTCAGTTTTGCAGGATGAAGAGAGTTCTACGGGGAATCCCCTGGCGGTCCAGTGGTTAGGACTCCGCGATTTCACTGCTGAGGGTGTGGGTTCAATCTCTGGTCGGGGAACTAAGGTCCCACAAGCCATGTGGCGTGACCAAAATAAATAAATAAAGTTTTTTAAAAAAAGAGTTCTATGGATGGATGGTGGTGATGGTTGCACAACAACGTGAATGGACTTAGTGCCACTGAACTGCACACTTAAAAATGGTTGAGGTGGTAAATTTGTTATTTGGAGGTTGTTTTTTTTTTTTTTTAACCACAATCAAAATTTGTTTTGACTCAAAAAAAAGGAAAGGGTATTTCTTCTCCCACTTAGGACCACTGCCCTTCTCTGGGCCCCAATTCCCTGTGGCCCTGTCTAGCCGTGGTTCTTCCCTCTCTGCTGTATCTCTCCCCTCTCCTCCTTCCCTTTTGTGTGTAAACATGCTAATCTTACTTCTGTATTATAAAAAGAATCCTTTGACCTCCTGTGGCTCCAGCTCCAGCTCTTTGTCTCTCTTCCCCTTGTAGTATAGTGTTATATATACAATGTTATATATACAGTCTTGACTCAGTTTTGAGACCCTGGCTGGAGGTTCGTCAGTTTACCTTCTTCTTTTTTGCGTGACTGGTATTTTTTTGTTTGTTTGTTTTGTTTTTACAGTTTTGGTTATTTATTTGGCCACGCTGCGTGGCTTGTGGGAGATACCCGACCAGCGACTGAACCCGGGCCTAGCAGTGAAAGCCTGGAATCTTGACCACTGGACCGCCAGGCATTTCCCCAGTTCTCCTTCTTGAGAAGCTGATTAAATCCACACCCTCACCCCCTCCCCTTTGGGGATCCATCTGCTGGAATCCCCGCCAGGAACAGGGACAGGCCCTGTGCATCAGAGTCCACTGAAATGATTCAAACTGAACCCGTTTGCCTTGGATTGCCCACTTCTTGCTGCAGAAACCACAGTAAAGCCTCTTCCTCAGGTGTTCCCCGGCCTCCCAGCTGACCCTGGTGCTTCTCTGCATGGCCCTGCTTGGTGTAACGTGTAATCCCTCTCCTGGGATCTGTGATTGTAATGAACTATCTTTCAGTGGTGTCTGTCTCTGGATCCATTGGCCTTATCACACCTAAACAATAAGACGACCTATGAAAACACACCTTCACATTCAAACTTCTCACACTGACCGGTTTTCTCTGCTTCCTTCCCACCCTTCACCATGGCCTGGTGTCTCCACCACGACTACAGGGGAACAAGGACTTTTTTCAAAGTCCCCTATCTTATTTGCCTCCTTATCACCAATTCCAAAGGCCACCTCTCAGTGCTCAGGAGCACTTTGCACCTTTGACCGCGCCTTCCTTTCTTCCGGATCCACCCTCTTCCTGAACACCCTCTCCTGGTTTGCACCATCACCGTCTCTCTGACTGCTGCTTCTCCATCTCCTTGGTGAGGCCCTGTCCTCTGCCCATCCTAAAAGGTGGGCATCCCCAGAAGCCCATCCTCAATCCCCCCTTTCTCACTGGACACACACTTCTTATGGGGTTTGTCCATTTCCTTAGCTTCGCTTTCCATCCATTCATCTGTGATTTTTGAATCTCCATTGCCAGTCCCTACTTCTCCCCCTCCCGAGCTTCAGAGCTATTTTCCCACCTGCCTCCTGGAATCTCCACCTGTGTGTCCTCGAGGGTCATCACTGGGACATCCAAACACGCACGTTGAGGTTGAGGAGGGCAAGATGCTCAGCATACAGGTGGGGCCAGACTTGGAATCCAATGGGTGCAGTGATTTGTTGCAGATGCCATATAATGGACACAGGGTAAGGAGGGGAGAGGTCACAGGGTGAGTGGGGCGGGACGCTGGTCAGGACAGATTCTATGGCGAAGGAGAAACTGGACATCATCGTATTTACTCTCCCTCAAGCCCCTGCCTCTGATGGCCACGCCCTCAGTTTATGCCTCTTTCTTTTACACCCAGGCCGTCTCACCTGGTTTCGCAACATCCCTTAACTCCCTGGTCTATCTCTCCTCTATTGATCCCCGGGGATCATTCTGACATAGAGATTTGATGATGATTGACCCAACCTAAAGGGGACTCAGAGTGATGAAGACATCTGCACAAACGTTTTTCTGAACCACGGAACTCTGTATCCAACAGCCCATTCAGCGTTTTCACTCACATGTCTGACAAGCATCCCAAAATCAGTGTGTCCACCACTGAGCTCCTGACACTTTCCCCCAAACCTGCACCCCGCATAGTCATTCTGTCTCAAGTAATGGCCGTTCCAGCCTCCCTGGGGCTCAGGCTGAATTCCTTGGGTTCACTCTTGAGCCCTCTCTGAATCCCACACCATACATCCATTCTTCAACCAGGTCTGCTCTTCAAACACTCAGACGGCATCTTGAATCTGATTCCCTCTAACTGTTTGCTGCTCCAAGACATAACAGACATCTTCCTTTGCTTCCCTACTTTTGCCTTTGCTTCATAAAAATGTGAGACTGTGTCACAGGTCTAACGAAAACCTCCAAAAACTCCCATCTCAGGATAAAACCAAAGTCCCCACTATCATCTACAAGGCCCAGCCTGATCTGATCCCACCTGGTAGCTCTCCGACCTCATTTCCTACGCCACCCCCACCCCCACCCCGCCTCATCCACTCTGCTCAGTCTCAGAGACACACCACGTTCTCCAAACACGCCAAGCCTGTGCCTGCCTCGGGGCCATCGCACTTGCTGATCCCCCTGCCTGGAATGCCTTTTCCCCAGATGGGCACAGGACTCTTGCCCTCACTTGCTTCAGGTCTGTCCTCAAATGACTTCGTCTCAGTCATCTTCTTAGTAAGGCCTCTCCTGGACACTCTATTTAAAATATTCCTCCACCCTTCCTGCCTCCACCTCTTGCTTTATTTGTCTCCAAGTAAGCATCACGTTCTTTATCATCTTGGTTTTGTTTTTTGTGTGTTTGTTTGTTTTGGCCGCGCTGCACGGCTTGCAGGATCTTAGTTCCCCGACCAGGGATTGAACCCATGCCCCCTGCAGTGGAAGCGTGGAGTCCTAACAAGTGGACCGCCAGGGAATTCCTAATCATCTTGTTTATTAATGGCTGCCTGTGCTAGAATGTAGGCTCCACAAGGGCAGGAATCTTTGTTTCAGCCAGTTTCCTCGGCACCTAGAACAGCGCCTGACACTTAACAGGGGTTCGGTGAATGGCTTTTTGGATAAATGAATGGAAGTCCCAGAACTGAGACGGAAAGAGATTCCACAGCCACCGGCCCAGGCTGCTTAGGGAGTGGGCAGCGGTGAAGGCATTGCGATCCCTGCCGCAGTGGGGATCTGAGGCTGGTGTGGGTGGGTTCCTTGGCCCTGCCCTCTGACCTATACAGTGACCAGCTGGATTTGACCTGACAGTGAGCCTTTTGAATGCTCCCCAAACCCACTCACCTGAACACCAGATCCCCGGGTGCTGGTTTCTTCTCACTCTTCTTATGCCTGGGAAAAGGACATGGGGAGTGAGGCCAGAACCACGGATCCCCATCTTTCCCCAGGCCCCCTCCCTCCTGGCGCCTGATAAGCCCTGCGCCAAGTCTCACCTCCTCTTCAGGAAGAAAACCAGCAGGCCCACCAGGATGAGAAACAGAAGGGGACTGACTATGGCCCCCACGATGGCCCCTGGGGGAAGGAGGCGTGGTGGGCTGTGAGAGCCTAGGTCTGCTCTCCTGCTGTCCCATCTCCCCTACCTCTGTCCTCACCCAGACTGATCAGAGGGTCTAGAGGGTAGATTCAAGGGCAGAGAAGGGAAAGGAGAAAGCTTCTGGATAGAGCCCTACCTCCCACCCAACCTCTTCCCCTTAGGTCCTCACTTCCTGAGGAGCCTGATCCAAAGGCATCACTTTCTCAAGTGACCTGGTTGTTAAGAGAGTGACTCTTCCCCAATTTGGCCTAGACTAGTCGTTCTCAGAGAGGGCGATTTTGCCCTCCAGGTGACATCGGGCAATGTCTGGAGACACTTCTGGTTGTTACAGCTGCGATGGTGGTGCCACTGGCATCTAGTGGCTGGAGGCCGGGGATGCTGCTTACAGCAACTTACAATGCCCAGGGCAGCCTCCCCTCCCCATCAGAAAGAGCGATCCAGTCCACGATCCAAGAGGCCCTGTCTTCTCAGAGACCCTTCTTGCTAAACCAGAGAATCCTGGACACTGGGACCCACTGAGCCCAGTTTGGAAGAGCATCCATTTATCAGTACACCGAACTCCAGTGTCTCCAGATCAGAGACCCCATCTCATAAGAGGCTTTCATTCCTAGGAAATGGTTGACAGGGCCCAGGGAGGCCCATGACCACAGTCAATGGTACATGATCAAAGATCTCCTGAGTGTGAGGTTCAAACTTCTTCAAATACCCCACTGGTGGGTGAAAAATGGTGCGGCAGCGTTGGAAAAAAATTTGGCAGTTCTTCAAAAGATTAAACACGGACTTACCGTATGATCTAACAATTCCACTCCTGGGTATACACCCAAGAAAAAAGAAGACATACGTCCACATGGAAACCTGCACACGAATGTTCAGAGCATTACTCAGAATAGCCAAAAAGTAGAAATGGCCCAACAGATCCATCAAACAGATGGATAAACAAAATGTGGTCTATCCACACAATGAAATCTTATTTTGGCAATAAAAAGTAATGAAGCACTGATACACACTAGAACAGTGGATGAACCTTAAAAACATTATACTAAGTGAGAGAAGCCAGTCAAAGAGGACCACATACTGTGTGATTGTATTTTTAGGAAAGCTCTAAAAGAGGCACATCTATGGAGACAGAAGCAGATTAGAGATTGCCAATGGCTGGTTGGTGGGGGATTGGGGAAATTAGGGGGTGATGGCTTAAGGAGATGACTTTTCTTTATGGGTTAATGAAAATATTCTAAAATTGATGGTAATAATGGTTGCAAATACTGCAAATATACTAGAAGTCAGTGAGCTGTACACTTTCAATGGGTGAACTGTTGTATGTTATAGGAATTACAACTCAACAGAGCTGTTTAAAAGAAAGCAGGAAATAAAACACAAACAAAAAGGACTCCATGGGTTGGTGAGACTGTCTCACAACAGGGTGTGAAGGGGTCTGGAGAGAATGTCATTGTATCAATAGCTCTCTGTCCCCGTGGGGCTCTGCTCACCTGTGCTCTCGGTGTGGCAGGTCACGGAGGCAGACTGGGCCCTCATTCCATCCCAGACGGTCGTGATGGTGGCTGAGTAGGACTGAGCCGGCCTAAGTCCCGACACCCACACGTCTCTCCCACAAGAGGAGCTGTCCTGGAGTCCTGCTGCCCGCCCACCTCCAACTCAAAGGCCTCATAGCCTCCCAGGGGGCAGGACTAGGTGAGGGTGACTCCATGGCCCCCCCCAAAGTGCTGATACAGGAGGTGATGGTGACAGGGTCCGGGGCTGGGTGGAGGGGACAAGAGGAATCAGTAGGCTCCGTCCAGGGGGGCTTTCCAACTCCCCACTCCTCACCAGTCAGGCCACTTCTCTGAGAAATAGCTCATCCCTTCCTTCCCCTAAATCAAAATACCTCTTCGTCCCTCATTATCTGTTGTCCCCAAATAGACATGCCCCCTTAAACTACAACTCCCATGAGCACTTGGACTCTCTGTGTCACTGCAGCTCATGAAGTCATGACCCCATGGCCTGATGGGATTTAGAGTCCACTCACCGTCTTTGCGCCCAGCTCTGATCTAAGTTACTACCTGGACCTTTACAGGAAACGTTTGCTGGCCCATGACATAGTTATTTTCACCACAACTTTTAGGTTCACAGCAAAACTGAGTAGAAGGTACAGGGATTTCCCATACACCCTCTGCCCCCATCATGCATAACCTCCCCCACTGTCAACATCCCCAAAATGTACACGTTACCATTGATGAACACAATGATAATCATCCAAAGTCCATATTCCATTCCTTTTCGTGGCTGAATAATATTCCACTCTATGGATAGATGACAATTTGTTTCTCCATTCACCAGCTGATGGACATTTGGGTTTCCACCTATTTGGCTGTTAAAAATAATGTTGCTTGAATTGTATGTTTTCAGTTGTATGTACGAAAACATTGTATGTTTTCAGTTCTGTGGGGCCTGCCCCCAGGAGGGGCCAAACTTTCTTTTTACAGACTCCGTGGCTATCCTCTTTCTAGCCCGCTCCAGCTGCCAACCCTGTCCACCCCTCCACCACCAGCTCACAATCCCCTTCAATCTTCCCAGGAGTTTCTCACTGTTTTTGCTGCTCAGTGGACATCAGTCTCTCTGCTCCACGCTTTCCTCTCCTTGTGTGGTTCAAGAACTGAAGCCGTGTTCATTCACCATCTTGAAGCAATTCCCTGCCTGCCTGCAGGTGTTTTCCCAACACCTATGGCTTCCTACAGGCAGGACTACAGGCTCAACCAACACCGGGGACTCCAAGGGCAAACAGCCTCTTCCAGCTCCGGCCAAGCTTACACTGTGGTGAGGAGGCAGACTGGGAAGGTAACCGCAGAGTGACATGAAGTGGGCTACAATGGTGAGAGCACCGAGGAAGCATCTGTCCCTTAGTGGGAGGTGACATTGGGGCTGAGTCTTCGTACAAGAGCAGGGTTTGGTCAAGTGAAGAACTGCATTGGGAAGTCATCACAGGCAGAGGGGAGAGCCCATGTCAGGGCTAAGAGGGAGGAGAGGGCCGGGGATAATCTGGGGGGATTTCTGTGTGGCCAGAGCGCCAGGTGGAAATGGGACTGGAGGGAGTGACCTTGAAGTAGGGGTCAGGCCACCTGGTCCCAGCCTAGTCTCAATCTATAGTTAGCCTGCGAGGTTGGTGAACACGTGGAGATTGGGGAGAGGAACATTTTCTGGATAGGGCATGGAAACTCCGTGCCCTCTCCCCACACCTTGCCCTGTGCCTGTGCTTCCATCTGGCTGTTCCTGAGTTACATTCTGTAATAAACCAGTGTTCTAGTAAGCAAAACGTTTTTCTGAGTTCTGTGAGCTGCTCTAGCAAATTAATCCAACCCGAGGAGGCGGGTCTTGGGAACCTCTGATTTATACCCAGTTGGTCAGAAGCACAGGTTAACAACCTGGGCTTGTCACCGGAATCTGAAGTGGGGGTGGGGGGTAAAAGGTGGCAGTCTTGTAGGACTGAGTCCTTAACCTGTGGGATAGCGTCAGAACTGAGTTGACTTGTAGGACGCCCAGCTGGTGTTGGAGATTGGCTTGTTGGTGAGGGGAGGAAGCCCCACACTGGAATTGAGTGCAGAGTAGTAATTGTTTATCATCATGAAACACAGAAGGATAAACAACAAGGTCCTATTGTACAGCACAGAGAACTGTATTTGACGGGTTTTTTGTCTGTTTGTTTTTGTTATTTGGCCACATCACAGGGCATGGGGGATCTTGGTTCCCCAACCAGGGATGGAACTCACGCCCCCTGCATTGTAAGTGAGGAGTCTTAACCACTGGACCACCAGGGAAGTCCCTGGAGAACTATATTCAGTATCCTAGGATAAACCATAATGAAAAAGAATATTTAAAAAATAATGTTTGTATATGTATAACTGAATCACTTTGCTGTACAGCAGAAATTAACACATTGTAAATCAACTATACTTCAATTTTTAAAAAATTAAAAGAAAAAAAACACTGAAAACAACCCAAATGATTGGAAACACCAACATTTAGAGATGAATTATGGGGAATTCTCTTGCAGTCCAGTGGTTAAGACCCTGCACTTTCACTGCCGAGGGCACGGCTTCAATCCCTGGTCGGGGATCCTGCAAGCCACGCGGCGCAGCAAAAAAAAAAAAAAAAAAGTGAATTATGCTAGTGGTTTCCTTGGGCTGGAGGGGATGGGTGATTTGTAAAAGGCACGGGGTCTCTTCTGGGGGTGATGAAAATGCTCTAAGACTGATGGTGGTGATAGCTGCAAAACTGTGAAAATACTAAAAACCACATGCACACTTTGAGTGGGCAGTTGGTGGTATATGAAGAGTATCTCAATAAAGCTGCGATCATAACATCGTTTTCAGGAATTGGATATAAATGCCTTCAAACAGAACATGGTCACAGTATAGTGATTACAGACAACAATGCTGTATCATAAATTTCAAAGTTGCTGAAAGACTAGATCTTAATTGGTCCCACCACACAAAAAAAATAGGTGTTACGTGATGCCATAGAGATGTTAGCTAACATTACCAGCGTAAGAATCATACTGTGACGTATCAATGTATCAAATCAACACCAGTACACCTTAAAGGTACACAATGTTTTATATCAACTATATCTCAATTTAACAAAACAGAATATGGGCTTTAGACAGATGGAGGCTGGAAATATTGCTCCTTTAGCACGTTTCCCTGGGGTGGAAGGTTGTTCTGCGGGGCCCTTTAGGAAGGGAGAGGGTGCTCACTTCATTTACCCACCAGTTAGTCTGTCATGAGTCTCCCACCCTTAACGGCTGACAGAGTGATGAGGACCTTGGCAGTGTAAGAGGTGGTCATGACCACCAAGTGGGTGTGGGGCTGAAGGAAGGCATCCCAGGCCAACGTGGCATCTGAGATTGTGAAGAGCAGGGCACCCCCACCCAGAACACCTGCCTCCTCTGGCCTGAGGCCTTCCTCTATGGTGAGTGGGGATCCTGGCCTGAAGGTGAGGCAGGGACTAGAAACCAACGGTGGGCTCTGGAGGTCCCTAAAAACACATCATGGATAAGTCTCCTCTCTGATATGAGTCCCTAAAAAACCACATCATGGGTGTATAAGTTCCCTCTCTGCTATAAGAGTCCCTAAAAGCATATCATGTTTGTAGAAGTCCTCTCTCTGCTGTAAGAGTCCCTAAAAATCACATCATGAATGTAGATGTTTCCTCTCTGCTATAAGAGTCCCCAAAAGTACATCATGGATGCAGAAGTCTCCTCTCTGCTCTAAGAATCCCTAAAAATCACATCATGAATGTAGAAGTCTCCTCTCTGCTGTAAGAGTCCCTAAAAGCACATCATGTCTGTAGAAATTGAGCAGGGTTTGGAGAGCAGCTCTGACTGCTTTCTGTCCTCACATGTAGAACCTGAGGCCCAGAGAGGAGCAGTGGGCTATCAAGGTCACAGCCAGGATGAGGGCCATACCCAGGTTCTTTCTTATTTAGTACTCTATTCCCACCGTGTTGCTACCTACCCCTTCCTCCAAGTCTCTTCTTGAGTTTCCTCATCTCAACCCTCTCCTCTCCTGGTACTGTATGTGACTGTCGTCAGTTGAACTGTGGCCCCCAAAGAGATATGCCCAAGTCCTAAGCCCCAGCACCTATGGATGTGATGTTAGTTAGGAATAGGGTCTTTGGAAATGTAATTAGGGATCTTGAGATGAGATCATCCTGGATTTAGGGTGGGCCCTAAATCCAACAACGGGTGTCCTCAGGAGAGGACAGACTCACAGAGGGAGAACACCATGTGAATGTGGCCAGGGCCACCAGGAGCTGGAAGAGGCAGGAAGGACCCTCCCCTAGAGCTTTGGAGGGAGGGCACCCCTACCAACACCATGATTTTGGACTTTTGGCCTCCAGAACTGTGAGAGATTAAATCTGTTGTTTTAAGTCACCCAGTTTATGGTAATTTGTGACACCAGCCACAGGAAACTAATACATTGACCAAGCTGTCTCCTCCTGGCCTCAAATCTGTAAAATCCTCATCTGTACAATGAGCATAATGAATCCCCACCACCATCAAAGGGCCTGGGGTGGGGGGCGGTTGGTTATTCCATATCCCCTAAGTCCTGGGCACCAGGACTGGTCCACAGGGAGTCCGCTGTGGGTATAGTTCAAAACATTGCGTTGTACATGTGAAAACGTGTTCCAAGGGTAGATCTCACAGCAAGTGTTCAATGCACAACACTGTGAATGTACTTAAGGTCACTAAGTCATACACTTAAAAGTGGTTAAAATGGTAAATTTTGTGGGAGGAAAAAAAAAGGAAAACGAACCACTTGCTGTTATTGTGATCACCCCTCCCTTCCCACCCCTCCCCAAATAATGGAGATGTCACCATTGCAACACCCACTTTACTTAGGCAACAGAAAAACAGATCAGGGCCAGAAACAGTTCTGTGTCTCCAGATAGACTGGCACCGGCAGATGGGAGTCTGGGGGACTGGCTCTCACCCCCAAGGGTGTTTCTCTGGCCTCACTGATCTTGGGGGCCCAGGTCCTTGAGGGAGGAGGGGGGTGGACATCTGCCTGCCTCAGCCCCTGGTCAGTTGGACTTGAGCCTGGGGCTCTGGAAGGCCGACAGGGCGATGAGGACCTGGGCAGCATAATAAGTGGCCATGACCACCAGGTGGGCATGGGGCAGGGGATGGACGAAGAGGTTCCAGGCCAGCACGGCATCTGAAAGCGTGAAGAGCAGGGCGCCCCAGCAGGTACTCCCGCCCCTGGCCAAGCCACGCCACAGCATAAGGGCCAGGACCAGGGAGTAAGCCGTCAGGGGCAGGACCATGTCAGGCGGGAGGTGCCAAAGCAGGAGGCCATAATATGGGATGGAAGCCAGGAGAATAGGCAGCAGGAGGCCAGGCTTCAGGGGAGTGAGGCCGAAGGCCCAGAGGTAGAGCAGGTGGGCCACGGCGAAGGCAGCCATGCCTGGAGGAGACAGGGGTGGGTGCGCCTGCTGAGACCCCTGCTTCCCAGCATCACCTCGTTGCCCTCAGAGCCTGAGAAAAAGGGCCTTCCCCAAGCACCAGCTCCCACCTTGGCCACACCACCCCATCTGCCAGGATTACAACGCTGGCCTCCTTGGTGGTCCTCTTTCCTCCTGCTCTTGGCGCCAGAATGACCTAAAAACGCGCACTGCATCCCATCCTCACCCTGCTCAGAACTGCCCACTGACTGACACCCCATCTTGCTCAGCCCCTAGTCGGCTTCACCCAGCAGGCACACCCACCCCAGGGCTTCTGCACTTGCTGCCCCTCTGCCTGGAAGGGCCTTCCCTGGAAGGGCACCGGGCTGGTACCCTGCACCCGCTTCAAGACTTTACCTTCTCGGCGAGGCTGTCCTCGACCAGCGTACTCAGGACTGTGACCTCTGGACACACACAGCCTCAGGTAATGCTGCCCGCGCCCTCATGGAAGGAGAGCTCCTCGAGGCCCAAGGTTTGGGTATGTCCCCCTCACTGCCGTCCATTTCCCAGTTGCCTTTACACGCCAACTGGCTCAAGCACTTGGCAGGGGCTCTGTTGGGGAGTCGCCCCCTGCACCCCAGACACCCCCCCCCCGGGGTCCAGAAGGGACAACACAACACAGCCCCTCTCACCATGGAGGAAGGCCTCAGGCCAGACGAGGCAGGAGTCCCCCACAGCTGAGCACAGAAGGGCCCCCTGCAGGAGCAAGCTGTAGCTCCCGCCGGGGTACACGGTCCACAGGAACACCACCAGGTAGAGGATGGGCAGGCACTTGATCAGGGCACCGACCCAGGACGGCTGGTTCTCAGGGCTCCAGAGGAGAAAGTAGACGGCACAGGTGAGGAAGAACGGGCTCAGCCACCTGCCCACATGCGGCTGCTTCGGGGGACAAAGGGGCCGCTGAGCCACTGGAACTCAGCCGAGCCCCCAGGCCCTGGGACCAGGCTCCAGAACCCTCCTGGCTTTGGTCTCAGCCAGTTCCCAGCCTTTGGGGGTCAGGCCCCACATGGCCAGGAGTTGGGAGTCAGGGCTTCCATCCCGCCCCCACCCAGGGACGCCAGCCATGCTGTCCAGGGTAGGGGGGCAGCTGCACAGGGACCAGGACATCCAACCCCACAGAACCCAGCCCCCCAATTCTTCCAGGTCATGTGGGTTCCCAGGAGCCCAGGCCCAGCTCCCACCCCACACTCCGTGGCTCTCACTTGAGCTGAAAAGCGAGGTTTTCCAGGCAGCCCCTCTTCCCGGGTGTCCATGTCAACGTGTGACCCACCCAAAGTGGCCTGCATGTGGGCACCGGTGGCTTTGGGGGTGGAGGGGATGGCGTGTGGTTACACGTTAACCCGAGGAGCGTCCTGTGGACTCTGGGACTGATAACAGGGCCCAGGGAGGTGCTGCCCCCACCCTGGGGATGGCCCTGCCTGGCACCTGCTGATAAGGTGCCCACTGGGACCCAGGGGTCTCTCCTCCTCCACAGCCCCCTGCCCCTGGCTTCGTCTCTTGCCTAGGGAGCCATGGCTGCCAACGCCCCTCCCACTGTGCTGTGCCTGGCAGGTCAGAAGGGAATGGGGTGCGGAATTTCAATGCCTTCCCCTCCATGAGCTGGGGGGAAGGGCAGGGGACCAGAGCCCAGGGACAGGTCGGGAAACTCCCTCCTCCCCTCGCCGTCCTCGGCCCTGGCCTTCCCTCAGGAGTGCCCACCACAAACGCCTGCTGAACCAACAGGAAGGAGCTGAACCAGGAGGCCGTGCCAGCCCTCAGCTCCAGGGAAGGCTTCCTGCACATGTCCACCAGCGCACCTGGTATGTTCTTTACCTTTCCGTTGGAAGACATGGACCCGCTGGGCGCCCACCTGTCTGGCTTGGTTGGCTGCCCCCAACTACCACTGCTCCACCACGGGGAAAGGGTTCAGGGGACATGGCTTCTGCAACACGCTGGGCAGGTGAGGGGGTGCTGGGAAGGGGGCTGGTTAGAAGCCCACTCACCACACCTCCCAGAGCCTGCGCGTGTGGACAGGGGACGGCTCGCTGGGACCAAGACCCACGTGAGGCCGGGTAGTGTTCAGCTCCTCCAGGAAACGCTTAGCAGTCTCAGCAGAAGTTACCCCACAGCAGAGCCTGGAGGTTGAGGACCCTAATTCCATGCTCCAAGGGTCCCACCCCAGAGGCCACGATGCGGGAACAGCTCAGGCTCCCCGACCCCATGTCCCAGAACTCAAGGTCTGAGCAGCAAGAGTCTTAAACTGTCTTCCTTTATTTGTTTATATTTGCAATATGAAACAGAAGCTCGGCACAAACACACGCACACTCACGCCAGCCTGGGGAGAGGGAGCTGGGACAAGGTCACTTGGCAGCTGGGCTGGACCCCAGACCCTTGGGAGTAGGACGGGGACCCCAGCCAGACCCCCACCCCAGAGTCCATGGGAGATGGGGGGGTCTCAGCGAGTGCGTGAGGGCCCCAAGGGAATGTCGCTGGGGAGGCCCCCTGGGACCAGGACCCCCAGCTCCCTCCCACAGAGCTGGCTGGGCCAGGTGGAGGGTCTTTTAGCTCCCAGCCTGGGTCAAAGTGCAGGGTCCGAGGCAAGGGGATTTGGGCAAAGGCACGACCCCCACTCGGGCCCTCCCCCAAGGTGGACCTGAGCTGAAAGGCCAAGTGTGGGTGTGGGCGTCTGCACCGGAGGGTGGGTGGGCATGGTGGGAGGGGAGGGTGGGTGGCAGCCTCAGGACCCTCACCACAGCGGCCCCAGTGGGACAGGGTGAAGGTCCAAGCCACTGCCACCCAGTCCTGCTTCCTTCTGGCTCCCCGCCTACCCACTCTCTCCCCCCTCGAGATATATATATATATATATATATATGTATATATATATATATATACACACACACACACATATATATATATATATATATATATACACACATAATATATAATATAGATCTCTCTCTCTCTCTCTTTCTCTCTATTTGACTCTATTCTAGGAGACAAAACTCCATAATTTCTTCTCTCAGTGCAAATGGGGGTGGGGTGAGGGGCCTGTCTCCCTGGCACCAGCCTCCTGGGAGTCCAGAGAGGACCTGGGGTGGGTAGGGTAGGGATGGGGTGATGGGGCAACAGGGCCACTGCGGAACCTGCCCTGCCCCCACCCGGACAGGGTCCACGTGGAGTACGGAGGATTTGGCTGCCACCACTGGGACCAGGCAGTTACCTGGGAACCGAGAGGAAGACCCACGTGAGGAGCCTGCCACCCTGTGGCCACCCCGTGAAGTTCCTGCCTGCCCTGCCCCAGCCCACCCTCTGCCCCCAGCCCCACCACTCACTGGGAGCCCGGGGACGCCGGCCCTCCTGGGGCAGAGCCATTGGGCATCGGAAGTGGCTCGAGGGCCAGGGCACTGTTGGGGGAGAGGGACGACATGGGGAGGTCAGTGCCCTCTACGTAACACCAGCTGCCCTGTGAGGCTGCACCATGCTTACCTCTGGCTTCGGGGGAGCCCCAAGGACTCTGGGCTCTTCACCCCCTCCGTGGTCTGGGGGTGCTGGTGGGCCCTGGGGGCCGGGACAGAGGTAGCAGGGTCTCTGGTTGCACTGTGGGGGGACCCGTGGGGTTACTGTCACTGACACCCTCCTGGGCAGGCTCATCCCTCAGCCCCCTGCTTGTGTAAGCAGGGAAGGAGTGCACGGCTCAGGGGCGTCCCTCACATCCGAAGACCCCTGGGACCCGCCCACCGGCAGGAGCAGCTCAAGGTTAGCGGGACACGAGCTCTGCACACTCCAGTCCCCTTCTGATCCTACTGGGCCTTCCCACCCCAGGGCTGAGTGCAGGACCCTGGGATCCAGGATCCTCTCTTGTGGCCATGTGTGGGCACAGGCACAGCCCTAGACCTTCAGCTTCCCGAAGCTCTGAGGCAGTGGCACACACCTGAGGGGAGGAGGGTCCTGCAAGGGCCACGTGGATTAGCTCCAGGGCAGGGACAGCCCAGGGACCAGGCTCTACCCGCCGCCCCAGATTCTCCCCTTCTTGGCCCCCTAGTGGCTGCTCCCTAGCCAGTTACCTGTCCAAGGAGCTGGGGGCGGAGTGCGTCCCTCTGAGGGTGGCCTGGAGGTCCCCAACACTGACCAAGGCCTGGCAGGGGGCTGTGCGGAGTAGAGTGGCCCAGAGATGTGAGACGCGGCGAGCTTAACACCAGCCTCGCTCCTCAGGACCAGGTGTGGACAAGGCCAGGGGACAGCTGTGTATGGGAGGGCTGAGGGTGAGGTGGGCAGGATGGGGAGTGGGTAGAGAGCGGCTCACCCGAGGGCTCCGCTACTTTGCTGCCGTCTGTGGCTTCCTGAGGTGCTGAGGAAGGGATGGGATCCTGAGACCTAGGAGGCAAGAGAAGGAGCCTAAGGTGCAGCCCCCCCGCCGCCCTGCAGCTGGGGTCGGCGCTGGAGCTTAAGGCAACGAGGCCCTGGGCACCCACCACTAGGCCTCACCTGAGCTGCAGGGTGCTGGGGGCTGCAGGGCCAGCTGGGCTCGGGGTAGGGAGGTCCAGGGGCCCACTGCGGGGCTCCTGTGGGGCAGGGGGCCCAGAGTGCAGTTCCTCCTCCCTGCAGGCTTGGGGGCCGGTCGGGGCATCCACAGGCACTGGGTCAAAGGTTGCTGTCCAGCTGGGGCCTGGAGAGGGAGAGCAGCACAGGGGTGAGCACAGAGGCAGACAGCCAGATGCACCTGACCACGCTCGCCCCGCGCATGCACCCACCCGGAGGCTGGGGGCCGGGGCTGGGATGACAGGTGGGCCCAGCCCTGCCACGGACCACCCGCCGGTCACCATCCTCGTCGTCCTCATCGTCCTCGTCGTCCTCGTCGTCCTCACTGTCTGTGCTGCCTCCGCTCCTGCCCCAGGGACACCTGTCAGTCAGCCACTGTGCTGGGCACCCTTCTGACCCCACCAAGGCCAGCCCCAGGCAAATGATGGGAAGGAATCAAAGGGATGGAGAGGAGGGGGCAGCAGGGAAGAGGCCCAGAGAAAGAGCCCATGTCCCATGGTGGTGGGAAGGCAGGTGGGAACTTGAGTGTCCTCTGGAAAGAGCGCGGCCAGCAGCACAGGGGCGGAAAAGTCCCGCCCAGCCCTCAGCAGGAACAGGGACACCTCCCACCCCCTGCACAGCTCTCACAGGGAAGGCTGACTCCGCACTCTTCCTCCATCCATTATAGCCTCGGAGGAGGGCAAAGTCCAGCAGCGCAGCTGCTCCAAACGTAACGGCTGAGTGTTGACTAACACGCAGACACCGTGTCCAATGGGGAACCGCTAAGCAAACGTGGATGCTGCTCCACGGTCACTGACTGCCGTGACCAGAAGGGGCTTGTCCGCACAGTGAAAACGAGCCAGACGCTTGGGTAGACAGACAGGGTAGAGGGAGCTTCCTGAACCTGGAAACCTCGGAGGGCATCTCCAGAACCCACAACCCATGTCACACTCAACAGGGAGACCCGATGTCCCCCCAGATCAGGGAAGTGATGTGGGGGCCTGCTCTTCCCACTTGGAAAGGAAGGAGCAAAACTATCTCTAACTGCAGAAAGGGTGATTTTGTATATAGAAACCTAAGGAGTCCTCTAAAACTGTTAGAAAAAGCAAGTTCTGCAAGAATGCAGGATACAAGATCAATGTGCGAGAGACTTTTATTTTTACACACTTATGACAACTTCAAAATGACTTTGAGAAAACAATCCCACTCAGGATTGTATCAAAAAGAATAAAACGCTTAGAAATAAAATTAACAAAAGCAGCATAAAACTTATACTCTGAAAACTACAAAACACTGTGAAAAGTAATGAACACCTAAATAAATGTAAAGACATCCCATGTTCATGGACTGGGAGACAAAATATTGTTAAAATAGCAACACTCCCTGAACTGCCCTATAGATTCAGGGCAATTCCTCTCAGAGTCCCAGCTGGCTTCTTTGTTGAAACTGACAAACTGATCCTAAAATTCACCTGGAATCTCAAGGAACCTGGAATGATCAACACAACTTAAAACAGAAGAACAAACTGGATGCTCACATTTCCAATTTCAGAACTCACTACGATGAAACAGTAATGAACCAGAAGACAGAGGCCAGAAATAAACACTTGGAAGTACAGTAGAAAGATTTTTGACAAAGGTGTCAAGACCATCCAGTGAGAGGGGAGTCTCTTCAACACGTGACGCTGGGACACTGGCATTCCCACACACAGAAGAATGAGGCTGGACCCTCCCACCTCACACCACATCTAAAAAACTAGCTCAAGCTGGATCAAAAACCTAAACGTTAAAAGCTGACATTGAAAACACAGGGATGCATCACAACCTTGGATTTGGCAATGACACCCGTAAGTGCAAATCAACTTGGCAGTCACACAATGACACACCAGCGGATGGCAAGTGACACACAACCACACCCACCCGAGGGATAGGCCTCACATGTAGGAAGAGGCAAAATCTATAGGGCAAAAAGTCAGGAGAGCGTCACCCTCAGAGGGCGGCCAGCAGAAGGCACGGGGGTACAAGGATGGTTCTGCTCCCTCCTCTGGGTGCTGGCAAAGGGATGTCCACGTGTCCGGACACTTAAGATCCGTCTACTTGTCTGTATGCTAGTCACCCGTCAATTTAAAAAGTTAAAACACTCTAACCCTCAAATC
Source organism: Delphinus delphis (assembly GCF_949987515.2). Lineage (NCBI taxonomy): Eukaryota > Metazoa > Chordata > Mammalia > Artiodactyla > Delphinidae > Delphinus > Delphinus delphis. The sequence goes on along the minus strand of NC_082702.1, from coordinate 3,333,093 downwards.
AGAAGCCACAGGGGTCAAGGTGCAGGCCCTGAGTTGGTATTCACATTGGCAAGTCTATGCCACCCAAATGCATTTAGTCAGTGATTCTGGGGCCAACCAGTAAGAGAAAAAATAATGTACTTCTTGTACAAAGAGCAGGTCACAGCTTACTGACCCGCATGCTGGGACTGTGAGGGACAATCATCGTGTCTCCTTTCACTGGAATTTGGGAAAGGAGCTGACAGGACACTTACTGCCCTTTTGGGAAGAACACCTGCCCGACAGCTACCGCAGGGGAGAGGAGAGTGGGGGTGGGGGCAGATAATGGTTCCTTCGCACCTGGACCAAGCTGTACCTGAAGGACCCACCTACCGTTCCAGCCTTGCACAAGCGGTTATCCTACTCCTTTTGTAACTGAACTTATCTGAATTGGGTTTTTATCACTCACAATTGAAAGCGCCCCAAATAACAGACACACTACCTTCTCCTTATTTTTCTCACTCACTCCAGCTGATGAAAACCATTTTACATGGGCCCTGTGGCCCTGCTGTGCTGGGGAGCCTCTAGGAGGGTACTCACCGCACACCCGGGGGCTGGCCCAGGCGGGCCCCCCTGGCCAGCTGGCCGCCCTGCCAGGCACCGTCCTCTCCATCAGACCCCCCTGAACCCTGGCCCTCTTCCTCGTCCTCCTCCTCATCATCGAACTGCTGGATCCGGTCCTTGTAGCATATCTCAAGCAGGTTGGCGTTAGGCTGCGGGGGCGGGGGGGGGGGGCGGTGGTGGTGAGGTGAGCTGACTGCCTGCAGCCCACCCCCACCAGCAGGGGTCGGGGGCAGCACTCACGTTGTCGTCGTCGGCATTGAGGGAGAAGGTGATGTTGGCCGTCTTGTCGAAAGGCGCACTGCGGGAGAAGCACAGGGGCACTGAGGGGAGGCTCGGGCCACTTCCCCCTCTCATCCCCTTGCTGGACGACCCTCGCTCTCCTCGGGCCCTGTACCAGCGAATGCACCTCCTCGCTAAAGCTGACCTATAACCCCATATCAACTCTGGCAGCACCCTCCCTCAGCGCAGATGTCTGCAGAGCGGAGTTAAGTGAGTCGCCCAAGCTGCACACCCCCAGCCGAGTGAGGTCCCACAAGGAGACGGGGTCAGGCCCCACCTAAGACTCCTGAACCTTGTTTCCTCTACCGTAAAATAAAGGACACAGAACCTAGCTGGAGAGGTTGTTTTTAGGGTCTGAGATCATATGCTGGGTGAGATTATTCGTTTTCTATGTACACACTTCCCACAGGAGACAGCTCACTGTTCACAGTGACTTTACTGGATGCAGCCTCACACGGGCCGCCCCACACAAAGCATCGCCCCAGCCCAAAGAGGGTCAGTCTGGGCCAAAAGAATCAGCCTTGGAGCTGAAACAAAAACGCTTCTGTGTGGGCCCCACTGCCAGCCCGAGGCAGGACCCGGATGGGGGCGAGTGATCCTAGGGATCACGGGGAGTGCAGTGCTCGTCATCTCCAACTTCCAGCCTTGCAGTGTCCACATCCACCCACACCCATCTCTGCTCAATTCTTTCTCTTTCAGAAGGCCTCACAGAAGTGCAATTCCTGGGTTAAGGAATTAAATCCATGCATTTTAAATACTGACACAAATTGTGGAAAGAGATTTGTCAATTTATACTCCTACCCGCAGACTGTGCAATTTTTCAACAGCCTCCTACTTGTTTTGTTTGCATCCTGCACCCCCTTTTATTCCTGGGGCACCAGTCCATCCTTCTCCTGTTCTGTGGAAAGAGCACTTTGTATCTATGCCGAGGTCCGGGCTCCACGCCATGTGGTAGGGATCCTCCCCAGGTTGTTATCTGTCTCTCTGATTCAGGAAGTACATTAACAATCTCTGAGTGCTGACTTGGCACAGCCATCGTCCAAGCACGTGACAAATGGACTCACAATCACCACCAGGGCAGGTATTCTCATCTCCTTCACAGAGAGGGAGCAGCCCGCACGCACAGCTGGTAGGCCCAGCAACCAGAGCCCTGCGAACAGCTAATTCAGCCCTGAGATGAAAGATACTCATCCATTTTCTGTTCCAGAATGCTTCACGGCTTTACTTTTCTCTCACGTTTAAAGCTTTTAACCTCACTGGGATTTATTTTGACGGAAGAAGCAACACAATTTCATCCCAAAAGGGCAGCCGGCTAAGCTGAGGCCATTCACCGAGTGTCACCACCCCCGCCAGGAGGGGTGGTGTCTTCCTTGGCCGGTGTCCTTCCTCTCCAGGGGGCCTCCCAGCACTGGGCGCTGTGCGGGACAGAGCAGCAGCAGACACGAACCTCACTTCTGAGTCCTACAGGGTCTCTGTCTCGCTGTGGGCCCGAGAGACCACAGCTGACCCTCCCACAGTAACTGGTGAGTGCCCTGGGGTGAGTGACAGCACTGCGTCCTGGCTGCAGATGGGATCCTGAGCCCTGAGCAGAGGGTCGTCATGGCACATAACTAGGCAACACCTGAGAGGGCCCGGCATGCTGCCTGTGATGAAACAGACCAGGCCAGGGCCCTGGTCCCCACATGCAGCCCTTAAGGGGCCAGCCGGGCCTTTCTGTCACTACCCAGCTCAGGAACACCCCCACGGCACGCCCTTCGGTGACCGTTCCACTTTTTCTTGGGTGTCATGGACTCATCTTCTACTCTGACAGCACTGGCTGCGCCGGTCACTGAGCACGTCCCCCAGGAGCCTGCATGGCCCCCAGGGTCCAGTGTGAGTCCACAGGCGGTGGCTCCGCTCCCACCCCGACACAGTCTCCCCTTCAGATTCTCGCTGCCTGACCTTCCTTTCACTATCTACCCATTGCTGTCGTAAGGCTGCTCGTGAAATTGACAAAACACTAAAACTTTTAATTTTTTCTCTGTCAGCAAAAAACTTGGACAATAAAGAACGTAGTTCACGAGCGCAAGGCCAGAAGCGACTGCTGTCAGTGTTACCGTACAAACACAAATAATCAGACCTGGTCATTGAAAACCATCTCTCACGAGGCTCTGAGGCCTCCACGGGGGGAGGTAGGCCAGCTCTGAGTCTGCGAGTGTCTGTCCCACAAGCTCTGCAGCCCAGCTCTGCACAGCCAGCCCCCGTGTCCCAGGACGCCCACGCCTCCTGCCTGGTCCTCAAGAGGCGGGAAGAGGGCCCGAGGCCAGCTGCTCTCCAGGCTGAGCCCTAGCCTAGTGGGGCTAGGCGGGCAGTGGGGACACTAGGAGGATGCGGGGAGGACGGCAGGAGGAGCACGCTGCGGCAGCGCGTGCTGACTCGCCACCTCACGTCCCTCGTGTCACGCGGCCGGCGGGCCCCGCCTGCCCCAGCCTTGCATGGGCCACACTCACTTTACGCTCTCCTCCTGCTCCCCGAACTCCTCGTCATTGAAGCCAAAGTGGTCGATGAAGGCTGAGGTCATGCGCTGCATCTGGAAGTCCATGAAGGCCTGCCAGGGTGCAGGGGGCAGTCAGTGCCCGGCGTCCAGAACAGCCTCCCCGCCCCGCCCCCCCCACCGCCCCCACCTGCTGCAGCACTGCCTCCTCTGGGAAGTTGAACTCCTTGAGCCTGTCGTCCTCGTCGTCACTGGAGGAGTGCAGGTGGTGGGTGTTCACCTGGGCAGCGGGGGTGGGGTAGGGCAGGGGTCAGGGCCTGCGGAGCCCCCAGAGAGGACGCGCGCGAGCTGGGGCTGTGGGGAGGGGTGTCCAGGCTGGACCAGAAGGAGGAGCACCGGTGAGGGCCGACGTGGGCGCGCCTGGGTGCAGGGGCCTCACCAGGTCCACGGTGTTCTTCTTGTTGGTCTCCGCCAGGGGTCCCGACACGAACACCTCCCACCGCTCCCGCTGGTCCTCTGGCAGCTCTGCTGGGGGAAGGGGGGTGTGAGGACACAAGGCCCCGGGCGCCCAGCCTCCTCCCGCCCCCGGGCCAGCCCCAGCCCTCACCCTTCAGCAGCTGCCCCAGCTGCTCGGCGTTGGGCCCCTTCTCCGAGTTCTGCGCCAGGGCGTTGGCCACCCTTGTCAAGTGGCCCATGTAGCCTTTCCGAGGGCCCCCTGCGGACCTGGGCGAGAGGGGCCGCGGCTGGACACAGACCCGCCCCGCCCGCCCAGCCCTGCCCTCCCCAGGGAAGGCCCTGACGCTCGCTCGCTCACTGCACACGGTCGTTCTCCTCCCAGGAGGTCAGGATGCGCTCCACCAGGCGGCACTGCTGCAGCAGCTGCGGGGGAGCAGCGAGGGGCTGGCGTGGGGTGGGACCACGGCTGGGCCCTGCTACCCCAGCCCACTTCCAAGCCCCTGGTCTGCCTACAAGGAGCGTGCAGCAAGTGTGCACACGCACGCTCCTCCTCTGCTCACCCAGAAATGCCCCCTGCCTGTGTGACGCCCGCTCAGCCCACCCAGCAAACCCCAGAGCCACTCCACCTGTCTCCAACTCCTGCTTGTCCACACCCCCAGTGCCCCACTGGTCAGCTCCTCCCTAGGCCCCGGGCTACAACCAGAAAGGCATCTCCACTAGCGTGGTGGCCATCACCCTGGGAGGACCCTTCCTAGTCCCCCACGACACCCACTGTCCCCCAAGGTCGCCACTCCACTCATCCCCACCCCCACACGTCACCCTCTACTTTCCAAGACTCTCGACCTAAGGAAGAGGCTGAGCTCCCAGTCCCTGGCACATGAATGGCCTGGCAGCACCCAACAGGCGAGGGGAAGGTGTGGGGCAGAGCCCACCCCCAGAGATCAAAGGGGGACCTGGGAGCCCCACTCACGTGTTTCACGACAGGGTTCTGGGCGGGTGTGTCAGAGCTGCTGTTGGAAGGAGGCCCAGAGCTCAGCATCGTGCTCACACACACCTCCACTTGGGCGTGCAAGAAATTGTTGAACACATAGTGGAAGAAGAGGTCCTGGGGGTGAGGGGCACAGGCTGGCTCAAGCGGCCCCCACCCAGTCCCCATCCTCCCCACCCAACCATCCCTCCACACAGTGCCCCCTCCGCCTCCTGCCCTTTGTCCCCTGTACCAGAAGGGTGTTGGGCACGTCCAGTGCCAGGAGCTCCTGGGTCAGGGCCGCATCGCTGGCACTCAGGGCGCTGGCCAGCAGCTTGACCACGTGCAACCGTGTGTTGCCCAGCGGTGGGGCCAGGGTGCCCCATGTCGTGCGCAGCGGCTCCAGCTGCAGGCACAGGAGAAGCTCAGTTCCTGCCCCAGCACTGCCCTGACGGCGGGGCGCCCGTGTTGCCACCCCCTCCCCCACGCACCCTACCCACCTCAGGCGGCTCTAGCAGGAGTTGGTGGAAGCGGCTGAGCCGTGGGCGCAGGGCATGCAGGGTCCCCACGCTGGACACGGCGTTGTCCAGGGTTGCCTGGGCCAGAAGCTCCAGCTGCCCATCCACGCTGCTGAAGAAGTTGTTCACAGTCACAGACTCAGACCTGCAGAGGGACGGCAGAGGGCAGAGTGAACCGCCCAGACAGCCTGTGCACATGCATGTGTGTGCACACGTCTGCACGTGTGGGCCACACCTGGGAGGGAGTGAGAAGCTGCTGCCCTTGGGAGCCCGGGATCCTGGGGGCAGTGACCCGCCCCAGCAGCCCGGATCCTAAAGACCAGCTCGAAGCTACAGGCGGTCTACTCACCCTGTTTCCTCGTCTGCCAGAAGGGAACAAGAGGACTCCCCTCCGGAACCCTAGTGACCCCCACCCCGGAACTGAAGGGTGGGGCTCCGAGGGGTCACCTGGGGAGGGAGGCCAGCCTCTCACCTGGGCCTCCTGGGCTCCAGCAGCGTCAGTAGCACCTGGATTCCACTCACGATGACGGACTGGCTCTGCTCCCCCTCCAACATGTTGCTCAGAAGCTGCTCGATCGTCTCCTGCCTGGGGCGGGGGTGGCAAGCGTCAGGGAGGAGGGCCCCCAGATGGCTCCCCCTTCCCTCTGGACTGGGCACCACCTGCAAACCCACTTCTCCAGGGTGGCCAACAGCTGGTCAGGCTCCGGGCTGTCCTGCACTTGGATCATCTGCTCCCGGCTCAGGCGGATGATGTCGCACAGGGACTGGGATGCGTTGGAATGTTGCTGGGGGAGGGGGGAGACAGAGATGACACTCCGGCCCCGCCCTGGTGTCAGGAAGCCCCACAAGCTGAAGACTGGGCACCCGCCCCTGAGGACAGAGGGTCACACAGACCTTGGGACACAAATGCCGAGGGAGAGAACAAAAGCACCAAACACTGGGAAGGCAGAGACGACAGAGAGAAAGGGAAACCAAAGCCGACTTCCTGGAAAAGGAGACACCCCACACAGACACCACACTACGCACAGTAGCTACAGAGGAGAACAACTTGGGCGTCCACTACCTGGTGAACAGATAAGCAACTGTGGTCTATCCACAAACTGAAACGTTCTTTGGCCTTAGAAAAGGATGAAGCGCTGACACACACTACAACGTGGATGAACACAGACAACTTGGCACTAAGGCAAAGAGGCCAGTCACAGAAGACCCTGCATCATGCAATCCGAAACGTCCAGAACAGGCAAACCCAGAGACAGAAAGCAAACTGGGTTGGTGGGGGCCCAGCAACCACGAGGGAAATGGGGAGCGGCAGCTAATGGGTACAGGATTTCCTCCGTGGAGTGATGAAAAATACTCTAAAGTCAACATGGCAAGGGCTGCACAACCCAGTGAATATACTAAAAGCCACTGAATCCTATATTTTAAATGGGTGAGTTAAACTTTATGTAATAAAGTTTATGTAATAAAGTTGTTGCAAGATAAAAAAAGAAAACCATAAGCAGAGCTCTGAGTCTAACCCAACAGGTGCTTCCAGGGCCCACCCACACAGACCCCCGGCCCACGCAGACCAACCAGGCCAGGGCCACACTTCAGAGCCCCTCACAGATGCCCTGCCACCTGGCTCATGGCAGATACCCTTAGTCCCTCTGCCACAAAGGCCTGGACAGTCAACACTCTCCCAGGCCAGGCACTGGCTGAGTGCCTGGTGCTGACTATCTGCGCCTGTGGACCTCTGCCTACAAGCCAGTGGGCCGGGCGGACAGACTCAGGGCTCCTGGGTGGCTTCTTTGAAGGACAGGCAGAGCTGATCCAGGCACAAGAGACAGGAAGAGCCACCAGGCCACAGAGCCAGCAACAGAGGGGAGGAGGAGAGGGGCCCCTGAGAAGGGCAGCAGTGAGGGGCCAGGGCCAAAGGATCCCCTTCAGAGCCCTGACCACTCAAGGGATGATGGGCCAAGTTCCTGAGAAACGTTCCATGTGTGTACACCCGTTTTCTGTTCTCAGCAGGAGCCCCCCGCTCAAATACACACAGTTCCAAATGCTTCCTTTTCTCATCAACTCGTTTAAGAAGGGAGTGGAGGGACAAGTTGGTGTGGGGCGGAGGCTGGAAACATCAGGTGGGCGGGCTGCACTCACATTGTCGTCCTTCGATGGGTGGATCTGCTCGATGAGCCGCTGGACAATCTTCTCCTCATTGAGCCACTGGGGGCGAGAAGGTGGAGCTCTGCTCACTGACCCCGCTCCTGCCGCCCGCCCCTGCCCAGCTGCCCCGCTGCAGCCCCTCAGCACTCACATTGACCACGTCCTGCCTCAGCTGCGGCCGCTCCACGCAGGTGAGGAGGCGCAGCAGGAGGTCCATGATGGCCGAGGTGCCGATGTGCTGCAGCAGCAGGTCCACAAAATCGTCCTTCTTCCGCAGGAAGGACACGAGCTGGGGACACAGGGACTGGCACGTCAGCGCAGGACCCGGCCCCACGCCCACCCGCCCACCCTCCTCGGGGCCCCAGGCACCTGGTCCGTCTTGCGGTTGATGAGGACGCCCATGACCTTGCTGAAGAAGCTGGCCAGCAGCGGGTTGAGTTTGCCGCTGCTCTGCAGGAAGCCGTAAAGCCGGTGCAGGAGGGACTCGTCCGCACCCAGTGCGTCGTTGATCTGGGGCACGTCCGACGTCAGGATCTCACAGGCCACACTGGGGTACCTGACACACCCAGAAAGGGCCGGGGAGGGCACGGTGGGGGCGGAGGCCAAACCACCCCGCCTCCCAGTCGCAGCCCATTCATGCTCCCCACCCCCCAAGGCAGCATCCAGCCTCCCGAGCCTGGACCTGACCCCCTATCAACACCTGTCCCTCTAGTCCCTCTACCCCCAACCCTCCAGTCTGACCCAGGCCCAGCCCCGATGACCCTTCTAAAATCCAACCTCATCCCCTCACCTCCTTGTACAGACAGGGAGAGGACTGCCCCACCCAGTTTGCCACCCAGGGCCCTGGGGGACCACAACCTTCTCCAGCTCTGCCCCATAAACTATAAGGCCTCTGGGAAGCGGGTTCCTTGAGGCACGGCAGGGACCCCAGGGGCAGCTCGGCACAGGTGTCAGAATGAAGGCTCCCTGCTACTATGAGCAAAAGCCCAGTCCACGGGGCCACTGGACACACTCAAGGGGGTACAGAGGCCGGGCGAACAAAGCAAAGAAGGGAGAAGACACACGTGGGGGCAGGTAAGTGACAGATGAACACTGGGGGACACAGGGGACACTCTGCTGGCCCCCCAGAGGTCCCCACTGTGCACCAGACCCCAAAGCAGCTGGCAGCACCTCACAGACCCCCACTTCACAAAGGGCAAAGTGAGGAGAAGCAGTCACCCACTCCCCATGTGGCTCAAGACCTCCGGGGACAGAAGATGCAGAGCTCGTAAGGACCACCTGTGTGTCTATAGTGTGAGGGGCCAGGGAGAGGGCGACACCAGGGAACCAAGAGGATTGTCCAGGACAGACTGAGCAGGGCTCAAGAAGGGCAGCAAAGGGACTTCTCTGGTGGTGCAGTGGTTAAGAATCCGCCTGCCAATGCAGGGGACACGGGTTTGAGCCCTGGTCTGGGAAGATCCCACATGCCGCGGAGTAACTAAGCCCATGCTTAGTTACAGAGGCAACAAGAGAAGCCGCTGCAACGAAGAGTAGCACCTGCACCCGCTCGCCGCAACTAGAGAAAGCCCGCACACAGCTATGAAGACCCAACACAGCCAAAAATAAATAAATAAATAAAAAAGAAGGGCAGCAGAGACCAGGGCAGACAGAAGCCTCCCGTCATGGAGACGATTCCTACTGACCCTCAACAGGGCCCTGTCCTCTTCGCCCACCCTCTCTGGCACACCCGAGGGCCCTATGGTGGGAGGGAAGGGCAGAAGAGCATGGGGGAGGGGGCACAGGCACACCCTTAGCACCTGGCGTCACACTGGGCACTGGGGACGTGGGGGGTGAGGGGGCAGGCCTCACGCTGCCCATCCTCCAAAAAGGGAACAAAAATCCAACTGAATAAACCATGGAAATAAAGTGGGGGTGGGGTGCGGGCCAATGAAACACACTGCCCAAACACAGCACCCCTAACAGCTGGGGAAGGGTCCTCGGGTTCGTTCTGCCCATCCCTCCGTCTGGGAAGTCCCGTAACAAAAGCGGGAGTCAACAATGTCCACAGCAAGTCGGGGTGTCCCACTGTGGGGGACCGACAGGGCGGGGCTCACTTGTAGCGCAGCCGCTCCTCGCCGCTGGCCGGCGGCTCCTGGGTGACCCAGGCCACCATGGCCTGCAGGTGTGGCGGCTGCAGCAGGAAGTCCAGCAGCTTTCGGTTGACGACCTTGCATTCCTGCAGCACGTCCTCCTCGTCCAGCAGCTCGGGCAGGCTCAGGTCCTCCCGCTCCAGCAGCGTGTCGAGGTGCGAGCTTGTGTGCAGGTCAAACTTCCAAAACATGGCGCCCTGCGGGCAGGGGCTGTCACACGTGGGGTCCGACCCCGCCCGCTTCCCTCCACCTCCCAGCCTACGAGGACCACCCTATGGGCGACTGTCCTGTCCGCTGCCGAGCCCCCAGGCCTGGGGAAGACCCCCGGGTGCGACCACACACAGGCCCCGTGGAAAACAGCCCCGACGCTGTGCACGGAGCTACCATGATCCTGTCCCCCGCAGGGCCTGTGTCCACTGTCCCCACATCTAGGCTGGAACTGTGCTCATCCTGGAACCTCTGGCATCAGACTCGCTTCAATCTGCATTGCCGAACAAATTAAAATGCCCCATGACAGCCAGCACGGTTGCCATCCAGCCCAGCAATCTCTGTGCTGTGTGCAGGGTGTGGGGTAGGGGCAGAGAGAGGAAGGTCTGCGACGTCTCCAGGCTGTGGCCGCTGCCTGGACACTACACACACACACACCCCAAGCCCCCGTACCCAGTGCCATGACAGGAAGAGGAAAAGTTTGAGGGGAGGGGGTGGCAGCTCCCAGAACAGCCGCTGCCCAGGGCCAAAAGGAACCAGGACAGGGAACCACCTTAGCAGGAAGGACGGAAAGCCAGCGCCCAGCACTGGAGGATGGCAGCTCACTGGCCAGCACTGGAGACCCTGTACGCCTGGCTGTGGCCCACCCCACCCGGCATTGGCCTTAGGGCCATCTCGGGTGCAGCACTGACCAGGTGCCAGGCGGGTCCAAGCCCTCGACCAGCAGGGATTTGGCTGCTCCTCTGAAGATTTCTATAGGCTCCCAGCGTCGACCACCGGGTAGAGACCCGCCCTGAGCTGGCCGCCAGTTCCCAGGTCACTTGCTGCCCACTCAGGTTCCCTATGCACCGGGTGCTGTGCCTATGGCCCTCGGGAGGGGCTGTGGTCACCCCACTGTACGGGCAACCACACCCGGGTAAGCTGGGCTCCCCGAGCACCGTGCAGGCGCTGACCAGAGCTCACACACGTCAGCCACCTCGTGGAGACCACCTGAAGCAGAGACCACTGAAGACAGACCCAGAGACCAGGATGCCCCTCCCGGAACCTCCCAGATGCACACGCCAGTCCCTCTCCTACAAAGCCCTCCCTCGCCGTTTCTGGCCCACACCATCCCAACCATGGAGAGCATGCCTGCCAGACGGGGCACCAGCCCAGGGGAGAAAGACGCTCGACTCGGGAAGCAGCTGGGGCTGAAAGCGGGGCAGAGCTGGGTGGCACGTGTGGCCGCGGGCAGGCGACTGGCCTTCTGCCCCTCGGTTCCTTCAAGACGCCACCAGCATCCAGCTCTCCCTTCCAGCCTCCTCAGGAGCCTCACTTATCTCCTCCCAGCCCTCAGGGTGACTTCTCAGTGACTGGGAACAAGTGGCTCTAAATCTGCAATCCCTGCCGGGACTCATGTCAGTTCCTAAGCCCTGGCCACCTACGGCTGAAGGTGGAGTGGACGAGCCATGACCTCGGGAGACAGCAGCAGACACCGACCCCAGACAGTGGGTGGACAAAGGGGGCACTTGAGGGCCCCCAGTCCCACAGGCCTCATGGGTCCTGTCCGACAGCATGCCGGGACCGCCCCCTTAGCCCTGCACCCCACCCCACTCAGGACGCTTTTCTGAAACACAAACGTGAGCACCTCATGCTTGCTCCCCCCAGGAGACCCTGAGGTGGCTCCCCTGTCTCCGCACGAAGACCCCGAGGGCCCCTGACCATCTCCTGGCGCTCCCCACCCAGGACCTCCTGCTCTTCAGCACTCACCGTCCCAGTCCTGTCTGAGTATGTGCACCAGGCTTTTCACACCTGCCACCCCCTTGGCCGACCCACCTCCATGTGTGTGCCGAGCCCAGGCCACGTCCCCTGGTACCACCCTTCCCCGAGCAAGCTCTAGCCTGGCTGCTCACATGTCGCCCCGCGACTGCCCTTTCAGGGCGCATCTCCTTCAGAGCCTGCAGCCCCCTGAGAAGCCTCTTGTGTGACGTCACTGCCTCCAGCCCTAGGCCTCTGGTTCTGCGGGAATGGGGGCATACTGCAGACAACACGCCAGACACATGAAGTGGACAAACCATGTTAGCTGCACCCCTGACACCGTTCCCAGGCCCACACAGCCATTATCTCAATCCACCCTCACAATCGCCCCCAAGGAAAGAACCGATGGCCCCATTTTACAGCTGAGGAAACTGAAGTACACCGAGGTCTGGGGGCTGGTGAACTGTGGAGATGGCACCCAAACCCCAGGAGGTAATTTCTCAGGGTGCAGGGCCTCATCTCATTAACTGGTGCCCAGCCACTGCCAATGAACACTCATAAATAAGTGAGTGAGCTCAGGCCCGAGGTGGCTGCCAGCACTGGCTCTGCCCTGGCTACGGCCTTCCCTAACCTGGCTCTCACCAGCTGACACCCTCAAGGAGCTGAAGGCCAGCTCTTTCCTGGTCCCTGCGGGGCTTAGCGAAACGCTCAGCCTCGAGTCTAGCACTTACTCAGTGGACATCTCTGAGTTCAGGGAGGAAGGCTGGGCCAGATCCCTCACAGCCTGTACAGCCCTTATGCTGAATGTGCCCTGATAGGATGGTGGACAACGCAGAGAGAACCTTCCTTGCTGGGCTGCTGTGAGCACCCTGGACAGCACCTAGCACGGTACCTGGCATGCAATATGTGCTCAGAAACCCTGCTCCTGAGGCAGGAAGCTGACATACCTGTCAGGGAATCAGTAAAGGGACCCGCTCCCACCCTGTCTCCCCCAGCTGCCACCCTCAGAGGCTCCCAATAAACCAGTCACAGGTCGGGTGGGGTGGGGTAGGGGTGACCACCAGGGCAGGCACGCTGGGGATGGGAGGAAGGAGAGTGGGCTGAACCCGGTGCCGAACGTGGGTCCCTGTGTCGGAGTGAGGACCACTGCTCCAAAAGGAAATCAAGGCAGCACCCCCCGCTCTGCAAGTGCTCAGAGACCTGCCTTTGCACGAGGGCAATTCCCCGCTTCTGCCCAGTTCCCAGACCTCTGAGGGACTCTTCCACCATCCTCTTCACTTCAAGACACAGCCGGGCCTGAATGGGTTTCCTGAGCTAGGTGGACCTGGGACCAGAATCACTTCAAGGGGCAGCCACTGCTGGGCCCAAGGGACAAGGAGCTCGCCATGGCGAGAACACCACCTCTTTCTACATCACAGACTTGTGCGGCGATAAGGAGACCAGAGAGGTCAAAAGGCCACCCAGGTGGCATGAACAAAGCCAATCACCAAAGACTACATCGTATATTTCCATTTACATGAAACATCCAGAAAAGGCAAATCCATAGAGACAGAAAGCTGATTAGTGGTTTTCAGGAGATGGTGGACATGGGGGGGTGGGGGGAAGAACTGCTAGCGGGTATGGGGTTTCCTTTTGGGGAAACGATGTTCTCAAAAAAAAAGTTCTAAAACCAATTGTATACAGCTTTATTTGTCAACGATACCTCAGTTTAAAAAATCCATTGTAGGACTTCCTTAGTGGCACAGTGGTTAAGAATCCACCTGCCAATGCAGGGGACATGGGTTTCAGCCCTGGTCCAGGAAGATCCCACATGCCGCAGAGCAACTAAGCCCGTGCGCCACAACTACTGAAGCCCACGCGCTCTAGGGCCTGTGTGCCGCAACTACTGAGCCCATGCTCCACAACAAGAGAAGCCACCGCAGTGAGAAGCCTGCACACTGCAACGAAGAGCAGCCCCCGCTCGCCACAACTAGAGAAAGCCCGCACGCAGCAATGAAGACCCAACGCAGCCAAAAAAAAAAAAAAAGAAATAACTGGTTAAGCCACAAAATGTCTGGATTAGGATATACTGTCAAAATGGAAAGGAATAAAAAAGTCTATAAGAGTCATTAAAATTTGAAAAAAAAATCCATTGTGGTGACTGATGATTACATAACTCTGAATAGACCAGAAACTGTTTAATTGTGCACTTTAAATGAATAAGTCACATATGGTGTATGAATTACATCTCAACCAAACCAGTTATCAAAAACAAACAAAACCAAAGCTGCCTGAGGCTGCTGTGACAGGGCCAGGCCTTGGCCTTGCTCTGCATCCAAGACACCCCGAACTGACAAGCCACCAGGGCAGAGCCGAGGCTGAGGCGTGAAGGCTCCACCTCGGGAGCACACCCAGGTCCCCCCTCACTGCCAAGGCTGTCCCTGAGCTAAGCAGGCCCCACAGAGCTGGGGGACAGGGCCCTGCAACCCCTTCAGAGAACCTGTGCACCTGCATGGCACTGTATCTCTAATCAAGACGACTAGGTACAGCACTGTTATTATTCCAATTTGATAGCTGAGGAGATGGGGACCCGCAGGGGTCCAGCCACAGCAGAACCGGGACTCAGTGCCCTCTCCAGAGCACAGGAGGAAATTCTCAAGGCTGAGGCACGCCCACACACTTCCAAAGCATCTGGAGACGCGGCACAGGCTACGCTCCTCCCACCCCACCCCTCCCACCTGCTTCGGACAGCAGGTAGGACTTCCCTCCCAAAGCTGGCTTGCCAGAGAACGGAGAATGGAGAGCGGGTGCGGTGCGGAGGGCTGGGGGGTGTGGACTCCAGTGGCCTCAGAAACCAGGTGGCCCCTTAACTCTCAGAACCTCAGGTCCCTCCTCTGAAAATCAGAGAAGGCTGCAAAGATCAGATGCAGTCGAGTGGTAGTCAGAGTCCTACAAACATCAGGTCTCAAGCTCTACGCAGAACAGAGATGCAGATACAGGAGAAGTGGAAATAAGAAAACAGAGAAAAACACTTTCCCCCGCCACAAACTCTCAATTCACTCTAGCCTCAAGTCCTGACAGTCAATCCCACCTTCCACTTAATGGAACTTCCTGGAAGCCCTGGGAACTGGACAGGAGAGGTGGGTTTCATTCTTACTCTCTAAGGGGGTGAATATGGGCAGGCACTTGGCATCCAAATGCCTTGTTTCCTCATCTGTGAAATGGGGGCACAGCCATCAGGAAGGGCCATTTTATGAGAACAGCAGGGTCAGGCCAGTGGTCCTGATACAGCAGGTGCTCAGCAGGTGTTGGCCTTTCCTATCTGTCCCTGAGGCCAGGCTAGAGCCTGGACACTTCTGAGCAGGAGGGAAGGAACAGCCACTACCCAGGGTGACGGCGCTAAAAACAGAAGACCTGAGGAAATGCCCCATTTGCCTGAGTGCCCGAGGTCACTCAAATGCTCTGGTGGGCGCCATACACCCCGCCACCCCCACTCGTTGCAACTTTTAGTGAACTTCAAGAAAACGGAAGTGACTACCTACTGGTTTTTAGCGACCGTTTGAAAACCATGACTCTGGCTGCAAACGGAAGAAGGGGAAACTGTAAATGAGACAGGAAGCCATTAAAAACGAAAACTACCTCTCTCTCTGCCAGCTCTGCACCATCGCCCCAGGTTTCCTGCTTTGCTGCGTTGTTCTCAGGCCTCCGACACCAGCTGCCCCTCTCAGGAGCCTGCCAGCCCCTGGCCCTGCCTGGGCTCAGACAGGGCCCGACTACAGCTCCCACAGAGCGTCCCCACTGCCGCTGCTGCCACTGTCCGTCCAAACACAGCCCCGCCTGCAAGGGAGCCCGTGGGCTGATCCTTTATCTGCCACCCCTTTCTCGCCTGCCCTGGCCCTGAAGCACCCGGAAGTGGAGGTCAAGTGTGAAGAGGCCTCTGGGAGGGCCTTGGGGAGGCCACCTGAGATGCCCAGAGACTCCAACATTGGGAGAAGCCAGCTCAGGCCTGCTGCCGCTGCTGCCCTCAGCCACCACAGGCCAACAGGCCCCTAAAGAGACAGTAGCCAGGCAAGCCGCAGGAGGGGAGAACCTGCTGCTGGTTGGCCAGCCCCCAGCCCCTTGCAGGGCCCAGCAGGTCAGAGGACAGCAAGACCACCACCCTCTAACTGCCCCCCGTCCGTCAGCTCTCAGCCAAATCTGAAATGTAATGGGGGTGGGGGACTTCCAATTCCAGGAAGGGGACAATGGACAACAGCAGGACCCAACACAGACCCGGCAAGGTAAGTGGCGGGACATCCATTTGGAAGTAGGGGCCGCAGAAGCCAGAGGAGAGGGACCTGGCCAAGGCCACACGGGACGATGGGCTGGAACTTTCCTGTGGCTCATCCTTCCCATGGGGGGCTGGGGGAGTGGGGAGGCAGCAGTTAGGGGCAACACCTCCCACCACTCTGGCCCTAGACCACACCTGCCCAGGGGAGGTGGCAGCTCTGGTCCAATCCCAGAGGACGGAACAATTAGGAAACAGAAGAGAATGGGATACCCGGCCAAGGACTGAGGAGGGGCCCGAAAGCTCCCATTCAGTGCCATCTCCTGGATGGGTTCAAAGGGGAAAAGAGCAACGAATAGATTTTGAAATAGCTCTTGGAAATCAGAGGGCAGGAGTGAGTGTTATAGGGTGATCCAAAGTCAGAAAGGCCTGAGTTCCAATCTGCCTCTCCAAATTCCAATCTCTGGGGCCTTAGACCAGACCTCACTCCACTAAGCCTCAGTCTCCTCCCTGAGAGACACCTCGCGGCCACTGTAAGATGGCCCTTCCCATGGGAAGATCCACAAAACCAGTGTTCGGGGGAAACCATGGTGCAGCCTGCAAAGGAAGGTGTGTCCCCACCCCCCAGGTACTGAGCCTGCCCAAGCTCCCTTTCGGAGCCCGGCAATGCGGGGAAGGCTTCTGGTTTCCACCAGGGCGTCCAGGCCTCTCTCACCTCATCTCTTGCTGCAACCCGCATGGCGCTCAACACTCCCGCCACACCTGACTGCTCGGCTGCTCCCTCTGCCTTCCCTCCAGCTCTCTGGGCCTGACTAGCTAGCTCCTCGTGGGTCCTTCAGGCTTCAGCACAGACACCACTTCCCCCAGGAAGCCTCCCCTGACTGCGTTAGAGGCCTTCTCCACACTTGCACAGCTCCCGTGGTCACACTACGATGGCATCCAAGAGCTCTGCGACAGAACTTGCCTATTCGGTCGCCTGCCTCCCGCAGCAAGATGCCAGTTTCCCGGGACCTAGCATAAGGCCAAGCTAGAGATACTTCTCTTCTTTAATTTATTTTATTGAAGCCTAGTTGATTTACAATGTTGTATTAATTTCTGCCGTACGGCAAAGTGACTCAGTTATACATACATACACATTCTACTTCATATTCTTTCCCATTATGGTTTATCCCAGGATACTGAATATAGTTCCCTGTGTTATACAATAGGGCCTTGTTGTTTCTGAGATACTTCTTGAACTGATGAAAACTGGAGTCCAGAGGGAAAAGGTGACCTGCTATGGTCACCTGGCCATGGATCCTGAAAAAACACTGGGTGGGTGGGTGGGTTGGGGGGAGACCAGCAGATTCTCCTTTACTGGAAAGAACAGTAGGTATCCCAACAAAACTAACTACTAAAAACACAAAAGTAAATGAAAGTACACAACTCAGAACATACAGCCGCTCACAGTAGCAAGAAAGCAAATAAGCCACAAGGATACAACACCCAAGCAAGAAAGCAGTTTCTCCACTGCAGCACTACTGACAGCTGGGCTGGAAAACACCGTGTTGTGGGGGGCTGTCTTCTGCACTGGAGGGGGTCGAGCAGCATCCCTGGCCTCCACCCACTAGATGCCAGTAGCATCCCCTGAGCTGTAACAACTAAAAATGTCTCCCACCATTAGTAAACGTCCCCTGGGGGATACCATCGCTCCCCACCCCCGAGTTGAGAACCACTGCAATGGATAATCCCAAACTAAATAATAACCCTAAAAGCTCCCCATCCTGGTGCACTTCCTGTGCCTTGCTTTCTGCTACAGGCTTCTACAAACAGCACGCTGAATCCCCAGAACCACCCTATGAGGACAGCACTGACGTCAGTGCCACTCTACACCCCACTGAAGTTTCTTCTTTACAATTCTGAAGCCCGTCCCACACCTGACAACACATCTTCCTTTCCAGAAACATCCTGCCTTTCAGGCTGGTGTTACCGGTAACAACTGTGTCCTCGGCACTGACGTACAGGTATGTAAAACATCCAGCAAGGAAGACCCTAACCGGGTCACGTTCAAGGGCCTGGACAAGCAGCCTGACCAAGGTATTCCGCCCGCGCGCCCAGCACATCTGCACCGCAGGTGCGCAGACTACTCCTGGGTTCCCACCTTCACACATCTGCACGTGCTGTTCCTTCCACCCAGAAGGCCCTTCTTCCCACTTTCCATCTGTCAACTCCTACTCACCCTTCCTAGATTGAAAAAGCCACCCGCTGAGCCAGTCTCACCAGTCCCTCTGCTCTGTGGCCTCCACAACACCCTGAGTTATCTCTGTCACTACGCCAGCAACGGTGACTGTCCGGCTCTGCCTTTGTTTCCCCCGGGGCAGGGCCTGGGCTGCTCCCTCCCTCCCTCTGTGCCCTCAGCCGGCCTCACCTCACAGAAAGGGGACGGAGTGGTGGCTGCTCCACAGAAGCCTGGCTCCCTGCCCTCCTCACAGCCCGACACAGCAGGGCGCGGAGCCACGGCCAGGGTGAAAGCCTGACTACTCTAGTGTCCTGAGCCCAGGGTGAGAGGCAGAGCCCAGAGTCTACGAAGCAGGCATGGAAGGCGCGGGTGAGGCAGAGAGAAGAAGGGCAAGGGGTGTCCTGGGGAAGGGTCCGCGGGGGAGTGGGCCAGAGGGGAAGGGAGTGGGGCTGGAAGCCCAGGGGCTTAGGGGGGTCAGAGGGGGAAGACACTAAAAACTACAGGGGGCACCCGTGGAATCACAGGAGGTGAGGAGGGGGGAGGCAGGACACGAGGTGAGGGAGGGGAAGGTGGAAAAGAGACACTGAGGCAGGAGAATGGGCCTGAGAGGGGAAGGAAGGGTGGTCTGGAGGAGGAGAGACTAGGAGACTTGGGGGGCTGAGGGGGAGAGACAGGAGACTAGGGGGGCTGAGGGGGAGAGACAGGAGACTGGGGGGGCTGAGGGGGAGAGACAGGAGACTTGGGGGGCTGAGAGGGAGAGACTAGGAGACTTGGGGGCTGAGGGGGAGAGAGACTAGGAGACTGGGGGGCTGAAGGGGAGAGAGACAGGAGACTTGGGGGGCTGAGGGGGAGAGACAGGAGACTAGGGGGCCTCAGGGGGAGAGAGACAGGAGACTAGGGTGGCTGAGGGGGAGAGACTAGGCGACCTGGGGCGCTGAGAGGGACAGACCGGGGGTGGGGAGCCCCCACGAACGAGGGACAGGGTTCGAAGGAGAAGGGGTGAAGAGACTCGAGGGATACCTGGGCGGGGCACTCGGGGGAGGGGAGGGTGACTCGGGTGCTTGGACTGCGGGGAGACTCCCGGTACGGCCCGCTCACCTGCGCGGGGGGGCGGCGGCTCCTCGCACTCGGGGCTCATCGGGGCGCCCCCCCCGCCCCGCCGCCGGCGGCTCCGGCCCCTCCTCAGGAAGCCGGTATGTAGGGGCGACGGGCGGCGGCGGGTTCTCGCCCTGGCGCCGGGGCTCGCGCAAGCGTCTCGGGCCTAGGGGGGCCCTTGCGCGCCGAGTTCCAGAGTTTCGGGGGTCAGTGCCGGCCGGGTGGGGCGGGGGTCCAGGGCCCGCAGGCGAGGTGTCTGAGGGAGGTTGGCGGGGTCGCGAGGCCCACGTAGGCCCTCAGCTGGGAAGTCGCCCCGGTTTCCCCTGCCCGGCGCGCCCTGCGGAAAAGCAAGGGCCGGTCACAGAAGGCGTCCTACTCCGCAGGCCGAACAGGCCGCAGTGCTGAGCAACGGCTGACGGAAGCCGAGGCCCACTTCCTCCACCGCCCCCTTCCCCACACCGGCGAGGCTCCCGGGCTTTGCAGTCGGCTTCAGGGCCTCAGACGCCCGGCTCCGTCCGCCACTATCCCACAATCCCCTGAGAACGGAGGCACGCAGGAGGCCCCGCCCTCCCGCCGCCGACTCGGTGCGCAGGTGTGCGGAGGCCACGCGCCCGAGCCCTACAGTGCGCATGCGCGCTGGGCCAGTCGCTGCGGAGCACGCCCTGCTAGAACAGCTGCGCCGCAGAAGTGCTTGCGCCGGTATGTGCCAACGGTCTCTTCCTAAGAAAACCCAGGCAACCCAGTGCGCAGGCCCCACTGCACACTAGGGCATCGTTTCTCTGCGACTCCGTTCCAAAGTCCACAGGAAATCCTGCTCCTGAATTTCTCTATCCCCTCGCTCCCTTTGGATATCCACTTGCTGTTCTGTCTCCTCCAATCACATTCCTGCTTCGCCTCCAGGGTCGGCTCCTGAGCAATCCATCTCGGCTTTTCTCTCCAACCCCGGCCAGGAGCTTTTTGTCCCGCTGCGATCTTTCTCGACGCCTTCCTCCTCTGTGCCTTGGGCTGACTTCAGTCCCACTTCTAGGCCTTTGCCCAGGCCGTGTCTTTACTGTTGCCAGCCGCTGCACCAAGTATCCTCTAACAACATCGACTGGAAGGGTTCTCCTAGACTTTGTGTCCATGTTCTTTAAGGTCCCATCTTGCTCTGATCCTCAGTTTCCTCAATTTTCATACCCCTCTCTTGCCATGTTACAGGCCTTCTGTAAGAATCAGCGCTGTAAGTGCGTGTAAGGAATCGGCATTTAAAAATTTTTTTAACTCGCAGATTTACCTTTTCCATTTCAGGGACATTTTCACTGAATCCTATTTTAGTTGTTTGTTCTCTATTTCAAGGATGTCAGTTATGCATTTGTGCTTAACATCTGTTAGCTTCTCTGTAATTGCTTTAATCTTTGTCATTTCTACCTGCATCTGCTGATTACCACATGTCAATAATTTCATTTTAAAGCTGTGTCTCCTCTGCTCCTTGCTATTTCCAGTGTATTTGTTGCATGTGATGTTCTTAGCTACTGCTGAGTGACAGGCAAACACAACCTATCATGCTCACAGCTTAGAGCTGCAGGTGTGAAGGTTGGTGAGGCTGGTTCTGTTCCTCATGTCTCTCGTACTCTGGGCACCAATGGACATCCCAGGGCACCATCTCATAAGAAAGGACAGAGGCGCCTCAGATCAAGCCAAACTGTGTTAGCACATTTCAAGTCTCAGGTTGCCTCACATGTGCCACCATCCATTGGTCAAAGCAAGTCACGTGGTCAAGCCCAAAGACATGGGGCGGGCACCTACGCCCCACCCACCATGGGTGAGGAAATGTACTTCTCTCATGGAGGTGCAATGAGAGGGAGCAGATATTTGTTGAACCATCTAATTTATTAATTACCACAGTCCTCGATTTGTTTCCTTAGGTTTGCCAAGCTTACCTTCTCATCTTTGAGGTCTTGTTTAAAAATGGACACAGGTTACTATTGTTATACAGCTTGAAGCATCTGTGAGGCATTTCCTTCTGTTCCTTGAATCATCTTCTACATCAGCTTCTTTTGTCGTTTGCACAGCATTTTGCTTGCTTTTTCCCCAATACGATTGCATAGTTGCCACACTGTTTTAACGCATAAGCTCGGGAACTGAGGGGCAGGGGGTTGGCCATATTAAATCACCAAATGGAACCTGAGAAGCTGACAAAGTCCATCTCCAAGAACCTGGGAAGCTGCAGGGGCTTAGGACTGAAGTTGGGTCTCCACCTTGTCAGAACTCACAGCTCGACAATGCTGTTCTTTGCATTAGAATTGGAAGGAGATTCTTAAAGTGTTTGGTGCGGGGGGGGGGGGGGGGGGGGGCTTCCCTGGTGGTGCAGTGGCTAAGAATCTGCCTGCCAATGAAGGGGACACGGGTTCGAGCGCTGGTCCGGGAAGATCCCACATGCCACGGAGCAACTAAGCCCATGCGCCACAACTACTGAGCCCACGTGCCACAACTACTGAAGCCCGCGTGCCTAGAGCCCGTGCTCCGCAACAAGAGGAGCCACCGCGATGAGAAGCCCGTGCACTGCAACGAAGAGTAGCCCACACTCGCCTCAACCAGAGAAAGCCCGCGCGCAGCAATGAAGACCCAACACAGTCAAAAATAAATAAAATAAATAAATTTATTTTTAAAAAAGTGTTTGGTGGGAACACTCATTCCCCATTGCTCACATTTCCACATGGAGAAACTTCTATTGCTGTCTCTTTCCTTGCCTCTTCACCCCTTCCAAAGGCTGAGGAATGATTTACTGGATTGGATAGGCATCACGGCTCAGCCCTCCAGCTTCCCTCCTCTTGGAGCCAGCTTGCCCAGTGTTCTGACCTGCTGCCCGCACCCAAGGGGAAGGACTGCACTGCCTATGACCAGACAGACAACCACATCCAATGCTGGGTGAAGTGGCAGCAAGACCAATGCCGCTTTCTCGTATCTGCTCTAAAAGTGATACAGGTTATATGTTATCTCCAATTCTCGGATCCTGTAGCTACCTTTCGATTTATCCTGAATTTTGGAAGGGGAGTGAAAAAATAACCATTCCCTCCCGTACAAGTAAATTCCACAGGAGAGGAATTAGTCTGGCATTAAATGGGTCTAGGAAACCAGGATACAGGGAGGAGGGGCACAGCTTTGGAATTGGCCCAGGACTAAATTTTGGCTATGAACTTGGCCACGGAACAACCACCCTGGGCTCAGCTTCCTCGTCTGAAATATACCACCGGTCAGGACTCTTGGTTGTAAAGGAAAGCTCCTTTGACTAAACTGAAAAGCAATTTATTAAAGGAGGCGAGGCAGCTTCCCTCTGTCCCGGCTCACCCCCCAATCTCGGAGAAGGCTGGAGAAAAGGCTTAGCGCTTTCCTATTGGAACAAAGCCCACGCCCAACCACGGCCTGCCCCAGGTACCCAGAGTGACCACTAGCCCTGGCGCGGGCAGTACAGCGGGACCTCCGCAACGTGCTCCCCGTTCTCCGGCCGCGGCTCGCGAGCGGGTGCATGGCGAGCTCTGATTGGCAGAGCTGAAGCGACGTGATTTCCATCCACCACCACCACCACCACCACCGCCCCCCCCCCCCCCCCCCGCACGTCCTGCCGGGAAAGAACTTGGCTTCCGCCTTAGGGTCCGCAGCACGGGTGCATAACGTTGAGAGTCCTAAAACAGAGGAGTAGTTGCAGAGACGGTAGGGGCCAAAGAGGAGGACTATGCCACACATTCCTTCTCCAGAGAGGCCAGGAGGATGAAAGAAGACAATGGCTCTGGACTTTAGATAGCAACACTTTTATTATTCCCAGGTTCCGCCCGCAGCTGTTCCCTCCATGGCTCCCCATGTCCCCTAAGATCGTGCCCCTCCTCCCCAACCAAGGCACTCTCCAGGGGAGGTGACAAAGGTGGCAGTGAAGGAGGTGGTGAAGGAGAAACACCTTTACTGGAAGACCAGTGTGGACACGAGAAGGGGGAATGGAGTGAGGGTGCACGAGAGGTGGGGTCCAAGGAGCCAGTGCCTTTTTCAGCGCCCCTTCTGAGGGCTGAGAAGAGTCGGGCTGACACGCCCCGGCACCATCAAGGCCCTGCTCTCCTTTGGGAGAGGGCCTCGTGGGTGAGGGGGAGTCAGGAGGCCTGGGGTTCCCACAAAGAGAGGGAGAGAAGCCACCGGGTTTCACCGATCCATGCTGTCGTCCGTCGGGGTGGAGAAACAGGTCTGTAGCAACTTTTCGCAGAACTCCAGCTCCTCCTGGATTGGGGTGTGAAATTGGGAGCCCTGAGTGCAGAGGCCACCCCCTGCCTTCACCAGCTTTGCCCACAGAAACGGCTCCTCTTCCCTCCCACCCACCACCCCAGAAGCTTCCTGTCTCACCCCACTGGTCTGTCCTCACATCAGCCCCCGCCAGCTTGTCCTAACTCCCAGAAATGACCAACCTCGATTAATCCCTACTTAAAATCCCTTCCATGGATACAAACTCCAGAGACCAAGAAGGAAGCACTGATAGATTGGACCACATAAACATAAAAGGTATCTGCATAGCAGAAAGATGCCAGAAACAAAAGTGAAAGAAAAACAACAATTTGAGGTGAAAAATATTTGCAACTCATCACAAACGTCTAACATACTTAATACTTCAAGAGCTTTAATGGGGGCTTCCCTGGTGACGCAGTGGTTAAGAATCTGCCTGCCAACGCAGGGGATACGGGTTCGAGCCCTGGTCCGGGAAGATCCCACATACCATGGAGCAACTAAGCCCGTGCGCCACAACTACTGAGACTGCGCTCTAGAGCCCGTGAGCCACAACTACTGAAGCCCGCGTGCCACAGCTACTGAAGCCTGCACGCCTAGAGCCGGTGCTCTACGACAAGAGAAGCCACCGCAATGAGGAGCCCGCGCACTGCAACGAAGAGTAGCCCCCGCTCGCCACAACTAGAGAAAGCCCGCAGGCAGCAACGAAGACCCAATGCAGCAATCAATCAATCAATCAAATTTTTTTAAAAAAATAAAGCTTTAATAAATCAGTTGCAAAACCACCACCCATTAGATAAATGGGCAAAGGATATGAATGAGTAGTTCACAAAAAAAGGAAAAAGATGCCCAACTTCACTCACGGGAGAAATGCAAACATAAACTGGACTGGAATACTGCTTTTCACCAATAAGCTTGAAGAAAGGTCAAATGGCTTGAGGAAAAGCTTGAAGAAAGGTCAAATGTCTTGAGGCACCCTATCCTGGCCAGGATGTGGGAAAGTTGAGTACCCTCATGGCTGCAGTGTCGACTGGTTCAACTTCTATGGAGAACAACTTGGCAACAGCTAAGGACATGGCGCTTAAACCCTGTAACTTCATCTTTAACCTACCTTAACCCAGCCTTTCCTTTTCTAGAAATTGTTCTATAGACATACTCCTAAAGTTACATGTGTAAAAGGTTATTCTTTTAGCAGAGTTGATAGTAGTGAAAGAGTGGAAACAAACTCCAAGAGGATAGAGCCATAGGCACCGACAGGAAACACACTCGTGGATATGTTATGAAAGGGAATATGGCAAGAGCAGAATAGTGGTCAGAATAGGCTGAGTTTACACAAAATGAAGAGAGGAAGAGGAAAAGAATTGATATGTACATTTCCTTGTATGTGCACAGACTATCTTAGGAAGGCCACAGGAAGAACTGGGTGGATAGGAATAGGGGTAGGAGGGAGGCTTTTCACTGTTTATCCTCTCATGCATCTTGAATTTTGAACCACATGACTGTGGGGCCTATTCAAAAAGCACCAATGTAATTTAATTTAACCCTACACAGGGCCCACAAAAATACCTACAAAAGAGGACTGGCTAAATCATGATGTAATCACTTCAGAGAATACTATGCAATTATAATATTGAATTACACTGAAATTAAAGCACACTTCTATTTACATATCTGGAAAGAGTTCTAAGACAGACACATAGGGGAGAAAGAAGGCCATGTGAAAACAGAGGCAGAAATCGGAGTGACGGATGTATCCATAAGCCAAGGAACGTCAAGGACTGCCAGCAACTACTAGAAGCTGGAAGAGGCAAGGAAAGATTCTTCCCTAGAACCTTCAGAGAGAGCACAGTCTTGCTGACACCTTGACTTCAGACTTCTGTTCCCCAGAACTGTGAAACAATACATTTCTGTGTTAAGCCACCCAGTGTGTGGTACTCTGTTACAGCAGCTCTAGGAAACAAATGCACCACCTTACCTAAAATATCACTGCCCACCATTCTCTAACCCCTCACTGGTTTAATTTTTCCTCACTGTAGTTCTAACTTCCTCGTGTCATATTATACACGACAGTATATGTTAAATTATATACATACGTATTACACGTGTGTGTATAGATAGATAGACATGTATCTGTAAATATGTATTTGTGTGTGCGTTTGTCTACATTTTTATCTGTTACCCCATGAGCCCCATGAGAACCAAGGCTGTATCCCTTTGCTCCAAATCTCCAGTGCTCAGGTTGGGACCTGGCACATGGGTGACCTGCCCCTGATGGAAAAATGAAGGTTTCCACAGCTGTATACGTATGTAGAACTTCTCACATTGCACACTTTCAATATAGGTAAATTATACCTCAATAAAGCTGTTAAAATTTGTTTTGAAAACAAAAAACAAGGCATGTTGGCCGGTTCACACGAGGCTTCCCTCACCAGGTTGGTCTCACGGTCTGGTACCAGGATCTGGCACACCAGAGGCTCAGGGGACAAACACACGGATGCATCAAGCAAGGATGGCTAAAACCACAGGCCGGACGAGGGCCGGGGCTGCCCCTGCCCCCCATGGGCACAAATCTCCACGGGTTCCCGACGAGGTCAGGAGGCGAGCCCCTGGGGGCGGGCACTGTGCCTCTCCCAGTCACCCCCGCTCCTCACACCCAGTGCCCAGCACCCTTCTGTAAACACCTGATGGTGTCCACAGAGGAATGATCTCAGCACAATGGAAGTCCCAAGAAGCTGGCACGTTTGCTCTGTCCAGCTTTGCTGAAGCACCAGCGTCTGGGCGGTACTGTAACGGCTGGATAAATTACTTAAGTAAAGTTAACTAAATCACTTAATCCTTTAAATAATTAAATAACTACTGAATATGTAATTAGTTGTTCTTTATCACTTATTTGTTACTTATCTATTTAAATACCTGAGTTGTTACTTATCACTTGTTACTCAGTATCTATATAATTAATATCTAATGAGTTATCACTTATTTGTTACTTACCTATTTAACTATTTGGTGAGTTATTTATCGCTTGTTATTTATCACTTGTTACCCTTTATCTAATTAAATAGCTAATGAGTTATTTATCACATATTAGTTACTTACCTATTTAATCAAATATTTAATTTGTTGCTATTTATCATTTACTTATTTATCAATCTAAAAATACTTAAATATTTGAATGATATGATGTAAACAACAATATTAAATAATTTGGATAATAATTAGATGAGTTTGGGGGAATTCCCTGGCGGTCCAGTGGTTAGGACCCAATGCTTCCACTGCAGGGGTTACAGGTTCTATCCCCACTTGGGGAACTAAGATCCCGCAAGCTGTGAGTCATGGCCAAAAAAAAAAAAAAAAAAATTAAATGAATTCGTTAACTCTTTAACTCTCAAAACCCCGAGCTTCTGGTTCTCCGTGCAAATCCCCCTGGTGTTAACACAGCACGAGTCACATGGTGGGGGGGGGGGCAATAAATGTTTGCTGAATGATGACTAGAGAAACACATGAATTGCAAAGAGGATGTAAACAAAAGCGTGGGCGAAGAGACCACAGAGACCCAGAAGGCAGGCACCAGGCTGGCCCCTCCCACAAAACGGCCGGGTCCCCTGGGCCAGCGCCCCGCCCCCCCCATCAGCAGTACCTGGTACTCCTCGTGCTGCTGCAGCAGCTGGCACCGGTGCCGCAGAAGCTCCTCCAGGCCCAGCTCGGGCTCCCGGCACTCCCGCACACCCTGGGGGAAGTCCGTCACCAAGCTGCGGGAACAGGAGAGCAGCTCTTGGGACCTCGCTCTGCACAGCGCCCCGAACCACGCAAGCTGCTCCCCCACACTGGGCCTCAGTTTCCCCACCTGCAACGTGGACTTGACTCCTGTCCCCGCCCCAGCCCAGGGACTTCGATGAGACTTGTACAAAACAGGGCACACAGCACAGTGCCCGGCCTGGAGCCGACTCCACACGTGAGAGCTGCTGCCTGCTTGTCCAGCTGCTCCATTCCATCGTGTTTTAAGACTCTAATCTGCTTGTACTTTGTGCGGGGGATGGGGGAGTATGAGTGTGAGAAAGACCCTCCCCCTCCTCCCCAGGCTGCTGCGGCAGCCCCCAAAGGTGAGGAAACTGAGGCTCAGGGAGGGCCAGCGCCGTGGTTCCTGCTCCCCTCTGACCCTAAACCCTTCAGCCCCCACGGGGGGGGCCGGTCCTTTTGGGCCCCAGCGCACCTGCACAGGGCTCCAAGCACGTGCTCATGGAAGGGGCTGTGTTCTGTCCGGACGAGGGCCACCAGCTGCTGGACCATGCCCATGGAGCACAGGGTCCCTGCGGAAGGGCAACGGGGTCAGAGGGGCAGTCCCTTCCCCTGTGCACTCCCCGCTAGGAACCATCCCAGCTCCCTGCCCTGGCCACCCCACCTTTGTGTTCAGGGTGGCCCACCAGCAGGTTCTGCAGCAGGAACGCCGACTTGACCTTGAGCTTTTGCACCTGCTGCTGCATGGCCCGCATCAACACAGAGAAGCCGTCCAGGCGGAGGAACTGCAGCAGCCCAGCCTCCTGCTCCCGGACCAGGCCTGGGGAGGGGGGAAGGCGGGGCCTTGAGGTGACAGTCACCACTGCCACCATTATCGTCCCCATTATCTCACCATCACCATCATCACCACCATCATTACTGTCATCACCCACCACCATCACCACCAATATCATCATTACCATCATCACCACTACCATCACCACCATCAACACCACACTCATCACCATCACCATCATCACCATGACCACCACCATCCCCAATAATCACCATCAGTATCATCACCATTATCACCACTACCATCATCACCCACCATCATCATTACCATCACCACCATCATCACCAGTATCATCATCATTACCATCATTACCATTACCATCACCACCATAAACACCACAATCATTACCATCAAGACCATCACCCTCATCACCATCACCAATATCGTCATCAGTATCATCACCATCCTCATCATCGATTTCTACGGGTCCGTGCTTCGCAAGCATTACTTTAAGTATTTTTAATTTAGGGACTTCCCTGGTGGTACAGTGGTTAAGAATCCGTCTGCCAACGCAGGGGACATGGGTTCGAGCCCTGGTCCAGGAAGATCCCACATGCCACGGAGCAACTAAGCCCATGCACCACAACTACTGAGCCTGCGCTCTAGAGCCCGCAACACAACTACTGAGCCCGTGTGCCACAACTACTGAAGCCCGCGTGCCTAGAGCCCGTGCTCCACAACAAGAGAAGCCCGCGCACCGCAACGAAGAGTAGCCCCCGCTCGCCACAACTAGAGAAAGCCCGCGTGCAGCAACGAAGACCCAAGGCAGCCAAAAATAAATAAATAAATTTATTTTTTTAAAAAAGAGCAGAGTACTTTAAAAAAATATATTTTTAATTGAGATATAATTCCACAGTCTGTACAATTTACCTTCCTAAAGTATACAATTCAGTGGTTTTTAGTATATTCACAAGGTTGGCTTACCATAACTATCTAACTCCAGAATATTTTCATCACTCCCAAAAGAAGCCCCATACCAGTTAGCAGTCCCTCCCCCCAGCTGGCAACCACTAATCCGCTTTCCACATCTATGAATTTGCCTCTTCTAGACATTTCATATAAATGGAATCAAACACTATGTGGTCTTCTGTGGTTGGCTTCTTTCACTCAGCATGTTTTCTAGGCTCGTCCAGGTTACAGCATGAATCAATATTTCATTCCTTTCAATGGTTGAATAGTATCCCATTGTATGAATAAGCCACGTTTTTTTTAATCCATCCATCCATTGATGGGAACATTATCTCTTTTTAATCCTCAAAACCACCCTAGGAGGTGAGTGCTCTAGGAATCCCATTTTACTGATGAGGAAACTAAGACCCAGAGAGCCAGACTACTTCGTGAGGGTGACAGGCACCCTGGAAGGCCTCCGAGTATGACAGAACCAGCCTGAGGGGTGCACCTCCAAGGAGGCGCCGACTTGGGCAGGGTCTAGGCCAGGATAGATGGGAGCTCCCAGAAACCCGTGGCCAGTAAATCCCTGACACGTGGCAAGTGCCACTGAGGACCTGAGTTGTTAATCTCATCTGAGTTTAATTTATTTCAGTTTAGGGTAAAAAAGTGAAGCAGTGGTACAGCATGTTCCCATTAAGCACAACTTCGTTCCCTCACTAGAACTACACTCCACACTGACCGCTAAAAATACAGCCTGAGGTGAGATGTGCTTTATGTGTAGGATGTACACTGGGTTTCAAAGACGTAGAGTGAAAAAAAAAGATGTAAAATATCTCATTAATACTCCACATAATGATGGGCCGAAATGATAATAATTTGGATATATGGGGTTAGATAAAACATTACTCAATTTAAAAAATAAAAAAAAGGACAGGCGGATGGTGAGGGGAAGACATGACAACGCTCCACATCCGCTCTGCCTTCACGATGGATCCAGGAGCAACCACTTCCCTTCACTCCAGGGCCTCTCCACTGGGCACAGCTGACATGCGGGTACAGGCCATTCTGTGTCGTGGGGGCCGCCCTGTGCACTGGAGGGTGTTGAGCGGCAGCCCTGGCCTGAGCCCACTAGATGCCAGTGGCCTGGAGATGCATCTCCCTGGGGGCGCCCCCACCTCCCTCCTCCGCAGCTCTCACACACTCCTCCACCTGACCTTCTCTTGGTCTGCGGCCAGAGGGTGAACCTCTGTGAGCCTCCACGCACCGGGCCGCAGGAGCAGTCAGGAGACCGACCAAGCAAAGGGCTCGTAGCACCAGGGCTGGCCTGTCCTAACCACTTTCCAAAAGGTGGCCGCCACACGATGGCATACCCTGCAGCCAAGCCCACCCCCCAAAAAAGAAGACAGATGCCACGGAATTGTACACTTGGAAATAGTTATGTGCATTTTACATCAATTTTTAAAAGTATAAAAGGCCTCGGGCTTCCCTGGTGGCGCAGTGGTTAAGAATCCGCCTGCCAGTGCAGGAGACACGGGTTCGAGCTCTGGTCCGGGAAGATCCCACATGCTGCGGAGCAACTAAGTCCGTGCGCCACAGCTACTGAGCCTGCACTCTAGAGCCTGCGAGCCACATCTACTGAAGCCTGAGCGCCTAGAGCCTGTGCTCTGCCACAAGAGAGGCCACCACAATGAGAAGTCTGCGCACCGCAAGGAAGAGTAGCCCCCGCTCGCTGCAACTAGAGAAAGCCCGTGCACAGCAACAAAGACCCAACGCAGCCAAAAATAAAAATAAATAAAATAAATAAATAAAAATAAAAGGCCTCAGCCGTAAGAAAAAAATGAAATTTTGTCATTTGCAACAACGTGGATGGACTTGGAGGTATTACGCTCAGTGAAATAAGTCAGAGAGAGAAAGACAAATATGGTATGTTATCACTACCTGGTATAGTGGTATGTTATCACTTATATGTGGAATCTAAAAAATAAAACAAACTACTGAGGGACTTCCCTGGTGGTGCAGTGGTTAAGACTCCACGCTCCCCATTCAGGGGGCCCAGGTTCGATCCCTGGTCAGGGAACTAGATCCCACACGCATGCTGCAACTAAGAGTTCGCATGCCACAACTAAGAAGGCTGCCTGCCACAACTAAGACCCGGCACAACCAACCAAATAAATAAATAAATAAAATATTTTTTAAAAAATAAAATAAAACAAACTATTGAATATAATAAAAAAGAAGCAGACTCACAGATGTAGAGAACAAACTAGTGGTTACCAGTGATGAGAGGGAAGCGGGGAGGGACAAGACAGGGGTGGGTTTTAAGAGGTACCAAAAAAGAGGAAAAAAAAAAAAAGATAAAGGGCATTGAATTGATAGTTCCTGTAGCTCCTGCCTGGCATCCTGGATTGCATTCTCTGGGAGAAGCTGACTGCCCAGCTTGAGCTGTGATGACACTCAAGCAGCCCCCGAGAGGACCCCGCCCATGACAAGGAGTGATCGGGGCCCCAAATGCCAACAGTGCCAAGACTGAGAGCCCTGAGGGGCCTAAAAGCACTCAAGCTGGGCCTCGTCCCGTGTTGTGAGGC
This sequence comes from Delphinus delphis, assembly GCF_949987515.2. Lineage (NCBI taxonomy): Eukaryota > Metazoa > Chordata > Mammalia > Artiodactyla > Delphinidae > Delphinus > Delphinus delphis. Next base: position 3,301,756 of record NC_082702.1, on the reverse strand, counting down.
TCTGGCTCTCTGACCAGCGGCAGGTGTGGCAAGCTCACCGCTCTGTTCCCAGCACCCAGCAGAGCCCCGGCAGGTACTGGGGATACACGAACACACAAGGCCCCTCTCTCTCTGCCCCAAAGCAGATCCAGAAGCTGGCACCAGCCCTAGGGACCCGAGCCCCTCCCCGGCAGCCCCCGGGACACTCACAGGAGATGGCGAAGAGGGCCTTGACGCGCACAGCATCGCAGGGGTCCCGATCCAGCAGGCGCAGCAGCTTGCGCAGTGCGCCAAGGCCCAGCACCTGCTCCTGGATGGCTGCCACGTTCTGGCTGCACGTGCCGATGAGCTGCGCCGCCCGCCACCGCAGCCCTGCAGGCCCCGCCTCCAGGTAGCGGCCCACCAGCAGGTGCATGCCGGACAGCTGGCAGAAGTCTGTGTGGAGAGAGGGGAGCAGACAGGCCAGGTGTGATGAGCTGAGCTGTGTCCCCACAGATTTACATTGAAGCCCTAGCCCCCAAGGCCTCAAAACATGTCTCTATCTGGAGACAGGGCTTTAAAGAGGTGACTAAAGTGAAACGGTGTCATGGGATGGGGCCCTAATCCAATATGACTGGGGCCCTTATAAAAAAGAGGAGATTAGGACACAGACATGCACAGAGGGATGACCACATGAGGACAGAGCAAGAAGGCCCCCATATACAAGCCAAGGACAGGGGCCTCAGAAGAAATCAACCCTCGGACTTCGAGCCTCCAGAACTGTGAGAGAAGAGCCTTCTGTTGTTTAAGTCCCCAGTCTGTGGTGCTTTGTTACGGCAGCCCAACTGGACAAATACACCAGGTGAGGCTGAGGGGAGCCTGCCCCCAAGGGCAGGCTCTCCCCAAGCACCCAACTGGGGGTCTGTCCAAGGCCAGTGTGTCTCAACAATGTCAGCATTTGGAGGGTCAGGGTCCCAGGCTCCAGTCCACTAAATGCCAGTTCTGACCCCCAGTCTTTGTGACAATCAGAACATCCCCCGTGGGAGAACACACCACACCAGACGTCCGCAAACTACAGCCTACCACCTGTTTTCTGTATTGGTGAGCTTGGTGGTTCTTCAAAAAGTTAAATACAGAGTTACCCTGTGACAACTCTTACATATATATCTAAAAGCATCGAAAGCAGAAACTTGAACACATGCTTGTACACCAGTGTTCACAGCAGCTTTATTTACTATAACCAAAGGGGGAAGTGACCCAAATGCCCGTCAACTGATGAACGAATAAACAACATGTAGCCCATCCACACACTGGCGCCTCAGTCAGCCACAAAAAGTAATAAAGTTCTGATACAGCTACGACATGGAAGAACCTTGAAAACATCACCTTCAGTGAAGGAATCCAGTCACAAAAGGTGACATATTCTACTATTCCATGTACCTAAAATGTCCAGAACAGACAAATCCACACCATCAACGACCACACCACACCCCTCCAAGTGGAAGTGACCACTCATCCTTCTATTGGCTTCTCGGCATTCAGCATAAAACCCACAGCACCAGCCTTGGCCCGTGAGCCCCGTATGCCCAGCGTCACTTCCTAGACCTCGCCCCTCACTCACTCTGCTCTGCTGGCTTCACTGCTGTTCCCACACAGGCCAGGCAGGTTCCCACCTCAGGGCCTTTGCACTGGTCATTCCCTCTACCTGGAATGCTTTTTCCAGAGCTAATCCCATGACTCACGCCCTCACTTCAGGTCTCTGATCAAATGCCACTCCTCGGGGAGGCCTTCTCTGACTACCCCATCCAGGACCACCTCCTGTCTCTTACTCTAGGGAGTGGCAATGGACTCCCAGCAGACTAGGGTGACATGGTCAGTCTCAGAGAGCATCAGGGAGGTGGTGGACTGAACCTGGCACCATCACTGCTCCTGATGGCAAGCAGACCAAGCAGGGAGGGACAGGGCAGTCTCACCTGGGGCCTGAGTCAGAGCCGGAATGGAGGGGTGAGGCTGGGAGGCTGGGAGGAGGCTGGTTGTGTGGTCCCTGAGACAAAGGACAAGGGCTGGGCTGCAGCAGGACCCAGGGCTTAGGAGGAGGAGGCAAGAGACAGAAGGGAGACCAGAAGGCAGAAGGGACAGGACCCTGGAGGCTGGGGGCAGGCTGGAGCGGGCCTGGCTGTACCTGCGGCGTTGTCCATGTTCTCGCACAGGTCGGCCAGCAGCTCCAGGGCCCCCTCGCGCTCTTGCTGGTCAGCAGCCAGTTCAGCCTCACCAGCTGAGGGGGTTGTGGGCTGGGACAGCACTCGGAGGCAGTTCTTCATCTGTTCCACCTCTTCCCGCTGGCCCCGGAAGGCAGCCGACATGGCCTCCTGCAGCCACTGGCGCCTCTGGGGGTTGAGGCGGAGCGGGAGGGCGGGGGAAAGAAGCAAACCTCATCAATAATCAACTCAGGAATAATAAAATAAAAAATAATAAAATAAAAAATAATAAAATAAAAAATAAAAATAAAAGAGTCGTTAATAATAACAGCCACCATCTGAGAGCTGAGTGTCCTTCAGTCAACACGTACCTACCGGGCACCTTCTCTACTCACAGACTCGTTTCTAGACGCTATATCTATGGAGAGACTGGCTGTGGGGCGTGAGAGGAAAAAGAGGGGTCAGGACACCTAGGTTTTTGTCCTGAACAACTAGAAGGAGATGGGGAAGACTGCAAGAGAAGCAGCAGTATGCGGGCCTCTCACTGTTGTGGCCTCTCCCGTTGCGGAGCACAGGCTCCGGACGCGCAGGCTCAGCGGCCATGGCTCACGGGCCCGGCTGCTCCGCCGCATGTGGGATCTTCCCGGACCGGGGCACAAACTTCTGTCCCCCGCATCAGCAGGCGGACTCTCAACCACTGCGCCACCAGGGAAGCCCTAGAGCTCAGTTTTGAACTTGTTAAGTTTGAGGGATCATGACACACCCAAGGCCAGATATTGAGTATGCTGCCTGAAGTTCAGGGAGGAGGTCCAGCCTTGATCTCAACCTCGAGGATTTCTCAACCTCGACTCTGCTGACACTTTGAGCTGGATTGTTCTGCCGTGGGGGTCGTCCTGTGCACTGCAGGGTATTGAGCAGTATCCCTGGCCTCCACCCACCAGATGCTAACAGCACTGCCCCCACCTCCCACCCCCCTGACCCCACCATGGTTAAAACTGCCCCCCCAGGAGAGCACCACTGGCCTAGAGATATAAATTTAAGAATCATCAGGGCTTCCCTGGTGGCGCAGTGGTTGAGAGTCCGCCTGCCGATGCAGGGGACATGGGTTCTTGCCCCGGTCTGGGAAGATCCCACATGCCGCGGAGTGGCTGGGCCCGTGAGCCATGGCCGCTGAGCCTGCGTGTCCAGAGCCTGTGCTCCGCAACGGGAGAGGCCACAGCAGTGAGAGGCCCGCGTACCGCATAAAAAAAATAATTAAAAAAATTAAAAGAATCATCAGAGGAAAACGTCAACGTGAGATCACACAGGAAGTGAGGGTAGAAGAGAGAGTCCTGGTGTGCTCCATGGTTAAGAGGCTGGGGAATGAGGATGAACCAACAGAGGAGATGGGGAAGAAGAGCCAGTGAGTGGGATGAAAAGCAGAAAAGCATGTTGTTCCAGATGCCAAATGAAGAAAGAACTCAAGGGGAGGGGGTAGTAATCAAATGCTACTAGTAAGTCAAATAAGATAAGCGCTGAAAACTGGCCGCTGGTTTTTTGGTTTTTGGCCAGGCTCCGTGGTCACTGTCCTGGATAAATTTGGGCAAGATGTTAATCTTTTTGTGCCTGTTGCCTACCTCATGGTCCCAGAGGTTCAATGACATCATGGATGTAACTGAATTAGCACCATATTTTGTATACTGTAATTGTCATCGCCAACTAAACATCATGTATAACAAATATTGCTATTAATCTCCGAAACAACCTTCCATGGTTAAGGATTACTGTTATTCCCACTTCACAGATGAGAAAATGGAGGCACGGAAAAGTGCGACTTGCCCAAGGTCACATAGTCAGCCATCCACAAAGCCTTAAGTCAAATCTAAGCGGTCTGTCCACAGAGCCTGTGTTCTTAATGATAATATCCTGCTGCCTTCAGGAGCACGACCTATGTGCCAGGTTCTGTGTTGAGCCCTACTTCAACTGGAACCTCAGAACTACCCTGTGAAGTACCACTGTTATTCTTATCATCAACATCAACTTGCAACTAAAGAACTCGACGCTCAGAAACATGAAGTGATATACCCAAGGTCACACAGCTGTATGATGCTGAATCCACGACTGTCTGGCTCTGGAGAGCCCTTGCTTTTTCTTTTTAGCATAAGACTCTGTCTCCCAGCACAGTGCAGGGATCCAGGGATCTGACCTTCAGTCTACAATAACCCTATCGAGCACAAATACAGTCTACTATGCCTTCATAGCGGGACTCCCGCCCCTCCCCAGATATCTGTCCCCACGTCCCTCACCCCAGCTTCTCGGGTCCCCACCCTTTACCTCCTCACTCATGGGTTCTGGAGGGAGGTCTGGCTCTTCAGAGCCCGCCGTGATGGCCATCTGCAGCAGACCTTGGAGGTTTCGCGGTGGCGGGGGATTGCCGGAGCCGCCCGCGGAGGAGCCGCTGCCCCCTGACGAGCAATCCTGGGAGGCTGGGGGCAGCGCCAGGGGAAGGCGACTGCTCCCGGAGCCTTGGTTCGCCATGGGCTGTTTGCAAAGAAGGGAAGAATGTGTTGGGGTAGGGGATGGTCCCCGCTGAGGTAGCTCTGGCGTCCTGGCGGGTCGATTCCTGGGGGTCTGCTGATAAGGTGGCGTTTTAGGGAAGCTCCGCGGCCCCGCATGACCCCAAACCACTCTGCCCACACCCCCTTTAACCACAGCCCTCTTTTCTTCTCTCATACCAACAGGACCCTTCCCCAAAGTGACAAGTCCCTCCTTCCTCCCTAGCAACAGGCCCCACCTACTCTCCCTAGCAACCCCCTTCTCCATTTCCACTGCAGTCCTTCCCGTCTCTTAGCAACCCCACTGCCCAGCCTTCAGAGCAACAAGCCCTCCCTGTGGTCTTCTTAGCAACAAGTCTCCTCCCTCCTCTCCGAAGAGGGGAGCCTGAGCGGGGCGGACCTCACCTTCCCGGGCCTCGTGTCGCCGCCGCTACTAAAGGCAAACCCGCCCGCACCTGACTCTGCTGGGCGCCGCCATATTGACCGGAAATACTCACGGTCTCGCCCGGAATTTCCCCGTGCAGCCACCCAACTAAGGGCCGTACCTGGGCGTGAGGCTACTTCTCCCGATTCTTAAGTCCTTCCCACCTGGCGGGATACTTCGCTCGGCCTGGCCCCTCACCTAGGCCACGCCCCCCGCGCTCACGCTCTGGTGTAAGCCCCGCCCCCTGCCCGGATCCCGCCCCTAATGAGCCCCTCCTCCTCGTTGCAAGCTCCACCCTGCCCTAGTGTGGGCCCCGCTCCCCGGTCTGGCTCCGCCTTGGTTAGACCCCTTCCACACCCACGCACCCTGTCCCAGTTCTAAACTCTGCCCCTCGCCGCCACTTAAGGCTCCGCCCCTGTTCTAGGCCTTTCGCCCTCTCCCAGTTAAACCCCGCCCCCGTGCCCGTGCACCCGCCGCTCCCCGTTAAGCCCCGCCCTCTTCCTGGCCCCGCCCCACCCCGTGGTTGCCTGTAGCGAGGGTCCCCTCACCCTCGGGGCGTTTTCCCCTGCACCTGGGCCCCGATTCCGTCTTTTACTAGAGCCCTGGGTTCTCAACACTAATACCTGACCCAGGCAGAGTTTGGCCTGTCCCACCGCCTTCTTGGCCTCAATTTCCCCTTTCGTCATAGGAGGCTGCCCGTTACCCCCACCTGCAGCACCTGTGCGGACCTCTCTTATCCTCCAGCGTCTCCCTCGTGGAATCTTCCCTGAGTCCTGCCAGGTGCAAAGGAGGTGATTCTTGAAGCCTGGAAGTAAAATGCGCAGGCAAGGTGGTTTAGGCGGCTCGAGGCCTCCCTGCACCAGATTTGGGGCTCAGGTCCGGGAATGTGCCTGGTCTTTGGAGGTGTTTGCTTTGGGCTGGGCTTAGAGAAATCCTAGTTCTCTCTTCCATAAGAGGCCCTCCCACTCCAGGAAAAGGTTGTACTCAACTTTGGTGGAGCCCACAAGTCGCAGATATATTGAGCACACTGCTCGGTCTGGGATGTGCCGGGTAATCTTTTGGACAGAGATGGGAAGACCAAACATATAAGCCGTGTGTGTGTGTGTGTGTGTGTGTGTGTGTGTGTGTGTGTGTGTGTGTGTGTGTGTGTGTCTGTGTGTGTGTGTGTGTGTGTGTGTAGCACTGAGGAGGATAGCTATCAGACAGGCGTCTGGGCCCCTGGGTACCCTATTGTATCCATTTCCTGTCTCTGCTGTTAACAAATTACCAAAAACTTAAAACAACACAGATTTATAACCTTACAGTTCAGAAGCCCGGAATGGGTCTCCCTGAGTTAAAATAGTTAAACTCAAGGTGTCAGCACGGTTGTGTTTCTTCTGGAGGCTCCAGGGGAGAATGTTTCCTGGCCTTTTCCAGCATCTAGAGGCTGCCCACTTTCTTTGGATTGTGGCTGCATCATTTTGGCTACTGTTTCTTTCCGTATCCCATCTCCTCCTCTGACTCTGATCCTCATGCCTCTCCCTCATAAGAACTCTTGTGATTACATTTAGGGCCCACCCAAATGACCAGGACAACCTCCCCACCTAAGATTTTCAGTTCAATCACATCTGCAAAGTCCATTTTGCCATGTAGGTGACATATTCACAGGTTCTGAGAATTAGGATGTGGACATCTTTGGGGGCCCGTTGTTCAGCCTAATATACCTATGTACATGTATGTACAAGTCCATCTATCTGTAATACTGTTTACATATATTATTATACATAATGCCATATAATATATACGTACATATAACATGTAACTGTATATAACATTACAAATATGAACATATGTTTAATATAATGGTAGCCTAGATGAAAATTCCTCAGGTACCCTCTAAAAGACATAGCTTTGGGCTTCCCTGGTGGCGCAGTGGTTGAGAGTCCGCCTGCCAATGCAGGGGACATGGGTTCGTGCCCCGGTCCGGGAAGATCCCACATGCCGCAGAGCGGCTGGGCCCGTGAGCCATGGCCGCTGAGCCTGCGCGTCCGGAGCCTGTGCTCCGCAACGGGAGAGGCCACAACAGTGAGAGGCCCGTGTACCGCAAAAAAAAAAAAAAAAAAAAAAGACATAGCTTTTACAATGATCTGTAAGAAGGATGATCATATAATTTTCCATCCACAGCAAGACACTTGAGAGTGAAAACGGACCCTATTAATAATTACAGAATAACAGACATAAACCAGGACATGTGGTCACCCTCCTTTTTTTTTTTTTTGTGGCCACGCAGCTTACAGGATCTTAATTCCCTGACCAGGGATCGAACCCAGTCCCCAGCAGTGAAAGTGCCGAGTTCTAACCACTGAACCACCAGGGAATTCCCTGGTCACCCTGCATCTAAGGTTCTATTTGATCTGCTTCCTCACCTCATTTCCTCTCACTGTTCCCCTCCAGCTACACTGGCTCCTTCAATCTTCCCATAACACACCGGGCACACTCCTGCCACAGGGCCTTTGCACTGCTGTTTCCTCTGCCTGGAAGGCTCCTGGCACTTTATCTACATGGCTCTGACCCTCATTTTTCTTCAGTGTCCCTTCACTGAGGAGGCCTTTCTTGGCACGGTAGTGAAAACCATATAAAGACCTGGTGGTCTGGTGGGTAAGACTCCATGCTCCCAATGCAGGGGGCCCAGGTTCAATCCCTGGTCGGGAAACAAGATTCTGCATGCATGCTGCAACTGAGCCCGCATGCATGCCAGAACTAAGAGTCCACATGCCGCAACAAAGATCCCGCGTGCCGCAACTAAGACCCAGCACAACCTAAATAAATAAATATTTTTTAAAAAAAATCATACAGAAAATTACTCAACAAACATTTCCTGTCCCCATTCCCTCCTTTAGTTTCCACTTCATCACTGATCACGACTCTGTAACATACCATATATTTTGTGCTTTTTTTGTTTTGTTTTCTTTGTTTTGTTTTTTGGCTGTGAGGCTTGTGGGATCCTACTTCCCCTAACAGGGATCGAACCTGTGCCCCCTGCAGTGGAAGCACGGAGTCCTAACCACTGGACCACCAGGGACTTCCCAATATACCATATATTTTGATTATCTTGTTTATCTCTGGTCTCATCCACTGCAGTGAGAGCTCCATAGGACAGGGATCTTTGTTGATTTGGTTCCCTGCTGTACCCTCAACACTGGGAACAGTATCTGGCTTAGATTTGGCACTGAGTATAGATTCACGGAATGAAAGTGGTTGACTAGGAGACTTAAGGTTCATGGGTACACTCTATAGGTGATTTGGAAATTAAATGGGTGCCTAACACCTTTGGGTGTCTGATACAGGGGAATCCCGGATCACGTGGCAATCTAGCTGTGCACAGGTCCATGGATGATCTATAGTGGGACATATGATTATACTGGAGCCCACATGAAGATCTACGGGATCCAATGGTGGGCACAGAGAATAGACAGGGGCCTAAAAAAAACACAGGGACCTCAAGGGGTTCTGGAAGTTTCTCTGTAGGAGGATCGTGGATCCTAAATGGAGGTATGGATCCAAGATGATCCAAAACCCGGCACCCTGGGCTGTGGGTGGATACAGGGTCCTGATGCTAGTGGGGAACGGAGGCCTGGGTGGACAGCTTGGGGGTCTGGGGGAACAGAGATGAGCCTTGGATCAGCAATTCCCCAAATGCTTTCCCTCTCTCTGCTTCTGTCTCCCTTTTTCTCTGCCCGTCCAATCTGTCCCATATCCCCCCAGCATCTAGCCCTTCACCTGTATGTATCCTCCATCTTTTGTGGTCCCCAACTCTATCTCTCTTTGTCAGTCTCTCTTTCTACATCTCTCTGTCTCTCTCCAGTTCTCCCTCCACCTGTCTCTCTGTTTTGTTCCTCCCCCCTGGTCCCTTTCCAACTCTCTCTCCCACTTTTCTCCTGTTCTCTGACCCTCCATCCTTCCCCTGCCATCTTCCCCTGCGCCTTACCTTTACATCTTGCCCCTCTCTGCCCCCATCCCTCTATTTTTGTTAATTTCTCTCCCCCATCTCTCTGTGTCTCCACTGCTGTCTCTCTGTGGTCTCCCCTCCATTACTCTGGGTCTCTCCCCATCTCTGGCTCTGTTTTCTCTGTTCATCTCTCTTCCCATCTGTCTCTCCATATCTCTGTGCCTCTATCCCCCACCCCCTACTCCCTGTCTCTCCAACTCTTTCCCTTCATCTCGGTCTCTCTCCATTTCTATCTCTGGTTTCCTCCATCTCTGTCTCTCCCCATCACCTTCTCTCCTTTTCTCCATCTCCCTGTCTCTCTGACCACCCCCCATCTCTCCTGTCTCTGCCTGTCTCTGGCTGCCTGCGTGTTCCCCCATCTCCCTCTCTTGTCCCATCCCTGTTTCTGGTGGTCTCCATCTCCCTTGCCATCTGTCTCTTTCCCTGACTCCTGTCAGACTTCATCTCCCTTTGTGTGGCTCCACCTCAGCCCCTGCCTGTTTGCTCCGCATCTCCGTCCCTCCATCGTCTCTCCTGCATCCCTCCATCCCTCCCAGCATCCTCCCACTTCCTCTCCATCCCTCCAGCTCCCAGGCCCGCCCCCTGCCCCCGCTCCTCCCTCCCCCCTCCGAAAGGGTTAACTTTGGGGAAGGGCCCGGAGTCCCCGGATGGTGATGTCAGCGTGCGGGAGAGAAAGGACGAGGTGGCGGGGGGGAGGCGGAGAGGAGGAGGAGGCGGAGGAGAGAGGGCGCGTGGGGGGGCGGGGGGGACCTCGGCCTGCAGCATCCGCCGGCCCGCACCTCAGACCCCCCCGGCGGGGGGAGGCGCAGGCAGGGGGGGGCCGGCCAGGGACGGGCTGGGGAGGGGGGGCCGCGCAGCCCCCCCGGGCCATGCTGACTCCCGGGGCCTGACCCCCCCGGGCCAGCCCCCCCTCCCCCAGCTCCGCGGCCCGCCGACTGGGGGGGGCCCAGCCCAGCCCCCTGGGGACCCCCGGAGAGGTGGGGGGCAGCCGGGGGGGCCGGGACGGAGCGGTCGCCGGCCCCCACCGGAGGGACGGGGCGACCGGCCGCAAGGGGGGCGGCCGGGGGGCCGGTCGGGCCGGGACCAAGGGCATCATGTCGTCCGGGGGCAAGGAGGGGGGCGGGGGCTCCCCTGCCTACCACCTCCCGCACGCACACCCACACCCACCCCAGCACGCCCAATATGTGGGCCCCTATCGGCTGGAGAAGACGCTGGGCAAAGGACAGACAGGTGAGTCAGGGGAGGGGACACCTGGCGCGGGGGCGAGGGGAGATAGGGGGCAGAGGGTGGGACTCATGGGTATTCAAAGGGCAAGGGCTGGCCGCTCAGACCCCTGAGTCCCTCACAGAGAAGGGACTTGAGGTCCAGACTGCCGGGTGTCTAGGATGGAGGGGGGTGAGGGCTCAGACTCTGGGGTCCTGGGGAGAAGGAAGCTGGGGGCCTGGACTCCTGGGAGGAGTTACTGGGGCCCAGAGGCTCCCACCCTTTGAGGACAGAGGTTGGGGGGGGTCCGAGCCACAGTGGGAAAGGGGCCTCGGCCTGCAGCCAGGGTCTGGGCCGGGAGCTGAGGTCCTTGGTGCAGTACAGCCGCAGGCCGGGGTGAGGTGCTGGGATGGGGGTGCGCCTCAGGAAGCTGCTTCTCTCTGCACTGTCCTCTGGCCTAGGAGGGCCTCTGTCGGGGTTACGGGGGACTGAAGCTGGGGCGATGAGGTCCACAGCATTCTGCCCCTCCTCCGACATGCTGGCTCAATGTGGGGACTGGGAATGGAGAGGTGGAAAGGTCGATGCAAGTGGCAAATCCCTCAGGAGTGGCTGTGGATTGGGGGGGTCATCTTTCACTGTTGCTAAACCTCTGTAACCTCTTTCCTGCCAGGTGGGAGGTGGGTGGCTGTAAGACAGGAGCTGAACACCTGTGTTCTGGGTACGAGGTTCAGGATTGGGTCCAGGATCTCTATGGAGCTGAGGGTCAGGGCTGGGAGAGGATCAGACTCCATATCCTAGTGCAAAAAGTGTGAAGGGGTTGCTGACCTGAATTCCTGAGTTATGGGGGCGGAAGGGGCCATGGGCCTGGACTTGGGGGTCTGAGGGAAGAGGGGCTGGGGGCTGGGACTCCTGGATCTGTGGCTTTGGGGCTTACCCTTGGGGAGTGGGGATACCCTTGGGGTGTGCATGCTTCCAGCTACAGCTGCTATTAAAAGAAGGTCAAAGAAGGGGATTAAGAGGTCAGGGTTTGAGAGGAGGTGGAGGAGGATGGTCTGGGAAGGGGACAATCGTAAGATTATATTCCTTGGGAGACATGGCATCTCCAGAAGAGTAAAGGGCAAAGAATTCAAGGAAGTGATGGGTTGAGAGAGAGAGAGGTTTGTTTGAAGGAGGCAGATTGGAGGAGACAAAACTACGGAGATTCAACGAGGCAAGACTATGTGGAGAGAGGAACTTAAATCGAGGGTAGCTGTGGAGGGAGGGGGAGGCAGGTAGGTGGACGGACAATCAGAAGGAACAGAATTGGGCAACAGGGAGCCGGAAGAGAATTGCGTTTGGTGGGAATGGCGGCTGTCAGCCCCCAGGCGTTCAGGTGAGAGTGATTCAGGCCACTGTTAAACAGCCAGCAGGGGAAGAAAGAGGAAACGGGGTGGCAAGGGGGGCTTAGGAGTCAGAGGTGGGGAGAATGCCCTGGGAGCGCACCCCACATTTTCAATCCCTATCCCCCAGGTCTGGTTAAACTCGGGGTCCACTGCATCACGGGCCAGAAGGTTGCCATCAAGATCGTGAACCGGGAGAAGCTGTCCGAGTCGGTGCTGATGAAGGTGTGTCTGTGTGCTGGGGGAAGAGGGGACCCTTTGGGGCTGGGGGCAGGGAGGGAGGCAAGGCTGACCTCCATTCCTTTTCCCCCAGGTGGAGCGGGAGATTGCCATCCTGAAGCTCATTGAGCACCCACATGTCCTCAAGCTCCACGACGTCTACGAGAACAAGAAATATTTGTAGGTATTTATAGACACCCAGCCCCCCATGCACCCTCCCCAAGTTCCTAGTGGGGGACATTTCCAGAAACAAAGCGTGGAGGGGCCTGGGGAAACTTGACCTCTCCTGGCTGGGCCACTGAAGGCCCAGTCCCTTCCTTACTGCCCAAGGACAACCCCCCCCACACACACACTCCTAACACTCCTTGTTCCCACACTGAGCTGGCCTGAGGCTACAGGCCGATTGTGCCCCAGCAACAGGACAGCTAAGCCTGAGCCATCCCGAGTGGGGGACACAGGCTGATCCTCCCCCTTCCTCTCCAGCCCCAGTCCCTTGGCCTACTGTGCTGCAGGGAACACTCGATACTGGATCATCTTGATGCCCTCAGCCAGACCCAATTTGCTAAGGGCAGATCCCTTTCCTATTTGCTAGGGCAATGGGGCCTAGCAAAGCCCCAGGCCTCTTCCCAAACCCCCTCTCTGGAGCATTGGAGGCTCCCTTCATCCCCCAGCATAACTCTGGGTGCTATGACTGGACACCCCAACAATGGTCTCCTGGGAGTTCTAAGTCTGCATCTCAAAGTTGATTACTCGCCTTAGGATGGGGGTGGGGTCCAGCTGTCCGGACTCCAGACAATAGACCTTTGTCTGGACTCTGGTGACCCAAGGGACAGCTGGACTGGGCAGCGAGAGAGGGGACAACCCCCTGCCCCCACCAGGCAGTCCCCAGGATGAACCAACTCCAGCACCCATCAGATGCTAGGGTGGATTTCCCTAGGAAGGAGGCTGGCCAGCCCCAGGTGCTCATGGGAATTGTAGTCCTCAGGCTTCCCTCAGCCTTCCCCAGGTGTGGCGGCGGGGAGGGGCCATTGTCCCTGATTCCACCATCCTTGTGGGGAGGGAGAGCCCATGGGAGTTTGTGCTTCACAGAGGAACCTCAGTTTTCCAAGAGCTCATAGAAATTGAGCTTTTGTTTTCCAGGGGCTGATGGGAATTAGAGGTTTAGCCTCCCAGAGCCTGATGGGATTTGGAGTGTTTAGAATCCAGGTGGCTGATGGGAATTAGAAGCCTCTATGTCCCAGAGGCTTATGGGAGTTGGGAGTTTTTAACCTCTCAGGAGCTGAAGGGAATTGTAGTCTTTTACTTCACAGAAATTGACTTAGATTGGTGCACAAGGCAATCGTTTTTGCCAAGAGTTAATGAGAATTCAAGTTTCTTCATCCCAGAGGCTTATGGGAATAAGAGGCTTGGCTTCCCAGGGGGTAATGGGAGTAGGTAGGGGTTGGGGTGGGGGTCTTTGTTTCCCAAAGTCCTGTGAGAATTGGGGGTCTCCTCCAAGTGCTAATGGAGTTGCCTTATCTCCTGAAACAACTAGGAGTCAAAGTATTAATACTCCTGAAGTTGACATGGGAGTCTGTGCTGCCCAGGGCTGATGGGAATTGAATTTTGGCTTCCCAGAGGCTGATGGGAATTAGTGTCTCTTTCTCTCAAGGACTGATGGGAATTGGAGTCTTTACCTCCCAGGGGCTGATGGGAATTGTAGGCTTTAGCTCACAGATGTTGACTGTTCATTTGGTACACACTGCAAATATCATTATCCAAAAATAGATTAAAATTCCATTATCTGCATCACAGAAACTAATAAGAATGAGAACTTTGGCTTCCCAGAGGCTGATGGAAATACAGGGCTTTATTTCCTAGGGGCCTATGAGAATTAGGATCTCTGACCTCCAGGTGCTAATGGAATTGCCTTGTCTCCTGAGGACAAGTAGTCAAAGTGTTGACCCCTGAAACTGACATGCTGACCAGGGCTAATGGGAATTGAGTTTCTGCTTCCCAGAGGCTAATGGGAACTGGAGCCTCCTCCTCCCAGGGACTCATGAGAATTGGGATTCTCTGCCTCGAGGGGCCAATGGGATTGAGGTCTTATGCTTTTGGAAGAGGGAGACCAGGCTCTTTGGTCCTCCACATGCCCCTTCCAGCCCTCTGCCTCCTCCATGTCCCCCAGGTACCTGGTTCTGGAGCACGTGTCTGGAGGTGAGCTGTTCGACTACCTGGTAAAGAAGGGGAGACTGACCCCCAAGGAGGCCCGGAAGTTCTTCCGCCAGATCGTGTCAGCGCTGGACTTCTGCCATAGCTACTCCATCTGGTGAGGGGGCAGCTTGAGGGGAGGCCGGAATGAGCGCTGCCCAGAAGGCAGGCCCTTGGGAGCACATAGCAGGCTGACTGGAAGCCAGAGTCCTGCAGCCCCCAAATAAATCTTTTATCCCTTTTTCAAAATTGGGATGTAACTCTCACATCATAGGGAATTCCCTGGCGGTCCATTGGTTAGGACTGTGTGCTTCCATTACAGGGGGCATGGGTTCGATCCCTGGTTGGGGAACTAAGATCCCACAAGCCCCACGGCACGGCCAAAAAACAAAACAAAAAAAACCTCACACATCATAAAATTCACCCCTTTAAAGCGTACAATTCAGTAGTTTTTAATATGTTCACAATGTTGTGCATCACTACTACCTAATTTTAGAACATTTTCATCACCCCAAAAATCACTACCCTGTATCCACTAAGCAGTCACCTTGCCCCACCCCCAGCCCTAGGTAACCACTAATCTACTTTCTATCTCTGCAGATTTACCTATTCTGGACATTTCCTATCAATGGAATCATACTATATGTAGTCTTTTTGTGGCTGGCTTCTTTCACTTAGCAAAATGTTTTCAAGGTTCATCCACGTTGTAGTATGTATCAACACCCCATTCCTTTTCACGACTGAGTAATATTCCATTGTATGGATATGCCATGTTTTATTTATCCATTCACCAGTTGATGGACATTTTGGTTGTTTCTTCTTTCTGGCTATTATGAATAATATGGACATATGAACATTCACATACAAGTTTTGGCGTGTGCCTATGTTTTCAATTCTCTTGGGTATATACCTAGGATTCGAATTGCTGGGTCACATGGGAACTCTTTATTTTATTTTTTTATTTTTTGGCCACACCGTGTGGCTTGTGGGATTTTAGTTCCCCAACCAGAGATTGAACACAGACCCTCAGCAGTGAGAGCACGGAATCCTAACCACTGGACAGCCAGGGAATTATGAGAACTCTATGTTTAGCCTTTTAAAGAAGTGCCAGTCCCTTTTTCAAAGCAACTGTATCATCCAACATCCCTACCAGCAGTCTCTGAGGGCTCCAATCTCTTGCCAACACTTGTTATTATCTGACTTTTTGATTATACCTATCCTAGTGGGTGTGAAGTGGTATCTCATTGTGGTTTTGATGTGCATTTCCGTGATGGCTAATGATGTAGAACATCTTTTCATGTGCTTATCGGCCATTTGTATATCTTCCTAGGAGAAACATCTGTTCATATCCTTTGCCCATTTTTAATTGAGTTATTTGTCTTTCTGTTCCTGAGTTGTAAGAGTTCTTTATTCCAGGACAAGGGATAATTCTAGGAATAACTCCTAAGAGTTACTTATTCTAAGAACAAATCTTTTATCAAATGTGTATTTTTCAAGTAATTTCTCCCAGTTTGTGACATGTTTTACATTTTTATAACAATATCCTGTGAAAAGCAAAAGTGTTACATTTTGATGAATTCCAGTTTGTTGATTTTTTTCCTTTTACAATTCATGCTTTTGCTTTCCTATTTAAGGAATATTTGCCCAGGGACTTCCCTGGCGGTCCAGTGATTAAGACTCCACACTTCCACTGCTGGGGGCACGGGTTCAATCCCTGGCAGGGAACTAAGATCACGCCTGTTGCATGGTGCAGCCAAAAAAAAAAAAAAAATTTGCCCAGCTCAAGGTCACAAAGGTTTCCTCCTGTGTTTTCTTCTAGAAGTTGTATAGTTTTAGCTCTTGCATTTAGGCCTGAGATCCATTTTTTTTTTCTGAGATCCATTTTGAATTAATTTTTGTATATGGTATGGGGTAAAGGTTGAGGGTCATTTTTTTTTTTGCATATAAACGTCCATATAAGGGCTTCCCTGGTGGCGCGGTGGTTGAGAGTCCGCCTGCCGATGCAGGGGACACGGGTTCGTGTCCTGGTCCGGGAAGATCCCACATGCCGCGGAGCGGCTGGGCCCGTGAGCCATGGCCGCTGAGCCTGCGCGTCCGGAGCCTGTGCTCCGCAGCGGGAGAGGCCACAACAGTGAGAGACCCGCGTACCGCAAAAGAAAAAAAAAAAAATGTCCATATGAAAAGATATTCCTTTCCTCATTGAATTGCTTTCAGCTCTCAAAACAAGATATTCAATATGCAACATTTTAATGATTAATTAAGGTGCAAAATAGATGCCTCCAGTTCATCTTTCAGCCTCATCTGTTTGCACACCTCCCTCTCTGGTATGGGGATCAGGGTGGAGGGGCTGAGACCTGGGAGTAAAGCTTGGTGATGAAAAAGCAGCCCATTTAACTTGCCAACACCTTAAGTGTCTAGACTCTGACATTAAAAACACTGGCCTCCAGAGGGCGATAGTCAACAGATTTAACAAGTATGACCCAGTTAAGGACCACTTCCAAGAGAAACTGTAGAATCTTCCACCCCACCTCCCCCAGACATTAACCCTTACATCCTAAGGAGTTTGTCCCCGGGGTGGGTTGGGGGGGACCAGTGATGGGCTTGGGGTGGCAGTATTTTTTTTTATTATTCGGTATTGAAATATTTGAATGTTTTAAGAACCGGCTCAGTATCATCTGCCTGCTTACCTCAAAATATCTCACTTCACACATATTCGAATATTGGTGGATAAAATGATACGCTGTGTGGGGTCTCTTACAAAATCGTCCAGTGGGGGAAGGAGAGCATATGTAGGGATGGACATAAGAGAAGATTTGCCCCGAATTGATAATGGGTGAAGCTAGTGGGTGGGTACATGGGGCTTCCTATATTCTCGTTCCAACCTCGGGGCATGCTTGAAAACGTCCCTAATTAGAAGTTTCCAGACATGTCCCCCTCTGAGAATAGTGAATGGGGCCTTAGCTTCCGGGAAGAGGGCAGAGGCCTGAGTCCCACCGTCCTGTCTCAGCCACAGAGACCTGAAGCCTGAGAACCTGCTTCTGGACGAGAAAAACAACATTCGCATCGCGGACTTCGGCATGGCGTCCCTGCAGGTGGGGGACAGCCTCCTGGAGACCAGCTGTGGGTGAGTGGGGGCCCGGCCTCCTACGCCCCAGGGAGGGTGTCAGAAGCTGGCCAGAAGCTCATACCACCTTTCTCTCTCTCAGGTCCCCTCACTATGCATGCCCAGAAGTGATTAAGGTGAGTGAGGAGCAGGTGGAGGGGAGAGAGGAGCTGAGGGAGCCTGGGAGAGATGAACGTCATGGCTGGCCCTTCTCCCTTCCAGGGGGAAAAGTACGATGGCCGCCGGGCGGACATGTGGAGCTGTGGAGTCATCCTGTTCGCCCTGCTTGTGGTAAGGCGCTCCTCACCTCTCCTGCCCCGTTTCTAGAACAGTCCTGCCTGGTGGAAGCACAGAACATTTACTTCCATCCTCACCTCAGGGGTTGTTTCCCAAATATTTAACTGGTACCAGGAAGGTGGGGGTATTCACCAACAGAGCAAAATCCTGGGGCCACCCCTCTCTGTGCCTGGAGCTAACTGTTCAGTCACAGAACTGTGAGATAGCCCAGGCGGGTCCCCCGGAAAGGGATGGGGCAGCCAGGAGGACTTGGAGCGCTTGGGAAAGTGGCTGTTTACTAACTGATCCTGATTACGGTACTGTAATGATTAATAGAACCAGACTGGGGAATATCAGCCCAGCTCCTACCACAGGGCCTTTGCACCTGCTTTTCCATCCCTGCCAGCCTGGTTGCTCACCTAGTTAATACTAGACTTCTTTTAGCTCTCAGCTCAATTGTCGCCCTTCCAGGAAGGCTACCCTGGCCCCCTTCACTCCCCCCATGTGGTCAGATTTCCTTGTGGTAGGCTATCTCCTTCCTGGCAGCTAACAGAGTTGTCATTGTGTGTGTAACTCCTTGAGGGATATCTCTCTGTGATTTCCCCTTCTCTTCAAGGCATTGGATTTAGGGCCCACCCTAATGCCTGGACGATTTCACCTCCAGATCCTCAAGGAATTATACCTGCAGAGACCCTATTTGTAAACAGGGTCATATTCTGAGGTTCTGGTAGACATGAATTTTTGGGGCACACCACTCAACTTGCTACACTCCCAGATTCCCATAGGCCTCTCTCATCCTAGTCTGTGCTCCAGTGTCACCTCAATCACTCCATCACTATATAGCTCCCTCACCAGCCTCTCTCACTCTGGGGTGTAAACTGTAGGAGGGCAAGGGCTTGCTTTGTTCACTCCTAGATCCTTGACCTGTAATGGACGCTCACTTTTTTTAAATGAATGAAGATTACCCCTCCTGAAACTAGGGAGAAGCATGTTTTCATTTTTTTAAATTTATTTATTTACTTTGCCACAACTTGTGGGATCTTAGTTCCCAGACCAGGGATTGAACCTGGGCCATGTCAGTGAAAGCCTAGAATTCTAACCACTAGGCCACCAGGGAACTCCCTGGGAGAAGCATGTTTTTTTTTTTTTTTTTTTTTTTTTTGCGGTACGCGGGCCTCTCACTGTTGTGGCCTCTCCCGTTGCGGAGCACAGGCTCCGGACGCGCAGGCTCAGTGGCCATGGCTCACGGGCCCAGCTGCTCCGCGGCATGTGGGATCCTCCCGGACCGGGGCATGAACCTGCATCCCCTGCATCGGCAGGCGGACTCCCAACCACTGCGCCACCAGGGAAGCCCGAGAAGCATGTTTTTAAAGGACAGCCTCCAAGCTGCGGCCCCAGCCTCTTAGGCGCTGGAGCCAGACTGCCCATTGTCAAATCCCTGCTCCGCCACTCAGAGCTAGATGGTCTTGGGCAAATTGCTGAATGGCTCCGTGCCTCAGCCTCCCCACCAGCAAAGTGGAGATAGTAATAGCTCCCTAACTCTTGGGGCTTGCGGTGAGGACTAAATGTGTCAATGCGTGTGAGGCGCTTAGGCATTCGCCTGGAATAAGCTCTCGTAAGCTCTGTGTGTGAGGGGTCTGTTATTCCTCACACAGGGGGCTCTGCCCTTCGACGATGACAACCTCCGCCAGCTGCTGGAGAAGGTGAAACGGGGCGTCTTCCACATGCCCCACTTCATTCCTCCGGACTGCCAGAGCCTCCTGAGGGGGATGATCGAAGTGGAGCCGGAGAAAAGGCTCAGCGTGAGTGGGGGTGGGGGGGGGCGGGGATGGAGGGACAGTGGGTGGTGGGGACAGAATCCCTAGGGGAGTCACGAGGATGGATTTCTAGACCTGCCCGTCAGTCCCTGGGGTGACGGCTGGGAGGGGCATCGCTGGCTGAGCCCTGGCCCTGGGGTCCTGCCCACCTGCCCCGACACACACACAGCGGGAGTGCGCATGCGCTTACCGGCCCTTCCGAGGCGGAGCGGAGCGGGGCAGGTTGCCACTGCGCATGCGGGACCTGTAGCCCGGCCGGTCCGGAGTAGTCAGAATGCGCCGCACAGCTGCCACTAGGGGGAGACGAGCTGTCGTGCTGTCGTATTGCCCTTGGTTGGGGGAAAGGGGAGGGGAGGGGCACGTTAGGGACCCCCAACATCACCCAGTCTACTTTCACTGCGTGCCTACTGTGTTCAAGTGATCTCACTTCTGCTTCTCTACGACCCACGCCCCTCACAGCTGGAGCAAATTCAGAAACATCCCTGGTACCTGTGAGTATGGGGGAACTGGACAGCTGGGTCCCTGGCGGAGGGAGAGGACCCCAAATATCGTGGGTTCCAAAGCAGGAGAGCCGGCTAGGGGGCGGAATGCCGAGGGTCTTGAATAAGGAGGGGCTAGGGACTCGAACTTCTGGGTCCTAGGGGAGGAAGACATGTAGAGAAGAGGTTGGGGCCGAACTCCTGGGCCTGGACTCCTGGGTGTGAGGGGGGAGAGACCGGGGCCCGGACTCCTGGGTTCCCAAGAAAGGAGCAGGCTGGGACCCGGGACCCCTGAGTCTCCGCTGAAGGAGATGCCCGATTCGCTATAATTCTTCTCCCCAGGGGCGGGAAACACGAGCCAGACCCATGCCTGGAGCCAACCCCAGGCCGCCGGGTGGCCATGCGGAGCCTGCCATCAAACGGAGAGCTGGACCCTGATGTCCTGGAGAGCATGGCTTCACTGGGTTGCTTCAGGGACCGCGAACGGCTGCATCGCGAGCTCCGCAGCGAGGAGTAAGACCCCCTCACTCTAGCACATAACACCCTGGCCACATGGGGTGAACTGCTGCAGCTCTCCCGACAGCCGGCAGGGGGCGCGCCGGAGCCTTGCACACTTGCAGACTCCCCTGATGGGGAGGTCCAGGCCACTAGAAAGGGTGTGGCTCAAAGCTCCCCCGAGGAGCTATTCTAGGGGGAACCTGGAGGGGGTGGTAGGACCAGTGGGAAAAAGAAACGATGCTGAAAAGTATTAATAGATGCTGAGGCCAACTTAGTGCCTCACATAGTGCTTACATATAGTAAGTGCTCAGGTGTTAGCATAATTATTATTAACGTTGAGTAAAATGAGGCTGAGATGTATACTGAGACAAAGGGACCAATCCTATTGATACCTAGGAGAATGGAACCGTAGACAGAGAAACTGAGTGGACTGAGCCCCACAGAGCCACAGACATAGGGAGGGGATGAGACCATCTCTGGGGCCTGACCTTTGACCCCAGTGCTTTCCTACCCGCCCATCCCCCCCCCGCCCCCATAGGGAGAACCAAGAAAAGATGATATATTATCTGCTTTTGGATCGGAAGGAGCGGTATCCCAGCTGTGAGGACCAGGACCTACCTCCTCGGAATGATGTTGGTGAGAAGGGCAAGGCTCGGAGTCCAGACCCCAGATTCCTGAGGGAAGAAAGGGCTGCAGGCCTTGAGCTTCTGCGTTTAGACTCCCTGACTTGCTCTGTGACCTTTGTCAAAACCCCTCTCCACTCTGAGCCTCAGTTTCCCCATGTGTACGAGTGCCATGTACAGCTGGACCAGTGTATCTTTTGATTGTGTTGAAACTCTCGGCCCTCAGACCCACCCCGGAAGCGTGTGGATTCCCCCATGCTGAGCCGTCACGGGAAGCGGCGGCCAGAGCGGAAGTCCATGGAAGTCCTGAGCATCACGGATGCCGGGGGTGGTGGCTCCCCAGTGCCCACCCGACGGGCCCTGGAGATGGCCCAGCACAGCCAGAGGTGGGAACCTCTGCCCCTCCAGTGGGATCCACAGCCCTGGGTGGAGAGGGAGTTCAGGGCTCTAACCCCATACCCACCTCAAAGGTGCTGTGTGATTGGGACAAGTCTCCTCCCCTCTCTGGCCCTCATTTCCTCATCTCAAAGGACTGTGGAAGGGAGAGGACATCTGAGCCTTCTGAAACCCTCCCACCTGATTTTTTTTTTCTTAATCTGTCCTGAAAACAGATCCCGTAGTGTCAGTGGAGCCTCCACTGGTCTGTCATCCAGCCCTCTGAGCAGCCCAAGGGTAAGGCCAGGTCCCAAATGGATTAAGAAGGGGTAAGGGGGTGAAGACACTGTGGAGCAAAGATGAAACAGCAGAAATTACAACTCCCATGAAGTCTTGGGACGATGCCTCCTTGCCCCTAAAGGGCCAAAGACCCAAGGCCTCATTACTATTTTAGTCCATTGGCCATTTCCAACCTTAACAGGATTGCGTTTTCAGTATGTCTGAAGGGTTCCATTTATTCAGTTATCAAAAGCTAGTTGAGCGCCTACTGGGTACTAGTCACTGCTGGGTTTACAGTCAGCATGATAGAAAAAGTCCCTGCCCTCCCCCGCAACAATGGGGGTTGGGGGAAATAATTGGACTACAAGTTCCAGCATGCTTTGGGGTGCACCTCTGTGAGTGTGTGCTAGTGGGCCTAGAGCCTCCTGAGAGTTGAGTCCACCCTCTCACCCGACTCCACCACTCTGCAGAGTCCGGTCTTTTCCTTCTCACCGGAGCCCGCTGGAGATGAGGCCCGGGGTGGGGGCTCACCGACTTCCAAAACGCAGACGCTGCCTTCTCGGGGCCCCAGGGGTGGGGGCGCCGGGGAGCAGCCCCCTCCCCCCAGTGCCCGCTCCACACCCCTGCCCGGCCCCCCAGGCTCCCCACGCTCCTCCGGGGGGACCCCCTTGCACTCGCCCCTGCACACGCCCCGGGCCAGCCCCACTGGGACCCCAGGGACAACGCCGCCCCCCAGCCCCGGCGGTGGCGTCGGGGGAGCCGCCTGGAGGAGTCGTCTCAACTCCATCCGCAACAGCTTCCTGGGCTCCCCACGCTTTCACCGGCGCAAGATGCAGGGTATGGAGGTCCTTCGGGGGTGAAGGGGTTGGGGATGCGAACTCCTGAGTCCTAATGTGGGGGTGGGAGCTGGGGTCTAACATCTGGGTCCCTGGGAAGGAAGAGGCTGGCGGCCTGGACTCACACATCCTAGGTGAAGATGCTGTTGTGAGCAGAGATTCAGGTGTTGGGGAGAGAAGAGGCGGGGCCTCCAACTCTGGAGGAGGAGCTCGTCTGAAAGGCACGCCCCCTTCAGTGCTCTGGCTTACCTTCCCATTGGCTCATAGCTAGCAAGCCTCACCTCGGGAGGCGTGGCCTAACCAGGGGCCCATCCCTAGAGGGAACATCATGCCTGTGCCATTTGGGGTTTAGCTGCTGGGAAGTGAATAGACTCTGGGGTCTGGAACCTCTGGTTGGAGGATACTGCTGGCCTGTGTGCTGGACACCAGGATGATGGACATGTGTTGACCATGTTCTCCCCTCCCCAGTCCCCACTGCCGAGGAGATGTCCAGTTTGACGCCAGAGTCCTCTCCAGAGTGAGTCTGACAAGGAAGGGAAGAGGGGCCGGAGGGGGGATTTCATTCCCTTAGCCCCCTCCCGACCCACCTCCAACCATCCCCTCCCACTCAGGCTGGCAAAACGCTCCTGGTTCGGGAACTTCATATCCTTGGACAAAGAAGAACAAATATTCCTCGTGCTAAAGGATAAACCTCTCAGCAGCATCAAAGCGGACATTGTCCATGCCTTCCTGTCGGTGAGGGGCCTGGGTCACCGTGCAACCTCGCCGCCACAGAACTACAAATCCCAGCAGCCTCTGGGGTTCACCACCTTAGCACTGGCCTGAGTTCCACCTGGGGCTCATGAGATTTGTAGTTTTCCAGCCCGAGTTGGGTTTGGTCGTTGTGGGGGCATGGAGGCAGGAGAGGTTTATTGCGCCCTGGGGCTTGGAATTGGTGAAACAGGATCCTGAATTACAATTTCCCACATATTAGCATCCACCGAGGACTAGTGATTTGCCATTTCCCTACCACCAGGTCTGAGATTGGCAAAAGGAACTACTTTTTCCAGTGAACTCTAGGGCTGTCCACTGGGTCCTGTGGTTTTGTGCTTTAGGGGCTCATGGGACTTAAAGTTTCTGAGGCAGATGTGACTTTAGCCAGTGTTTGTGGAGGAAGGAAGAAGTTTGTGTCATGTGGTTCTGGAGCCTGGGGTTGGCACTAGATATGAGAGTCCTTATGACCTCGGGATTCAGTTGCTCAATCAGTCCTCTGATGCCCTGTTTATAAGGTAGAGAAAACTACAAATCCCAGCGGACAGTGGGGCCTCCCAATGCCTTTCCTGTTATTCTTTCTCCCTGGTGGCTGAGGGGACTGGTAGTTCCTTGGGCATAGCTGGTCATAGGGCTGCTCATCTGTCCCCTGGAGTCAGGTCGCTGAAATCACCCCCTCCTTTTGTCCCCCACCTCTCTCAGATCCCCAGCCTGAGTCATAGTGTGCTGTCACAGACCAGCTTCAGGGCTGAGTACAAGGCCAGTGGTGGCCCCTCCGTCTTCCAGAAGCCCGTCCGCTTCCAGGTGGACATCAGCTCCTCTGAGGGTCCAGAGCCCTCCCCCCGGCGGGACGGCAGCGGTGGTGGTGGCATCTACTCTGTCACCTTTACTCTCATCTCCGGTAAGTTTCCCTTGATGCAGCTGCCCCCAGCCTGGTGTGTGGGATACTCAAAAGAGCTGAGATAGGGTAGCAGCCCAGGAGGGCAGCAAGCAGGAGGAGGAGATGGTGCTGACTCTGTGAGCCCCGTCCTCTCCCGGACCCCCCACATCTTCTCCTTCACAACATGCCAAGTGCTTTATGTGCACTACTTCCTTGAAGCTTCCCAGCAGCCTTTGAGGTTTCACAGAGAAGAAAACTGCATCCCAGAGAGGTAAATTGACTTGGCCAGAGTCACACTGCAGACCGTGACGGAACTGGGGCTCAGCCAAGGACTCCTGACCTCAAAGCACTGGACTTTTCCTAGATTAAGACTGTGGTGCTCTGCTGTCAAAACTCATTTCTACACCCAGAGCAGACATCAGCAATCGATCACAACACTTCTTTCTGCTGAGCTCTGCTGCAGGCAGCCACAACCAATCAAGAGTTGGCACAAGAAAAAAAAAAAAAAGTGTTGGCACAAGAGATGAAAACCACAGAAGTTCCTTTCTTTCAATTCTACTTGGTCCCTGAGTCCTGATAACAAGAGTTTGGATAATGAGGAATACCTCTGTTTGTTGTCCTTGCCACCAATCTTAACATGGCACATCTGGGAGATGAGCTTGTTCCTAGAGTTTTTAACCAAGCTGCTCTGGGGCACTGGGGAATTACATCACCAAAATGAACTATGGCTCTTTTTTTTTCTTCTTTAAAGACTAACATGCAGAACTTTCTCAATGTTAAGATTTTTTTTCCCTCCCATTTATTTTTCTTACGTTTCTGGGTCTTCATGGCCTCAACTAGAACCCGTTTAAATAGAAAACAGCGCACATCATTATTTTAAGTCGAATCTTTCTTAGTCCCACTTGCAAACCATGGATTTATGCCCAGCCCCAATAGGGAGATTTTGAGGCAAGGAAGAAGAGTCATTTGCTGGGTGGAGGGACTAGTTCTACAGGGTGGGAGCGCCTTCCCTGTCCCCAGCCCCAAGTCAGTCTTCCTGATGAAAAAATACATCAGTCCATCTAAAAAAAGAGAAAATTTTATTCAAGGCAAACTGAGGATTATAACTGGGCAACAGCCTTTCAGAAAGCCTTAGGTGATCAAATATTTGGTCGCTCGATGCAAAGGTGGTTGCTTACTTGCCCTGAGTCCATCCTGTCCCTTGATGTTGAGTTTTAATAGCCAAGTTATTTCTTTCCCTTTAGGGGGTTGTACTAGTAAGATGTCTGGCGTGGACTAAAGGGCAATTCCAAGTTGTCCACTAGAACTTATGCCACTTTTATCTTGCACTTGCATTGTGCATGTTCATTATTAGGCAGTAAATACAGGCCTCAATTAACGAAACTAGAATTTAATATCCACTGAAATGTAATCTTTTTCTTTCTAAAATTACTCTCATTTCTACCAAATATAGCCAAATTAAGACTAATTTGTTTGCAAAATAAGTCTGGTTAATTGACCACATAAACTGTTTTATTTATTTATTTAATTTTCTAAATTTATTTTATTTATTTATTTTTGGCTGCATTGGGTCTTCATTGCTGCACTTGGGCTTTTTCTAGTTGCGGCCGGCAGGGCCTACTCTTCATTATGGTGTGTGGGCTTCTCACTGCAGTGGCTTCTCTTGTGGAGCATGGTCCCTAGGCACACGGGCTTCAGTAGTTGTGGCATGCCAGCTCAGTAGTTGTGGCACGCAGGCTCAGTAGTTGTGGCACACAGGCTTAGTTGCTCTGCAGCATGTGGGATCTTCCCGGACCAGGGCTTAAACCCGTGTCCCCTGCATTGGCAGGCGGATTCTTAACCACTGTGCCACCCGGGAAGCCCCAATTTATTTATTTATTTTCTGGCCTCACCACACAGCTTGTGGGATCTTAGTTCCCTGACCAGGGATCGAACCCGAGTCCACAGCAGTGAAAGCTCGCATCCTAACCACTGGACCGCCAGGGAATTCCAAACATAAGCTGTTTTAAATTGGCTGTGCTGGAACTTTTCATAAAGGATCTCAGATTGAATTTTTTTTTTTTAAGAGTATAGTTGATTTACAATGTCATGCTAGTTTCAGGTATACAGCAAAGTGATTGAGTTTTACATATACATATATTCATTCTCAAATGGACCTTTTTTAAAGAGTGATTTATTTATTTATTTTTTTTTTAAATTTTTGGCTGCATCGGCCTTAGTTGCAGCAAGCGGGATCTTTGTTAAGGCATGCAGGATCCTTCATTGCGGTGCGTGGGCTCTTCGTTGCAGAGAGCGGGCTTCTCTGTAGTTGTGGCATGTGGGTTTTCTCTTCTCTAGATGTGGCGCCCGGGGTTCTGGAGTGCGTGGGTTCTGTAGTTTGTGGCACGCGGGCTCTCTCGTTGAGGCTCACAAGCTCAGTAGTTGTGGCACAAGGGTTTAGTTGCCCCTCAGCATATGGGATCTTAGTTCCCTGACCAGGGATTGAACCTGCATCCCCTGCATTGTAAGGCGGATTCTTTACCACTGGACCACCAGGGAAGTCCCTCAGATTGAACTTTTAAAAAACCTCTTGAGGCCAGGAAATCCATGCCAAAGATGTGTCACAGATTCCACCTGAGATATCTATGTATTTGGATGAATTCCTCTCTTTTTGAGGTCCCGAAAATACTTTGGGCTTCTTGCACCTGTCAGGAGGTGGCTTTCCTTATCCACCTGAGAAAACTGCTGGGAACCTAAGAGTTTCCTAAATCTAGAGACAACAGGTAAAGAGAAAAGATACATGTTTCAATTCTGCTTATAAAGGAATAATTTACCAAATTGCCGCAAGTCAAGTCATAATTAGGTTGAGGGGAAGGGTTTCCTTATGTCTGGAAAACACAGAGTAAAAACCAGCAATATTTCAGACAAAACCCCCAAATTATAACGATTATTCGTCAGTTCTCTCAGTCCCATGTGACTGATTCTTGACCTTAGCCTTCATAACAGTTTTATGAAGCCACCACGTTTTCCATTAGCATGCTTTAATTTCTTACACATGCAGCAGTATGATCTGAAAGTTACCAGAAACGTGTACTTGTCAGAAAGTCCTTTCTATGAATCTTCTTGACAATTAAGCATTTTTTTTGGCAAAAGCATCAGAGTACAACAATAACTGTCTATAAATGACAAAAGACTTTAACAGTCAAGGTTAAAGACCTGATTCCAATGCGATTGACAAATGACCTTTGTTACTGCTGTGACATACGTTTTAAAATAATTACTAGAATTATGATTGATAACATTTTATCAGGACATACCAGATTTTTAGGAATTCCATATAATTTCTAGAATATATATATTAATGACATTTGTCTGTGTGATACAATCTAAGAAATTTTATAACCTCTCATTTGACAATGCTTTCCGTGTGATTTAACATACAAAATAAACTTAATTAGTTTAATATTTCTCTCTGAGATGCTCCAGGGGCCCTCTCTGAAGCATCCCAAAGTTAGCTAGAGGTCAAAAGAACTTCGATTAGAATTTGATATTTGGAAAGTTCGTCAAAATATCAAAAAGAGAACTTGCATGGTGGCGCAGTGGTTAAGAATCCGCCTGCCAATGCAGGGGACACAGGTTCGAGCCCTGGTCCAGGAAGATCCCATATGCTGCGGAGCAACTAAGCCCGTGCACCACAACTACTGAGGCTGTGCTCTAGAGCCTGCAAGCCACAGCTGCTGAGCCCGTGTGCCACAACTACTGAAGCCTGCTCGCCTAGAGCCCGTGCTCTGCAACAAGAGAAGCCACCACAATGAGAAGCCCGCGCGCCACAAGGAAGAGTAGCTCCCGCTCTCAGCAACTAGAGAAAGCCTGTGCACAGCAACGAAGACCCAACGCAGCCAAAGATAAATTAATTAATTATAAAAAAATCAAAAAGATTTCACAACAATTGGTCAAATAGGACATAGGTCACTGTATTCACTTAACCAAAGTCACAAAGAAGATTTCAAAAGCAAATACTGAAAGTTGTAACAGATTACCACTAAAGAAACTTTACAATCTGTTTTCAAAAGCAGATCAATATTTTCAGAAAACTTTGTCCTCTTAATAGAGAGAAAACCAAATTCAGGTTTTGTAACACTTTAATACTAAAATTCATTTACGGGAATTCCCTGGCGGTCCGGTGGTTAGGACTCGGTGCTTCCACTGCCGAGGGCCTGGGTTTGATCCCTAGCCAGGGAACTAAGATCCCACAAACTGCACGGTGTGGCCATAAATAATAATACAAAATTCATTTACTTAATTAAATTCAATTTAATCTTAGCCAGTCCTGAACATGCACAAAACTTTTTCCTCGGGGTTTCTTTTCCCTTAACAAAAGGTATTTCCATTCTTTATACTGTCTTTTACTGAAAACATGCCTTCCATTTTTCTTGCATACTGAAACGTTTATTTTGGTAGCTTTAGTTACATATGCATAATTCTTAACCTTAAAACTTAGTTTCTAGCACAAACTAAGTAGTAAGCAAGTATGAACTTTTACATTAGCATCCCATAGGTTAGCAAACTTATAAATACTGTTTATAGTTTCTAGAAAAAGTTTTTTTTTTTCCACAGAAAATGTCTTAGTGTGGCATCCACCCTATTTATTAATAGTCCTAATTACCTTTAGTTTCTCTGTAAAAGGAAGCGTATATTCAGTAATTACGGTTCCAGTATCTTATTTGGAAAGGATTTGGATATTCAATGGATTTCTGTAGTTTAA
Organism: Delphinus delphis; assembly: GCF_949987515.2. Lineage (NCBI taxonomy): Eukaryota > Metazoa > Chordata > Mammalia > Artiodactyla > Delphinidae > Delphinus > Delphinus delphis. The sequence continues at coordinate 3,273,003 of NC_082702.1, read as the reverse complement.
CTTAATTTAGCAAAACTCCATGAAGTTTCAAGTTATCAAAATCTGGAGACACTACTTTAGATAGACATTCCCAAAACATAATTTTTCCTAAAAAGTTTACCTAAAAGTGCTTATCTCATTTACGTCTATTTTATTTACTGAAAAGTTTCATCACATCTAGTTATTTTTCTTGCTGACAAACTTTGTAACAGGAATAATATCTCATTTATTTCATTTCTAGTAAACCTAGGTACAATAAAAATATTACACTTAACGCTGATGACTCTAAAGACATGTCTGTATTAATTAATGCAACAAGCTTCAGCTAAATTTAGTACCAGATATTACTGCTATACTCAATATTTCCCAGTTCACGCAAATCTGAAAGTCATTGGGGTTAGTTTTTTTCTATTTCTGAGAATCTATATAAGTGCCTAATTTCCTTTCCTTGTAAGTGTAATTTTCACTTACAAACTAATTTTGGCAATAACACGTTTTCAACACACATATGCAGATACATACAAACACACAGACAGACGCATACAAACACACAGACACCCCACAGTTGCCATTCCAAAATGTCAGCCATCAATCAGTTACAATAATGTAAAACCCATCCGTTACAAAACAGGTTGGATTCAAATTCCCTGTCTCCCTTTTGTTCTTTCTTTTTATAAGAGTTACCTTTCCTGAAATTTGCATTTTAAAAAGATGGTGGAATTAAGAGTTCCTGGAGGAGACCAGGTGGAATATATGCATATCAAAGGCATAGGAGGAGAAAGGCAAGTTCTCCTAGAAGGACTTTGTTCTCTTAAGGCCAGAATTTTTTTTTTTCCAATACTTAACAAGCCTCTTAGCATAAAGAGGGAAGGTTTTGGGAGTGGTAAGAGGATGGGTGGGTTTCGGATTGTTTCTGGAGCCGCACCTCTGGTCCTGTAAAGACTAGATTTGTAAAACAAGGACAGTTCTTAATTCCTAAAGAATTGGGTGGCCACCTCAGTGTCTGATCAAAGGACTGACATACCCATTCAACCTATGTTGGAATGTTTTACTTTCCCTCGTTTAGCTTAGGTGAGAAGACACCCCCCCACCCGCCATATTGCTATCAGGCTCCTAATTTCAGCTGTGGTCAGTTTAGTCACACCGGTGGCCTCCCATCTTGGTAATCCATTTACTAACACTTTTGAGCACCCTCCCTGGGTTTTAAGAAATCCTTTAACTGGGGCCAGTCAGTTAGGCCTTTGATCTGAAGAGGCTCACCTACAGCCTCAGGTGGTCCCATTTCTAAAGGTAACCATTTAATGGCGTCATCAGAGTGGACAGGCACTTCAGACAGGATTATTAAAATAAGTACTCAAATGAAGGAGGATAGAGGGGAGCAGTAAAGTTTTAGGTACCTTTTAGTTACCTTTTATATCACTGATCTTTCATTAGCCTTCTGCAACATATCTTTCAATGAGACCTTTTTTTTTGGCCACATCACACAGCTTGCGGGATCCCCGACCAGGGATGACCAGGGATCGAACCCCGGGCCCCTGCAGTGAAAGTGCTGAGTCCTCACCACTGGACCACCAGAGAAGCCTGTCAATGAGGCTATCTTGGAATTTTGAAGACTTTCAAAATTCTAAATATGAATAAAAATAGGAAAATAAGATGAGAGGTCTCTAAAATTTTACAGTTTAGAAGTTTTCCCAATTCAAAAGCTCCTAGAAGCTAGCGCTACAAATATTTTCCCCTGCTAACCTAATTTTAAAAAAGAGAAAAACTCTTAACTACTGTTGTTTCCAGTAGACCCTGTGGACAGAGGTCCAGGAGACTGCAGGGTTTTACTGCGCATGAAAAATCAGTTTTGGGGTGCTTAAAGGAACCCATCTTGGGGACTTCCCTGGTGGTCCAGTGGCTAAGACTCTGTGCTCCCATGCACGGGACCCGGGTTTGATCCTTGGTCAGAGAACTAGATCCCACATGCCGCAACTAAGAGTCCGCATGCCACAACTAAAAGATCCCACGTGTCGCAACTAACACCCAGTGCAGCCAAATAAATAAATAAATATTTTTTTAAAAAACCGAAAAGAAGCCTATCTTGGCCATTTCAGGACAGATTTCCTTTAATTCCAATTAAGTAGTTGCAAACATACATAAGCCCAGCTGGTATTCCCATTGGTGGCTGTCTGAACGGGAGCTGTTTGGCCTTTGAGGCACAATTTCCCATTATTAATGTCTAATTCAGCCTAATGTCTAATAGCCTAATTCAGATATGAAATATGATCTAAACAACTTTCTGAGGGCAGTGTGGTGGATTGCATGTGCACTGCATCTGAGTCTAGCTCCCCAAGGAGTTACCCGTGGGTTACTTCGACTCTTTTACCTGTCTCGGTTTCTCCCTGCGACAGCCTAAAACTATCACAGGTGCTCGGAGTTCTAGGTTATCAGCCTCTGTGGCCCATCCCCCCTCACACCTCCACGAGCAGTATTTACTTAATGGTTATGGTGGGTCTCCCTTTTTCTTAAGAGCTGAATAATTCAGTCTCTCATTCCACTAGCAACAGTTTTGTTCAGACCGTATGGCAACTTTTTTTTTTTCAATTCAAGCCAAATTTATTTATTTTATTTTATTTTTTACTTTTTGGCCTCACCGGGGGCCATGCAGGATCTTAGTTCCCCGACCAGGGATCGAACCCACGCCCCCTTGCAGTGGAAGCCAAGGAGTCTTAACCACTGGACTACCAGGGAAGTTTTCCATTCAAGCCAAATTTAACAAAAACCCAGCCACCTATGTTTCCCTGGGCCTCTTGCCCAGACCCCCAGGTCCTGCCTAGGGAATACACCAGTGCCCCTTAAAACTCCAAGTCTTAAGTGAAAACAGCTCGAATAAAATTTTCAGGATCATCACTCAAACAACAAGATCCAGCTATCAGGAGAACTCGTCAGAACCCCTGAGAACACCTGAGGAGTACCGAGAAGCTGGGGGGGCCCAATGGGCCCATGCTGGTACTTAGTGTTGGTTCCAGTAGACTCCAGGTGCCCTCTGGTGGGTGTCTCTCATATCCTGCCGGCTACGCCATGCAAGGCAACGAAAAAGTTAATCGGTCAATCTAAGAAAAAAGTGGAAAACTTTATTCAAGCCAAAGTGAGGACTATAACCCAGGAATGGCCGCTCAGAAAGCTCCGAGACTGTTCCGCCATTAGAGGCCAAACCACAGTTATATAAATTTTTGAGACAGAGGGCTGTACGTTAAATGACGTGTTATTGACAGTTTACACAATCCAGGTACAAGGCGAGTAGTGGGTCATGGGTCTTCGTGGCCCCTGACAAGATTAAGAAGGTTACCTCCTCAGCAGGTGTGGTTAATGCAGGTGCACAGCACACACTAAAGGGGAGGGAGGAGGCCCAAACCGGCAGAGAAAATGGTTGTGTTTGAAGTTTCTCGTCTTGTTGTAAAATCTGGATTTTGTTTCATCAGTCTGTTTCCCTGCCCCTTCCAGGTCCCAGCCGTCGGTTCAAGCGGGTTGTAGAGACCATCCAGGCTCAGCTGCTGAGCACTCATGACCAGCCCTCCGTGCAGGCCCTGGCAGGTGGGAGACACCTTGGGGCACCCGTGGGGCGGAGGGGAGACTTCCTGGTGGCCAGGTGCTGCGGGGGGGGGGGGTGTTGCTGGCGAGGCTTCAGCTGTGGGGCAGCAGGGCCCACCTGCTGTCGCCCTTAGGTCCTACCTGCAATGCTGGGAGCAGGTTCCCAGAGAGGCTGGGGCCTGAGCTCCGAGGGAACCAGGCCATCCTGAGCCTGAGAAGGCCTCACCAGGGAGGGGACCTCCAGGGACCCCTAAGGGGATGACCCGTCTCTGTCTCGGAGGTAGCGGAGCTTTCCGCTAACAGAGGCTCCTGAACTGTGTTCTGGAGGAAGGTGGCCGGCCATCCTGGTTTGCTCAGGATGCAGGAGTTTCAGTGCTAAAACCGGGACAAGCTGGTCATCCTCTCTGCAGATGCTCAGACTCTTCTGACCCCGCTGGGCCTGGCTTTCAAGGACTTGGGCGTCCCCCCGGGCGCAGGCGAGGTCTGTGCTCCAGGGGGAAGGGGCTTCCCTTCACCCACCAGCCCCGGTCTTCGGGAGCAGAATTCCCTATCAGCCAGGGATCAGCGAGGCCAGGGTCACAAACAACAAACTCCATAGTTCAAACATCAATTTATTATCATACAGTCCTGGAGGTCAGAGGTCCCGCACAGGCCAAGCAGGCTAACACCAAGGCTCCTGGAGGAAGGGCCTCAGTAGTAGGGAGCTGGAGAAACTCTGCCTTCTGTTAGTCTGGTTCCCCAGGGCAACCAGAAGTGAGGAAGGCCCCCTGAACCTCTCCAGACCCGGTTGCCAAGGAAAGCTGGCCTTGACAACCAGAGTTCCTAAAAGGGCATGCATTCATGTAGGACCCACAGACACCCAGGGCCCGAGCCACATGCCTTATAAGGGGAATGGGGCAATGGGGGAGCTCCATTGGTTGCTATGGCAACAAGGCCTCCAGCAATCAGTGTCTCTTAAGGGGCTGGCCTCTGCTACAGGTACTATTTTGGGCCCTAAAGAAACTACTGCATGGCAGTCCCCTAGTCTGGGGCAGTGAGGCCCCACAGAAAGATAACCGCAGTCATGCAGGCCCAGCTGGGAGGGCCTGAGACCCCCAAACCATCTGCTGTGGGCTCCGCTGGGCCCCGTTAACAACCAGTGGAAAGTAATGGGGCCCTTTGGCCATGATCGGGGAACTCAGACGGTGCTGTAGCCAGAGTCTCTGAGGATGTCTCCTGAGCTGGGCCAGCCAGGTCTCACTGGGGCATGGCCTGGCTTCCAAAGCCTTAGGTTTGGGGGTGCCTGGGACACGTGCCTTGTTGGTCTAGGGAAGCCAGGCCTAGTTGCTGGCGTGTGTGACCCCTGGCAGCCCCCTCCCCTGCTGGAGCACATCCCTGGGCTCGGTACCCCTGGGGTTCCTGAAGCCAGATCGCTTCCTCCCCCACAGACGAGAAGAATGGCGCCCAGACCCGGCCTGCCGGGACCCCGCCCCGAAGCCTGCAGCCCCCGCCCGGCCGCCCAGACCCAGAGCTGACCAGCTCTCCCCGCCGAGGCCCCCCTAAGGACAAGAAGCTCCTGGCCACCAACGGGACCCCCCTACCCTGACCCCAGGGGGCCGGGAAAGGAGGGGCGCCCCCTCCACCCCCCTTCCCTGCCCCCCAACTGTGAATCTGTAAATAGGGCCCAAGGAGTACGTAGGGAGGGGGGAGACACAACAAACCCGGCCTTGCCCTGCAGGGATAGGGCTCAGGGGGCCGTGCCCAACGGGGGTGGTTCTGGGGGGACTGGGGGGGAGCCGTTTCTATTTTATTTATTGATTAATTTATTATTTTATTTATTGATCAATCTCTCTGTGGGGTGGGGTGGGGGAGGGATGGGGTCTGGTTGGGGTGGCTTAGCAGATCCGGACGGACAGGGCCATCTGTCCTTGTGTCCCCAACTCCCCCTTCCTGGGCCCCCCTTCCCTGGTCTTCTCCCTTCCCCACGACCTTCTGTACGGATTTGCTCTCTGGAAGGAATTCTGATTTCGCGTGATCCTGCCTGCGTCCGTGTCTCTGATTCCGCCAGCGGCAAAAAAAAAAAAAAAATTAATAATAATAATAATAAATATCCTTGATCAGGGATGGCTGGCTGGCCTTGGCCTCTCGCTTCCTGGGTGGCCTTGGTTGCAGGGGCGGAACCAGATGGCAGGGACAGGAGGTGCGAAGATGCTACGCTGACCAGGTGTTCAGTGCTGGACCTTCAGGGAGATGGGGGAGGCCGGCGGGGAGCTCAGGCTGCCAGGGCCCGGCTGGAGACACAGGGTGCAGCCGTCCAGGCTGGAGAAGTCCACCGCAAAGAGGCCAAAGAGGATGAACAGCAGCATGGCGATGACCCATTCACAGGCGGCAGAGGCTGAGCGCAGTGACCAGGTGTGGAGGACGACCACTGTACACCAGGGTCAAGGGCACAGCGCCACGGGGAGGATCCGCAAGCCCGGCTAGGTTGCTGAGTGACCTTGGGCAGGCTGAGACCATCCATCTCTGGGTACCCTCTCGTGACATGTCCACCCTGCCCTGGCTGGAATGGCCCCTCTGGCTGGACACCCTCCTTGGCAACGCCCAGACACTCTCAAATGGATGCCCTCCAGTTCCCGCCTCTGTCTCAAGCTGTTTTCCAAATGTTTGCCCTTGCATGTTTCTCCGGTTTGCACTGCATTCCCAATATCCCAGAACAAGGCTCCTATCTTCCTGTCGGCCTTCCCTGACCCCATGAAGGCTCTGCCATCTCCCCACTTGCCAGGGCCAACTGGCCGCCATTGCTTCTACCTCCAAAAATGCAGGGCTTCCTAAAGATGCCTCCACCCCACCCGCCAGCCTCAGGCTGTGCTTGCAACTTTCTCCCCCGACCCAGGGCCCACAGGCCCTTCCTACTCACTCCCAAACAGAATCCCCCTTTCTCCCTAAAAGCTCTTCCTCTTTCTGGGTGCCCTGACCTCCATAACCACACCGTCCACTCCTGTCCCCTAGCAGACCCATGGGAATCGCCTTCGTCCCCTCCCCCCTCATCCCCATGGCCAGCTGGACACCCCAAGTCTTGTCCTCTCTTTCTGGCCTGGCATCTCTACTGGTTGGCCCTGTCCCTCCTCTGGCTCCACAGTCCCAGCTCTTTAAAACTCTTCTGTAACCACTGGTCAACACATACTCTGAGCTCCCACCTTGCAGAGATGCCTCTCGTTTTCTGGGAGCACCCCCCTCACTGGAGCACTCATCCCCCCTAGATCAGATTAGACATCATTTCATTCGTTCAAGGATTTCTAGACAGTGGATAAGGCCAACACCATCCCCAAGCCCCACCAATCCTAGAACAAAGAAGTGCTTACCCCAGAACTGACTTTGTAACTCCCCCACTCACAAGCTTTCTGTGGCTTCCTATTGCACTTGTACAGAAGCACAAGCCTGTAATCCCTCACTTTAGTGCTGGAGATGCTCATCTCTGGCCCTGCCAGCAGCCTCATCTCCTCCCCTGGGCCGGTTTTCCCACCCTCCACATGTACCCGCGGTGTCCCCTCCCTCCCTCCCCCAACCAGGCCAAAAGCAGCTGGTTCTGCAAGACCAGCTCAAATGCCAGCTCTCAGACCTCTCTTTGCAGCCTTCCAGCCCTTACGACACTCAGCTGACCATTTTATGGTCCTGTCCCCCACTTTCCGCATCCAAGGGATATCAGAGCCCCACAGAACGAGAACCCTGTGGCCAAACTGATCAGCACAGGCAGGATTTTGAAAGGGGCCGCCTAGACCTCATCGTTAACTGCACCTGCTGCTGCACAGGATGGATGCTCGTTCTGCAGCTGCAGAAGGCTGAGCTCGGGAGCCAGCCCTTCCTATCCATTTCACTGGATTCAATTTGCTGCTCTGGGAAACGAGATCGCCACCTCCATTTTGCTGGGAAAATGGATCCAATTTTCCAAAGGGATCCTCTGAATGCAGCCGGCCCAGGGTCTCAGCTGGGTTCCCTCCAGCCTCTTCTGGATGCCAAGGACCTCTGGCCTCCCCTTCCATCATCCCCACACGGGGCCGCAGTCCCAAGGCTTAGCATGCAGCCCCTCCTCTCTCTCAGAGCACTCTGCTTCTCAGTAATCCTCATTATTCGGATAAAAGCAACTCCATTCTACAGATAGGGAATCTGAGGCTCAGAGAGTGGTTTGGCTCACCCGGAGGTGTGCTGAGCTCGTGGGTTCTGGGGTGACTCAGAAGTGGGCTGGAATCAAGGCTCCACCCACAGGCATGCTGG